>NW_025333960.1:20000000-20600000 GCF_019186645.2 Phyllostomus hastatus
TCAACAGAAGGATGCAATTAACAGGAGGCTCTGGTTGCCTCTGCATGGAGTGCAGGAGAAAGAAACCCCACTGGGTTTCTGAACAGTGCACAGCAAGGTCAGGGCACTGCTTCCCCCCAGAACATCAGACAAGAAACACTAAATATGTGACTTGAAATACAGTCAGATGGTCCTTTTATTTCACCCAGCCACATTCTTTTATGTTTTTGTGCACCGATGAGAGTATCTTTGGCACAAACTTCTGGATCTCTTCCCACCATGTTTAGAGAAGACCAACCAGCATCCCACAAGTGGACTTGAACAAGGGGAACCGGAGCTATGGTGAGTGCACTAATGTTTGTCACAAAAAAGGGGTGACTATATTGGAAATGGAATGTTTGAGGAAAACTCCAAAACAGGAAAATCAAAATGGAGAATTTCCATTTAATTTTAACCTCAACACCCGGTATTTAACTTCCAATTGTCTAACATCACTAAAAAGTAGATATACAATAAGGTCTAAACAATAAGACTGAATTATTTAAGCAAGCATTCTTTCAAAACTTACCCATGCAGAATAAGTGAATTACAGCCCAGAAATATCCATCTGGATCAAACTGTAACACAGAATTTTTTTTAAAAAAGTGGCTATAGATACCAACACACAGACACCAGTGTGGCAATAAGAAGCCCTAAATGTCGGTGCACAGTGCCAAGCAAGACTGCCAGGATGGGACCTTTGGGGCCTTGAGTTAGTCCCACCTCATTTCTCATCCCGATGTTATGGCATCTTCTTAACAAGCTCCTGCTTCCTGCACCCCTTTCCCAATTCCCCATGCAGCCCCAACCTGGGGTCTCTAAAAGGCTGATCTGATGATGTCACCTATTGCTGAAAATCATTCAACTGTCCTCCAGTGACTTCAGGATAAAATCCACTTATGACACCCAAGGATGTCTATGACAAGCCCTTGTCAACCCCTCCAGTATCCCCCTCTCCTGAGGAAAAAAACTTTCACTTCCCCAAGTACGAATGCCCCCTTCACCACAGCTCAGCCCCTGGTCATCTTCCCTTCCTTGTCTCCACAGGAGTTTGTCTCATCCACACACTCTGTTTTACTTATTGCCCGTCCCTGTCTGCACTGTGTCCCCTACTTGATTGTAAATTCCGGGAAGCCAGGAAATGGCAGAGGAGCACACACAGACGTTGTAGGTGCTCAGTAAAGCTCACTCCCAGCCTGCTTAGGACTCTGCCCACACCGGCTGTCTTCTCCTGGCTAATTCTTCCTCACCCTTCAAGATTTAGGTCTAGTAAACAGAGCCTGACTCTAGCAACAGGAAGATCTGGGTTAAATTCTAAAATCCCACTTATTTGTTGGCTGGTGACCTTTTGGGCTGCCTTATTCTTTAGCTATGAAATGGAGATAATAATAATCCCTTGTGGAATTGCTGTGAGGTTTTAAACAAGACACATAAAGCACCGGCACAGAGCCTGGCACACAGTAGGCTCTCTGGAACTGTTAGCTTTCCCATTTCCTGAGTCCCCACATCATTGTAGGTGCCTCACAGTACCCCATACCTCCCGGGACAGAGCCCTGGGGTCCTCCTCCCCCTTGCTCTGACTAAACTCTGACTTCTGTCTGGACGAGGACAATGCTTCTTTGTGTCCCCAGAGCCTGGCTCAGTGCCTGATGCTTAATGGAGACTTAATAAATGGTGGGGGGTGGGGGAGAAAAGAAAAAGACCCAGCAATGAAATGACTACTGGGAATGAGGGTGGGTCCTCAGTGCCTAATAAAGGAAAACAGGATGACAAAGTGAAAATCACTGTGCAGATGACGCCCTTGGGCTCAGAACAAAAAAAATCAATGTTTCTAAATGCGTGAGGCTGGGGCAACTTGGGCACGGGCTTGCAGGTTCCCCAAGAACGTACAGAGGGGACACTGCCCCCAGCACAGCCCCCAGAGGCCAGAGCTCTGCAGGCCACACTGCTGCAGCCCTGGGGAGCAGGACCTGAGGGGAAGCATTGGCTTGGCGAAAAGGTGCCCCACCTGAAAGTGTTAAATGCCTTTGCATAGGCCAGGACTATTCTGATTCTAAAAGGAAGGACTAGGAAATTCCGCTCACACATGCAAGTTTTGGAGAGTAAGAGATACTTGCAAGATAACATGTGTTCACCTGACCTTACCTGGGCGTCATTAAAGGGAAGGCATCCGGCAGCGGCCAGGAGGAAGAGGGCACTGTGGAGAGGGAAATTAGAAAGCAACTTCAGTTTTCAACCTCAAAGAATTTCCCAGAGTGTGGAGGCTGAGATACATAGACTGGAGATTAACTGAGGCAATGATCAGCCAGACCAAGCCCAGCCTGCCCCTCCTTCACCCTCTGAGAGCCCTCCTGCTTATGCAGCTTCCATCGTGAGCTCCATGAGAACCAGCCACTCGCCCAGAGACGGGCATGTGCGGGACATTTGCGAAACCAAAGCTGGCTCACCCAAGAAAAAGAGTGCCTGTGAAACACATAATGAAAGGAAGTTTTTAAAAATGACAGACCCCATTCTATTTCTACTGAACTGCGGTGTCTTAGAAGACCGCCTCCCTTTTCCTTTTTAAAAATATTTTATTGATTGTGATTTTACAGTTGTCCTAATTTTCCCCCCTTTGCCTTCCCCCAACCAGCACTCTGTAAGGAATATAAAATTATTAATAAAATATTTTGTATTTTTAAAAACTACAGATCCCCAAAAATATACTAGTGGAAAATTGGGATTTCAGACTACAATTATGCCACTTACAAAAAGGAAAACGCCATGAAAAGCACATTAAAATCTTTTGCATATCACCTTAACCAAATGCTCAACTGCATGTCTCCAATAATAAGGCAGGTCTCCATCATGTGCCCCCTGACCAGGTGTACTGAGATGAGCACAACATCGCTCACGGGGCATCCTGCCAAGTATGGCGAACCTGAGCTTAATCATAAGTCAAACTAAGACAAACTCAAGTTTAGGGAAGATCTGCAGAACAGTGAGCTGACCCTCTTCAAACACACAAAGGCAGTGAAAGATGACAAAAGGCAGAGGAACTGTTCCAGAATACAAGAGACACAACGTCTTTGGGGGAAGAGATCGCTATAAAAGAACATCGGGAGAAGTGGCCGATTTTGAACACAGACTCAATATTAGATAATAGTATTGTACAAGATAATTGTTTTCTAAATTTAGTAATTGTACTGTTTATACAAGAGATTGTAATTTTTAGGAGATACACTTTGAAGTATTTAGGGGATGGATCACAACCTCTGCAACTTATCCTCAAATGGTTCAGAAAAAAATTAACCCTAATTATATATATTTTCTTATTTATTTTATGTGATATATGTGTATATCTATATATGAAGACAGAAAAGCAAATGCAAAAAATATTTTTGCTGGGTGAATCTAAGTAAAAGGTGTATGAGAGTTCCTTGTAATATTCTTGCAACTTTTCTGTAGGTTTAAACTTTTTTCCCAAATAAAAGGCCTCACTAGGAAAATCTCTCATCCACACCGGATGCTCACGGATGGAACGCTCTGGTGCCTGTGGTTCGCTGCGGCGAGGAGGCGCTGGGTGAAGGCGTCAGTCGAAACTGTTGAAGCTGGTGATGGGCATACAGGTCGTCCTTATACTAGTCTGTCTACTTGTATATATGTTTAGAAACTTCCATAATAAAATTTTTATAATTCTTGCCCAAAAAAGTAACATTGCCAACAACAGATACTTTCAGAAAGCTACCCTCACTCACTGCAAAGTCAATTTAGAGCTATCTTTTGGAATAATCATTGGCTCTTCTAGGTTTCATATAGCAAAACATCTTGCCCTCTAGCTTTCCTGTCCTCATGGGGCAGCACCAGAAACCACAAAACCCTAATTATCACACACTCTCTCACCCTCTTTCTTTTTTACAATGCAACAAAACATGTAATGTTGGGCCTCTTCACTACTAACTGTTCCGTTAGCCAGCAAACAGCAAAGGATCAAAGGCATGAACAGAAGCAGAGAATACAGCAATTTTACTTTTAGAGGCCTTTGTGGTTGGTATCTACCATCTATTTAGAGGTCGTATGGTATCTCATACCAATATACATCCTACATAGAAATAGAATTCCATATCTTATATGTACACATATATGTAATATACAACAGAGGCAAAGGGTGGGATGAGTGGAGGGACCTTGTCAGGAAGGGTCTCTGGGACTGCACAGGATCAGGACACTTCCCCATCTGCAGGCAATGAGCATTAGAGATCCCCTCAAACAGACTATCCTCTGGGGCTGAGGGGAGATGAGGACAGCCTGGTGTGAGACAGCCCCTGGTTTCCCACCAAACTGGCCTTGAGCAATACCTGATTCTACCAGGTATTACTGGGCTTTAATGACTCTCTCTCTTTTTTTAACTTTTTAATTTACTGATTCCCTAAACACAGAAAGGAAAGGGGAAGGGAGGAGAGAGAGAAACATTAATTTGTTGTTCCACCCATTTATCCATTCATTGGTTGATTCTTGTATGTGCCCTGACTGCGGATGGAACCCACAACCTTGGCATATTGGGACAACACTTTGACCAACTAAGCTACCTGGACAGGGTCTACCTCTCTTGAATACCTGCTAATCTTTTAAACAAGTAGATAAATTCTGATGTTTCTTTTTTTTTCAAGTAGCAGTCTGTAATAAAGTAAAAAAGAGAGGAGAAAGAGAGACTGGATGAAAGCCCAGAAATATTTGAAACAAAAAGTCCTAAATTCATGTACCAAAGCATCTCTGTTGGTTTTCGGTCTAGGACTGAGCTTCCTAGCTCCTGCAGAGGTGGCAAGAAGCAGTCAGAGAGCAAGGTGCTCAGGAGGGGCTCAGCACACCTGGGCACAGGGACTGCCTGAGATTCCCGCCAAGGAAACTGAGGCACGAAGGGTGATGATGCCTTCCCACTGTCTCTTTGCTGTGGCCCAGGACCCCTCAGATCCCTGGACTCACAGGCTGGTGGTTTTGCACCATGGAATTCTCAAAAACCCAACAAACTGCAAACATTACTTTTAAATGTTTAAGTCATTACCATGTTTTCCATTTTCATTCTCCATCAGAATTGCACAACTCTTAGTAACATTTTGGGCATCGATGACTGAAATCTAGCACAGGCTGTGTTTGCCTTAGGAATACCACATTTCACAAAAAGAGAATCAATTTTAGAATTAGACACAGAATTGGGAAATATGAGTATTTATAATAAATTTCTCTGTCAACTCTCAAGCACAAACCTTCAATAGTTTATCATTGAAGTTAAAAATCTGGTTGAATCTTGTATTTAGAGGTTTGTAGGTTTGTTTTTTTTTTAACTTACCTACAGATCCTTGCAGGAGACATTTTCTGCGTGAAAATAAAGAGATATAATTAGTCTTTAAAAACGTTTTATTTCTTAAAAGAAAATAGCTAGATCAAGTTTATTGGGGACTTAACAGCTTGTTGTACTTCAGTGTTTGTCGAAGCTTTTTCTTCTTGGACTCAGCGAAGAATGACTCAGAGGTCCGGAGCTGAGTCACCTCGGCCAAGCGCCCTGGATGTGCAGTTTTACCGTCTCCCCGTTTGAATTGTGTTTACTCGTGAAAAACCGAAATGACGCTGGGCCGAGCCTTCCCATATTTTACATGCCACGGAGGGCACAGGGAGAAATCGAGTGTGGCCTGTGCAAGATCAGAAATTAAGCTCGTGTTCAACTTCTATTCCACTCTGTCTCTTTAAATTTTCCCTTCGTTAATCCAGCTCTGACTCTCAGCGGTGCTATAAATTCTCTGGTATGATGTATGAATTAAGAAACAGGAAAAAAGAAGGGACATTTGACTCCACCCATACAGAGAAGGGGAGAAAAGAGCAGATTGGGGAAATCTCGACTTGGCACTGAAAGCTCCCTGGAACGAAGGAATTCTTTTGCAGACTCTACCTGATCACCTCCTTTCTGTGAGTCATGTTGAAGGAATTAGTCATTGCACTCAGGAAGAAAGTCCTAGCAGAGAGAAGCATAGATTGTTCTATATTTGACAGGGGAAATGGTCCAGTAGGATAACAAATTAATTCTGAACATTTCAGAAGAGTTACTTTGCTGGTTGAGGACAGACTACTGTTTTTTGACTCCACTTTAGATGAAGTGTGAAGTATGACCATATTATTTAAAAGGGAAGAACTAACAAGAGAAACCTGTGGTTTGCCATGAAGGAGATCTTAAGTCTCCATTAGTAATTAATCCAGCGTGCGCTGTTCTAGTAAGCAGAGTCTCTTTGTGTACAAGCGGTGGCTTGCATCTCTAGATCCTTCCATCTCTTACCGGTAAGGACCCTGCCCCAGTGGAGTACAGAGGACATGCCAACCTTGACTCCACTGCCCCCTGGTGGGGACACCTATCTCTTGGGTACAGAAAGGACGACCCATGGATAACTGCCCCCATTATGGGGAAAATGTATCACTAAAAGAGTCTGAGCTACACAGAACCACATCTCAACGGACTGTGCAACAGAGGACTTGAGACAACAGGCACACCCCCGACTCTTGGTAACATGTTCCCCCAGCAAACGTTTGGGGGCTTCTGTCACAGGGTAGCACACAAGTCCAGTAGCTGGAAGAGGTCGCCCCTTCCAAAGAGGAGAGGGTCCTTTTTTATTTTAAACCCCCCCAGACTAAAGGAGCCCAAGACCTGAGATATGATATAAATTCATGACTGAGCTGCATAACCCCAGGGCTCCAGAAACACCTGGGGAGTTCATGACAGGGTATTCACCTTTTCAGGCCCCTCAGTCCAAAAATCACCCAGGAATCAGTCCTGGTGCTATCTCGGGGTTCTGATTGGGTCAGCATATGCCTCAAGTCACATTGCCCCAAATCACGATAAACATGTGACATTCCTCTGGTCAGCAGCTCACTTAGTCTGAGGGCCACTCGCTCTGTGCCCGTGCTGTTCTAAGTGCTCTTTGGGCACCGCCTGCGGTAGTCACGCGGTAACTAGCACTCTTGGTTATATGCTACATGACACCACCAAGCCACTGGGAAACCGGGTCAGTGGCCCAAGGTCAAAGGGCTTGGGTCCAGGTGACCAGGCTCCGGAGTGTGACTTTTTCTGACACTGTTCTGCCACAGCCCCCTGCCGGCCCTGCAGTGACACTGCACCGGCCCCTCCAGGTCCCCAGCCTTCACTGGCTGTTTCTGGCTTGGGAGATGATGATCAGGGTTGGGATTAGCAAGCGAGAAGCCAGCCTGGAGAAACACATCCATCAGTTCCATTTTGATCCCCTTGCATTTCAGACGCCCAGGAAATAGCCAGGCGAAGAACCGGACGCCAGGAGGCCACGGGGTCTGGGCTGAAGGGACAGGTCTGGGCTGGAGAGGGGACCTAGGAGTCACCAGTGAGCTGAAGGTCGCTGGTGTCATGATGTGGACGGGACTGTCCAGTCAGCGTGGTGTGGGAACCAAAGGCTCCATAGACAGGACGCTAGGAGACTCTGAAGGGCAGACAAAAGAAAAAGAAGGACAGGTGGCCATGAGCAAAGACCCAGAGACTCAGGGAGAGACCAGCGGAGACAGGGACATGCGGGTCAATTGTCGAGAGAAGGCTGTAGGCTGATGAATGGTGCAAAAGACCAACAGAGTCGCATAAATGAAGCCATCAGTGACTGCAGCCAGAGCGATTTCAGGTTAATGGGGGCGGCAGAAGCAGGAGTGGCTGCTGGGGAGAAGGACGTGACGATGTGGTTGGCATGGAGGCTGACCCTCTGTTAGCGCTGTGGTAGGGAAGGGCAGGGATGGCAGGAGGTGGAGGTGGAGGGTGTGTGGGCAAAGCAGCGTGCTGGCTGTCCTGTGGGATTCAGGTTCTGTAGCACAGTGTCTCAGGGCTGGTTGATGTGAGTGGGTATCCCAGGGCCTGCTCCACCCATGGAGTACTGAGAACACTGAGCATGTTTATAGGCCAAGGAAAACAAGCCAGCAGACAGGGAGAGGTTAAGCATCCACGAGAGAGGGAGGTGAGTAACCCACAGAGCTGCCTCCAAGTAGCCAGCAGGGATGACAGAGGACGCACAGGTGTGCAGGGAGGCCTCAGCCAGGGGAAGGACTCCTCCCTCTCCTGTAGCCCTGTAAGAAGCGTGCTGCCCAGTGGCTGACCAGCCTCTCCAGTTTAAAAGTTCCAAGATTTTGATATGAAATCATTCCAAACGGGTAGATGTTAGAAAAAAGGAACTCCTGAAAGAGGAAGCATATTAAAACCACCCCTAATACTGTTAATAAATACAGTTAACATGTACAGAGCACCTACTATGTGGAGGAAACTGTTGGAAGCACTTAACATGTGTGCCATGGTATGTCCTCCCAACAACTGTGCATTGGGTGAAGTTACTACCCCTTGTCACAGATGGAGGCATAGAGGCGAAGAAATTTGCTCCAGCCAGTCTGAGGCTGACCTGGGGCTGGAAAGAAAAGGCAACATCTGTCCCCAGGATGGGCTGATGCCCCCAGCATGCGCTGTGAAGCTCTGACGTTGGTGTCCATGTGGCGCTGGGACGAGCTTGGGGTGGGAACCACCAGGCCCTCAGTCAATGTGAAAACCGTGGTCCTTGAAATTAACCACCACTGCCAGGCAGTCCTGACTGGAAACAGATGTCAGGAAAAGGTAGACACTAATTTGAGCCATGAAAAAAAAAGGTGTGTTTTTGAAATTTAAAGCAAGGGAAGTGAAACTAGCATCCTACGGTATTATTTACCTCTTTCCGAAAACACTTCTGGTGCCCACAGATAATAACTTCAGCTGCATTATGCAAAGTGAGGAACACAGGAATGGCCTGAAAGAAAACAGAATAATACACCTGAAAATATTTCCTTTGATCTCATAATAATCTCATAATTATAGAATTCTTGATTTCCACTTAAAAATAAAGCTCTGTGGAAATTTTTGGCATTCACATATGTAATCCTCCCCAGTAACAACTTTTCTGTGGATTGGTGTTCTTGGTTTGCAGTATTATGCTGGGTAGGGTGCATGTAAAGGCTCCCTTCCTATGGCATTCTCATCAGTACACATTTATTAAGCACCTGCCCTATGCCCAGCACTGTGCCACATGCAGGGGACATCCCATGAACCAGGTGAATGCATGATAGGGAGACTGTCCCTATCGCCCTAAGAGCTCTGTGACAGAGTGCACAGAAAGGTGCACCTCACCCAGTGAGGGGAGAGCAAGTCTTCTCGGAATAAGCGAAGTTCAGAGTCTAACCAAGAACTGAATGTGAACCAGAGTGAGCCAAACAAAACGGAGCAAGTGGCAGGTGGAGGAACACTTTTGATGGCCCTGAGGAGAGCATGAACCCTGCTCCTACAGAACTGGGGGGTGTTGAGCAGGGTGGAACATACATGTGAGGGAGAAGCTGTGGGGGAGATGGTAGAAAGGTAATCACTGCCAAACAGGGAATCAGGATGTGCCCAGGGCCATAGGAGCCGCTGAAGAGTTTGGAAGCAGGCAGTGACATGATTTGAGCTGTGTGTTCAAGGCCATGTGCAGGGTAGGTGACAAGAGGCAGAGACAGTTGCAAAACCGAAGGGTATGTAGACTGAACCCCTCCCCTCCCACAATGGCCACATCCTAACCCATGAACCTGTGAATGTCACCTTCCCTGGTAAAAAGGGATCTTTGTCAATGTAATTAAGTTGAGAATCTTGAGCGGAGGAATTACCCTGGGTTACCTCGGCAGGCCCTAAAGGCAAACACATGCATTTATAAGAGAAAGGCAGAGATTTGAGGCCCAGAGAGGAGGAGGTGGCGTGACCACAGGGACAAAGATGGGAGTGATAAAGTCACAAGTCAAGAAAGGCCATATTCTCCCCTAGAGCCTCTGGAGAAAGTGGGGCCCTGCTGACACACCTGGACTGCGGCCCAGTGACACTGATTTTGGACTTCCTCTGGCCTCCAGCGCTGGGAGAGAATAAATCTCTGCTGTTTTGGGACACCCAGATTACCACCACTGAGGTAATTCGTTACAACAGCCACAGGAAACAAAGATGAGGAATGGCAAGGTGGCGACATGAACTTGGTAGTAGCGATGAAGATGAAGAAGAGTGCCCACATTCAGGAGATGTTTAGGAAGCTAAACTGAGGTTAATATTTGAATGTCTGGAATCAACTTTGTGCCAAAAAACAAAAAAAGGGGAAAATATATTTTAAAAAGTAATACTCCAGTTATCAAGACACACAGAGTACCCACTGCACACTGACTAGAGCCGGACTGTTTGCTAAGAGTGGCAATCTCTCTTAATTTGATAGATAACCTGGACAAGGTGAGGGGAGGAATTAAGGGGAATGGGATTTTGTTATTGTCTTTTCTGTTGACGGTGATGATTTTCCTAGAAGGCAGAAAAAGGTAAATAACATGCATAGGTTCCTTCATCAGACCGAGCTTCAGGCCCCAGCTCCACCAGCTGCTAGTGCAACAGGACACTTACCAAACCTTAGCCTTCTCCTCTTGAAGGGTGAGGATGTCAGGAGCTACTGGGAGGGACCACTGACACAACCTGTAGGTGAAGGGCCTAGTGAGTGGTTCGGGTGCACTGATGCTCAGGAGCCTGTCTGGATCAACTGGAACCAAGCCGGCCCTCAGAGCCTCCACAGGACCTTGAACTGGGGAACTGTCCCAGTGTAGAGTACCTGCTTAAAGTTCATGCTACTCACCTACTTCCAGATTAATTTAGTCTTTACTTTTTTGAAGGATATACTGGGTTAGCCAAAAAGTCCATTTAGTTTTTTTCCATAAAATAAAAGACACATTGTTCATTTTCACCAATAACTATTGATTTGGATATTTTGAGTATGTTGGCTACCTCCCACATGGTATAAATTAATGTCTCAATTTGATTGCTGAAAAAGCTTCAGCTGGACTGCCCGGCTATGGAGCATCGTCCAGCGAGAAATCTCTAGCACGAAACTTCGCAAACCACTTTTGACACGTTCAATCAGTCACAGAACCTTCTCCATACACTGCACAGATCTTTTTTTGTGTTTCAGTTGTGTTTTTACCTGTCTTGAAATAACGAAGCATAATATGCAAAAATGTTGCATGTTTTCTCCCATCTTCAATTTTAAAATGGCTACACAAAAATTCACCAATTTTGGTAATTTTTTTAAATGCACGCTGATATGACAGATGTCACAATACAATCAAACAAAATTGCTTCAAATGAAGTTAAAGACAACTAAGTGCCACTAGAGCCATCTTATGGGAAAAAAAACCAAATGAACTTTTTGGCCAACTCAATATTTTTACCTGGTTTTTAGAACTGAACTTCATAACTTCATAGTGCTGCCCTATTTTAGCATTTTGTTATTTCACTGTTTTATTTCTTTTTGAGTTCTTGCCTTATATTTTCCTTGCCTTTTTAGTGTCTTCTATTCTTATTTTATCTTCCATTAAAAATTCAATTCAAACAGCTTTTTCCTGTTAAAATCATACTTTATTTTTATTATTTTCTCTTTTTATTTGTCTTTTGTGCTTACTTTTAGTCCTTTTAAAATTTTACATTTTGAATTATTTTTATAAGTTTCAAGATTATTAAACAGGCTTTTTCGTTTGTTTGTTTTGTTTTGGGAACTGGCTTTACCCATTACACCCATGTTTAGCAAACTTTGGCCCTGGACTTCTAGTCCTTGGCTTGAGAAGATAGTAAAGAAAATCTTGGACAGGTTTATCACGTGACACAGGAGGGTAAATATAAAAGGGCAACCTGGATCTTTATTTATTTATTTACTTTTAGTCCTCACCCAAGGACATGCTTATTGATTTTAGAAAGCACCGGTGGGAGAGAGAGAAACATTGATGTGAGGGAGAAACATCGATTGGTTGCCTCCCATACACGCCTTGACCAAGGATCAAGCCCACAACCCAGGCATGTGCCCTGACCAGAGATGGAACCCACCACATTTTTGGTGTACAGATAGTGCTCCGCCCAGCTGAGTACTTGGCCAGGGCTGGATCTTATTTATTTAAAATTAAGGCCTTATTTTAAATACTTTGCCTCCTTGACTATAAAAGCGGCAATGAGACCAGATGCAGGATTGAAATTATGGAACCCTAGACCCTAAATCTAGACTTCAAGGGGGCTTAATTTCCTCAGTTTTATAAACTATGGACAGGTTTCTTAATCTCCCTAGGTCCTACTCTGATTAGATACAGATTCTGGAAAGGAATCTATCAACACATGTAAGATAGATTTTAAACTACCCTAATAATAGCTACCGATAATGTGTTAGGCACTGGGGTAATTATTTTCATTGCGTTGTCTTATTTGAACCTCTTCCCGACAACTGTATTAGTGGGTTATATCACCTTGAGTTATAGGCAAGGGAGGACCTGAAGATTAGACCAAGTAACTTGCTGGAGTGCTCACAGCAAGTTCAGGGACAGAGCCGTGACTCCAGTCCGGGCGGTCCAACTGCAAAGCCCACATTCCTGGCCGCAGTGTTATAATCCCCGAATCACATGAGTCCCAGTTTAAACTTCCTGGACCTACAGCCACCCAAAGTCCGGTACAACTGGTGTGCTCCAAATCCTGCCAGTCTGCTTCCTCCAGGAATAAAACTGATATAATCTCAAATGCTTAACACAGGATAAACTCTGACATTTGTAAAGGAGTATATTCCATTTCTACTTAAAAAAATTAAATGTGAATTCCTCAAGCCATTTTTTTTCCACTTGAGAAACAGTAATCCTACAATTGACTGTATCAGCCTCCACAGAGATCTATCAAAAACAATATTAAGGCGGTGTGCAGATGGAATTGCTGCTTGTTTCCTTGGCCTCTAACTCTGGGCGCCAGTCTCAGGCTGATCTCTACAAACAGTTCAGGGACCTGCTCGAGACTAATTCCTTTAGAAAACCAGCCCTTTACTATCTTTATGGAATGAGGGTCAGCAGGACTTATTTTGTCAAATCTGACAAAAACTCTGAGAAATGGTAATAGCAATAACAATAGCTAAGACATATTGAATGTATATTATGTGCCAGACACAGTTCTAACTGCTTTTACATATTTAATCTTCATAATACCTCTGTGAAGACAATGCTGTTACATCACCACCACACAGATGAGAAAATAGAGGGATATAGAGGGATCTTTCTGTAACCTCCCTCTTAATATTTGGAGGATCTAGGTACTTGCTTCCTGCTGAAGAGAACAGAAAACTGAGCGTGTCTTCCACATTGTCGAGACTCTCAGAATGGCCTCAACAACAAAAGGTCCTAGTCTCTTTCCCTGGGGAAATGGCCCAAGATCAACTACCATAAAACCATCATTTTTGACACAAAATGTAATCAACCAAATTAAACTGCACTGCAGGTCAACTCCTTCACAGTTACTTAAGAGCACAATTTGCAACTAATTTAGAGTCCGTTTGCTTAAAATTCGATATTTCATTCATGTACCATTGGGAATTTTTCTCTGACTGTGAAGAGACATTGGTAACTATTACTTTAAAATGTTTATTATTCTGGGCCCTGGCTGGTGTAGCTCAGTGGATTGAGCATGGGCTGCAAACCAAAGTGTCGCAGGTTCGATTCCCAGTCAGGGTACATGCCTGGATTGCGGGCCATGACCCCCAGCAACCGCACATTGATGTCTCTCTCTCTCTCTCTCTCCCCCCCCCATTCCCTCTCTAAAAATAAAATCTTAAAAAAAATGTTTATTATTCCCATGCTTCCCAGAATAGAATTCTGAAGACTTGATTGTTATTTGTTCAGATGTTAGACCGACTTAGAACAGTTTGCTCTTTGCTATGAACGAGCATGGCCCTACTCACAGCCATGGCCTCGGGTCACTCTGCAGAGGTGTGGATGACCCCTTCTAATATTTGTATAAGAATGTCAACCCTGCCTTCTTTTGGGGTGACTTTTCAATGTATGGGTACGGTTTTAATCTACAATATAGAATAGTTGCACTTCAGGCACTTGACCAAAAAAAAATGTAACTGAACTCTCGGCTGCCCAATTTTTATCAAAATTGTGCATGCCAGAAATAATGCTCCTAGAAGACCACCTAAAGGGAGTCTGCCCCCCTGTGAAGGGAGCCAGAAAACTAGAAAGCAGTGGTTTTTACCCCCAGAAAACTGCTCCTACTGAATTGCGCTAGGTCATCATCCCTCGAACATGCATCATGAATCCTAGAAACTAGGTTAGCATTGTGTTCGTTATAAAGTCGTTACTGAGACCCCACCTCACTGAGCAGCCCTGTCTACCCTTTATGAGGACTCAGGACCTCAGAGCAAGGAAGAGCTTTGCTCATCTTCAACAAGCCCCTGCTATTGTCTTCCAAGCACCGAGAGTCCGTGAATCTATCTGGCTACAGAGAGCTGAGAGCTGAAGTCAGGGCCCAGCTACATTTATTTTGTAAAATGTGACAGCATAAATTCCTATGTGTTAAGTATCCCTGTGACATCATCTAGTCCTTCTGTTCACCTAGATTTCTTTTAAAATTCTATTTATAAAAAATGCTTATCTTATTTTAATCACAATTACTCTTTTAAGCCACCAGATTTCCCTTTTGGAGGATGATATGGTATTAGTACATACCTGTACATGTGTATGTATAAATGAATACATTTATAAATTGATTTGCATGAAATAAATGTGTTTATTTACATTAATTTTATTATTCTGTCATTAGATGGCAAATTCCTTAAGGGCAGAGGACCAGACTCCCCTCTTTCTCAGTGTGTCCCCAGCACCAGCTTAGAGGCCATCTCAGTCCTTCATGTGGACATCACCCACATTTAGGGGCCTTGCCATATGAAAAACAGGCATCTTAAAGCGCCAGGAGCTCCTCCGGCGTGGCCAGGTACATAGGAATGAGAAAAGGCCGAAGGGGCACATCAGTTCTCCAGCGGGCTCACCTGGGAACACAAATGCACGGACGGAACAGAGGGCAGACTGGCCGGCTCTCAGTGAACAACTATTTCTCTCTCACTTTCACCAGGGGACGTAGACATAAACACACGTATCCTACAGCACTCAAAGGAGTTTTGAGTGAGGCAAGTGAAAGAACTTTATCATTCCCTCCTTTTCATATAATCCTCAAGAAAACCTCAATCAGATCCCAGGGTTTTTACAAATAAGTACATGTTTTAAATTGAGGTAAAATACACATACGAAATTTACAACTTTAACCACTTTAAGTATACCGTTCAGTGGCAATAAGTACGTTAACACTGTTGTGCAACCATCACCACCAACATCCACCTCCAACAATTTTCCATCTTGCAAAACTGAAACTCTGTACCTATTAAATACTAATTCGCCATTCTCCTCTCCACCCCACTCCACCCCCGGCAAGCACCATTCTACTCTCTGCCTCTATGAGTTTGACTACTCTAGGCACCTCATATAAATGGACTTACACAGTATTTATCATTTTGTAACTGGCTTATATCACTTAATATAATGTCCTCAAAGGTCATCCAACATGAGTGTCCCATCTGTGACCCACAGGCCACATGCAGCCCAGGATGGCTGTGAATGTGGCCCAACACTCAGTATGACATGTTTTGGTGATTATGGGTCTCTACGTATTTAATGTGTGGCCCAAGACAACTCTTCTTCCAGTCTGGCCCGGATATGCCAAAAGGTTGGGCACCCTTGTAGTATGTGTCAGAATTTCCTTCCTTTTTAAGGCTGAATAATATTCCCTTTTGTACATCTAACACATTTTGTTTATCCATTAATCCATCCATGGACACTTGGGCTGCTTCCACTTTTTGGCTATTGTGAATAATGCTGCTATGGGCATAAGTATACAAATGGCCACTTTTAAGTTTTCAAGGATCTACTGCACTGTTTTCCACAGCAGATGCACCACTTCCCTTTCCTAACAGCAATGCATGAGGGTTTCAAGTTGCCCACATCCTCACCAATACTTCTCATTTTCTGTATTGTTGATAATAGCCAAGTAACAAGTATGGAGTGGTATCTCATTATAGTTTTGATTTGCATTTCCCTAATGACTAATGATGTTGAGCACCTTTTCACGGGTTTATTGGCCATTTGACTATCTTCTTTGGAGAAATGCCTATTAAGTCCTTTGCCTGTTTTTGGATCGTGTTGTTTGGTTTTTGTTGTTGAGTTTCCTATACATTCTGGGTATTAATCCCTTATCAGATAAATGATTTGCAAATATTTTCTCCCATCCTGTGGGTTCTGTTTTTACTCTACTGACAGTGTCCTTTGGTGCACCGAGTTTTCACTTTGATGAAGTCCAATGTGTCTATTTTTTCCTCTGATGACTGTATCTTTGTCATCATATCCAAGAAATCATTGCCCACTCCCATGTGGTGAAGTTTTCCCCTTGGAGCCACATTTTAATAAGTCATTTTATCAGGATTATGAAGAACATCTTCAGATAGAACAAGTAGACAACTCAGGTCCAGAGGAGGGGGTCACTGACTTGCCAGACAGCCCGAAGCTACTACGCCATCCTTGCAGTCGGACTCCGTTCCACCCTGGGAAGAAAATAACAGGAAAGAAGAGAGCTGCCTCTAACCAGCAGGGACAGGGAACATTGGGGAAGAGTCTCCACTCTCCACCCGCATTTACATTCTTCTCCTTTGTGGCTCCAAGCTCCTTTACATGATCTATGGGCTCCAGTTTGCTTAACTGAGTAACTTGCTCCATGTGCGTTTCCTCACCAACACCCCCATCTAATCTCCATCCCAACGTGTTGAGTGAATGTTGTGCTCACAGAAGACAGAATCCCTGACAAGCAATTAGGGAAGGACCAAGATCAAAGAGCTGCATAACAGACCAAGCCCAGGCCTGTCAGGATGCCTTAACTTAGATTTGCAGAGTCTCTCCAACCTCTGACCCTGCTTCCCCCAGCACGGACACAGCACGGTGTGAGGAGCCGAATCGCCACCACCAGCACAGCCTCTCTCTCCCAGGCCGGCTCCCTGATGCACGACTTTGCACATCTGTTTGTTCTAAACACTCGCCAGCACAGGCTTGGAGGCAACCCTGTCCTGCTGAAACGGCTCTGACCAGAAAATTATAACCAGAGTTATAACAAGACTGTCCCGTCCTGCCAAAGACTGGCACTCATGCCATCAGAACCATCATCATTGTGGCCTTATTCAGGCGTAGGGAAGCTGGAGGAGCAGAATCGAATTAGCCCCAGTAGAATGAAGGACAACGCAGTTCCTCTCCCCTTCGCCTTGCTCAGTCCAGACGGCTGATCTCCTTTGGTTTGTGAAATCTAGTGAGGAAACAGGGCCAGCTTTGGATGTGTGCTGTAAAGTTGAAGGGCTTGGGTTTTATACCTCCACTTCAACATTTACAACTAGCTGTTGACTTTGGCCAAATAATCTGCATCTCAGTTTCCTCATCTGTAAATGGGAATAATTAAATCTGACTTTATATAGTCATGAAGGTTGCCTCTGGGAAGTGCCCAACACATACTAACACTGAATGGTGGCTGTTCTCACACAGCTGTGTGACTCTCCTTGAAGTTCCTCACGGTCAGGAACTGGGATTGGTCATTAAGCCCCCAGAACATAGTAGATCCTCAATAAATCCTTGTTGAACAGAGAGCCATGAGAAGACTCTCTTTCCCTTACCTCCCTACAGCATTTAGTTGTGAGTTTCGGGTGGAAAAATCAATAAAGTACTGTCCTCATTGGGCCTCGGCAGTTAAACCAGCTTCCTCTCAGGGGTTGCACATCAGGACAGAGCTTCAGTTGTCAGAGAAAGGAGGCCCTGACCCAGCAGAGAGTGTTGTGCACCCATGGATTTTAACAGAGCACTTTCCCTGCAATTCCTCGTGGCTCCATTAAACTGACAGCTTGTCACCAGCACACTGATGCCTGTTTTCTGTCTACCACAAGCTGTACATGTGCCTCATGTTTAATTCACTCTGAATTTTTAAGCAACTGTGTGAAAACAAAAAACTCGGAAAACAAAAAATAGGCCGGGTTAAGTTATTTCACCTACAAAACAATGTGTGTCTCCTCTCTGGTGCCCTCTTCCCTAATTGGTATATTTGAGTTTTGGGCTGTTTCCCCCTTGCTCAAAGGGCTTGACCTGGGGCAGCTTCTTTTTGCCTATAAAGGGGGAGGTGCTCCAGGTTAACCCACCCAAAGTGCTGGTCCACAAGAAGACAAGCAGCTCGCACCAGAATGTAAATCAATTCTTTGCTTTCTTCTACAAAAGGTATTGCTGTAAATAAAAGTCAGCTCAGCTGAACAGTACAGTCAGTGCAGAAGTTGAGGTACCTGTCCTGTGGGCAGGTAACACAGAGCCCACAGACCCGTGCCACCTGGGCATCGCACTTCAGGAAGCATTTTCCAGATCATGGAACTGCCCATATCCTGAGAACATACCAATCTGACATTTTTGATGGACTTTTGAGGGGTTTTTTTGCTACCTCGCATCCTTATCCCTTCTTTTGGTAAAGCTCCCAATATTGAGGCTCTGTCACACCCTCTCCCAGTCTGTGGGACCCAAGTGGGGATCCTGTATGGCCAGGTATGGCTAAACAGCGTTCTGAGTCTCTCCAGCCACAGTGACTGGTTGAGGGAGGCCTTGGTCCAGGGCCAGACAATCAGCATGATTCCATGTTCCTGGTTAGCTTTCAGACCTGGGATGGGTAGTGGCCCTGACTGATCCAACCAGCGTGAATCCAGGGACTCACACAGGAGCTACAAGGAAGAAAGTCTCTTTCTACTACACTTAAAATTATGAGGATGTGAGTCTGTAGACAACAAAACCCATGAGGGGAGAGCCTGGCAAAAGGTCAGAAATGGGGCAAAGACAGAGAGGAATTAAAAGACAGAGAGACAGAAACTGGATTCTGAGTATGCCATTGGATCTTCTGGATCAAGTCCTGCCTGAAGCAGGTATCTACCATCTGACTTTCCACATGTGTGAACCAGTAAATTTCCCTTTTACTTAGGCCAGTGTATGAACTTTCCAACACTTGCAACCAAAAGAGTCTGAACTTATGCATGACTAGGAAACCCTGGGCCTGTTCTAAAACCCATACACACTGATCCTAAAGAGGAAATCTGAAAAGGCAAAGGTCAGAAGAGCTGCCACTCTCTAGAACCATAGGCAGATGACCAAGACTCTCCACACCTGAGTTCCTTCCTCTGTCAGGTGGTTAACCTCGGCCTCACCCATCACAAATCAGGTGACTATGAGATACAGAAGAAAAAAAAATCTGTCTGGAAACATGAAAAGCACCATACAAATGAAAAGTGTTATTATTAGTACAACACCTTATTCAAACTTCAAAATTCTAGCATCAATAACTATGCAGATCCTATAAAAATTTTAAAGGCCTCTAGACAACACACTGTTTTTTTATCAAATGCTCTGTTCTGCTATAGGACAGGAAGCACCCTCTG
The DNA here is from genome assembly GCF_019186645.2 of Phyllostomus hastatus. Taxonomy (NCBI): domain Eukaryota; kingdom Metazoa; phylum Chordata; class Mammalia; order Chiroptera; family Phyllostomidae; genus Phyllostomus; species Phyllostomus hastatus. The sequence continues at coordinate 20,019,410 of NW_025333960.1, forward strand.
CAGGCCACAGGCTGTGAAGTAAGGCAACAGCCCTGCAGGGGTCTGACCGCCCAAGGCCAGCGCAGGCCTCCGGGTCGGGCTGAGCCCCAGCATGCACTGCGGGTTATTTCTTAGGCCCACCCAGGGCATTTCTCCCCCCTTGCACACATCATCCCTTCTACTTAAGTAGTTGGAAAGCTCATAAGCTTAAAAATCATGGAAAAAATGTTGATTTAATTTATAAATTACTGCTATTAATTCTCAAACACTATTTTGCAACTTTAGAGTTGTCCTAACAATAATATTGTGATCCAGTTAGGCAGATCTTGTTTGTGTGTTTTTTTACTGTTTTCATATCTGAGAGCTAAGGCACCAATATGACAACACACTTTCCATGAAAGGACTGAACTGTTTTGCAAGTTTTGCATTTTTCCAAAAATAAGAATGCACTCATTTTTTGATACATAAAAACAGTTAGTAGTCAAGATAAAAACAGGAAGAGGCATTACCATCATTACTGATTTTTAAGCTACACTCTGAGTCTCTGGTCAATGGTGGTACTAATGGATTCTCCTTTGATGGGAAAATAACTAAATTTTTGGAGTTCCATATAATAAAGCTGGAAGAAGTTCGTTCTTCACAGTGACCACCTTTGAGGACCTCAATCCTGAGGGGGATTACGGTAGGAGGATAGAGACTTTTCTCACTAGCCTCCCCTTGTTACTGGATATCAACTCTGTGCCAGGCGTGTACATCCACGACTGAACCAGCATGCCCCAGGCAACGGGACCAATGGGCAGGGTTCCGGTTCCCCAGGAGCAAGGAGCAGCCTCTCTCTCTGCTCCTGAGGATGGACCATGTTCAGGCAGAGCAGGCTGTCCACCTCTGTGACGGACCCCAGAAATGTCACTGTTCTTTCTTCTGGCATCTCCATGTGTGCCTCTCCGTCTTACAAAACAAGCTGGCTCTTCCCTGTTCTCTGTTTGTCCTCAATTCAGGGAGAGGAAGTGAAAGTTCCCATGTTGGCCTCAAGTCCAAGGCTTGTTCTCCAGTCTAGCTATGCCACCATTAGAGCTAGAGCTTTGTTCCCCATTGATCTGGGTGCAGCAAGTTAGAAGGCAAAGGGGCAGAAGGCAGAAGCTCTGTTCCCCAAGACCTCTGGCACTTACCAGTCTGGACAATGCTCTGGAACCAGCATAGATAATGCCCACAAACAGCACTGAAGCAGGAAGCCATGTCAAAACATTAGATCTAGAAAGAAGAAAAGAAGCAAAAATACTTCTGTTACTTTATGTTCAAAAGACCTAGCTGGAAGGTATTACCCTTCAGATGCACCAAGTACAGTGACAGCAGCTACCTAAACATCCCTGAGTGACGGGAGAAGCGTGACGTGGTCTGTATCTATTGACAGAGATGGGAGCTAACAGAGTGGCCCTGCCTCCAGCCCGCCACTCCGCTCCCCACCGAGCATGACCGATCCCCCAACAGGGCACTGAGAAGCGGGGCAGGGAAAAGCCTTCCTGTAGGTTGGGAGAGAGAACACATCTAATTTTTTAAAGGGACAGTAAACATTATTCTTTGGATTTTAAGTAGCCAGAAGTGTTAGCCAAATTATTAAAAATGTTAAAAGGCTATTTACCTAGGCAATACACCAAATGGCCCTGGGCTTTCACAACAAAAGGACAAAAATGTCAAAGGACAGAAGTGAGAAATTAAAGTGTGCTAGAACTTAGGCTGGGAGACCGCATGCTGACTTCTTCAACCATTAACCTGGGATGCCGGTTCCAGGAAAATTTAAGGACTTGATTCAATTGTGGCCACACCAAGAACTGCTTTTTCATTACAGTTTAGAATCTTGCTCTCCTCAAGAAAAGCAAAATCCTAGTTTTTATATGGAGTACATATCCCTGAGGCTGCAACTTGCTTCCCCCCATCAGTTACAAAGGCATTCAGTCCACTGATTCAAGTTCCCAGAGTTATTCTCCTAGGAGATATAAATAAATGCAACCTCTCCAGCAGGATATAACATAATAATCCCAACTAACTCAATGAACTGCTCTTCGGGGATGGAGCCTGCTCGAGAAGTGATCTCTGTTAATTTTATCAGCATGAGCAGGCACTCCATCCCTGGTCAGACCTGCTTTCCAGGGTACATGGCATTAAAATGTTCCCATTCTCTTGTAAGGCCGTTAACCCCTACTTCCTGTACACATTCATTCAGCAAACACTTAGAGCAACGTGGAAGGTGCTGACAGCACCATAATTATTCTTAACAGCGACATCACCGTTGACATCTGCTTGACATTGTAGCATGAGCTACAAACCAGACACCATGCTCAGTGTTTTCTGCACTGCAACCTTTTAAAAATCTGCACAGCAGTCTCATGAGGAAAGTATCTGGTTATGACCCCCACTGCACAGATGAGGAAACTGAGGCACAAAGAATTTAAGTAATTTGCCTGTGGTCAGAAGAGTTGGTAATGGCAAAGCCAGAATTTGAATTCAGGTCTGCCTGATGCTAAAGCCCCAAATTTTAACCACCCTTTTATACCTCAGCCTCAAGGACCTCATAATCTAATGGCAGCAAACACAACATGCTCTTGCTCCGGTAGCAGACCAAACAGCTAACGATCTGAGGAACATTACCAGTCCTGCTGCAGTAATTGATGTCTGCACTTCCAACCAAGAGGTGAACAGAAACAGGGAGATGCTATCCTCTAACCTAATGGGTCAAGTGTAACACCAGCCAAGTGCTTCTCTTCTAGGAAGAGATTTTTCCATTGGACATTAAGGGTCAGCAGAGACAGGATCCAGGCCCACTGCCCGCTGCACACTGGAAGGAAGCCCAGAGTGTACACTGCAGGCAGCACTGATGAGGAAGGAAGGAAGAGGGTGCTGGGTGGAGAGGCAGCTGGCCTAGCTGCAGCAGGCCCAGGACTTTGGGATGTGAGGTCAGGGAGGCCCCAGACATTTGTGCTCCATTCCCTCTCAAACAAAAAAGCTCCTGCTGTGTCATGGAGTCCAAGGGACATTAGGGTATCTGAGCAGCCACAGACAGGAGGCAAAGAAAACAGGGCTAGGGAACATCGTGTATTTAACCCTTCTCCCTGAAAACACAAAGACATAAATTTAACTATAAAAAGTATGCACAGGTCTAGCTGTATCAAAGAAACATCTGGGAGATAGATGCTACAGGGCAGCATTGTGGGCATTTGGGGACTCTGAGGCAGGCCCAGGGGCACTCATGCCTGTGTCCTACCCCATTACCTCACTCAGGGCCCATCTTCAAGGTGGACACAGAGCAACCTGCACTTATGGTAGAACTTCAGACACCTGCAGGTGTGGTTGGCTGCAGAGCCATTTCTAGGCCCAGCTCCCAATCTCTTAGCAGTGGGACAGCTGCCTTCCTCCACCACACACCAACATAAACTATAACTGCTATTAAGAATAACAAATGTGAGCCCTGACTGGTGTATCTCAGTAGGTTGGGTGTTATCCTACAAACCACAAAATCGCCAGTCCGATTCCTGGTCAGAGCACACGCCTGGTTTGCGGGCTGGTCTCCACTTGGGGGCATGTGAGAGGCAGCTGATCAATGTTTCTCTCTCACACGTCAATGTTTCTCTCTCTCTCTCTTCCCCTCTCCCTAAAAAATAAATAAATAAAATCTTAAAAACAATAACAAATGTCAATCACTAGAAAAATTGCTGCCAAACCAGGTGTGGGCAAGACAAGTGTGAAAGGATAGAGAGAAAATAAAAAATAATGAAAAACTGAGAAGAATTCTGCACACATACTGTTTCAAAGTATCAAAGTGCTCATTTCAATAAAAATCAGAGTAAATGTTCAGTGTCATTTATGCAAAAAAAGACTCAAGGAAATATGAGTTGACAATTCATATATAAAAGAAAAGCCTACCAAAAGATGAGCAAATTAATGCATAATTCTACATTTTACTTTAAAATTGTCTTGCTTTCCTGTGGGAGCCACTGGGCTGAGAGAAGTGCGGCCCTCTCCTCTCCATGCCCCGGCATGTGCCCGTCCGCAGCCATCAGTGCACTCGGAAAAGGGAGCATCACCTGGCAAAAGGTCACTTTGCCCGCTGTGTTCAAGGCCCCCATTAGACTGGATATTGTGAACTTTGTTCGCACTGACTTAGGCAAAAACAACAGCCAGCTCTATGCTGTCAGTGAATTGGCAGGTCATGAAACCAGAGCTGAGTTGTGGAGTACTGGCAGAGCTGGGCCTTGAATTCCCGGAGTTCAAGGTGAGACTCATCATTCTGGCCACGGTGCTTTTGGAAAAATCTATCATGGGGCCGTGCGTTTGCACCAACAAGAAGCTGGTGTCTTTGGCATCGCAGAGTGGATACAACACAGAAGTGATATGCCATCTGCTCTGCCCTGGCTGCTCGGCCTTTCCAGCACTGACCATGTCTAAAGGTCATCGTATCGAGGAAGTTCTTGAACTTCCTTTGGTGCCTGAAGATAAAATTGAAGCCTACAAGAAACTAAGAAGGCTGTTTTTCTTAAGAAACTTAAGGGCTGCGATGACATTAAAAAGGCCCATGCCTCTCGGCCAGTGAGAGCTGGCAAGGTAAAATGAGAAACCACTGTTGTGTCCAGCACAGAGAGACTTTTCATCATCATCTATAATGTGGACAACATCATCAAAGCCTCCAGAAACATCCCCAAAACTACTCTGCCTAATGTAAGCAAACTGAACATTTTGAAACTTTCCTGGTGGGCATGTGGGCCCTTTCTGCATTTGGACTGAAAATGTTTTCTACAAGTTAGATGATCTGCATGGCACTTGCTGTAAAGCTGCCTCCCCCAAGAGTGACTACAGACTTCCCGTGTTTCAGTCCTCTTCAGAGTAGGCACCTGGGGACCTTACACAGTTCTCCCAGTTGCCATCAGCTGCCCCATTTTATTCCCCTGAATCTCATTGATGTTCTGAAATCTCTTCCCTCTCAAAGGTGATTTTAGTTTTGGGAAAAGCCAGAAGTCTCAGGTCACCAAATCTGGGCTATAGGGGGGCTGAGTCACCTGGGTGATTTGATGTTTCGCCAAAAAATTCTGCATGAGTCAGCGCATTGTCGTGATGAAGCTGCCAATCACAAGTTACCCATAGCCAAGGCTTCTGAATCATCCTAATAGTTTCTGCAGAGGGCTGTTCAAGCTTTACACAAAATTGGATACAGATTGATTGCCCTACTTGCTCAGTCATTTTAAGTGCAGCGGCCACACAGTACATGTGCTCACTCAACTGTGTCTACTGCCCCCACTGACTAGTACAGTGAAGTTGTCATTGTTCACTCATGTGCATTCCAGTCCACTCTCTTTGGCAGTGAGGTTACATTGATGTCGCACAAACTTTTCTTGTTATATTAACAAAGCTGGACTTTTTCTGGACAGACCTTGTATAATCTAATTTGCATGTTGGAAATATTGGCTACAGTACGGAGAATAGATTGAAATAGGGTTAGGGATGTGAGGGCAGGAGGCCAGCTGGGTGTACATTGCAGTGGTCCAGACAGGAGAAGATGGAGGTGGGGAGAGCGGACCAACTTGAGAAATCAATAGAACTTGGTGATAATTTCTACTGTGAGGTGAGGAACAGAAGACACCAAGAATGACTTCCAGGCTTCCAACTTGAATAGTGGCTGGATGGTGGTGCACTAACATGAGAAACATTGCAAGAGACCTGACTGGGGAAATCATTAACTCAGTTGTGAATATTACGAACTTGAGGTGTGAGTGGAGAATTGGATGAGAGGGTCTGGGGACCTTCCCCTGTTCTCTAGTGAGCAAGAACACACTATTAAACGTGTCTTACATTTGATGTTGCAGTATTCCCTCACCCCCTGGTTTTGAAGATAAAATTCAAACGTATTTTGTTCAACATAGTTCCCCCCCTTGGTCCAGTATTCTCAGCAATAAGAGTCTCTTAAGGTTTGGTAAGACTTTGTCACAAACTTATTCTTCATTAACTGTTTATTCCCAAATTCTAGGCAACATTGAGCCCATGACATTTACAAGCTAGTGGCACGGCAGGCGGGCAGCAAACAGACTGGCAGTCATGGGAGCGCACGGTCAGGCCTCCCTCCAGCAGAGAACCCGCTCTGCTGCGAGGAGTGGGTCAACTGACAGCTGCACTAACACAATCTGAGCAATTGTTTCCACCTGCGGCTTCAGGAACTAGAATGTAGCTCACTGCCTTGTAAGGTTTCCACCATTGTTAATGCACCATCACAACACAGAGGGATCAGACCTTTCAGCCGTCCCCCAGGAAGACCAGACACCCTACTTTGCAGTAGGGTGGGAACAAGGCAACGACATGAGCTACAAGGGCAGTGGTGCTTCTTTGTGCTTTTGCCATCTTGGCATATTTTTAAAACATCATTTCTTTAGGAAGAAATAAAACTGTAACTTTTAAATCCTAGTTAGCTCTCAGGCACCATAACTGAGGATTATTTCCTAGAGAGATGCAGTAATAACAGATGGAAATCACACCTGGTTTTGGGCACTGTAGAGTATGATCTTATAACAACGACATGGTTATGCACATCAGTGGAAAGAATAAGTAGCTCCCTTCACTCCCAAGGAACGTCCCATCGATTAGATGACTAACTGCAACCAGTAGCTCTAAGGGATAGACAGACTTCACACTTTTCTCTGGGCTGTGCCATTTCTTCTACGCCAGGTTATCCAGGGCTGGGGCCACCTAAGGGTCATCTAGGTCATCTGGGGGCAGGGGGGCAGAAGCACAGGGCAGAGGTTTTGTGTAGTGGAAAGAATGTGCCTTTATGGTCAGGCAAACTTTCATACAGAAGGTTTATATCCCAGCTCTAAAGCTAGTTGATTCATATCCCAAATCTAAAGCTAGTTTGCAATAAGCACTCTGTTTAGTTTTTTCATGTATAAAATGGGGATAATAATGCTCAGACAGCTATTGAGGAGACGAGCCAAGAGGACGCACGTGCAGTATTTGGGGCAGTGTGTGGCACCTGAAAAGCAACGACACTCAATAAATGTTCTCCTCTGGCTTTTCTACACGTGGCCCCAAACAAGGGGCCTTTCTTGAAATCATCAAGAAAGGCTGTTAGATCCACCTACATAAAAAAGCCACAGACACCATAAAGAAAATTGGGAGATGATTAACAAACCAGGAAAACATACTGGCAACATATAAAACAGGCTGGAGTTTAATATCCTTAATGTATAACGAGTACTTACAAATCAATAAGAAAAAAATCAACTCCCCAAAAGAAAAAAAAATCAAGGGAATTTGACTGTGGGTGAGAGGGGTGGGCGAGGTGGAGGCGTGGGGGGCAAAAGGGGAAAACATTGGGACAACTGTACTAGAATAAACAATAAAATAAAGTAGAAAAAAGAAAAACTCAGTGGACAAAACCAGGTAATTTTACGTTTGTCTCTCTTTCTGTCTCTCTCTCTGTCTCTCTCTCTCTCGCGCACACACACACACAATATAAATGGCTAATAAACACATAGAAAGTTACTCAACCTCCCTAATAACAAAAGAACTTTAGATGAAGACAATGATTTATCAAGTTTTTTCCAAGACTAGGAATTTTTTCAAGTTAGTATCTAAGGTGAGGCCCATGAAATCAATTTCACGGCTGTGAGATGTAAACTGGTATCTTCCTGGAGGGTGCATATGTACTACTTGCCTACACTTATCAAAAGCCTTACAAATACTCTCTGAGGTATTCAAAGGTCTCCAAAATGTTTTCATTTACAAGCGGAATGAAAGCATTCTGGCCTCCTTGTTCACCAGAGACGCCAGCACCTCAGGGTTTGCGACTGCTTTCTCTGCCTGGAACCCTCTCCCTCCAGCCACCTGCACGGCCCACTCTCCCACACATTCAGATCTCTGCTCACAAAGTCATCTTGTCCATGAGTCCTTCTTACCCACGGCATACAAAATAGCAGCCGCCAGCCACACCCACAGGCACTGGCACGCCGGCACACGCATCTACCCCTTACCTGGCGTTATTTGTCTCCGCACTTATCACCCTCTGAGACATCACATATTGCTATTTGCATTTGTGTCTTGTCTGTCTACTTCCCTCAGAATATAAGCTAGTTGAGGGCAAAGACTTTGTCTGCTTGGTTCACTGTGCACCCCCAGCACTGAGAAAAATGCCTGGCATATACATAACAGAGCCTCAAATATTGGCTGAATAAGTCACCATGTATTACTTTTGTAACTTACCCTTCTCCCCCTAGATTGGTTCAAGGGGAAAACAACAGCAACAAAATATATCAGGAAACTCCAGTTATGACCCTAATTCATGTTTCTTCATCTGCTTTTCTCACGCCCTGAACAGAATCACTGGTGCTTACAGCTACTCAGTTTTCAAGGGCAGGGGTGAGAGCAAAAATTACCTACCTCCTGCCAGCTGCCTCTCCGAATGGCACTTATGGGGAACTCAAACAGTTTCAAATTCAATAAACATTTATAACAATCATGTTAAATCCTATAACTATGACAACAAAAAATTGACTGCATTGAAAAACAAGCAAGCATGTTTAATAGACATGAACTTAGAAACTTAGAATGGAGGCTATTTTATTTTCTATAATAATTTATCTCTTTTTCTTTTTTATTCAATTTATTGGGGTAACATTGGTGAATAAAATCATATAGGATTCAGGTGTACAATTCTATCATAGATCATCTGTATACTGTATTGATTGTCTTATTAAAAAGTAGTACCTATCCATGCTATAAAATATTGAAAAATATTATAATTACAATCCCACTACCCCAAATAACCACTGTTAAGACCTTGTTATGTCTCCTTCTAAACAATGCCACATGCCCATATATAAGCACTTCAATGAAAATGGGGTCCTACTGTATATATTGCTTTATAATCTGTTTACCACCTTTCCATGTCAAAAAAAATCACAATTTATAAATCATTTAATACTAAGTTACTGCTGCAAATTTAAGTTAATCCTATTTTTCACTATTCTAATGCTGTAATGGTTATCCTTGAATATATTCTCTTCTTATATTCATGATGTTTTTGCAATATTCAGGATAAGTTCCCATAAGAGCAACTGCTGATCAAAGATACATGCACCACGTGTGTGACTGGTTATAAAATTGCCTTCCAGAGTGTTGGGAACTGCCCTGCCTGGTTTCAGAAGCTGTAACCCCACAATGGCTAAGACTGAGTAAGACTTTGGGACCATAAGCTACTAAGGAGACAAAGCTTATCTTCCTTGTAGGGGCACCGCCTCTGCCCCCCTCACTTCACCCTGCTTGGCCCCGGGTGGATGATGGGTTAGCCAATGATGGGTAAGATTCCACAAGGGAGGGACGACCTAAGACAGGTACGGTCATGAAGCGGCCCTCAGGGAAGGACTTGGGGGCTATAGAAAAAGGGGGTGATGCACCCTCACCCCTCAGCTTTGACATAGCCTGAGTCCTCATTCTGTCTGTGAGAAGTCTCCTAATCTCTTGACTGCCTTACTTCCCCTGCCTGACTTAAGCCTCAAACCATGCCAGAGGGTGGTGCATTCCTGGGCAGGAACAGGCAGTTCCCCGAGGCAATCAGATCTAAGAAAAGAATGTATAAAATCCTGTGAAACCTGCTTTGCTAAGAATTCCCTCAATTTTCCAATAAGGGTCCAAACGTAAAATGAGTTTGTTTCCCAAAGTTTCATGGCTCTTTAGTTAACTGACCCTGACTCAAAATAAGCCCTCATAGTTCTTTAAATATTGTCCATTGTTTTATCATTACTGTCTGACAACGATTGAAGAGCTTTACCTGTATTCCTGTGCAAACTGAACCCAATAAAAGTCCATTGAGGAACAGGCTCCTGGCCCTTCTCCTTTGAGAGACTGGCTACCTCTCCTCCCCAAGCAGATCATGTCTTGATAGAATTATTCTCATCTGCAACAGCTGGGGGCACTCTGTGGGCAGAGCACCCCTCCCCACCAGAGGTTATACTAACTCACCCTCCACTGTGAACTACATGTTTGTGTCCCCACAAAATCACATGTTGAAACCCTAACTCTGGATGGCATTTGGAGGGGGGGAATTCAGGAGGAAACTTAGCTCATGAGGGTGGAGCTCTCATGATGGAATTGGTGCCCTTATAAGAAGAGCCCCAAGAGAGCAGCTATCTGTAAACCAAGAAGAGGCCCTTGCCAGAATCCAAGCAGCCGGCACCTGATCTTGGACTTCCCAGTCTCCAGAAGCATGAGAAATAAACTTCTGTTGTTTAAACCACCTAATCTATGGTATTTCTGTTATAGCAGCCCACACTGACTAAGACAGCCTCCTTTATAGCTCTAACTCTGTATGATTCTAAAATAGCCAATGGCCTCCACAATAGGAACAAAGGAGGCATGTACTATTTATTAATGCACTCTTTCTCTCTCCAACTTTCATTCACAAGGTGACACCACTTGGACTTCCCATGCTGGTTTGTCTTACATTGCCCTTTGTGCCAAAAAAGGAGGCAAGATGTAACTAAACCCTGAGGTGGTCCTGGCAGAACCTGGGATCTCTGTGGTGCATGGGCCTTTTGGGGAGCAGCCAGGCCAGTGAGTGTGTGTGTGCATGTGTGTGTGCATGTGTGTGTGGGAAAGGATCTCACAGCAACTCCTAGGGCACAGGTGGCAAACTCAAGGCCTGCAGGTCGAATCCGGCCCTCCACTTTGTTTCATCTGGCTCAGCACCTTGTTTCTACCCAGCGGCAGTGCCAAGCTCCTTGCCCCTAGTTAAGGAGTAGTTACATTTATACAGTCCTAAAATTACATTTAGCCCTTTGAAGGCAACCACAAGGCTGACGTGGCCCCCAGTGAAAATGAGTTTAATAGCCCTGCCCTAGGGGGAAAGACTACAGATCATACAGTTGCAGACAACTGCAGTCTCTATTGAAGGACTATTTGCCACAGGGTCTGGTTTGAAAATTGTGCTGATACAAAATTATTATTACAGGGCTTATGATTTATATCTTGCAGACTTATAAGCACAAATATTGCATCTTGTTTGAGCTGTGGACTTGCTTTTTGTGTGTGCATTCTTTATGGTCCCTAAGAACCCTGGTCAACAAAGCATTTTACAAGAAGCATGTAAAATGTTGACATGACTTATAGAACTGTTATTATTGAGATAAAGGCTAATTAAATTAAATCACTTGTTTTTCAAATAGAGCATGCATTATTGAGGGAACATCTGCTCCCTGAGAACAGTTTATCTGACCGAGAGTGCCAGAAGGGCTTCTGGAGCTGAATTCTTGAAACTTCTGTGTGTTATGCTGACACCCAGTGGACCTATAAACTGTTTCCAAACATGAAGGCAACACGCAACCAAGATACCAAGGTTCACGTGTTGACTGTTGGCATTGCCTAAGCAGTACTGCCTTCAATCACAAAGCCAACATTTGTTTTATAGTTTACAAGGACTTCTGGATATAATAACTCAATACACATAGAAGATACCTACATTTCTTTTTTTTGTTGTCCGTTACTGGTAAATGTGGTCCCCTGAGTCCTATTCCCTTGTCTCCTTCCTTCTTCCTTTTCTTAGGCCTTTCTTCTTCCTGCTTTACTCTTCCCCTGACTCACAGAAGGCCACACACCCTTGAAAAAGTTCAACCCTTATGTTACTTGAACCCAAGAACCCTGGGATGGTGCTATTTGTCACACATCATAACTGAGAGTTAGAGTCAGCAAACCACAGCCCATGAGCCAAATCCCTTCCTGCTTCCTGGTTCTGAACACAGCATTTTGTTTGTACACAACCATTCCTGCCTGCTTATGTACCATCCATGCCTGCTTCATGCGACAAACGCAGAGTTGGGTAGTTGTGACAGAGGCTGTATGGCCCATAAGGTCTAAAATATTTATTCTCTGTCTCTTGTTTGCTGGCTCCTGATTTAAAGGAAGGCAGCTTGAGTCCCAGCCTCCAGGACTTACAAGCTGGGGTGCCCAAGGCTTCATACATGAGGCAGTGTCACTGGCTAAACAGAAAGGACCCTGTTACCATTTTTTTTCTGGAAAGTTCAATTTTTCAGGACACTTTCATCAGTGGTTCTTCCCACTCAGAATCATCACTTCTTTCCATTTCCCACTTCATTTACTGGCCCGAGATTCTCAAAGGTAACCCCATTTTGTGCTGAAATGTCACCTTTAGTGAGGTTCTGACAATCTCTGAAGGCCAAACAAGGGCTTCAAAGAAGCCAGTTCCCAAATCCCAACAGTGTCTGAAAAACCACTATTCTCCCTCTGTTGTTCCAGCCTGCACCCTGCTGCAGCCTTCAAGCTGCCACCTGTAGCCTTGTCAGTGTGGTTCCCCTCCCCGCAACCCCAGCGCCCCCCCACCCCCAGAGGGCCAAGGCTGGTGTGCTGTGAGCCTTCGGAGACAGGCTGAAGAGACAGCACAGAGCAGAGGAGACACTAGTACTAAGAGACAGAGACCAAAAAAGAAAAGAGTAAAAAAAATATAAGTCTCCCGGGTCCCCAAAAAATGAGTGAGGCAGGCTAGAAGACATATGGATCTCATTTCTGATACATATGAGAAAAGAAATTCCAGTACAAGCACCTTGCCAGTACACAGTCCACCAGTGACTAATGATCCAAACTAAGGTGCAAGTCATCCGCCTCCCCCCTCAGGTCTGGGGAGTGGGACAGTTCACAGTGCAGCCCGTGAAGAGGCCAGAGCGGGCTGTGCTGACACAGACTGACAGGGACCTGCGGTGTGGTCGATAACAAAGCTCGAGTCCAGTAGATTCCTAGGCACGAGGAGGTACAGGCATGACCTGCAGGTATCAAACGTCAAAAATCCTGTCCTGAAAAAGACAAATATAATACTTCAGGGTATCACTTACACGAGAATCTTAAACAAGAAAAAAAAAGTCACTCATAGAAACAGAGAGTAGAAAAGTGGTTGCCAGGCGCTGGGGGGAGGGGAAACAGAGAGGTTGGTAAAGGGCACAAAGTTTCAGCTATGAGATAAACAGGGTCTGAGGATCTATGGTGGCTGCAGTTGATAACACTATGTTTATATGACTGAAACTTGCTAAGAGAGTAGACCTTAAATGTTCTTACCATGAAAAGGTGAAGATGTGAGGCGATGGACACATTCATTAACTAGATGGTAGAAATCTTTCATAGTATATACATATGCCAAAGCACCACAATGTGTTGGGTTGGTCAAAAAGTTCGTTTGGCCCTGGCTGGCATAGCTCAGTGGATTGAGCGCAGGCTGCGAACCAAAGCATCGCAGGTTCAATTCCCAGTCAGGATACATGCCTGGGTTGCAGGACAGGTCCCCAGTGGGGGCCATGTGAGAGGCAACCACACATTGATTCTCTCTCTCTCTTTCTCCCTCCCTTCCCCTCTCTAAAAATAAATAAATAAAATCTCTTAAAACATAAATCTTTAAAAAGATTATGTTTTCATAACATAATCTTTAAAAAAAGATTATGTTTAGAAAAGTTCATTTGTGTTTTTTCTGTAAGACGGCTCTAGTAGCACTAAGTTGTCTTTCACTTCATTTGAAACAAGCTTGTTAGATTGTATTGTGACAGCTGTCATATTAGCGTGCATTTAAAAAAGAATCCTCAAAATTGGTGAATTTTTGTGTAGCCATTTAAATACTGAAGATAGAAGAAAATACACAACATTTTCAGCATACTATGCTTTATTTATTTCAAGAAAGGTAAAAACGCAACTGAAACACACACACACAAATTTGTGCAGTGTGTGGAGAAGGTGCTGTGACTGATGGAAAGTGTCGACAGTGGTTTGTGAAGTTTTGTGCTGAAGATTTCTCGCTGGACGATGCTCCACAGTCGGGCTAACCAGTTGAAGTTGGTAGTGATCAAATCAAGACATTAACTGAGAACCAACAGTGTTATACCACACAGGAGATAGCCAACATACTCAAAATATCCAAATTAATGAAGTTACTGGTGAAAATGAAAAATGTCTCTTTTATTTTACAGAAAAAAACATATGGACTTTTTGACCAACCCAATACAATTTAAATATCTTCCAATTTTATTTGTGAATATACCTCAATGAAGCAGAGAAAAAATCCCTTGCTTTTATCATCCCTGGTCACGTGGACGCTCCCCCTGGGAACGCCACAGCCGCCACGCCAGCACTGACCAGACCTCGTTTGGTATTATGTCCCCTCAGTGTTGTTCAGCATGTTTCCTGAGGAAGTTTGGGAAGCTGGTCTTACTATCCCCCGGAAGTAATTTCTACAGACATACTTACCGCATTCCTCTGGAGAGAAGACAACAGGGGAAACATCAAAAACACATGAATTTGAGTGTTAACTTTCTCTGTGAGCAAAGATGACTTTTTCTAAAACTGCAAGAGTCACTCAGAATTAATGCTAGACACCTTAAAACATATTTGGGACATTCCAACCACCAGCAGTTTTGATGACGGAGGGCTATCTCACTTAAAAACAAATAACCAAACCTTAAAAGGAAGTACAGTCTAGACTCTAATTGATTGTCTCACTGTTCATTTCTTTAGGGACAAGGCTGAGTTAACTTGGAGGTTTTATCAAAGATATTTGTTATGGTTCTCCACAAAGACTCTCAATGGAAAATCGATGAGTGGGAGCTTCTCCCTCATCTGTTAGAAATCTCTGGTCATAGCCCTGGCTGGGTGGCTCAGGTGGTTGGAGCATTTTTCCGTACACCCAAAAGGCCGTGGGATCAATCTCCACTTTTGTACAGGAGGCAAGCAATAGATGTTTCTCTCTCACATTGGTGTTTCTCTCTCTCTCTCTCTTTCTTTTTTTCCCTTTCTCCCACTTCTCTCTCTAAAAAAAAACACCAATAAACATATATCATTGGGTGAGAATTCAAAATAAAATTTCTGGTCACAAGGGTGTTTTGGAACAAGATTTCTAACTTTGAACTTCTCATACTTGAATACTTGAGAGTTAAAGTGGCAAGTAGGTTAAAAAAATTACTTTCAAAGTGTTTTTATTTAAACATGTAGCCTGGTAATTCAGAATCTGGAAGATGAGGTCTTCAACTCCAATGGAATCAGCGGTGGTTCAAGAATACAGTAAACAGCACCATGTTCCTGCTGTGCTATCTACCAGATGAAAGGTCACAAGTCTCTTTTAGGAGCACGTTTTGGAAATACAGAAAGCCTCAGCAAAGGACTTCAACATCTGCTGGAGAAACCATGTCCACATTCTGCAATGGCTTGGCAACAACAGTAGCTGCCATATAATGAACGACAAGCTTGTAGCTGGGAACCAGTGCTATCTTTCCTGAGACAGAGCCTTCAAGGGCATCATCCAGCACTTGGTGGTAATAACCAGTTTGCTAGGAAAATATCCTGGAGGAGAATGATTTCATCAGGTTGCTTGGTGGAGTCAACATGACATGGCCAGAGGCTGACTGACACAGCAGATGTGGCCTCTTTGTGACATAGAAAATACGGTGCCCAGTTCTGTAACTTGTCTGAGAGGGAATCTGAGATTCTGCTGTGCTCCAGGCTATAAGCACAGTCTGAATGTGCTCTCTGTGGCATATGATACTAAGTACCCATTTTGGACTCACCCTCCAGCCCCACTATTATAACCCCTAGTCCACGACGAGCTTGGGGACTCCAACCAATCTTCCTGCTGTTGTTTTCATTTTTTGTGGAACCCAACCTCTGCCTTCTCTGCACAAATACACAGTCACACAGCAAAGCTGGGCTTGGGCTCCCTGATGACGTCATCAGGTAGCCCAGCCTAGTAAGCAACAGCAGCCACAGCAAACACAAACCCAGCCCAGGCCCATACTAGAGACACCGGTGCTGTGTCCTTGCTCTTTGCCATCTGGTAACGCTCCCTTGTCAAGGACCTATGACAACTGGGAATTCTGAACTGTGACACAGTTATTAACCACAACAGCAGCTGATAACTCTAAGGCATTGAGGTCTTGGACGAGAAGTTTAAGTGAGCTCACATCATGTGTATGGCTGTGAAACCACCTAAGGAAGTCCAGGAGATAGAGGTGAAAAAGTCTCTAAGAAGTTTAGCAAGAGGACTGAACAGGCTATGACCATGGATCTCCTGAGATTAGTGAAACCTAGCATCACATGAGTTCAAGGGGCAATAGTACCTAGTGGGTCTCAAAGTTGCACTGTCAGAGGACCACTTCTTTCAGGGACAAAATCTTGAGAGCCTTTGACCTCATCCAGTTCTACTAGTCATACCCCATCCCAATAAAAAAAGCAATAAAAGTATGAAGAATTCCATGAACAGATGAATGGATAAATAAAATGAGGCATATAATATGGTACACATACAAAATGTGGTACACATACAACATATTCAGCCTTAAAAAGGGAATGAAATTCTGACACACGCTACAACATAGATGAATCTTGAAACATTACGCCAAGTGAAACAAGCCAGTTGCAAAAGAAAAAAAATATTGTCCAAATCCACTTAAACGGGGTACCTAAAATAGGCAAATTCATAGAATACAAAAGTAGAACAGTGGTTTACCTGGGGCTGGAGGTCAGGGAGAATGGAGAGTTACTGTTTAATGGGTACAGAATTTCTGTCGGGCATGATGAGAAAGTTTTGGAAATGGATGGTGGTAGTGATTGCAAAACAGTGTGAATACCCTTAATGACAATGAGTTGTACTTAAAAACTCTTTTTTTTTCTTTTTTTTTCTTTTTTTTATCAGGAGGTATCCCTGAACCTCAAGGCCTAGCCCTGCCCCTTCATCAGGTGGTCTAAACTGCTGAATTCACACTGTCTGTCTGTAATAAGAGGATTAGGGGAGGATCACTGCTTTTCATTTTGCTCAGGTAGGAAGGTGAGTGCCTGTGCTCATGCACATACATGCAACACTGATTATCACCCTCTTCTGTCATAGAGCACATTTTACCACCAGAAAAGCAGAAAGGACATAATTTCAGAATAAAGGGCAGGCCTGTAGAGTCAACAAATTCACCTTTATAAAAAGCTTATTACATTGTCCTAACTATTGTCATTTTTGTCGGGGACAAGTGAAAATTTCAGCAAGCTGTCACTGGGCCTCTGGCCGATATTTGGGAACCCTTACCTTGGAATCAATCCCCTGATCTCAAGGCTTGGGAAAATACAAAACAGCTCTTCTTTACAAAAAAAACAAAAACAAAAACAAAACCAACCTCAGGACTTACAGATTGTCTGTGACCTCACCAACAGGTAGAAGTTATTGAGGCAGGATTTCTCATCAGTGACATGTTTCCCTTCATTCACTGATCTAGTCATTCAATACCCACAGATTAAGTGCCCTATTCCACTGGGTAGGGGCAACTAATGGTCCACAGAGGGACATGACAGGGCCCCTGCCTGCAGGGGACCCCCGGCCTAGTGTGGAAGAAATCCAAACAACTGAGGTCAAATGTAATTTAATATGAAAACTATGCATTTTTACAATTATTCTTGAGCAATCATTTCCCAAATTCTTCATGAATTCACAGTCTGGAAATGGCCTAATCCACAATACCCTTTCTCCTTTCAAATTCGAATAGACTTTTGATTTTTTTTTTTCTCCTTGTGCTGCTGAGGGGGGAAAAAGACAGCACTGACAAAAATGCCTCAACTGTAATATTTTCACATTTATCAAATTTCTGAAATTTAAAGAAAATCCACGGGCTTCTTTACCTTATTTGGCCCTTATTTTTAAATCAATTGTAATTACAATGTTTTAAACTAATAGATGGAAATGAAATGTTTCAGATTTTTTGAGAAGGCAGAAGTTAAAGAATTGGAAGTTTCCTCTACCCAGGCATTGCTTTTAGTAGATGCTTAATAAATACATTTAAATGTAAGTAATGTCAAGTTTTTCAAACCTCAAGTCCTGAAAACCAGCGACAACTTATCAGCCAAACAAAAGCCTGACTCCCATTATCGATTCACTTTTCTCTTACATTTCCTTCGGTAAACGAGAGCTGAAAGTTTGACTCCCTCCACCCCCAACCTTTGTTAAGGGCCCTGTTAGCTGAGGTTTGATGCTGCAACAAGAGACAACAGTGATACGGCAAGTAGCTTCTGCTTCCTTTACTGTTTTTCTGCCCAGACTAACACTGGCGTATAGATTTTAAAGTCAACTCTCAGGAATGTTAAAGAAAGGGACTGACAGAAATTGAAATGACCTTCTGAACAGAACAACAAAAGCCTAGCCTTTCCCCCTCCCCGCACGCGCTCGGCTTCCCCTCTGCAGTGGGTCTGGAACCGACACCTCTCCATCCCATCTCACTCCACCCCAGAGCCGGGAAGAGTCTGGGGCCCAGCCACAGGGCGGGTGGGAGCAAGAAGCTAGGGTGAGCCGCTACCTGGGGGCTGCCCACGGAGGCTGAGCCCAGAGCCAGCAGCCTAGGGAAAAACCGGGGACAATGATAAACGCTTCCTGGGACCCCGGCTACCACATACCCATTGGCCGCTCCTCAATTATCCTGGAGATGCTCCAGGATTAGCCGACGGGGCCGCAGGGCCAAAAACTCTTAATAAATGGTAAATTTTATGCTATATAGGTTTTACATACAAAAAATTTTTAGGCATAAACAATGGCATTGCTTTCAAGGAAACATGACTAAGGTAGTGTTTAAGAGACTATTATCAATAAGTAAATAACTCACATCAGAAATTATAGGATAATTACGGTCAGGAACACTGTGAAAGTAGAAGACCCACGCACCCCAGCTCAAAATCTGACAGCAAATTCCTTCACTCTCATCCAGTCTCTTGCTTCTTTGGAGAACAAATTCAACCATTTAGAGTCAGAATGCTTCATTATTTAACTATTAGAACATTAGAACTATCACAGGCCTTGTCAATTCAGGGCCCATATTTGTTTAAATGAAGACCCAGTTCTCACTGAACTATCCAGCATAACAATGGAGTAGAAAATGACATCACATATAAAATCCCCAAAGTATCTTTATTTTATCAAGTTGAAGGCACCATATCATGGAAATGCAAAATTATAACTTAACGATCTACTCCTTTGGATTAGTTAGGCATCTTGTGTGGAATATTCTTTCAGCATATGGACTAAGAGAAATTAATCCCCAGCTCTGTTCCAGGGTCTCTCCTTCATAAAGCCTCTTCATACTAGTTTTTCCTCTCTGGTTTTATATCTTTGGGAGAAGACTAGTAATATTTATACTGGACACGTCCCCAAAGCTTCTCCAGGGTGCCAAGCACAGGGATGACTTTGCAGTCAAGCAGTTAACCTGACTATCAGGGAAGCTGGGCAGATGACCTGGATCACAAGGCGAACAACTTGGCCAGATCTCTCAGTTGGGATGTTCACCTTATTCGTGTAAAACTTAACTTCATTTTCTGTTAATTTTGTGCCTCATTTCAGGTGAGGCATGCTGTTCTCAAAGAATCATGAGAATTTATTTAGATGAGGCAGAAAGTGAATAGCCAATTCAGATGATAATTTTGGCTGAAAAATGTCATGGCCTTTGAGATTTCTTTTAAATATATTTGAAAAGCTGTCTTAATAGAATCAAGAGATAATGCGATGTATGCTATGAATTGGACCCTGGATCAGAATGAGGGTGGGGAGAGGATTATAGAGGATATTACTGAGAAAACCGGCAAAATATGAAAATAGTTTATAGATGAGATAATAGTATTGTATCAATGATTAATTTCCTGATTTTGCTAACTACACTGTAGTCATGTAAAAAAGTATCCTTGCTCTTAGAAAATGCATGCTAAAAAATTTAGAAGAAAAGAAGCATCTTCCTCTGAAATCTGAAACTTACTCTCAAATGCTTCAGAAAAATATTATATCATTTATATAAAAAGAAAAAATTATAAAAGTGTGATAAAATAGTAAGTTGGGAATCTGGTAAAGAATATGGAAGTTCTTTATACTATTTCAAATTCTTCTATAAGGAAATAATTTCAAAATAAAAATTTACTAAAAATTTTTAAAGTTTATTTAAAAATTCATTCCTACTAGTCCTATGCAATAAAAGAAGGTTAAGTTAACCTGGTATCATACATTGCATATCTCAACTAATTTTAACATTAGATTACTGGCATTATTAACCACAAAAAACACTGCTCAGGTTCTGTTTGGTTATAAAATCACTGAATCTCAAGAGTAGAAGGGAACTAAGAGACCAAACAACTCAGACACCCATGTTTCCCAATGTAAAACTTAAGAAATTAAGTAGTGTGAAAAGGAAGTGGGTATGACTCATGAAGCACAGAAGAGGTTCTACCTTGAACTGTGGTTGATCTCCACCCAGCCCAGCTTCCAAGACACATGAAGCAAAAGTCCACCGATTAACGTCTGCCACCTGAAAAGAACAAGGGCCACTTTGAATTTGTTTTATTTATTTTTTTTCCAATCTGAATTTAATACAGTGTCATGGGGTCATCCAACCCCAGAAGATCTGTCAACTGACACAAATACACACATCCAATCTTTCTTACTTTTTCTCCCCCTCTCTCCTACGTCTCATCCCAATCTCAAACCTATCCTTCCCAACTCCTACTGATTCCCTTGAATCCAGCTGCACCATTAAGTGCCGGCATTGGTACTCTTCTTCTAGACTTCCCCTGAACAACCTCACTCACAGCCACTGCTTTTCCCATTGCCTCTGCACTGATCATTCCCAAATCCCCCTTTTCACCCAGACACTCCACAAGCTCCCAAATATAACAGGCCTAAAACATTACCTTAAACTCCCCCTCCCCATGCCGATCAGCCTCCTGCTACCCCTAATCAGCCAACCCAGAAAGCTAGATGTCATCCTAGCCATTCCTCCACCCTCACCTCCTTTATTTACTTGCAAAATCCCATTGATTTTTATCCACATAACAGCCCTCAAGTCTGAAGCCTTCCCTTCTACCCCTTGCACCTCTGCACACTTTAGACTTTCATCATCCCACAGCTGAACCACAGCACCAGTCCCCTCTCTCCAGGGTTGTCCCGCCCCAGCCAGCCTCCACCTTGAAGCCAAAGGGTTTGTTCTGAAGTGCAAACTTAATTGTGCTACTCGCTTGTTTAAAAATAGTTGGTTTTGCCCTGGCCAGGGGCTTAGTTGGTTAGAGCGTTGTCCCAATACACTTAGGTTGTGGGTTCGATCCCTGGTCAGGGCAACAATAAGCATCAACCAACAAATGCACAAATAAGTGGAATAAAAAATCGATGCTTCCATCTCTCTCTCTTCCTTCCTCTCTCTAAAATCAATAAATTTTTAAAAATTTAAATAAACTTTAAAATTTTAATAAAGTAATAAAAATGGTCGATTCTTCCCAGTGCTGCAGGTAGCAGTTCTCCGCCTCCGTTCAGCTGCAATATACTCGGGGTTAGGAAGCTCATGTAAGACACACTTCCTCAGCAGGCCAAGTTTGGGAGAGCACAGGTTATAAAGTAAACATCCCCCCCTTTTCCACTGCAGAAGGTAAAAAAAAACACCAAATGAATGAGAGGAGAACTATAAAAATAACTTCATCCTGTTACATTCTAATTGATTTTTTTATTTTAGGTGAATCATTCATAAATTTTAAAAGCATTTTTAGTTATGACTTGAAACACTATCTCAGAAATGATTACATCACACCTCTGTACTGCAACACCACAGGCGAGAACCCCTGACTTACAGGATAAAGTCATTTGTGCGTGACACACGAGCCTCCTGGAACTTGCCCCCGCCCCACTCCAGAATCAGCTCCTGTCTGTCTGCCCCAGGCAGACACATTCTGGCCACAATGAACAGCCCACAGCCTCAGGAATGTGCCAGGCCATTTCATACTTCTAAGAGTTTCCCCGTATTGTCCCCTTATCCCATAATGTTCTTCCTATCTCCTTCCATGTCAGTGTAGAGTAAGAACACCTGCTTATTCTATAAGACCCAGTTTTAAGTCTCCTCTGTGATGCCTTCACTGACAGGCAGAACACAGATATGGGGCGTGCCCTCCTGCAGCTTGGTCAAGAGCAGTGGTCCTCAACCACGTGGTTTTTCTCCCCAGGGGTTATTTGGCAGTATCCAGAGACAGTTTTGGTTGTCAGAACTGGGAACAGGGGAGGGGAGGCTTGCTACTGGCACCTGGTGAGTCGAAGCCAGGGATGCTGCTGACCTTCCCACAATGTGCAGGAAAGCCCCACAACAAAGAATTCCATTTCGGAAAGCTCCCTCTCTTTACAAAGAAGAGAGCATCTTTGAGAAAAGCAAGTTCAGGGACCAGGAAGCAAGTTGGAAGTTGTTAGAGTAATTTGAGAGATGACAGTGTCCTGGGAATAGGCAACTGGATGAATAAGGTGGACAGATTCTAACCATGTCTAGGAGGTCCAGTGTTTAACTGCATGTTAGCAATGAAGGAGACAGAGGAATCAATAGCTATCATGTTTATTTTCTTTTTAAAAATATTTTACTTATTTTTTGACAGAAGGGAAGGGAGAAAGAGAGGGAGAGGAAACATCAATGCATGGTTGCCTCTCACATACCCCCTAATGGGAACCTGGCCTGCAACCCAGGCATGTGTCCTGATTGGGAATTGAACCAGCGACCCTTTGGTTCACAGGCTATCGCTCAATCCACTGAGCCATACAGGCCAGGACATTATCAGGTTTCTGAGTCAGACAACTGGATAGAGGATATGGTAGGCCGCAGGAAAATTTAAGGGATAGGCAAAAGAGAAAAGCAAGCTCCACGAGGGCAGGGATCTTTTTCTTCACTGACATCTAGAAGTGTCTAGAATAGTGCCTGGCACATAGTATGCACACAATTAATATTTGTAGAATGAGTTAATCTGCCCTACTGTGTATCTCACTGTATTTGTGGTGAATATTCCATAGGCATTCGAGAAAAGGACATAATCTCTATTTTCAAGAGACAGTATTTGATATTTATGTATTATATTATGGAGCACATATAAGTGCATATACCCATATTTAGCATAAATACATATGTGATAAATAATATCGTTAATATATATATGAAGCTTTTTTTGTCCAATTGAACTATCATGAAAATATAGCAGTAAATTTGTCTCCTCCTACTAGTGTGTTCCTATTTATCACTGGTGTTCCTGCACTTCTTGGTTGATAAATGGTGATGCCCGATTGCCTGAGTGGTATAGACATTCATCACCATTTTATTTTCATTTTAAACTGCATGCTTCAGCATTATAAAACATGGCTATCTTCACTTGTTTAATGATTTCCATCCTGAATTCTGCCCTATCTGACATTCAGATCAGGGCCCCTGCTTTTTTGTTTGCATTTGTGCAATATTAAAAGAAGTAGTAAAAATGAGAGAGGAAGAGCTCTCCCACATATTTAAGTGCTATAATAATTAAAATTTAGCACAACCACTTTCCATAAAAGTTGGCAAAAAATATTCAAAAATAGACCCTATACTAGACTTATCTGGGTGATCACTTCATGTTATATATATGTCTATACACTACATTGTACACCTGAAATGAATATGTTGTCAACATTAAGTTTTTTAAAAACTTAAAGAAAAAGACATTTATTACCAAGATAATTTCAAAAAAAGCTAAAGAAAAATGTTTATTATCAAGGTAATAAAAAATAGGCTCTAAATAAATAACTTAATATATTATATTAATAATGCACAGGCAAAGGATCATACAATAAAACATAATAAATGGGGCCAGAGTAAATGAAACTGTTAGGGGAGGAGTGATTTCTTCACATTGCACCACACACTAAAATAAACAGACAATGGTCAAGAACTGAATAAAGCTTTAATAAAATATCAGCATAATCTTGTGATAGAGGATAAACGTAAAAGCAGTTGTGACTCACAAAAGAAACAATCAATATATTTTTCTACATAAAAATCAAATATTTAAAAAATGAAAAGATGGGGGAGGGAAGGTGAAAAAGAAAAGCATGTCAGACTACCGACCTGACCCACGCCATCCTTTCCTCCTATTTTGTTCTAGTAATAGCATCCCTGCATCACAGGACCACACACCTGATTCATCTCGTATTCTCTCTGTTGTTTCGTCTTATGCTCAAACAATGAATTTTCTATGATGTCACTTTTTTAAATAATTAAATAATAAAAATACTTATAAACAAAATAAAAAGGCAAAGAACAAATTGCAAAAAAAAGTTCCAATAAACATAATGGACAAGTGGATAGCACTCTTAAAATATGAAGAATTCATTAAACTGCTAAGAAAAATACTAAAACTCCTGTAAAAGTAAAGGGATAAAAGGCACAATTAGAAAATTCACTGAAAAAAAAGATACAAGTGAGCAATAAACATAAGAAAACTGTCCAATTCATGAATAATCTAAAAAATGATAAGTAAAACAATGTGATGCCATTTGGGGCTCATGAAATAACCAGAAAGAAGAAAAAATACACATGGTTCCAGAATAATGGTATAGGAACTTTCATATACAGCCTGATGACAACGTAAATTGGTAATATATTTTTGGAAAAGATTTTGTTAATATTCAAGAAGAATACTGAAGAAGTTCAAATTCTTTAACCCAAATTTCTTATATAGGAATCTATGCCAACACGTATTGGCATATATGTCTTTGTTGGAAATTTGGCAGAGTTAAATACCAAAAACATCTGATAACATTGTGCTGTTTATACGGCCCAAATGAGACACAATTTAAATGCCCATTAATAGAATAGCTAAATAAATTACAGTATGTCTATTTGGTGAAAAACCCATGCAGTCAGTGAAAATATTTGAAAGAGAAAGGGTAAAGGGGGTCAAATATATGGCGACAGAGATCTGACTCTGAGGGGTAAACACAAAATGCAATATAGAGATGCATTACAAAACTGTGTCCTTGAAACCTATATAATTATATTAATCAATGTCACCCCGATCCATTTAATTTAAAAAATTAAATATATATTGTAAATAACATTTAAAGACAATGGTTGGACATTTCCTACAAATGTATACAAAGAGTATAAAAAATACTCACCCTTGGAACAACGTAGGGTAGGTAAATTTCAAAACAGACAGGACATACTGAAAAACAAACATAGGATTAATGCACATTTTCAAATTATAGAGAATTGATAGGCCACATAATCAAAGAAATCCCTACCTAAGAAATTTAAGTACACTCAAGTTTCAAAAGGGTCTTTATTCCCATCCTCTCCCCACCAAAATCACACACTGCCCCCTCCCAAAACAGACCTTCCAAGTCATACCAAAGAGAGTGGGCCTGCTTTCCCCCAGAGTCACCAGAAGCCTGACCACCCCAGTGGGGAGTGGAACTGGTGCCACAAGCAAAGTGGGACAGCAGCTGGGTCTGGTGCTGGGATGGCTGACAACTCGGCATCTTCCCGGACCCCAGAAGTGTCATGTTGTAACTGCAGCAACTCCAGAGAAAACCACACATACCCCTGAAGACAGTCTGTTTTCTCAGGGTATCCACTTTATCTACTGTTCAGTTTACCTAAAAATCCTACCCCCTTCTTCGTTTCTGTTCAAATAAGAAGTGCATGCTAGTCTGTCCTTTGTTTTTCATTTTTAGGGTTTTGTTTGGTTTTCCCATTCTAAGAATTTTTTTCTGATTCTGCTTAGGTGTCATAAGTTTTGCTGTGTTTTAGCATTTTAAGCATTTTTTTAAACCAAGTCAGCTAAGGTCAACTTGTATTTCTATTGTCTTTAATCAAGTTTATAGCACTTTATGAATGGGGGGATTGTGTTGTATCCTTCTGGATATCTTTTGTTTTTTTTCTATTATTAAACACTTTAAGAATTTTTTTTAAAGCCTAAAACCATTAAATGGCTTTAGGAAGGATTCCAATTCTTCACATGGTCTAAAAAATAGAACAGAATGGTGTTGGGCAAGTTTACACATCTATTTTTCCCTCATGGATCACCCTGCACATAACTGTCCTTGTATGAGTTCCTAAACGTCACAATTCTGGCCAGCTGCCTGTGCACTGGTATATAGTTATTAGAAATTACCTTCGTTCTACTCTGGTTTATTTACTCACATAATTCAGTATGTTCCTCCTCACTTTTCTCTGATATTTCCATTCTAAAACAGAGGTAGAGAAAGCATTGAGTGACTAGCTGAGCCATAACCTGCATCACCCTTAACAAGTTTCATGAAGATAATAAATATTGACTTAGTGTATTGTGTGCTGAGCTTTGTACTAGACACTGCAAAAGACAGAAAATGCTGAAGCTCTCACTTCACGTTCCTAAAGAACAATGAAAAGACTAAGAAATCTCTGACAAAGGATATCTAAGTCCTAAACTTTTGTCCTTTCAGCATCACCTCAAATCACTGAAAAGTGTTGCTCAGAGAGAGCAAAATGCTCTTTGGAAGAAGAGCGGTGCGAGCTTCTCAAGGAAAAAGGAGGAGCAATGTGGGAGCCTATAAAGGAGAACAGATCCGGACTCTGCCTCCCGACGGAAAGCTGCACATCTGTGAGGGGAAGGACAGGACGCTGCCCGCGCCGAGGTCCGGTTGCTGCCAGAACCCCCAAAGCATGGAGGGCACGCTGCCCTGACTGGGCCAGCCAGGCCCGGAAAGCCAGAGCACTCAAAAGCTGAACAAAAATCAACCATTCTTTTAAACAGTAATGAGACTAAGGTATGAAACAAAGATGTACAAGATTTTCTTAATGAATTTTCTTCATACAAATAGGGAGGGGAACAGTCTGAGGAGAAAACTACAGAGAAATATGAAAATAAAGAAACTAGCATAGTGTTCTAAATACCTGAAGAAAAGATCCTCTATGGTAGACACAAAAGGACTTCACTAATTCAAAAAATTTCATTTGGCAGAGCCTAGATGCAGAAGACTACGCCCATGGGGTTAACTGGACAGGGCAAGGGGGCTTCCCCAGCATCCTCTTAACATACTGAAGACATCCACCCATCGTAAGAAAGACAGTGTAAAGAAAAGCTATTTGTCAATGCTTCTTTCCCAGGAGCAAGAGGTTTTGGCAGGGAGGGGTCTGGGGGAGTGCGGAGGAGGGAGCAGTAGAGACTGTGCTGGGGAAGGCGGTCCTGGGCCTGTATCACCACTTTGGCTGGCGTCTAGCTCAGAGTCCAGGAGAGGGGGTAACTCCCCGCCCTCGCCAACGTTCCCCGAAGCACCAGAGCCAAGGCCAGCGTCCCCCTCCTCACAGAGCAAAAACGTGCTGCCACGGCTCTTCTGCCTCTTCACACAAAGGGTTTCATGATATTACTTTAGAAAAATTAAGTTTACATTTTATTTTAAAGATAATTCCACGAAAAAACTACTGAATGTACTAGGAGTGCCAGGGATGGTAACATATATTTTGAAAAATCAGTTTGAGAATCAGTGGTGTGAGGCGGAGATGGAGACGGGCTGATCTCTTCCGTTTAAAGCCTTCTGGAATCTTGCGGGGCTCTGGGGCAGGGGCATGTTTAGAAGAGAAGGCAGATGGGTCCGACCTCTTTCCCTATTCTTCCTTCCTCGAGGGAATGGGAGCCAATTGCTTTCTTTCCCTTAAAAGTAGTCCATACTGCCAAAAATGAAGTTCCTGCAAAATCGCCAAAAAAAAATCTGGTTAACCAGGAAATTTACAGAATGCTTTACAGAGCAGGAAGTGAGGCAGTACAGTCCAACCAAAGCTACTTCTAAAAGAGCATCCCGCACACAGTCGATTTCTTCTCTAGCACCATCAGGGGGAAAAAACACAGAGGAAAAGCTGGAGGTTGCATTTGTTCCACCTACTGTTATGAGACTCAAATCTCCCACGCGGAATCCTCGCTTCCCCGCGCCCGCCCTCCTCACCTTGTTCGTGAGGTAAAAAGCCAGGTAGCAGGTACAAAAGGAGAGGCCGACCAGGCCCCTCCTCATGCACATCTG
Source organism: Phyllostomus hastatus (assembly GCF_019186645.2). Lineage (NCBI taxonomy): Eukaryota > Metazoa > Chordata > Mammalia > Chiroptera > Phyllostomidae > Phyllostomus > Phyllostomus hastatus. The sequence goes on from NW_025333960.1 coordinate 20,047,239, forward strand.
TCAAACTTGCAGCCCTTCCCGGGGTCGCCTTAGGAACACCGCTGGAGCTGGGCCTCCACCGCCGCCGGGGGGCCGCCACGTGGCAGCGAGCTCCACCAATCCGCACGGGGACCGCCCCCCACCCCGCCCCGCTGCGCTGGGCTCTTAAGAGGGTCACGCCTCCGTAGGGCCCGGCCTCCTCGAGGTGGGTGGGGTGGCACCCGACTGGCAGAATGACCTTGGAGGAGAGACTTGGTCACCCAGGGCTGCGACCACCTGTAGAGAAAGAATGGGCAGTACTTGTAAAAAAGTAGAAAGTGGAAGTAGGAAAAAATGCAGTTAACAAAACGTTTACTACACCCCATTACCATTTAAAGAAAATGTTCAGAGCTATCTCTGTACAGTGGGACTAAAATGCTGTTTGTGCTTCACTGAATTTTCCCAAATTTCTACCTTGAGTCCGTATTATATTTACAAACGACACGAAAAAACTAACAATGATAAATGTTATTTTAAAAGAAGAAGGGCTGAGGGGGAAGGAACTAGAATGAATGTAGCTTGTAGCGGTTTTTTCTTTAGGAGAAATAATTCCATTGTGCTGAGAATTACATAAGAAATTCCTCCACAAGTGAGGCTTCAAGCACAGCCCCTGTTCCTAGTTTCTGGAGTGGAAAATTGACCTTGTTCGGCTTCTGGCAAATAGTAGCAAACAGACACGAAAACGTAGCGATAGGCTCTGTCAGTAACTAGAAGTGTAACTGAAGTGTTCACACATGTAGAAACACAGATTTTTAGAAATACCACACACACCAGAAACCTTTAGCTTCTTTTCATTTGTATTCCCTATTTAAACTGTGTATCAAGCTATGTTGGCGAAGTAAACACTGGATGTAAGTCTCTACGTAAAAGACAAATAAACTAAGCAGTTACTTTCCCTTGACATTATTTTAGAAAGCCTATTTCAGAGCTAAAAGGAAAATTTTTGCTCAATAGCATTTGCTTGAAACCAATGGTAGATGTGATTTCCTGAGATTTCCCTGAGCTCTTCTGGTAGATGAACAAATTCAATTCAAGCCTTTTATTTCCTAGTTATTGCTTCACTTTTTTCTTTGACAGAATTTGCTTAATTTGTTTCACAAGCAGAAACAACCAAAACAGTTAAGAACCATGTAAACAGAAGATGACATTTGCAGCAAAAGTGCTACAAATCTTGCCAGAGGTATTGATTTTTCCAAAGCTGCATTATTCTGTTCCACAAAACAAACTAAAATAACAATGAATCAAAATAAAATAACCGGGTCTTGCACTGACAAACAATAAGCTACTACATGTGAGCTTGAAGCAGACGTCCTATACATGAAAAGATTTAACTACTTATATTGTTCATTGAGATCTTTGAGACCAAGAGATACAGTTAATTTATTTTTGATCATGAATTCATTAGTGCTCAATAAATAAAATGTTGAATAAAAAAGAGGAGCTTGTGTAAAAAATAACCTGTGAGCTTTTCCCCATACAAATCTTTTTAATAATGTTTTTGTAGCAAACACAGAGAATTTTTAAAATATAGCAGAAGCAGCTGCATACTTTTTGAGACTCCCTAAGTTCCCTTAAAAAACAGATAGAATATCAATATTCTCGTGAATATACATACAAAACTCCTAAACAAAACACTAGCAAAGGGAATTCTTTCACATAAAAAAGTATATGATGGGGAAAATAAAGCCAGGTTGATCTCAAAAAAAAGGGGGGGGGGGGCAGTATGCACATAATCAAGTGTGACTTATGCCAGGAATGCAGGGTTGGTTTAACATCCAAGAATCAATGTAATACACCATATCAATAAAATAAAGGACAAAAACCACATCATCATCACAATACAAACAGATATGGCATTTGACAAAATTCAACACCCTTCCATGATTTAAAAAAAGAAAAAAAACTTACAAAATCCTAGGAATAAAAGGTAGCTTCTGCAACTTAATGAAAACATTACAGTTAACATTATACTTAACAACAGAAGACAATGCTTTCCTCCCTAAGGTTCCTGAACAAGAGAAGAATGACTATTCTTGTCACTTCTATTAAACATTGTATTGGAGGTTCTAGCAGGACAATAAGGCAAAAAAATTTTAAAGGTGTCCAGCTCTAACCTGTGTGGCCCAGTTGGTTGGGCGGAGTCCTGTAAGTCAATTCCCAGTCAGGACACCTGCCTACATTGTGGGTTTCGTCCCAGGTCGGGGGACAGGCAAGAGGCCACCTATCAATGTTTCTCTCTCTTCCTCTCTTTCTTCCTCCCTTCCCTTCTCTCTAAAAATAAATAAATAAAATCTTAAAAAAAAGAGCCCCTAGGAAAACTACATACCATGGAAAGCATCTACCTCAAAACTAAGGCAAAGGGGACAGTGAGTACCCTTGAGGGCAGTTGTAACTGGAAGAGGACATGAGATGCATTTCTGCAGTGCTGGAAATGCTCTGTTTTCTGATATGGATGCTGGTTCAGTGATGTAGTCATGTTGGAAATATTCGCTTTAGTTGTAACATTACCTTGTAATTTTGTATGTATGACTTCAGTAAAAAGCACACAGCACAAAGAGACAAAGATAGGAAAAATGTGAAAAAGTAATTAGGAGTCATGAAAGATAGAATGAGATGGTCTAACGTATATTTAGTAATAGTTCCATAAATAGAAAATATGGAGAATGTAGGAGAGGCACTTCCCCCCACCCCCCCAGAACTAGTACAAGGCATGAATCCTCAGATACAGTAGGGAGAATGAATCCCAAGCAAACCAAATGAAAAAAAAAATCTACTCTTAGATATATTTACATATTCAAATTCACATTTAATTGTATTAAAAATTCCATAATTTACCATATTAACCACTTTAGCATGCACAGTGCAATAGTGTTACCTACCATATATGCATTTTGCTGTGCAGCAGATCTCTAGAATGTTGTATCTTGCTAAACAGAAAGCCTACATCCACTCCACCAATCTTTTCCCACTCCCCCAGCCCTGACAACCACCATTGCATTTTCTAAGAGTTTGACTACTTTAGATACCCAATAGAAGTGGAACCAAATACATATTTTTACTAAAAATATTCTTTTTATTTATCCTTTACAGATAGAGCATCGTATCAATTTTTAAAATAATATTGTGCCATAAAGGGAGTAAAACAAAGTATTTGTTATTAAAAATGGCCATGATACATAGGGTTCAGAACCGTCAAGTCCCATCTGAACCTAACTGACCCATGTCCATAACATTCCACTCTGGTAACCCTGTGAAAATACTGAGTCATCACTAAATACCTGATGGACTTTCCTGCCCTTATGCCAAGTTTTATATCCTTCCTTTCACCTCTCCTAGCTGTGTAGCTTCTCTCTAGCCTTCATGCCCTAGTTTGGTGGCAACTTCTCCATGAATCCTTTCCAACCCACAGTGAATACTGAAGCATTCATTGTCTATAGCTGTCATTTGGCAATGAATCGTGCACTCTACTGAGATAGAAATGTTGTATTATTGTTTAATGTCACTCTGTGAATGTGACATCTCTCCAAGTATAATCTCACAGATTTTTTTCTCTCTCCCACAGGACTTTAGGAGTTTTCCGGGCAGTTAGTAAATATTTGTTGATTGCTTGAAACAGCTACTTGTAAAGTAGACTTAATTAATCTCAATAATGAAGACTAAAGAGCTTTATTTCTGTTCCCTTTAGCAACCAAAGAATCTCCTGATTCCACGTGTTTAGTTAGTGCAAATTCTAGAATAGCCTCATCTCTGCTGAGCACTGGTGAGTTTATCAACAGAGACGAAAGGGAGTAAGAACTGGAGCTAAGTCCTCTAAACATCCTGCATATTCTGTTTCACCAGCAAACTGCCATTACCCCATTCAAGAACTCACCATGAAATAACATAGAACTATATCCTGGTTTTGGCCAAACATATTTTTCCCACTAATAATATTTATAAAATGCAAACTACAAGATGTGTCAGTATTGTACATTTCCTTCTTTTTTAAGGAGCACATAGTTAGTGGCATCAGGTACATACCTTAACTGTAGATAGACAACCATCAAAATTGTTAACCCACAAACTCTGTACTAACCTGCAGTTCCATCGCATGATGAAAAAATGCCCTTGTCCCCCCAGACCACATTCTCTAAAAACTGAGTGTTGTCTGAGACTATTCATTTCCCTCTGGCATCCAGAACAGGGAATAAGAGTCATTAGTATCTTTCACTCTCTCCAGCACAGCTTCCTAAATGTTATCCCTGCTCCCACAGGTAAACTGTTCTCCTCTGGTGTCTCTGACCATCCCGCTATCACTATCTCTAAACTTCCTACCCACGGCATCTACTGACCTCTGGGTTACAATCCGTACATTTTCAGAAGACTCTATACCTGCTCACACTCTTACACCCCACCCCAAGCCCTGACATCTTACTGGGTAATCTTTTATTTCTTTTTTAGTAAAAAAATTTTTCATCCTCACCTGAGGACAATTTTTCATTGCTTTTGAGAGAGAGAGGAAGGAAAAGAGAAACACATCAATGTGAGAGAGAAGCATCAATCGGTTACTTCCCATACATGCCTGGATAGGGGATTGTCCATGTCCAAACCAGGACTGGACTCTCAACCTAGATATGTGCCCTGACCAGGAACTGAACCCACAACCCTTCTTTTATGGGACAACACTCCAACCAATGGAGCCACACCGGCCAGTGCTTGCTGGGCAATCTTAAGGTCCGTGTGGATCACCCAGCTAATATCCTGGCATTTTATCCTAGGCTGTTAAGTTTCCCAACCTCATCCTCACTTCCTCACCATACCTTCACCGTGGCTTCCTCTGACTTGGGAATGACTTGCGTGTACTCTGCTCTACTTCTAAAACTCTTCAATAGCCCTAGTGCTTGAGCTTTCTCTCTCTCTCTCTCTCTCTCTCTCTCTCTCTCTCTCTCTCAGGTTAAATTCACATAACATAAAATTAATCATTTTAAAGTGTGAAATTCAGTGGCCTTGAGTAGATTCACAATGTTGTGCAACTATGACCTATATCAAGTTCCAGGTTTCATTACCCCAAAAGAAAAGCCCCTTGCCCATTAAATAGTCACTTCTCATTTGTCCCCTTTGCACCCCATTACCTGGCCAACACCAATCTGCTTTCTGTCTTTATGGATTTACCTATTCTGTATTTTTCATATAAAGTGAACTACACAACATGTGCCTTTTGTGTCTGGCTTTTTTCACTTAGCATACTGTTTTGAGGTTTATCCACATTGCAGCATGTATCAGTACTTCATTCCTATGTTAGTTTTCTTAGGTTACCATAATAAAATACCACAGACCGAGTGGTTTAAACATCAGAAATGTATTATCTCACAGTTCTGGAGGCAGGAAGTCCAAGATCGAGGTGCTGATGGGATTAGCTTCCTCTGAGACCTCTCCCCTAGATGTGCAAATGGCTGCCTTCTTGCTTGCCCCTTCACATGGTTGTCCTTCTGTGCACGCACAGGCACCCGGTATCTCTTCCTCTTCTTGTGTGGACAAGAGTCATATTGGATTAGGGCCCCACTCTAAACCATTTAATTTAGACTCCTCTTTAAAGACCTTATCTTCAAATATTGTAACATTCTGAGGTACTGGGGTTTGGGATTTCAATACATCAATTTGAGGGGTATATACCACATTTTGTTTATCTATTTATTTACTGATGGACATTTGGGCTGTCTCCACTTTTCGGCTATTGTGAATAGTGGCTCTATGAGCATTCAGATACTAGTGTGTGGTTGAGTACCTGTTTTCAGTTCTCATGGGTATATACCAAGGTGTGGAAATGCTGGATCATATGGTAATTATGTGGTTAACTTTTTGAGGAGCCACTGTTTTCCACAGCACCTGCACTATTTTACATTTTCATTAGCAATGTGCAAAGGTTCCAATTTCTCCACATCCTCACCAACACTTAGCCCATAATCTCTCAGCTCTTTATCCATGATGCCATTTCTCCCACTGAATATCTTTATTCCAATTTTTTCAAAATTTCTTGTCCTTTAACTTCCTACTTTCTCCCTAAAAGACATCTCCATTTTCGTTTTCTTTTATAACCAGTATAAAGCATATAATTCATTATGTGTGACAAATTTCAGTTTCTTGATCTATAAAATGGAGCTAGCAGTATCTCTCAGAATTGTCTTAAGAATTGAATAAGCTAATATATTTGAAGTGTTTAATACAACACAGCAAGCCTTAAATAAATGGTGATGATTACTAAATTTCTATTTCAGCTCTATTTATTTCTCAGGCACTCCAAGCCCCCTGTTAGCCATTTTCAACTGTATCCTTTCAGTTCACTCATTCACAAATATTTATTGAGTGCTCATTATATGTCAGACACCATACTAGACATTGCTTACCACAGTGAGCAAAATAAACATGTTCCCTGTTCTCATGAAGAAAAAAGAAAATAGGCAAATAAATGTGTATTTACAAATTTTGATAGCTGTCTGTTCCATAGGACACTTACAGGTAACATATCCAAAATTAAGATGATCTTCATCTTTCCTCCAAATCAGATCTTCAGACACCACCACCCACCCAGTTGACCAATTGAAAGCAGAAGTTCTCTCAGCTCCTTGATCTCCATTGAGATGCCTTGCCTTCCATTCTGCTCTGCCCCCACCTGGTACTACCAGCATCAGGCACCAAAACCAAAAAAAACAAAATCTTGGTAACAGAGTTGGAATATACAAAGTCATCTTAAAGAAATTTTAAAAGTTTCTGAAACTTGAAATTAGACTGAAAGTATTAACACATTTAAAGAATGTGTCAGTGGAATTTGAGACAACTCTCATCATCGATTGCCTGGCAGTTTTTCAGTCTCCAACCTCACCCTTCAATTCACCCTTCATACAGCTGTCAGAATTATCTTTCTAGTAAGCAAGTCTGAAAACATTGTTCTTTTTATGATTCTTAATTATCTAAACTCTGAAGTCCTTAGCATTAAAATCTCTTGGATCTGGCCCTCCCCTGCACTCCCAACTTGGTCTTTTACTTTGTCCCTGTTGAACCCTAGGTTTGCCCATGCCAAACGACTTGCCCCTTTCCAAGGTGTGCTGTATACAGCTCCCCCATGTGTGTGGATGCACCCTCTTGCTCTATAGCCCATGTCATTGATGTCTGCTCTTCTTGCAAGACTGAGATCAGCGCCATCTAGTTTAAGGAAACTTTTCTGAACATCTGGGTGTGTACCCGAACACAGATCTGGCTGCCTGCTGCTTTGAAAGCCAATACTTGAGAGACAGGGGCTGGGGTAAGGAAAGTGGTTTATTTTCAGGTGCTCACCACCTGGAAGATGGGGAATTCTTGTATCAAAGCCCGTCTTAACATCTCAGTGCAGGCAGAGGTTTATATCAGGAGGGAGAGGGGAACAAAACAAAGAGATAAGGGAGGGAGTTGAAAAGTTCTCTATGTGCAGACGAGCACAGTCCATTTTGATAAGGCAAGTGATGGTCTGGTGTACGTCATCCTGGTTGAGTCATCCTGGATTCATGCCGTCTTGCTTTTGTGTCATCCTGGCTCCAGAGTCGAAGGTTAGCAAATCTCCTGGAGCTAGGATGCCTGAAGGTTGGAGTCTGTATCTTTTGAAATTAGCTCCTAGGATTCTCATACAAATAAGCTGTTCATGTACAAGCTACATATTAGTCAGAGTCTGCATTTACAGAAACAATGTCAAAAGGATGGTGAGGAGGGTTACAATTTCTCACTGTTATAGGTGGATCTGACCTCTTCCTCCTTTACATTCCCATGTGTTGCTATCAGAGCATTTTTAACACTTAAGTGTATTTGGTTTATGAGGTGTCAGTCCTCAAGGTCCATGAGACATGTTTTTATCCATATTCATCACTCCAATGTTAGGCACTTAAGAAAGCACTCAATAAAATTTGCTAAATAAATGAATATCCAGATTTTTAGTTCTGCATTTAACTTCTTGTCCTTTCCTGGTGTGTCTCCCTAATGGAGATGTATTTGGCACATTTTTGTTAGGCACTGAACTTCACCTCTTCTTCCTGATCTGCTCTTTTCCGTTCAATCTTTTTCTTTAGAAATTCTAGGCTCATTTAGTTGGAGGCTCCAAGTACAAATTGCCAGTTTTAAAAAGAGTCACAGAGGTGTAAAGTACAGCATAGGGAATGTAGTCAGTAATATTGTAATAACTATATATGGTGTCAGATGGGCACTAGAGATATCAGGGGAATCACTTTGAAAGGTAAACAAATGTCTAATCACTATTTTGTACAACTGTAATATGATATTGTATGTCAACTGCAATTGAAAGATAAATTTAAAAATATGTATGGCGAAAAAACACCCCCACAAAACAAAAAAAATAATAAAAGGCTCCAATAACATCTCTTGGTTGATCTTTCCTGTTTCTAATTCAGAAGTGAGAGTCCATTTAACTTCTGGTTACAACCATTTGTCCTCAATTATTTATATCTTTGAACACTGATTGCAATCCTTTAAACACTGAAAGAGAATACAATTCCCACACAGTCACAAATATAGACAACATTTGCCAAGCTTAAGTCTGTATGTATCCTATTGTATAGCTGTAGTTTTGCCTTAGTTTAGTTTTGAGTTTTGGGAAGATTCAGAACATGATCTGGAATTGGAAGGATTGTGTGCTAATGAAAATCACCAAGGTCAGTATACTAGGGATCTCAAGCGTGGGATCCTGGCTCAGAACTGCAGTTTAGGTAGAAGTTATTGAGTACTTATTTGTAGAATGTCCGAATAGTTGGCATACATACAGTATAGAAAGCCAGTCTCCAGACCCAGACTGCTTCGGTTCACTACTTATTTGCTGTATGGCTTGGAGCAAATTACCCACCTTGTGCTTCAACTTCATTATCGGTAAAAAGGGATGAACGATAGCCTTTACCTCTCAGGATTATTTTGGGGACTGACGAGTTAGTACAGTACTTTGAGCAGTGATTGAATATGTAAGTGAAATGTAATGCTTAGATACTATTAACCACTCACTTTATGAGAACCTCTCTACAAAATACCGAAAATCAAAAATTTTATTAGGCAGTCCTATTTATGCTCTATGTTATATAACGCATTTTACAAATTTCCACATTCTACGCCCCACCTCCCAAGGACAAAGTGCAGGGACAAAGTGCAGGGACAAAGTCCGATCGTCTTCCTCAGTCTCCCTCCGCTCTCGAAACCTACTACTTCCTGTCTCCGTTTCCATTGCAGTTTATAATTGATTTGGGAAAAAATGAGAGAACGTAGGAACTTCCTTTGCATGTTTATTTATAGTTCACGCGGTCCAACTCAGATAGCTACAGCTAGCGGATGTCTCACCCAGCCGAGGAGAGCGGAAGGGAAGACTGCGCGCGGTCTGCGACCGGCTTTGCCGGAGAAGTAACCACACCCAGCCTCTACCCAGCCCAACACGGTCCACCAGGACTAGCTGCCTGGAACCCCAAGCCCTGAGCCCAGAGTCCCGAGCAGCAGCCGGAAGTGCAACCTCCGGAAACGGGCAGAGGTAACTTAAGGCGGAGCCCAAGGCGGTAGCCAATTGGAAGTGACGGTCATAGCAGAGAAGGCGGAACAGAAAACGCTTAGTTCCGGACGCGGCGGCAGCCGCCGCCATCTGTCACCTCAACTCCGGCTCCGGCTCCGGCTCCGGCCCGAGCCCCCAGTCGCCCCTGCCCGGCCTCCTATCTCCTCGGCGGAGGCTGCTTCCCGGTCCCGTCATCTCTCTGCTCTGTTCTCGTCACTGGCTTCTTTCCCCACATGGATCTGGTCGGAGTGTCATCCCCTGAACCAGGGCCGGCAGCGGCCTGGGGATCCAGCAAGGTGAGGGAGGGTCGGGGCAAATGCATCTACGGTGGTCATCTGGGCTGGTTCTGTCGGAGAGCCCGGAGAGGATGGCAGATGCCTAGGCTGTCCGGCAGGCGACTCGGAAGTCTGGGTGAAACCCCGGCGACCCCAGGAAGGGGGGACGGGCGGCAGGGCCGCCGGGGTAGGGGTAGGAGAGGCGGGGAGTGGGGGGGCCCGGGCTGCCAGAGACTTAGGGTCTCTCTAGGTCGGCTCCCTTGCTGTTTGCAACTCCATAGCGTATTTGTGGGCAGGACTCGTTCGGGGAGACCGTGACGTTTGCGGGAAAGCAAGCACTGACTTGTTTTGGACGGGCCGAGTGAGTCAGCCCAATAACACAGGAAGCCGGACCGGCGACAGCTGTTGGCTTCACTTGACAAGTATGGTTATCCTGTTTAGGCAATTTCTTGTTTTTCAAGTAGTGAAAGATAAATGCGGGAGCGCCTCCTCTCCACCCAGGCTAATAGTGAGGTGCCCTCGACACACTGTAAAACGGTTATGAATTCTTGTCAGCCTGGGGCTGTTAACATTTAAGCTTTCTCCTGCAATGGCTAACTCTTACGTTTATTTCATATTTCACATTTGGTTTCTGGATTTCAGTCTGCTCCTTTTCATGATACTTTCACTAGAGGGATGAAAAGACTTATGCGTTTTATTGAGGGATTGCTTGAAAATAAGAGTGCTTCAATTGAGATTTTGTGTTCTTCACATTAAAGTTGTGAAGGAATCCGACTTTTTTAGCTTCATAATTGTTCTTTAAAAGCTAACACAGAACACGTTTTTTTTTTTTTTTCGTGTAAAAGGTCATTTGTTAATCTTATTGGATCTTCAGGCCAGATCTTAACAGGAAAAGGGGGAAATAATTAGCTACCAAGTAAAGGAAAATTAATTCTATGAAAGTTCTCATACAACTGTAGGGAGAATCTAAGGTATTCCATTGGCAATTGTGGTTACATCTACATGTTATTTTGTGTATTTTTTCTATTAAAGCCGTATTTTCAAGTCCAAGATCAGTAGACTTAAAAGGATGACGTCAGTAGACAGTAATTAATATAAATGTTACATGTTAAATTCCTCCACTTAAGAACCTACAATAACTTGTGAAAATGCCAGATGAAATGCATTTTACTCAGGTTACCTAACCTCAGAACAAATTTTACTTACAAAACTAATTCAATAATAAAACGCTTGATATTAGTCATATTTTCATTTAAGTATACATCATCAAATTTTATTTTTATCATTCAACAACAAAAAACTCCTAGGTTTATTGATGTTCTATTGGGAAGATAGCATTTTGCAGGCAAAAGAATTACGAAGATGCTGCAAGTTTTATTTAATCCTTTCTTTCTCTAACTTTTTGGAAGATCAAAGTGATTATAGAAGCATACATGGAGGAGGTGAAGTTTTGAGGACGGTCTTGAAAAATGCAAAGGATAAAGGCCAGCGATTTCCAAGACTTTTCAGTCAGAACTTGACATTCTCAAAAAGTCATTGAGGACTTCAGGGAGCTTTTGTTTATATTGTTATTGCTATTTGTAACATCAGAAATGAAAACTGTGTCTAAAATTTAAAGTTAAAAAATACTTTAGTGTTGTTTTATAGGCCCAGATAACACTTTCCAGAGACTCTTGTCCTGAGAAGTAAAATTACCCACTCAAATATTCTGTCTAGATTGTATCTTCTAGCTGCACGGGTTGATGAGGAACCTTCCTGTGGGTTATCATTCTCTTGATTTGCGTCAAGTTGAGGACTGGATTTTTATGTGCCCCCTTCGTATTTGCTGTTTTTTCTTTTCCTTGATTCTTTCCCCATAGTTGTCTGTAGTACAAGCTTTAAAAAAGAAAAGTGGGTTGGCAGCTAGGGATGCATCTTTAGGAGCTGGAAGGAAAAGGGGACTATTTCCCTCTAGTCTGCAGCCAGCCAGGTCTGGGAGAATATGGCAGTAGAGAAGAACTCCAAGGAGGAGAGTTCCGTGGTGGCAGTTTCCCAGAGGCAAGGAAAACGTGGTGTCTCAGGGTTCTTGAGCAAAAGGGGAAGAATGAATCAGAGAGCTGGTTATAGGCTTGATGTCATTTAGAGCAGAGTAACTAACTGAAAAGGATTGTGTGGGGTTTCCAGTCCTGATGCAATGGCGAGTTTATGTTGATGAAGGGAATAGTGGGAAGTGATGTTGGACAGCAAAGATAGAGATTATCTTTTAAGGTTTATTACTATTTTAACATGTAATAAAGTTTCTGTGATTACAAAGAGTGTCTGATTTACTGAAGAGAGTTGCAAGGTGATGACAGAGGATTCCCCTACATAAACTCTGTGGCATCCATTCCTAGGAGCAGCCTTGGTGAATTTTCTAAGCCCAGCCTTGGGGTGGTAAACCCCTTGTGCCTGTGGTGGGTTGTCCCCCACAGCTTGACAAGTTTTATGGAGGGCTTTTGACTGCTGGTTTGAAGAGTTTGGATGTCATCAAAGTATGGGAGCTGGCAGCCTTTCGAAGTGTTTAATTATTTACCCTCACCCAAGGGAGGTGTCCCAACTGAGCTGGTCAGCAGAGGTACAGGGAAGTCCAGCTCTAGGGTCTAAGGGTCTGAGGGGCGCGAACTGTGGGATTGGGCAGGGTGTCTTGTTGCCCGCTGAGCTCTCTGTTTCCCTTTTTGATTCAGTTTATTTTGGAAGTAAGTAAATTTGTGTCTCAAAATTATAGTTATTCCCTATCATTTTTGCCTATGCTAAGGAATTATCAGTTAATTTTACACATTAGTGGAATTAAGTGACCTTGGTAAAAGGCTAGAAACACATGAAGTGGGTAGGCAAAGGGGCGAACTTCAGGGTGGAAAAGGGACTTTAGTAGGGGTGTAGAAAGGCACCAGACCTCTACAGGCTAGGCACAACGTGACAGTTTCATGAAATACCTACAGTGTCTCTTTCCTTTTGGCATACATTCAGTAAGTGCTTGAATGCCTCTTTATGTCTGAAGCTCTATGCTGGGCTCTGAGAATGAGAAGACCCTGCCTTTCAGGAGGCTAGTGCTGTATTGTGGTTGATATGGTTACTCCAATCCTGTGACAGCAGGACTGGTCTTGCTTGAACAGTACACAATGGTATGGAAACACAAAGGAAAGGATAGAAATTGAGCCTTAAGGAAGAGGTGTAATTTAATTGGGGGAAATAGATGAGGAAGAAGAGTATCGAGAGAAGAGCATCCATGAAGGTGAAAGTATGCCATGTTTGGCATGTAATTGTACTGCTTGAACATAGGGTAATGAGGGTTTTTGGGACTGGAAACTTAAATTAGGTCAAGTTGTGAAGGGCATTTATTGTTGAAGAATTTGGATTTTAGGCTGCAGGCAGTACAGCACTTTGCTTCTTAAATCCCGAGCCAAGATGATTAGGGAAGCAGTACAGCAAAATTCTAAGAGCAGTCTCTTAAGTCCTACTGTCTTGGTTCAAATCTTAGCACTTCTATCTACACAAAAAATTTCTGTCTCAGTTTCTAAATCTGTGAAATAGGGATGATATTGCAACTGCTCAATTATTGTGTGACTTAAGTAATCTATGTAAGTTTTGTGTATTTAGCCAAATGACTCAAATATAGTGAGTTATTGTTTTTTATTTTACTATTAGTTATTGTAATATGTGATTGGCAATTCTAAGTTAGAGAATATAGTCATTTGCCCTTTGGAACCTGGATTTTGAAACCGATTAGACCGAGCATTTATTTCTAGGCAGCTTTATGTCTTTTACCTAGAGCATGTAGGAGGAAGTCAGCAGAGTCTTGTGGTGAAAAGATTAGCTGTATTCTCCAGATTACAGAGAGCTTCAAGATTCTAGACCTCAAAATCCTCACCAGGAGAGTGCTCAGTTGCTGATAAGATCTGAGCGAATGAAGTCACACCAGGCCTTGCGGAAGTCTTCCTGTTATTTCCAGGTCAATCTGCAGTAGGCTAGTTCAGGTGTGTGCTGGAAACTGGGTGTGTCTCCTCACTGTCTCAGTGAGTCTCAATTAAACCTGGTTCTGGTTCACTTAGGGATATTTGTCATTTATCACACTTACCACTCTAACAGCCTGAACCAAGTAAATTCCTGAACCTCAAGTGCTCTGGAACCTGAACTAGGGTCTCTTGCCTAGCTGTCTCTCAAAGTCTCACCAACAAGCCCTTAGTCCAGCTAGAGAGCCATTACTGGCTAACCGTGATTAAACAGTTTTGTTTGGCTAAAACAATATCATATACTGTATTCTAAAGTAGGCACTTGGTGGTAGTTAAGGAATGAATTTGGACTTTATATGAAAGGCAGTGGGAAACATTAGAACAATGAAAGAGCTTTAAGTTAGGAATTTGGGCCATTCAAATCTGCACTTTAGAAAAACCATTGTGTTATGGAATGCTGACTGGAAACAAGCAGGACTGGAAGCAGAGAGATTAGTTAGGAGGCTCTTATAAGTAGTTTGGTGATGGAAGGGTGATACCTTGGGGTAGAATCTTGGAAGGGCTTGGAGCTGGGCAAGTTCACCAGAGATTTAGACATCTTATTCAATGTTGATGACCCTAATCACTAGACTAGCAAATGTAATCATTTGCTGCTGCCAAGTAAAGCTTTCTCCCTCAAAAATTAAGAATTTTTTTGTATTTCAAGAGAGCCAAGATATTGATATCATCAAGGAAGGCTGACTGGATAGCCACCTAAGAAGAGTTTCACAAAATATCACTTTGCTGTAGCTTTTTTATATTGACATTTTTGTTTTAGCATGTCTTGAGAGAGACTGACACATACATTTTACATGTAAAGACTTACTTTGTACATTAGAATGTGGTATAACTTCTGAGTGGGCTTTGAATTGTGCCAGTTGGTTTAGTCTATTCCTATTAAGAGAATCTTCTTTGGAAGCTAAATTATAGACAGAAGGTTGCTTGGGGAATCATGGAATTGGAACAAAGGGCATTTCATTACATGAACTCATTGACTAGTGGGGTGATGTGATAACTTGATACTTCCCTTCAACTAAAAGGACACACTTATCAAACAAGCTAGAAAGTGCTTTGGATTGTTTTAGTTTACACTTACCCTTGGTTAGATTTGAGCTGGGAGGTATTTTTACTTTGGGGTGATTTAACAGGTTTGATTCTCAAAAGATAACCTTATTTCTAAGTTTGGAAGATATTTTAATTTCAGTATTATGAATTGAATTGTCTTTTTTTTTTTTCAATAGTGTCCATGGGCTACCCCTCAAAATACAATATCTTGTTCTTTGGCTGATGTAATGAGTGAACAGTTGGCTAAAGAGTTGCAGTTAGAAGAAGAAGCCTCCACTTTTCCTAAAGTTGCGTAAGTAAAATTCACAAAGAATCTAGTTTGTCTAGCAGCTTATTATAACAAAGTTTTAGGATTTGATTAGTGATTGTCATCACAAATGATTAAGAAATACATTTATCAAAGCAGTGCAGTAGTAAGAGCACCATACTGGGAGTCTACTGATTGAGTTTTGGTCTTAATTCTGTGATCAGTTTTCCGTGTTATGGTGGGCAAACCTTTCTGTTTCTTTGTGTTTTAGTTATTGCAACAGTCAAACCAGATGGTCTCCAAATTATCAAATAATGTTTTAAACAGATGTCTGTAGGTTATCTTTTTGTATAGATGTTATCTCTCCTTTGATTAGAACACAGAAGAAATGAATTCTGGGTCATAGTGTGGATTTTAGTTAGACTCTTCAGCTTTCTCTCGCAGCTTTCTTAACCCTAGTTGGTGCTCTCACAGATTCTGTCGTTAATCAGAGGGCAGCTGGGCAGGAGAAAGTGCTTTGGTAAAGTTTTTTCCATTGTTTCTTTAGTACAAATTTTAATAGTGAAAAAGCACATCCTACTTTCATCATTGGTAGCATCTGTTTCCATAAGCACAGTATATTAGTTTATATTGCCTTATTTTGAATAGTGTTGCTGAAGGACCATTTATTACTGGAGAAAACACTGATACTTCCAGCGACCTAATGCTGGCTCAGATGCTACAGATGGAATTTGACAGAGAATATGATGCACAGCTTAGGCGTGAAGAAAAAAAATTCAATGGAGATAGCAAAGGTACTATGACCTTATTGTGACAACTGCATTGGGTGGTACAAAATGCTTGTAAAGTGCTCCTAAATAAGTCTTCATCTGTTTTTGCCTTTTAAGTTTCAATTTCCTTTGAAAATTATCGAAAAGTACATCCTTATGAAGACAGTGATAGCTCTGAAGATGAGGTTGATTGGCAGGATACTCGCGATGATCCCTATAGACCAGGTATCAATGCTTTTTTTTTTATGGGAACATAGGAAGACTAAGTTTTCCAACGAATCCTTATATTTTATATTTATCTTTGGGTCACGTTTGGTAATTTACTATTAGATTTAGTTATCTCTTCAGACAGTATTGAATTCAGCAATTTAGTCTTTGCTATTTTTACATACTCGATTTGTCTTGATTGCCTTCAGCAAAACCAGTTCCTACTCCCAAAAAGGGTTTTACTGGAAAAGGAAAAGACATCACCACCAAACATGATGAAGTAGTGTGTGGGAGAAAGAATACAGCCAGAATGGAAAATGTAAGTTACAGAAAGGGTTATCTCTGAATTGAGAGTTATATTATAATAAGTTAAAAACATGGGATTCTGAAGACAGTATCTTAAATTTTTAAAAATATCCTTTGTCCTTTCTAAAGATGTTTTAGATGATAATATGGCAATGTCATGAAAACTTTTAGCCAATAATGAGAATATAATGTACCACAGAATAAAATTCTATAATATTAAGAAAAATAGTTTGATTTATATTGATTCTAAAATTAAGAGATTGTTCTCAGGAAAGTAACATTTATTTTTTAGCATATTACTTTTCATAAAATAGTACCCCTACCCAATAATGGATAACAGTGGTGATTGGGGGATAGGTATGGGAGACAGAAATACTTTCTACTATATCCCCTTTTATACTTTAAAAATGTTTTTATCTTGTGTCTGAACTACCCCTGAAAAATCAGAAATAAAGTGTAATTTAAAAAAATAGAAAAAGGAAAAAATAGCATTTGTTCTCCTTCATAAGTATTTTGGTTAATATAAAACATTTATTTAGACTTGAGCCCTGACTGGTGTGGCTCAGTGGATTGAGTACAGACCTGCAAACCAAAGGGTTGCTAGTTTGATTCCCAGTCAGGGCTCATGCCTGGGTTATAGGCCAGGTCCCCAGTAGGGGCATGTGAGAGGCAACCACACATTGATGTTTCTCCCCCTCTCTTTCTTCCTCCCTTCTCTTCTATCTAAAAATAAATAAATTGAACAAAAAACATGTAAACTTGAGAATATAAATACTTGTTAACTAAACACATTATTACATTCTAGAAAGTCTAGATCTGACTCTAGAACAACCCTTTCCAATAGAACAGCTGTGACAGTAGAAATGTTTTCTATTTTCTGTCTATGCTATCTAATATTTTAGCCATATTTGACAATTGAAATATAACTGAGGAACTGAATTATTTATTTTATAATACTTTAATTAATTTGACTTTAAATATCCTCATGTGGCTAGTGGCTATTATGTTGAACAGTGCAGCTCTAGAACATAATTGTCCTAGAGTGGGCATAGCTTGCTATACAAACCCACTCCTCAGAAAGAATTAATTATGAAAGTATATTTCTTTGGTAAGATTTGGTGTAGTCTGCAAAATATAATGCCCTTTGTCTTACGTAAAGCAAGGTACAAAGCTTATGCTGAAATGCCTTAGTTTTTAGATGTGATTCTGTGCACAGAAGAGAATAAACGTCTTCCTTTTGGTTACAGTTTCTTAAATAGCCTTGATCTCATTCCTGTTGAATTTATTAAGGAGTCATTTTATCTTTTTTTTCTGTAATATCTATGGGTTCTGCTTTCATAGCCTGATGATTTATTATTGAGTAGGAAACCTGTTTCAAGTAAAGACTGATCTCATTTTTTGTTTTTACTGGCCCCATTTTAAAATATTCAGATGCTAATTCTTCATTTTGTCAGTTTGCACCTGGGTTTCAGGTAGGAGATGGAATTGGAATGGATTTAAAACTGTCAAACCATGTTTTCAATGCTTTAAAACAACATGCCTACTCAGAAGAACGTCGAAGTGCCCGCCTCCATGAGAAAAAGGAACATTCTACTGCAGTAAGTAATCTTACATCTTTTTCTCTTTGATATTTCTGTCATGAGATTAGTTTTCCAAATCAAAGATGTAACTAAAACCCAAGTAGCTTTGCTTTTTAGACTTTTCAGATTTAATGTAATGGTTATTAATTACTCATTTAAAACTAATATTTCAGTGGTCATAATTTGAACTGTATAGTTTACATTGCATATTGAATGTTCTAAGATTTTAAAGAAATTATGGCATATTAATTTGGAAGTCTCAATATTTTACATTAATGAAGATAATGGCTAATATCTTGAGAGCAAAGTAATTTTTAAACTTTTAGAAAAACAAACTATGAGTAAGTATACTGGTAAAGCTGTTTAAACTTTGGGTATAAAATAAGATTTTGACTAAGCTAATGCTGGACTTTTAATGATTCTTTTAGATACTCATTTCCAAGGACATTAGAGTTAAAGTTACAGGAATGAGTTGTATCTTGACACTACTCTTAAGAGCCTATTATAAGTAAATAATAAAGTAAAGGTTTTAAAAGTATATGTTTTGAATGTTTAATATTAGAAATGGCTCAGAAAATTTTATGTGGTGAACATTTTTATTTATAGTGCTTATCTCTTGCAGGAAAAAGCAGTTGATCCTAAAACACGTTTACTTATGTATAAAATGGTCAACTCTGGGATGTTGGAGACAATCACTGGCTGCATTAGTACAGGGAAGGAATCTGTTGTCTTTCATGCATATGGAGGGAGGTAAATGAACAAAATACAATACCATCATGTTAACAAAAGCTTAGCCCCTTCTCCCCAATATGAACGGATTTACACAAAATCAAAGTTAATGCTGCATGGAAAGCAGATTAATTTGAAAAGTGTTACTGTGGAAAATCTAGACAGCATAAGAATGTAGAAAGAAAAACAATCATTTTAATCCCACCCTCTGGAGGTAACCATTAATTTTGTGTAGACTCCTTTAATCTTTTTTCTATGCATATGTTAATACTTTCTACTTTATTGTAATCATACTATATCATACAGGCAGCTGTAAGTTTTAGAGCAAAATCTGAATCTGGGTTTGTCCCAAAACCCAAGTTTTTCTACTGTGGGGCCTTTTGGTACCAGGTCTAAGGAAACATGCGTAGATCAGCCATTGATTCCTCCCCTTATATCGCCGATCCTTACTTTTAGAAATACTGGTTTTAAATAAAGCTTACATTATTTAAGAAAACATCTTTTAGAGATCTAATGCTATTTATTTATTTTTAATTTAATCTTAGTTAATTTACTATTTTTTTCTTACTCGTAACTTGAAGGCTATTATTATTTTGTATTATTTTCTGTTGCCATTTAACCCTCTTATCCCTCCTCCGCCCACAGTCACCACACTGTTGTCCTTGTCCATGAGTCTTTTTACCTTTTTTCTTGATCCCTTCACCCTCTAAACACTCCTGCATAGTTGCTCTCTGGGAGTCTATCTCGATTTTGCTTGTTAGTTCAGTTTGTTCATTAGAGTCTACATATCAGTGAGAGATGTTATACTGTTTGGATCTTACCCATTTCACTGTTGTTACCAGGGTTTGGTGAATAAAGAACTGCATGAGGAAGAAGAACACTTTTAAAAGTAGAGCCTGTTTAGAGAACATGTCAGGAATATGAAATCATCTGATTACTTACCATTGAAGTCACAGTAAAGCTTACTAGAAAAAGAAAAGGATTGCCCTGGCTGGCGTAGCTCAGTGGATTGAGCACAGGCTGCGAACCAAAGTATCGCAGGTTCGATTCCCAGTCAGGGCACATGCCTGGGTTGCAGGCCATGGCCCCCAGCAACCGCACATTGATGTTTCTCTCTCTCTCTCTTTTTCTCCCTCCCTTCCCTGTCTAAAAATAACTAAATAAAATCTTTTAAAAAAAGGATTAAAAATGATTGTTAGGATAAAATAGTTCAACATTTTTCCAGCTATGTGATATGGAGCAAGTTACTTAACCTCATTTGTAAATTGACCCTTGCCTCATAGGATTTTTGTGGGGATAAATGAGGTCGGTCATATTGATATTACTTGGTATGTTAATCTTAATAAACATTTATTCTTCCTTACTTTAAGCTTTGTTGCCCTCTTTCCAAATTTAATTCGAGGGTTCTCTAAGACCAGGCAGATATAACTGAATGGCACAAATTATTTAAAATGAAAAGATTACTCATGGTAGAAATTAAAACTTTACAGAAAGGATTAAAATGGAAAGTAGCCTTCATCTTAACCAACTCTTGCCCACAGATCTTTTTTTTTTAAAGAGCCACTATTAACAATTCTAACGCTAGTGTTCCAGAAATTTTTATGCGTATATCCCTATTTTGTTTATATAAAAGAGATTATACTCTATGTTCAGAGTCTTGCTTTCTCAGTAATATATCTTAGATCCTTCTATATTACTGGCTTACATCACCCCATTTTTATGGTAGTGCATTCTATTGTGTGAATATATAGGAGTATCATTGTACATTTACCTTGATATGCTTTTGCCAATATATCCTTAAGCTAAATTCCTAACAATGAAATTGATGGGGCAAAGACAATATGCACTTTTTGTTCCTTTTTGTTAATAGTGGAAGGCCTCATTGAATGGAAAGTACTAGATTTGCTCACTATTTGGGCCTCTGAACTGGCTATGTAGCAAGCAGTGTTTCTTGATCTCTTTTATTTATTAAAAACTAAAAAAAATTGTATATCGTACCAAGGCTACATAACAAATTAACAGAGGCCTAGCAGCTTAAAAACAACACCCATGGATTATACAGAAAATTATATATGGAATTTTAAAAATAGATGCTTATATATGTGGATGCTTGTGATATGGATCTTTTTTAAAAGGCTAGGAAGAGGCTGTTCATGATGGTGATTGCCTGTGAAGAGGTGGAATAACGAATGAAACTACCTGGGGTAGTAACTGAAGGGAACTTCAGTTTTATTTATAATGTTTAATTCTTTAAAAAAAAATTAAAGGGCTGAGAATGGAGAATTGAAGCTTAGGCAGTGAGATTTAGAAGATACGTGTTCAGAGGTAATAGGATATAAAACCATATAAGCAAACCAGAAGTTGATAAGGAGGACCTTAAAAACTAGGCAGAGAGAAGTGTTAATTTTAAGAAACCGGGAAGTCTTTTAGTAGGAGAATGACAAGATGAAGATTGTAAATTGGGATCTGTCCTAGAGACCTTCCAAGTAAGGAATCTCTTCAGTGGTGTTTCTGATAGGGCTTCATCTCTCTTATGGCTGAACTATAGTCCAGTGACAGCCTATCAGCTCGAAATCCAAAGATGTATATAACATCTTTAAATTATGGGGAATTTCTTTTCTTGATAGAATCTCTAATCTGTCTCCCTGAAAACTGACTCATCAATTCACCAAGTATTTGTGGGGCTAGCGTGTGCCAAGTACTCTTCCAGGAACTGGGGATACAGCAGTGAATGGTACAAGGAAGGTCTCTGCTCTCATAGAATGTGCTTCCTCCCCACCCCAACACCCTTCCAAGACACTAATAAATAACAAAAAAATATCAGATAGGTACTGTGGTAGTTAAAATAGAGTGATGTCTTAGTGACTGGTTGACTACTTTTTATTAGTAGGACAGTGAAGGCTTCTCTGATGGTGACATTTAAACTAAGATTTGAATGACATCTAGGATACAGTATAAAGATCAGGTGGAAGAACATTCTAGAGGACAGCTAGTGCTTATACCTTAAGACAGGTATAAGCTTGGTACCTTTGAGAAACTGTAGGAAAGCCAGTGCTCTGGAGCATAGTGTGTGAAGGAGAGCGAGGAGCTGGAGAAGTAAGCAGAGGTTAGACTCTGAGGCCAGGACAAGGAGCCTGCTCTTTATTTAAGTGTAGTGTGAACCAGAGTGGTGATATGTGTTTTGTTTTCAAAATATTACTTAGACTGCTATGTGGAAAGCGAATTATAGCAGGGCAAGAGAAGAAACAGTACAATCAGTTAAAGTTATCGTAATAGTTTAAATGAGAGATAACAGTGGTTTGAACTAAGGAGGTGGTAGTGAAAATGAAGACAAGGAGACCATTTGTATGTGTTTTGAAAGTACGAGTCAATAATATGTGCTGATGGATTGGATGTGGGGTACAGAAGGATAGATTCTTGGCTGGAAGAGCCAGGTGGTGCCACTTACTGAGGCAAGAGTCAGGGAGGGTAGGTTTAAGGTGCAGTTATCAAGAATTTTGTTTTGGATATGTTAACTTGGAGATTCCTGCTAGATGTCCAAGTGGTGTCAAGTAGGGATTATGTAAATTGGCCTGAAGTTCTAGAGAAAGTCAGAACTGAGGACAGAAATGTAGGAGTTATCCATATAGAGAGGTTATTTAAGGCCATGGGGCTAAATGAAATTTCCCTGGAAGGAGAAGGCAGTTACTTAGAACCAGTTGGAGTACTGGAGATCATCTGCGGCTGACTGGAGCCAGAGGAGTCAGCAGGGAAAATACGGTTCAGAAGGAGGGGGGGTTGGGAGTTTGAGTCAGATTCTGCCTTCTGGAAATACAGTTCCTTTCCTTTCCAGCTTAATACTCCTTCAGATATTTAAAGCTAAATATTGTTGTCTCTTCCCCCATCCTCCATGTCATTCCACGGCCACCACCATGATTCAAACTTGTTCAGTGGCTCACATTGCATTAGCAGGCTAAGCAGGCCCCACACCTCTCTCTGCTCCTGCTCCCTGTGGTCCTGACGTTGTCATTGACTTGCTGTCATGAAGTATGTCAAGCCCTTGGTGATTCCTGCTACCTTTGGGAATACATCCAGGCTTCTCACCCAGGCCGTCAGGGCTCCCTACAAACCTGCCTCCATCCTGTTCCTTTGGCTCTAACTTCTGCAATTTCTTCTCTTCAGCCAAGTCTTAACTGTAGTGTTTGCTTCTCAGACAGGTCCTGTAGTTTCCTACCTCTCCTGTTGTTAACACTGTGACTGCACCTGTTCATATTCTACCCATTGTCTTGGTTCTGTTTCAGATGTCACCTGTGCCATGAGGCCTTTCCTAGCCTTTCCAACCAAAGGGACCTGTCTATTCATATACTTCCCCTTTATTCTACCCTGGCCCTCCTTGCGTACTCACAGGGCAGGGACCCCTTCACTCCTTTCACTGCTAGCAGTTAAAGAGACAATTTTAAAAAACTGTTCTGTTTTGTTGCTTTTATTGAATTTTGCCCCTGAACCATCCCAGGTAGGCTGTAGCCTATTTGAAAATATGTATGTCTTCATTGTTCCTTGAGCTTGATTCCATAGTCATTAAGCGAAGATTATATTATGGATTGTTGAAAACTGATTGACAGTTTATTTGAAAGTGTGTTTGATTTAAAAAACCAGAACCTAAGGTTATATTAATACTCAAAACTTGAAAGCTAAAAAAATAACCAAAAACAAGACTTGTCATTCTCAGAGGAGATAAATCTACTCATATATCACAGAATCTTTATTTGAAATTGTTTTCCTTGTGACCTGGCAACTTATATTGACTTAATTTTTTTTTCTTCCATTTAGCATGGAAGATGAAAAGGAATGTAGTAAACTTATACCTACAGAATGTGCCATCAAGGTGTTTAAAACAACCCTTAATGAGTTTAAGAATCGTGACAAATATATTAAAGATGACTTCAGGTTTAAAGATCGCTTCAGTAAACTAAATCCACGCAAGATCATCCGAATGTGGGCAGAAAAAGAAATGCACAATCTCACAAGGTAAAGAAAATCATTGTGCTAGAAGCAATCTTGAGTGATTATCTGTTTGTGCTAGGCCTGTTAGCCAAGCAAAAAATCTATGCTTTCTTTTAAATTCATTTGTAGAAATTATGGGAGGCCTTGAAATGCTAGTGTTTGATAAGGCTTTCTATAAGGAACATCTTTATGCATATAAGTATGAATTTATATTTTTAGGATAAATAAGCCATTTTATTTTCTTGGTAAAGTTACAGGGAAATAAAGTCATTTTCTGCCTAAGATAATTTGTCGTATATCTAAGTGCTATCTTTTATCATCCTCCAATTAGGCTTATTATAAATAATGATTTCCCTTTTTTTGTTTCAGAAATGTTTTTTACATGTAATGTTTGTCAGTTTAGTGGGGGTAGAATCTTACCAGTCAAATTGCATTTTGCTTTCATTTGTTTCTGAATTGTGTAAGCAGAATTTATCAAGGAATTTGTTTTATTAACCAAGTAACTGAGTAATAATCTTACTCATTAAAAAACCTTCCCATATCTTAATCTTATTAAAAGCTTAATTTTAGTTTATTTTTTTCTAAAGATGTTTGCTTTCTGATGTAATATCTATATTTATTAGTAGCAAAATTCTTCTACTTAGTAGGTCTTCTACGTATAGAATAATTTCCTAAGAGGTCTTGCTGGCCCCTTCTATTCTTTTCTGTACTACTGAGATCTCACCTCAGCCTTTCTGAAAAATTTTCAATGGCCCCTATAGTCTTTGGTGTCAAGTTCAAAGTCCTTTTGTGATGTAGAGCCTACCTGTTACTGTAGCCTTTTCACCCATATTGCCCTTCCTTCTATTTAGGATCCACCTGTGTTGATTTATATACATTCCTCAAATGTATATAATGTACTCTCGAATGCCTACATGCATTTCCACAAGCTGCTTCCAACCTTAGAGTATCATTTCCCCACCCTGTCTTAACCTGGCTAATTCCCAGTTGCCCAGTTTTTCTAAGCCTTTCTTGATATTCCCCACCTCTGCCAGTTCATGCACCAGCCTGCACTGTAATCATCTCCTCACCTGTCTGTTGTTCCCACCATCCCATTTGCATTCCTGCTGCTCCAAGGTAGAATGTGCCAGATCATTGCAGGCCTTTGTTAGATGTTTTCTGAAGAAGTGAAACATTCTCTCCTTCTGATCTTTACATTATGGATAATTTCTTTCTGTATAGAATGCAGAAAGCTGGGATTCCTTGTCCAGAAGTTGTGCTACTCAAGAAACACATTTTAGTTATGTCTTTTATTGGCCATGATCAAGTTCCAGCCCCCAAACTGAAAGAAGTAAAGCTCAGTAGTGAAGAAATGAAAGAAGCCTACTATCAAACCCTTCGTGTAAGTTGTGCTTTTGAAAGCATTCACACCAACTTTTACAAATATTTCCTCTAAACTTTAAAAACATTTCCTAAAATAAAATAGTACTGCTTTATGGTGATATAATAAGAACAAAGTGATGTTTGTGAAGGAATGTTAACTTTGAATCAGAGTTGTTGCTATACCACTTTGTGTGTGTCTTGTGTCATTTTAGAAAAATAAACCTAGGAAGCAAGTGAAGGCTCAGTTGTTAGCATCAGTTACATAGGAGCATGACACTATTATTGAAAAAGCTTAAATAAAATTTGACATTACTGCATTTAGCAGTTATAGTGCCTAATTGATTTTTATGTTTTCTTGAATGATATTGCTCTGTGAAGGATTTATCTTTCTTCTTGGGAAATTCAGGGGAAGCACATTTGGACTCATTGTGGGAAAGTTCAGCTGAAAACCTAAGATGGTAGGGAGTGGTTTCTCCATCTGTGCAGGTGTTAGAGTTGGAAGGCATATGTCAGGAATCATGAGGAAGCCATTTATGCTCTAGGACAGCTACTGAGTTAAATCTGAGGTCTTTGTAGCTTAAGAAAATGCTCCCAATATTATTGTAACTTTTCTGTATTGTTTTAATTGATAGTGGAGAAACATGCTTTTTAAACAGTCTCTGCATGGAGCTTTCATGTCATTCAGCAGTTATGAATACAGAAGTGTTATACAAGTTCATTTTTAAAATGTTTATTGATTTTGGAGAGGGAAGGGAGTGACAGGAGAGAAATATCAGTGCAGTGTGAGGAGAAGCAGATCGATTGGTTGCCTCCCATATGCATCCCAACCAGGGATGGAACCTGCAACCCACATATGTGCTGTGAGTGGGAATCAAACTTCCAACCTTTAGGTGTATGGGACGATGCTCCAGCCAACTGAGCCACCCATTCAGGGCACAAATGAACCTTTTAAAATACAGCTAGGGAGATAATCCAACTTTCTTTGCCTCCTATGGGACAACATTCAAAGGAAAATCAAATTACTTTTATAGCTTCTTTTTTGGTGGTGGAGTGGCTGGGAAAGAGATGCAGTCG
The DNA here is from genome assembly GCF_019186645.2 of Phyllostomus hastatus. Lineage (NCBI taxonomy): Eukaryota > Metazoa > Chordata > Mammalia > Chiroptera > Phyllostomidae > Phyllostomus > Phyllostomus hastatus. The sequence continues at coordinate 20,073,406 of NW_025333960.1, forward strand.
TAATGTACTTTTTCTGTTGGATTATATTAAGGCTGGGAAACAAACATTCACACTGACAGCTACTATAAGGCTAGGGCTCACCATCCATAATGAATATGTAATACCAATATCTTTTTCCTCCTATGTCTGGCAGGGACTACTTTTTAACCTTGGAATTATATATATCCCATAGAGGTTTCAATGTGCCATTTGCCCTTTTATGAAGGGTAAGCCTAGTCTCCTGATTAGTGACCATATACACCTGGCTGCTTAGTCCTGTAGAATCTAGGTCTGCCCCTTGGCCTCCAGATCTCATTGTTATCACAGGGAGAAGGAATTTGAGTGTCACACATTGATCCCCTCCATTATCTCACTCTTTTACCACTCTCTCTATCTTGAACAAAACCTGGTCCTAGGCTATACAAAGAGGAAGTAAGCTCTTTAACCTAGTCTTGATTCTCTGGATACTGTTGGTTAGCATAGACATTTTAGTTGTACTGGTAACTTAAGAGTTGTCTCTTCATTTCCTAAATGTCTGCCTCCCCTCCTCACAGTTGATGCAGCAGTTATATAATGAGTGCACACTCGTACATGCCGACCTCAGTGAATACAACATGCTGTGGCATGCTGGGAAGGTAAGGAGCATATTTTGTTAATGTTCAGATTAAATGACTTGATGTAAATTACTGAAAGTTAACCACTGCATGCTCTGTATTTAAATAGGTTTGGTTGATCGATGTCAGTCAGTCTGTAGAACCTACCCATCCACATGGCCTGGAGTTCTTGTTCCGTGACTGTAGGAATGTCTCACAGGTAGGCATGCAAGATATTCTTAGAAATTGAAGGAAGGATTTGGTTACTGGCTGCCTTCAAGATAAAGATACAAAGATCAATTTGTCACATGTTATTTTTAGCAAGAATTTGATTTTATGTCTCACATTTGGGCCATTGAATTAAATTTCCAATAAAGTAGTTTTTATCTTGGCTCCAAACATTTAAATAGTCCAGTAGACATTATATGCACAGTGCTTAAAGAGAAACTGCATGTAGGAAGCCTGCATGCTTACTGTCATTGTTATTACCATTAAAAAGCACAGTAGTCTTACTGGTACAGTGTCTGACCAGTGTTCTTTGAGGCAGAGTAAACACATTAGGAAAGGTAAAACTTAGTAATCACAGAGTTGGGTGGTTTGCTGTTTCCAAAAGAAACAAATTGTTACCAACAGATTTTAGATAGTAATTGTCTTTCTGAATGATAGAGTAACTTCATACTGGAACTAACTTCTGTGCCTTTTTGACAGTTTAAACTCATGGGATTTAGTGAATATTTTGAGTCTACACATTGAAAGTATGCCAACAATTTTATAAACCACTCATTTTTATAGCGTTAGAAGGTGCAAACTTAATCCAGCTGTAGACTGTGACAAACGTAACTCAGAAGACAGTTGTGGATGTGTAGGAGAGGACAAAGAACAAGTAGAACCTGAGCATAGTTGAACTTGAAGTAGGAAAACTTGTGGTTTAAAAGTTGTGGGAGGAATTCAGTGGTCTTACAAGTTACTGTTCCTTCTTTTTACAATACCTTGCTAATATCACTTACTGACTTTCTTATATTTCTTTTACTAGTTTTTCCAGAAAGGGGGAGTAAAGGAAGCCCTTAGTGAACGAGAACTCTTCAATGCTGTTTCAGGTTTAAATATCTCAGCAGATAATGAAGCCGATTTCTTAGCTGAGGTAAGCTTAGCTGTTCTTCTCCTTGCTGGTAATAGAGTACTAAATATTGTAAATAACTGAAACCCAGAGCTAATTTTATCCTTCTCTCCCCTCAGAAACAAAATTAATTTGAGATTGTTCTTTTCTTGAGATATTTTCGGTCCTTTCCCGGCTTAAACCTTAAGATAGATATAGCAAAACACTTCTTTGAGGAGTTCACAGTTTGGTTGAGATAGACAAATAACACATTTCCAGTACACTGTATTTCTCCCATTTTATGAAGTTAACTATTGAACATTCTGGGTGATATAAAAATTGGTAACATGTGGTCCCTGCTTATAACTGAACATAGAAAATTCCTAGTGGCCATTATTAGAAATAGCCAGTTATTATAACATGGATCTATAGAACCATAAAAAAATCTCCCTCCAGAGAAAATATCTTAAAATTGAACAAAAACTAAAAAGTGAAACAGCAGCCAATTATTCAACAATATACCAAAGCACAGAACAATTACAGAATCTGTTGCAGAACTCCCCCGTATGACTTGAATTTGGCAAGCTGTAGTCTAAGGCTAGAAGAGAAATACTAGAAAAGTGGTAAATCTAGCTTCTAGCTTCTAGCTCAGTACAGTTGTTCAGTCACAGGAGTTACCATTGTTGAATGAATGCTGGAAAATCCTTTCTTCTGTTCCCTGGAAGCTTTATAGAGTACACAGTAAGACATGCCAATTGCTAGCTTGATAAAGATAACTAAATATTCACCCTGGTGATATATTCAAGTAAGAACCATACTTGTATGTGTCGTGCTGTAATATATGTATGTGACACACTGTAATGTGTGCCACATACTGTAATTCTAATTCAAGGCCAGCATCATTAGGAGTGACCTTGTTTTAAGAGAGTAAGCATACTGGCTCAATCTAAAGTATAATTTCTATGAAATAGTATTTTGACAAATGGATTCCATTTTAAATGATTTTAATTTTGTAGATAGAAGCTTTGGAGAAAATGAATGAAGATCATGTTCAGAAGAATGGAAGGAAAGCGGCTTCATTTCTGAAAGACGATGGAGGTCCGTCAGTCCCACATGATGAATAGCAGTACCAGCATCCACTGCTTCCAGTGTTAGCACAGCGGTGATCTCTGGCTACCAATGCCAAATGCAGTTACGGGTGCCTGGAAAATACCAAAACGTGAGGAGGCGTGTACAATGGTGCTCTGTGCTTTTTTCCCCTTGTAACCCATATGCCAGAGTGTGGAATTTTTAGCTCGGCATCAAGAGAATAAAATGTCACTACCTCTCATCTTATGAATCTTACATACCTTATGAACAGGATAATATAATTCTTTAACAGGTACAGGTTATTTGGTTGAAATCAACCTGATTTTACAGAATTCATGATATAAAATGTTTTGATGAGAATTTTTAAAACTTAGGTAGTATTTCCAAATATGGGAGGAAAGGACAGATGTGTTTACAAGGGAGGCTTTTATTACAACATACTTGCTCTGATCACCTCCCTGCTTTGTGTTTCATCATTCCTCAGTTAGCCGGCCTGAAATTAGCCCTTCTCAGTTCTTTTTCCAGAGTGTGACCATGATTCTAAAGGAAAGTGTCTTATTTTAGTAGGTGTTGTCCATGGAAATCTGGTTTCAGAATGGTTGATGGAAAGATATAAGCAAAATACTTTTTATGGGTACATCATAAATATAAACTGAATTCTTCTTTCCCATAGTCATATCCAAGAAAAGGCATCGTAAGTTTCTGAAAGATAAATATATAAGATCTTAACCATCCAAATTTTTAAAATTAAACTTTTAGCATTTCCACATTTAGGTTGAAATGGATAGAATATAACTCATGGTATGGTTGCTCTGCATTTATAATGAAAATGTAAATTACCTGGAAGGGCAAAATATAAGGTTTAACCTTGTTTGACATATTTTAATGAAGCCAATGACACAAAGTTCAGTTTACATTTCACTCAAGCTACATACTTACTGATTTATTTTGAGAGAAATATAGCAAGCTAATTAGAAATATTTCATAGTCAAATGATGAACACTAGCTTTGAAACAAGTTGGGTACCAAATTAACCAACTAATTTATACTATCTGACCTCACTCTTAATAATTTTTAGTACTGGCTGGATGCCACTTCTTAAATAAAGCAAGCACTGTACTAGAAAAGTACATTGGCTCTGTTAGGATTGAAATTCATTAACTATGATGTAATCATTCCTCCTATTAATTTCAGATTGGAACCACTGGAGACCCAATCTGGTAACAGAAAGTAAAAATGTAAACATTATTTACACTTGAAAGCTTCTCCTTTAACATTATTTAAAAATGCCAAATATGTTTTTTCTAGAAAAATATTTATTTTTGTTTCTGTTGTATAACTTTCACTGCATTTTAGAGAAGTGTGATTTGGGGTAGATACTTAAATTACATTTCTGAAATGTCTACTACTCCAAAACAAAGATTTCAATGACTGGTGATTATTGGCTTTACAGAAATTTCATAGATCTAATTTTTAAAAACCATTAACCATTTAAAAAGTTTTTTGTTTTCTGACATACTCTATTTGTCTAAGAGCAGCAAACCATTGCTGTGTGGCATTCTTGGAGTGTGCTGTGAACACACTTTTTAAGAAATTAAAAATGAAGAGATCATTTTAGAATTGGTTCTTTGTGTGGTTTCTTCCTGTTCTTGTATTAACTGATGTCCTGGCACCAAGTTGCTCCTTCTGCATAAAATTAAGCAGTGCCATTTTAAGCAGTTTTCTCCCCTCAACTTCTCTTACTTAGATTTCACTTTCAAATGACCATCTTAACATTACAAATAAGTTTTTTCCCTTCCTATAGGCTGGAGAGTAAATTTTCCACATAGTGGAAAAAATAAAGTGGAAAACGGTTTGCTAAAGAATAAATACATTCCCTGGCCAGGTAGCTCAGTTGGTTAGAGCGTTGTCACAATACACCAAGGTTGCAGGTTTGATCCCTGGTCAGAGCACATACAATAATCAACTAATGAATGCATAAATAAGTGGAACCCAAATTGATGTTTCTTTCTCTTTCTAAAAAAAATTTTTTTTAAAGTAAATAATAAGCCTGGCTGGCGTAGCTCAGTGGATTGAGCTTGGGCTGTGAACCAAAGTGTCGCAGGTTTGATTCCCAGTCAGGGCACATGCCTGGGTTGCAGGCCACGGCCCCCAGCAACCACACATTGATGTTTCTCTCTCTCTCTCTCTTTCTACCTCTCTTCCCTCTCTAGGAATAAATGAATAAAATCTTTAAAAAAAAAAAGTAAGTAATAAATACAAAGGGGGAAGACACAAAATATGGATATGTTCATTGATTTTGAGAGGGAGAGGAAGATGGGGAGGAGGGAGAGAGACATCAGTTGGTTACCTCCTGACACACTCTGACTGGGGATTGAACCAACAACCTAGGCATGTGCCCAGACCAGGAATCGAATCCACAACCTTTTGGTGTAGGGGACGATGTTCCAGCCAACTGAGCCACCTGGCAGGGGCTGCTTCACTTTAATGAAAGTGAGTAACAAAGTAAGTTAGCAAAATAGGGATGATTCTAGGAAATTCTTATCTCAGCGAGATAATTTATTATCAGCCTCCTCTTTATAAAGTGATTTACAAAACTAAGCCACGCATGCTCATTTGAATTAAATATTACAAAAATTCAGAAATGCTAAGCGAAAGTCCTTTGTATTCTAAAAACCACTGTTTATAGTGTGGTGTACATCCCTGCCATTTCTCCCCCCTCATCATATGTTACTCTGTCTTTCTTTTCTTTCATCCTCACCTGAGAACATGCTTACTGATTTTAGAGAGAGGGCAAGGGAGGGAGAGACATCAATGTGAGACAGAAACATTGGTTAGTTGCCTCTTGTACATACCTGACTGGGGACTGAACGCACAACTTAGCCATATCCCCTGACTGGGAATCGAACCCACAACCTTTTGGTTCTCCAACCAACCGAGCTGCACTAGCCAGGGCTGTTATTCTCTTTAAAAAAAAAAACAAAAAAACAAACCATCTTTGAGCAGAAAACAGGATGATGTGAGGCAGCTGATGGTGCAATATTGATCATGGTAGATCCCTGCTCTCCTCCCCAAGGAAGGTGAAGCAGATAGAGGCCCTGAGGTTGTTATAGGCAGTCCATCTTTTGTGGTTCATTTAGGCTCTGGGCCTCAGAAGAGACTGCTGTCTGTACCTTTTAGAATTCTGAGTAGTTTTCTAGCACTTAAGACATTGGGTGGGAAAAGCTCATCTGATTGGATTTTCAAGCCTCATCATATTTTTTGAAGATATGTATTTTTCTATTTGAATTTTAAAGTGATTTCATAAAAATTAAAGAATGATTTATGTTTTCAAAGTATATTTTCTACTTGGAAATACCAGTTTCTTCTTTTGCAAGCTTCTTGTTTTTATTCTTTGATTTCCAATTTAAAAATATTAAAAGGTTACATTTGGGAAAGCATTATTTTTTCTGCCTGAGGCTTTCCAACTTTCTCCCAAACATAGCTAGCTTTTTCAGAGTTAAGATCAAATATAGTTAAAGATAAAGTAGCAGATGAAGTGGGAAGATGGGGTATTCATTACAGAATTAGTGAGTGAGCTACTATTTATATAGCTCTGTGAATACTTTTCAATCTGTGCCTTCTGGGACATAATCAATTAGAATACTTGATACTATAAGAACAATATCTCGGTAAAGCGCAAGAAGAGCTAAGATTTATAAAAAACGTAGAAAATGTCAAGGATTTGAGAAGTTAAATTTGAAGCAAGAAGTAGAAACATAAATCCATTGCTTGAAGTGTTAATATATTGTTATTAAGCAGCAAAACCAACTACACATCTTCTATTTCATCTTTTGGAAGTTGTATTTAAAAAATGGTGAAACAAACATTGAACCCTGTTCCCCCAAATGTGTCTCTTGCTAATTCATATATTGAAGCCTTAACCTCTAAAATGATAAGTGTTTTTAGAAGTAGGCTTTTAAGGAGGTAATAAAGGGTAAGAGAAATTATTAAGGGTGGAGCCTTAATTCAATAGGACTAGTGTCCTTATAAGGAGAGAGACACCAGAGATCTCTCTATGTAAGCACAAAGGAAAGGTCATGTGAGGGTACCTGCCATGTGCACCCCAACAAGAGAGGCTTCACCAGATACCACTCCTGCTGTTGCTTTAATCTTGGACTTCTATCCTCCAGAACTATAAGGAAATTAATTTCTGTGTTTGAAGCCACCCAATCTGGGTATTCTGTTATAGTAGTAGGCCAAGCAGACTAATACATAGCCCAAGATAAATACAAAGTTTGGTGGATGGGCATTCTGCTGCTTCCACTGAATTTTGCTTGGTTGAAAAATATCTAAGATATTTGGGAAATTTTCAGATGCAGTTGTGGGAACATTGCCTATGACTGCTGAGAAAGGATGGAGAGTGGGAAGCTATTAGAAATCCATAGGGGGCCACTCCAATACCACTTTTAAAAGGGAAGAGAAGGCATATGATAAGACAGTGAGTATGTCATAAATATAGAATTATTAAAATTATGTAATCACTTGAGCTTATGTGAATTTCTAAAAAACCATTAATTAGGGAAATATAACAGGTAGGATTGGGATTTACGCTAACTTGAGAGAAGATTAGCTGCGGAGCCACCTACCAGCCAGTCACTGTCATACCAGATTCAGGAGGCTCAGGACTTCAACATCAACCCAGTTTGTTTACTCAATGTTTTTAGCAACGACTCGACGCAGGGGTGTTCAACCTTTTGGTGTCTCTGGGCCACACTGAAAGAAGAAGAGTTGTCTTGGGCCACACATTAAATACATTGTGACACGTGATCACACAAAAATAATCTCATAAAGTTTTAAGTAAATTTAAGTACATTTTGTGTGGGGCTGCATTCATAGCCATCCTGAATCGCCTGCAGCCTGCAGGCTGGACACCGCTGAAGGATCCAGTTACCAGGTTTGTGAAATGTACTCGAGTTTGTCCAACCATTCACCAATTGAGAGTCATTTGGGTTGTTATTGGTTTTGGGCTTTTATGAATAAAGCTGCTATGAGTATTTATATACCAATTTTTTTCATAAACATAGAGTGCAATTGTTGGATTTCATTATAAATGCGTGTTTAGTTTTGTAAGAAACTCAAACTATTTTCTTGAATGGTCATACTATTTTATACTCCCACTTGTAATGGGTGAGTATCTGCCCATCCTCACCAGCATTTTGTCTAACCACTGTTTCTTTATTTTGGCCATTCTAATGGTTATGTAGTGATACCTACTGAGATCCATGGTAATACTGGCATAGGATTTTTTGAGAGCATATAATGAAATTAGCAACATTTAGAAGATCCATGTAATTCGTTGAACAAATATTTTCCAAACAACTGGTGCATAAAGTGTTATAAAATCATCCATGAGTGTTCTGGTTTTAAAACAAATCCTGTCCAGGTGACTCAGTCGGTTGGAGTGCCATCCTGTACACCAAATAAAGGTTCAATTCCTGGTCAGGGCACATACCTAGGTTGTGGGTTTGATCCCTGATTGGGGTATGTAAGGGAGGCAACTGATCACTGTTTCTCACATTGATGTTTCTCTCTCTCTCTCAAATCAATAAAAAAAAAACTTATCCTTGGGTGAGGATTAAAGTATGTATATATGTATGTCTGTGTGTATATATATATATATATATATATATCCACAAATTCTTTGATACCTCTCTTTTCAAAGATAGAAGCTAATTCTCCTCCTCTTAAATGTGGACTGTATTCAATGAATCTAATAAATAGAATATAGCAAAAGTGGTGGTATGTTATTTATGAGGTTAGTTCCTAAAAGACATTGTGGCTTTACCTTGCTCTCTCTTGGATCCCTTGCTCTGAGGGAAACCAGCTGCCGTGTCTTGAGGAAGCCTGTGGAGAGACCACATAGGGAACTGAGACTTGCAAATAGTCCCATGAGTGAGGTTAGAAGCAGATCCTGCCATAACTGCAACTCATGTGGGACCCTGAGCCAAAATTACCCTGAGAAGCTGTGCTCAAACTCGGATGCACAGAACTGTTAAATAGTAAATGTTTGTGGCTGTGAGCCACTAAACTTTGGAGGTAATTTGTACTGGAGCAACAGATAACCAATATAATGGGTAAGAGATCCATTCCAAGTTCAAGAAAGACCAATAGATTTTAGTGTAACAGTACTAAGTTTTATCAACAGTTTTAGATGCAACATTGCAACTAACCTTTAAGAAACTAGCAATTGTTGAGTACTGGTATAGAATAACTATAATATCTTAAAAGGCTATTAATATACTAGTTTTTCCTCAGATATTTCAACTATAGCAAGGTATCTCAATGCATTAATATGAGAAATCAAATATGAGAAATCAGCTGTCTTCTATTAAGTCAGACAAAGAGATTTGCAGAATTACGAAAATACAGTTTTTCTCAAGTTTCAGAAAATACATATTTTTTCACTCATTCTTTATACTATGTAATAGATTTTGTTATTTTTAAATGCTTTAATGTTTCTAAAATTTTAATGTTTTAATTTTTAATATGGTAAATATCTATCATTTTTGAGAGTAAAAAGGTATCCTGGGGCCCAAATGAGAGAACTGCTTCTCTAACAGTTACAGGCATGAAAATGTATTTGAAGGAAAACAATTAAAGTTGGACTGGAAATCATGTTCTGTGTGGATTAGCCAAAGAATTTGAGTGTTTAGCCTGGAAAATATATAGAACCTGATGGCAGTCTTCTAAAAGGAAAGAAGTACTGAGTTGTTACAACAGGCAGTATAAAATGGAGTTGACAGCAGAGGTTTAGCAATCAAACAGACCTGTGTTTGACACCCAGGTACGGGACTAAGCTCTGTGGTTTGAGTGATGAAGTTGTGTTTTCCATTTTTAATTTTATTTTTTAAAATTGTGCCCCAGCTGGTGTAGTTCAGTGGACCAAGTGCCGACCTGCGAACCAAAGGGTCGCCAGTTCAATTCCCAGTCAGGGCACATGCCTGGGTTGCAGGCCAGGTCTCCAGTAGGGGGCATGTGAGAAGCAAGCACACATCAATGTTTCCCTCTCCCTCCTTACCCCCTCTCTAAAAATAAATAAATAAAAATTGTGACTAAATATACAAATCATAAAACTTACCATTTTTAACATTTTTAAATATACAGCTCAGTATATTAAATTAAGTACACCTGCATTGTTATGCAACCATCACTACAATCTACCTCCAGAACTTTGTCACCTTCCCGAACTGAAACTCCACACCCATTAAACACTCAACTCTCCATTACCCCAGCTCCTGGTAACCACCATTCCACTTTGTTTCTCTGACTTTGTTTACCCTAGGTATCTCACACAAACATCTGTCATTTTGTGTTTGGCTTAGCATAATGTCTTCAAGGTTCATCCATGTTTAGAATTTCGTTCTTTTTAAGGCTGAATAATGTTTCATTGTATGGATATACTGTCAGGATGGGTGGGGTAGGACAAAATGGTGACTGAAGGACAACCTGGAAAAGACAGCGGATGTCAAACCAGGGAGCCGAAACAGCGGGCTTCGCCAAAACGGGTATCCGACAGCAACCTGAGCCCGAGGAGAACCACCAATGATATATTGCTGCTTTGTTCAAAGGGGACCAATCCCCAGCTCCCACGAAGAGAGACAACCAAAATAAAACCCCGCCGTATTCCCTGCTCGGGGCGACTTCCTCGGCCCCACTGTGCGGAGCAGGGAACCTTGCCTGGGTGCACAAACCCCAATAAAGCCCTATACTGCCTAACTTTGTGGCTCTTTGGCATTTATTCCTTGGAAGAGCCTAAGAAAACCTTTCATATACTACACTCTGTTTATCCATTTATCAGTCAATGAACACTTGGGTTGCTTCCACCTTTTGGGTGTTGTGAATAATGCTGTTACGAACATTGACATAAAAATATGTTTGAATCCCTACTTTCAATTTTTGTGTGTATATTCCATAAGGGGAATTGCTGGATTATATGGTAATTCTGTGCTTAATTTTTTGAGGAATCGCCATAGTGTTTTTCACAGGAACTGTGATAGGGGACTCAAGACTTGGAAAATTTTAGCTTAAGGTAAAAAGCCGTAAGTCTAGCAAATAATGTGTATGTTAAGCTTTTGTTTCAAAAACTACAGATAAGGCCCATCCTGGCTCCTGAGAAAAGCAGCTGACCTCCTGGGGCACTGGCTAGAGATTACCACCTGGGGACAAGTTGGAGACTTCCAGGCTTTTTTGTGTAACCCCCCCACCCCACCTTGGGAACAGCTAACTGCAAGAACAGGAAGGCTGCAGCTTCACTCACCTAATCCTCCCTGATTTCAAAGCCCTCACCGCACCTTGCTTGTCCTCCCCCACCCCCCTTATAAAAGATCTGACCAGGAAAGAGAAGGGAAGATGGTCTGTTAGGGTATGAACCCATCATCTTCTCAGATCCCCGGCCATCTGAATAAAGAGCCCATAAAAGATTCAATTGCTGTCATTGCTTATTGGATTTGGTAGTGACAGGCAGCCCAAACACCAGTGTCTTTTCCGGTTACAGCTGCACTATTTTAGGTTCCCAACAGCAATGTACAATGGTACCAATTTCTCTACATTTTACCGCTTGTTATATTTTGCTTTTTGATAAGTTATCCTAATGGGTGTGAATCTTTTATTTCTTGAAATTTTAGTTACCCAGCTTTATTTTGAAAAAATCTTAAACCCACAGAAAAGTCACCTAGATTCACCTGTTAACATTTCACCAAATTTGCCTATCTCTTTATACTGTTCATCGTTTTTCAGAATCATTTACTGGACATTGCAGACATGATGCCTCTTCATGCCTACTTAGGCATGGGTCACTTTTAGAATGGGTCACTTAAGAAGTGACCCATATTAATGTAATTTCATACATTGTCTAGTATGCAGTCTACACTCAAATTGCCCCCATTTTCCTCCAAAAAATGGATAGGGTTTTGGATTTTTTTTTTGGCATCTAAAATCCCTTCAAAGTTCACTTGTTGAAAATATAGTTACTATTCTTTTTCTTAATGTAGAAGTCTCCCACTCATATGTTTTAGGTCTCTTTCATTTTATATTTAAAATAAAAATTATTGTAGTATATACTGTTTTATGAGTTTTATGTCATAATATAGGCAACACCATTAAAATACAAGTGCTAACAAGATAGGGTTTTTACATGTTTTTTTCACTGGAACCCCACTACCCAGAATTGTGCATTGCATATACTAGGTAATAGGTATGCAATGAATATTTGAATGGATGAATGGATGGATGAACACAGTGCCGAAGTAAATGAGTGGGGGAAGGTACTTATATTATGAAACATTTCCCAATTATTTTATATCCACTTAATTGATACCTCTACTTGGATGTCTGGTGGACACCTTAAACTTTTTCTACTCCACATCCAGTAAAAATATATTTAGAGACTGACCACTTTTCACTGGTTTGAGGTTCTGCCAGACAAGTGTGCCAAGGACACAAGAGCAGCTACATTAAGGGTAAGGGCAAAAATAGTACTGGGAAGGAGGGAAATGGAATCACAACTAGATGAGGAAATGGAAGAAACGAGAGGGTAGAGGAACTGGGCAGGGAAGATGGGACAAAGGACTGAGGGTCCTAGAGAGGGTGAAGAAAGGTCCCAGGGGAGCATCTGGAGGGATGGGAGGGTGTGGGATGGGTTATCTACAGGGGTGTTGATAGGTGACAGCAGGATGTGGGTGGAAGTGTTCTGGGAGAAACTCCCAGAAACTCAGTTCTTCTTACCAATGCAGTAAAGAACTACAGATCAGCAAGTCTGTTAGTGTGCAAGAAGGGTTTATATTCTCATGGAAGAGAATGGGACAAGAGGCCTGGTGGCCAGTCCTTTGTTCTGGGGGCTTATGCAGTTGGCGGGGATGGGGGTGAAGAAATTACATATTGATTGACAGGTAAAGGTGATGCCAGTTTTGGGGTAGGGCATGAATATCTAAAGGTGTTAATGGGTTTCTTCCTTTGGGCTCTCTGGGCCCTTTCTGGCCTTCCAGGCCTTGGGATGAAAGCAGTTTCAAAGTTTTTCTTTCCCAGATAGTAGAGATGATTCAGAGTTTCTAGGACGGGCCTTCTCCTGTGTTGGCATGGTGTCTCCTGTGATGTCGGAACACCTGGCAGTATTACTGGCCCAGGCTCGGGACTGCTGAGTCAGTGGGTGAAACATGTCTCCCTCCTCTTCCCTGCCTTGGTTTGCTATCTGTCCTGCCTAACAGAAGGTTCTGTAATGCTGGTGAGTGGATGACAGAGACAAGGACAGGAAGCAAGTAGTATTGTGGAGCCAAATGACAGAAACCTCACAGAGCAGGGTTTGTTTTTTTCTTTCCTCTCTTCTTGGACACCTTGGCACCATTATCTAAAGACACCGAGTCTTGAGAGTTTGGCAGGGAAGTAGGGAAGATCAAGAGTTCTGTTTTGGATATGTAAATCCAAGGACAAATGACATCTCCTTGATGATCTCTTGAGAAGGGAGAGGACTGTCCTTGCCTTGCTATGCACACATCTCCACATGGTTACAGCAAAGACCAATCCCTCGATATGTACTCTGGGGCCCACCCCACCTCACCCCGCTTGGATGTCTGCTTTTCCATCTTTACCTGTCAAACCATTCTTACTCCATGCAAAGATGCCCCAGCCCATTCTTCATAAACATGGTCTTCCAACTCTCCCTCAGAGGTACCTGGGCCTTTGCAGATTCCTGGCCTCTCCTCAGACTTGCATGGTTCTTAAGCGCACTAAAGTCAGAACAACCTCTTTCCTGCTTTCATTTTAAACACCAACCTAATCCTTTACTCCTACATCCATTCTTTCTATCCCAGGTCACCACTATCTCCATCCCACTACTCCCCTCAGAGACAAACCTCTCCAGATCAGCATTCGCTGGCTATCACCCCTTTCTCACGTCCAACCCTCAGCAGTCTGGCTCTGCCCGCCGAGTCCTGCAGGGATGGTCTCCCAGATGGAGTGCCTGTGTCTTCCCCGGGATAAAACGGGGAAACATTTCAGTGCTTTCCTTACCTGACTCACCAGCTACCTGAAAGCCTTTTCACTCAGCTTCGGAGGCAACCCCCTCTCCTTTCTCTTTCTACTGGACTCCCTTGGCAGGCTCTGCTTGTTCTCTTTTACTGATGCCTCTTCCTGGCCTCTATAGGTTGGTTTTGCAATTTCCACTTTACGCCCCTGTCTTAGGCCATCCCATCCAATTCCATGGCTTCAAATACCATCTACATTTTTCAACAGCTCATTTCTACCTCTAGCCTAGTCACTCTTCTGGTGAGCGTAAGACCTGTATATCTGTATCGATGTCATTCTCCCTAGATTCATGTCCAAAGAGCAGCTCATGGTCTTTGCCCCTTCCCTACCAAACTTCTCAAGCTGCTGTATCTTACAGAATGGTGCCAAAATCCATCTGTTTATTGAGAATGGGCACCGAAGAATTCCTGATCCCCCACCTTCCGTCTCCCAGTCCCTTGAATGAGTTCCCATCCATGCCTTCAAATATCAAAGCCATTCAAAAGAGGCTGTCTGACTCGCAATCTAAACTTGGCTTCCGGTTCCACACTCTTCTCGGAGCACTCGTGCTGACCACAGAACTCATCTCCTTTGCATTGTAAAGTTTATAGCGCTGCCACAGGCAGGCTCAGTAAACCCTTTGAGAGCGAGGATGAGCCTTCCCTACATCAAGGGTAGCCATGTCCCACGCGAGCAACCGGACCCGAGCAAACCTCCCGGGACCTGTCGCAGAGTATACGCTCTGGAAAACCAGCGCCGCCGCCCGCCCTCCGCGCCGCCCTGGCTTCCGGTCCCGAGGCTACCAGCCTCCGCCCCGGGACCCCGCCCTCACGCAAAGAGGAGGGGCTTTTTGCGCTCTGCCCAGCATCCGTCGCTGGTTTAATCGCGGAGGGCCGCGGGTCACGTGCTGGAGAGCGTGGGGGTGTGGCACCAGGAAGCGGCCTCTGAGCCCGCGGGATCGCCGCCGCCGCTGCCGCTGCCACAGAGGCAGTGACTACAGCCTGGTCCAACTCCTTGCGCCCCCCGCGCCTGACGCCGCTTGCTCTGGTCACGCTGGCTTCCACCTCCGGTCCCCCCACCGCCGCCGCCTTCGCGGCGCCCGCCATGGGCGAGGAGGACTACTACCTGGAGCTGTGCGAACGGCCGGTGCACTTCGAGAAGGCAACCCCGGTCAACTGCGTCTTTTTTGATGAGGCTAACAAGCAGGTCGGGACCGGCCCTCATCCTCCTTCCTCTTGCGTCTGGGCGTGCCCTGCCCATCGACCCCGGCGCCCCAAGGTCGCCTCGCGCGCACGGGCGGGGCGCGGGGACCGGGCCTGGGGCCTCCCCTAGCGAGCTGGCGCAGCACCCGCACCAGCGCCTTCCTGTTGGGTGGGTTGCGGGACCAGGCTCCACCGTGGCCGGGGCTTTCTTCTCCACAGTGACAGCGGGGTGGACTCCCAGCCCGCGCCACTAACCCGGCGCCCTTTGGCCGGCATGGCCGGTGTAAGCAGGCGGGTCTTTTACCGGCGCCTTTTCTTGGATTTAGGCATTAAGAGTTGTATTATTCTCGGAATTTTGGACATAGGGGAAAGCATAGGGGGAATTTTGGACATGTGGGGAGTGTAGCAGGGTATGCTTAAGCGGCGCGTTTGCAAAACTGGATTAAAAGTTAGAGCCTCGAGGCCCTCCGACCCCATCATGCACAGTTTGGAATGGTAAACTTTTTGGTTTCTACTCTCGTTTCTTATAATTCATCAGAAAACCAAGCATCACAGATTGATATGTGCCGTGTTGGTTTAGCTAAACCAAGGGTTGGGTGCACAGGGGTGTTCACTTGTAGATTGGTATACTGCCCAGACCATTAACATTGCTTCTTTTCCCTCCCAGGTGTTTGCTGTTCGATCTGGTGGAGCTACTGGGGTGGTAGTTAAAGGCCCAGATGATAGGAGTCCCATCTCATTTAGGTAACAGAATTAACATTTTCAGAATAATTTCAGCACGTAAATGGCGTTTATCTGTTTCTCATTCAGGAGGTGGTTTTGAAATTTTGTCCTTTGCATCCCTTAAGAGGTCTGGGGGGGGGGGGGTGTGGGGTGTGTGTGTGTGTGTGTGTATGCACATGCAGATACCTGCCCGGTAGGGGGGCAAGGGAAGCAGACACTTGCTGTGCAGTTTTTGTGGCACAGACTCTACTTCTGGTCCGAGTGAACATGTGGAGTACTTCTCTGTTGATTTGGGAGCCGTATATTCCCTAGTAGGGCACCTACTTCCTGGTACTTGAAATTAGTAGGTCAGTGCATTATTGATTTGCCCATTTCTTGTTTCTTCCTGGAGGAGAACCTTCACTTCCTCATTAGGCCCAGGTCTTCCCAGAGTGTTCGGAAGGTGGAGATCACTGGGTCAGTGTTTTTCAGGCAATAATGTATATTAACAAAATCCCAGCTTTGACTACTTTAGGTGACTGGGTGTCCCAGTTTACACAAGTGGAATAGCAGCTCCTTTCCCTTCAGAAGTATTGGGTTGGCCAAAAAGTCTGTTTAGTTTTTTTCCATAAAGTAAAAGACACAGTTTTCATTTTCATTAATAACTTTATTGATTTGGATATTTTGAGTATGTCAGGTGTCTCCTGCTATTGGCTTGTAGTGGGTGGAGGCCAGGGGTGCTGCCAAACATCTTTCAATGCATGAGACAGCCCCACAGCAAAAAATTATTTGGCCAAAATGTAAGTAGTACCAAGAAGCTTCTCAAACCACTTTGACACTTTCAGTCATAGCACCTTCTCCGTACACTACACACATTTTTTTTTTTTGCATTTTAGTTGTATTTTTACCTTCCTTGAAATAATACAGCATGATGCACTGGAAATGTTGTGTGTCATCTTCCATCTTCAGTATTAAAATGGCTGCACAAAAATTCATAAGTTTTGATAAGTTTTTAAAAAAATGCATGCTGATGTGACAGCTGTCACAGTACAATCTAATGAAGCTGTTTGAATGAAGTTAAAGACAAGCACTGTTAGAGCCGCTGTACGGAACAAATGTAATGGGCTTTTTGGTTCACCTAATACCTCAATTTGGCTGATAAACTGTCTGGTCACCTTGACTCCTGTGATTACAGAAGGGGAAAGTACAATATAGGCCTCAGTTCAGTGGTGTCTTTAAAAAAATGTTTACAGTTGGCCCCTGCTGATAGGAAGCAGTTTTTGAGGTAGAAAACGAATCACATCATTTGTTGGGCAGACGCTGTTGCAGGGCCTTCCAGGCAGCAGGCATGTGAAGGCTTTGAGTTAGCCTGGCACCCTTTTGGGGAATGCAGACTTCAGTGTGGGATACAAGTGAGGGGGCACATGTGCTGTGCCAAGTGCTGTACCAAGAATGTGGACACAGGGATGAGGTGTGACATTTATCTTGAGATTGGAGAAGACGTAGCCTTTGAGCAAAACTGGAGAGCTTGAATGGGAAGATTCCAGGTGGGGAAGACAGGAGGCCTTCCCAGTGGCGAGAACACCAAGTGTAAAGTGAGCAAGCATGGTGTTTGGGGAACTCCAGGTCTGTGTAACTAATGACCAGGTGTCCATGCAAGAAGGGGAGGTGGTGGTGTGGACACTGGCAGGGGTTGGCTGGAACCTTATATATTCTGCTACGGAATCAGGGCTTTATCTTGTTACTGAAAATTTGTAAGGTGGGCATGGCATGATCATATTGGTGTTTGGAAAGATCACGTGAGTCGTAGCCTTGAGGCTGAACGGGTTGGGAGCATGTCACAGTGCAGGATACCCCTGAGAGGTGGTTGTAGTCTGAGTGAGGCATGGTGAAGACCAGACTGAAGGTAGTGTAGCTGGTATTGCAGTCACTCGGTGGTCAGTGCGAGAGTGAGCCCATGACGGTCCAGATTTGGGGGCTTCATTGGGTTTGAGGGGGAAGATGCTGAATTTACCCTCTTTTAAAAACATTTTATTTATTGTTAATAGCCTTACTGTGTTGTAATTATTATTAAGTGAACATATTTAACATATGTGTACATCCATGAAACCATCACCATAATGAAGATAATGAACATTCTATATTCCCAAAAGTTTCTTCATGCCTATCTGTAGTCCATCCCTTGATTTTCCTTTGTTTGAGGTGGTTGTGAGACTTCTAGGTGGGACCATCTTGAGTCAGTAAGGTAGCGAATGGGAAAGAGGGCACTAATGTTTCAAAAGTTTTGCTGTGAGAGCGATGGAGAGAGAAGGCAGTGATTGTGGAGGTTACTGTGGGTATTGGAATACCTCAGAAAGATGGTAGGTTTGGTTCCAGACCACTGCAAAAAGTGGGCTGTAATCTCTCTGCTGGTGGAGGGTCTTGCCTTCAATTTGTTAAAAAAAAAAAAAAAAAGCAACAGCTATGAAGCACAATAAAGTGAAGGACAATAAAACAAGGTATGCCTGTATATATGTATTTGTCTAGAATAATTCTTAGTTGAAAGTGCATGTGATCTCAATTTCCCATCTTGTTATCTGCAATACTGTAAATTTTTCCAGCAGTTTATTGCTGATTGGATTTTGTTTTCTGAAAAGAGGTTCTACTGTTAGCTTCAGAAGCATAAGTTTAATTTTAAACTAAGATTTGCTGCTTCCTGAATATTTAACTTGTCTTTTTTCTTCTCACAAAATGATAGAAGCTAGAGTTTAATTCTTAACACATACTCTTTCTTCTTGAAGAATGGAAGACAAAGGAGAAGTGAAGTGCATTAAGTTTTCCTTAGAAAATAAGATATTAGCTGTTCAGAGGACCTCAAAGACTGTGGTAAGATATATCTTTAAATACAGTATAAAGAAAGGGACATCAGAAGTACATTTGGAAGGGAATGAATTGCAAATATCCAGTGTTAAAGGAACCGTTTATTATTTTAATGTCATGAAAGCTATAATTATGTTGTGTTGTATTGGGACTTTTGAAGAAAGACATTTGAATTGATAAATATGTATGACCTTAGTTTGTTATTTTTGACTTAAATAAAAAAAAAAAACTAATTTGGAGCCTCAGGCATCTTTTGTATGGATCAATAGCTAGCATCATTGATTGCCTGAGTATATCTTTGGCTACTTTGTGAATGATGTTTACGGGGTAACTCCATTTATTCATTTTTCTTATCTTTGTATGTTTAATCTAATAGGAACAGCCATTCAGAGTTGGAGCAGCCTGTTGGCATTTTAGCCTTATAAATATTCGTCACTGCATTTGTAAAGTAGAGAAAAAGCCGTTGAGAAAGGCAGAATCCTCTTTCCTTCCATCAATATTAATTGCTAAAATTTTTGGAAAGCCTCTTATAAAATGTAGAGCAATGCATTTCTTTGAAATCAACCATTTGGAGAATGAATTTTCAAAATCAGTTTCTAAACCCTAACTGAATATTTGGATTAACTCTTTTTAAGAAATTGAATTGTCAGTCTGCTGCTTTTAAGGAAGCAGATTGGCCAAATTGGCCTTTTTATTTTTCCTGTCTTTGGGTTTTTGTCAGTTTTTTTTGTCAGTTTTTTTTATCACTTTTTACATTTAATTGTCTTTTTCTTTTGTCTGTTGTGTGCCAAAGTGGGTTGGTGCCTGATGCAAATTTCTCCTTTTTTTTCCTTTGTTCAGGATTTCTCTAATTTTATCCCGGATAGTTCTCAGCTGGAATACACTCAAGAGTGCAAGGTATGGGCCGTACCCTTTCACAGCTGGTCTGCGTGTAACCGCGTGGGTTACGTTATGGAGGTACCGGGTAGTGTGGTAACTGAGCACAGACTGGAAGACAGACTGCCTTGTGCTCGGAGGTGCTGCCTGTGGGCGCTGTGCCTTTGGACAGGTTTTAAGCCTGTTTCTGCGTCTAGAGATGGAGTCGGGAGGATTGAATGGATGGTGGATGGTGCACACTTCACTGTGTCCGCACTTGGTGGCTGCTGTCTTCTTGCTGTCCCTGGGCGGGCACTTCTGGGTCAAACCCTGGATTCCTTTCACAGTTGCCTCTCCGGAGGTTTGTGGAAGGGGAGATTTTTCCTTTCCTGGTGATGTTTTCTTTTTTTTGATTTACCCTTGTCATGTCCTTCCTCTTTCTTTCCCTCAGTGTGGATACTAATCCATATTAATTAGATTTGCTGGGCATAATAAACTAGGCTAGAGAAGGCTCAGCTAAAAGTGGCAATGTGGTATCCTGGAAACTAGCGGAAGCTACTAGTGGATAGGGTATGGCTTTTGGCATCTTCGTAACGGTTTTGCTAAATGGAGTTCAGCGTGGGCTCCTCAATAAGGAAAGACAAATCTGCCAGATAGCTGACCCCTCTGCAGACCTGCAGTTCCTCTGTGTACGGTACAGGTGGCTGTCCTAGCCCTGTCTGCCTTCAGGCTCGGGGCCCCCAAGCCCGTTTTGGTCAACACTCACTGAGAACCTTTAGGTCTTTGTACTTTTATAATGGCAGTTTTCACAGTGTGTTTCACTAAGACAGTGTCAGTTGCCTTTCGGTTCCTAAAGGTAGAAGTTGATATCTGAGTGCCTTTCTGCAAAGCTCAGGCAGTTCCTTCTGTCAGGTTGACTGGAAGAATTAGCTTCAGTGAGCGGTTATAGGTAAAACTCTGGGAACACTGATTTTAAAAAGAAGTTTGATTTATTAGTAAGTAACTTTTATTAAAGACTAATACAGAGTAAGCTTTTGAAGAGATTGATATATATGTTTTTGTTATTAATTTTAAAAAATCTATAATTCTTTTCAGACCAAGAATGCCAACATACTAGGATTCTGCTGGACCAGTTCCACTGAAATTGTCTTCATTACAGATCAAGGAATCGAATTTTACCAGGTATCATTTATCCCTTATGTTTGGAGAATGGTCTGTAATAGCATTTTGGTAACTTAGTGAATTCAGCACTAAATAGATATTTTGAGATTCTGGAACTTTAGTCTCTCGGTTGGGTTTTAGTTCTTTTTTTCTAATTATGAGTAATACATGTTTTTTATAAAATGGTCAACATTACCAAGTTATATGGAAAGTAAAAGTTTCCCGTAATCCCTAGAAATAATTCATATAAACACTGTGGCCCTGGCTGGTGTGGCTCAGTGGATTGAGCACTGGCCTGCAAACCGAAAGGCCAGTTTGGTTCCCAGTCAGGGCACATGCCTGGGTTGTGGGCCAGGTCTCTGGTTGGGGCCATGTGAGAGGCAAGTGATAGATGTATCTCTTACACATCAATGTTTCTCTCCCTCTCTCCCTCCCTTCCCCTCTCTAAAAATAAATAAATAAAATCTTTTAAAAAACCCAGTTTGGTGCATATTCCTCTATTTTTTCTATACACAAAGATTTTGGGTACCTTTGCGACTGCCTTTTTTCGCCTAGCAGTATGTCTTGGACATCTTCCCACATTTTATTCTGACTGAGTTGTGTTCTACTGTGTGGATGTACTAGTTTATTTAACCAATTCCTTATTGATGAACATTTGGCTTGTTTTCAGTTTTTGCATTTATAAACAGTCTCCAGTGAACATGCTTGCACTTTTATAAGCACTGTAGGACTCTCTATTTTTCACACCTCTGCCGGAACTGGGTGTTGTCAGTCTGTAGACACTTGTCAGTCTAAGGGGTGGAAAGGCATTCTGATTTACCTTTTCATCATTAGGGAGGTAAGCACGTTTTCAATTTGTGTGTCATCCATTTGTATTTCCTCTTTAGTGAACTGCCTCTTCATCTTAAAGGAAAATTTTTTATTGTGGTAAAAAACATATTACGAAATTTACCATCTGTTTTTAAGTGTGCAGTTCAGTACTGTTTAGTATGTTCACATTGTTGTAAAACAGATCTCCAGAACTTTTTCATCTTGCAAAACTGAAACTCCCTACCCATTAAACAACTCCTCTTTCCTCCCTCCCGCAGCCCCTGGTAACCACCGTTTTACTTTACGTTAATTCGGCTAATTTAAGTAACTCATATAAATAGAATCATACAGTAATTATACTTAGTGACTGGCTTATTTCATTTACTATAGGTACTCAAGTTTCATCCATGTTGTAGTATATGTCACAATTTCCTTTTCAAAGCCAAATAATATTCCATTGTTTGTATATACCACATTTTTCCACTCATACATTGATGGACACTTGGGTCGCTTTCACCTTTGGCTCTTGTGAATAATGTGGGTCTGGATGTGGCTGTGTAAGTATCTCTTCAAGATCCTGCTTGAAGAGACCCTTTGTCTTCAGGTCTTTTGGGTGTATGCCCAGAAATGAGACTGTTGGATCGTATGGTAATTGTGTTTTTAATTTTTTTTTAGGTATTGTCATACGGTTTTCCATAGCAGTTATGCCATTTTACATTCCCACCAGCAGTGCACCAAGGGTTCCAATTTCTTCACATCCTCACCAGCACTAGTTGTGTTTTTTTTTTTTTTTAAATCAATGATAGCCATCCTTCTGGCTGTGAGATGGTGTCTCATTATGGTTTTCATTGTACTTCTGTGATGATTAGTGATACTGAACATCTTTTCATGTCTTCTTGGCCCTTTGCATGCGCTCTGGAGAAATGTCTTATCAAGTCCTTTGCCCATTTTTTAATTGGTTATGTTATTTTTGTTGTTGAGTTGTTGGAATTTTTTAGATATTCTGGATGCTAACCCTTTAGCAGGTAGATGATTGGCAAATATTTTCTCCCATTCTATAGGCTGCCTTTTCACTCTCTTGATTGTATACTTGGATGCCCCTGCCTCTTCATCTTTTTATTGAGCTGACCAAAAAGTCTGTTTAGTTTTTTTCTGTAAAATAAAAGACACATTTTTCATTTTCACCAATAACTTGATTGATCTGGATATTTTGAGTATGTCGGCTATCTCTCAGTATTGGCTTCTAGTGGGTAGAGGCCGTGGGTGCTACGAAACATCTTCCAATGCATGAGACAGCCCCACAACAAAGAATTATTTGGCCAAATGTCAGTAGTACCAAGAAATTTCACAAACCATTTTTGACACATTTGATCAGTCACAGCACCTTCTCCGTACACTGCACAAATCTTTTCTTGTGTTTCAGCAGCATTTTTACCTTTCTTGAAATAATAAAGCATAATGTGCTGAAAATGTTGCATATCTTGTTCCATCTTCAATATTAAAATGGCTGCACAAAAATGCACCAGTTCTGATAAGTATTTTAAAAAATGCATGCTGATATGACAGCTGTCACAATACAATCTAAGAAAATTGTTTCAAATGAAGTTAAAGGCAACTAAGCACTACTAGAGTCATCATGTAGAAAAAACTTCACGAACTTTTTGGCCAACCCAATGATATGTTCCAACTGCCTGACCTGTTCAGAATGCTTCTGAGATCTCTAAGTGGAGCTAATGTAGGGGATGTTAGGACTCTTTCAGGTTTGAATTCTGTTGACGTATCTAAAGCAGTATAATTTAGAATCTATGGATGGAGAAAATACACCTTTGTAATAAGCAAACCCAAGAAATTAGTGCTGTAGTGCTTTACTGTAGGGCTGTCATTAAACCTCTGCCATGAGCAGCAGAAGGAAAACAAACTTCACAGTAATCCCACACACAGAGAAATGGAACCACCCGTGTGACAGCATGGAAAGGGAAGGGACAGACTGCTTTGGGGAAGGGTTCCGGGGCTGTCGTCTGTAAGGATGTGTTCTGTTCTCTGTAGTGGGAAAGTGTCAGCATCTGGATGGTCTTCAGAACTTCAAGAAATAAGTTAGGAAAAGTAAATAAAATCACAGCTCCCCCAAACAAGCAAGCAAACAAAAAAGAAATGTTAGAAAGAGAACTCTAGCATATCCCTTTATCATGCCTGCCTCACCAAGAAACTCCTGCTGCCCGACCCAGACTTCCACGTCAGGTCTCCAGTTTAGTGTTCTGTGAGCTCAGTGTCTTGGGGACTCTATACAGTGTTCCTTAATGTAGCAAAACATTTAAAGTGTGTTTAATATTTGCCTCGATTTTAAAATACTGAGTTTGCATGCAGAGTCTCAAGAACATGTCTGTTAGAAGAAGGGAGCTGCTCCCAGACTCAGTGGGAACTGGAATCGAGGTGGGACCAGCCAAAGGCTAATGCTGCAGGTCGGGCTGAGGCTGGAGTAGTGCTCCGGGGCTGCGAGGCGTGGGTTAGTTTGGATCATGTTCCCCATGAGTGACAGTGTTGCCGCTTTCTGCTGTTTGGTGGATGGTGCCTGAGAATGTGCAGCTTCAGACCTGGGTCTTGTGGAGAAATGGCCTGCCCCAGACCGTAACTGTAACTGGTGAGGCAGGTTGTTTCCCCTCTCTGGTCCTTTCTCTTCTGTCAGATACTAGTATGCCAACGTCTCAGAGTTCTGACGAGAGCATATGAGCTAAGGTTTGTAAAGCACTGAGCACCAGCATCGATAAGTGGTAGCTGTAATAAATAAAAAATGACTTTTAGTTTAACTTACTGTTTTTTTTTCTGCTTATTTTTAAAAATTTATATCCTTTTGACATTTTGCTATTATTTAAATGAAGATTCTTTTTCTTGAACTTTGCTTCAGGTATTACCAGAGAAACGAAATCTGAAACTCCTGAAGAGCCAGAATATCAATGTGAATTGGTACATGTACTGTCCTGAGAGCGCTGTGATTCTGCTGTCCACCACAGTCCTTGGAAACGTGCTGCAGCCTTTTTATTTTAGGGTAAGTGTGAGCCTCCTTTTTAAAAAAATTTTTTCCCTCTCTGCCCTGTTCCTTTAACATCTGAAAGTACCACGGTACTTCAAAGGGACAAGTTCTTCCAAAGATAATAATCTTGCCACATCTGATCACTAGAGGGCGCAATGTCCTATCCCCACACCTCCAAGAATGACTCATTCTGTGGGGACAGTCCTGTGAGTAAAGCACATAGAGTGTGTATATCCTCGATGATTTTATGTAGGGAATGCAAAACATCAAAGGGGTTTAATAAACTTTTCCTAAAACTTTCTTTCCCCCCAACAGGCTGGCACTATGTCAAAACTGCCCAAGTTTGAGATTGAATTACCAGCTGCGCCTAAATCCACTAAACTGAATCTTTCTGAGAGAGATATTGCGATGGCAACGATGTATGTTTATCTTTTGACAGACTTCCTTTTGTAATTGCTTTTAGTGATACAAGTAGTAGAAGCGCATTGTAAATACTCCAGGGCTGCCCTTTTCTTAGGTAGCCTTGGACCACACAATAAGGACTTCGCCCTCCTGTTTAGTATGTAGATCTTATGACTATAGATTTTATGAATGCCATCTTCTTGGCATTCTTTTTTGATTTTACTAGTTTTGTGGTCTTAGGAAAGTTTTTTTAACATTCTAATGTGATATAATGAGAACATTGAACCAATTTATTTCTTGGGTGTATCTTAGTTTTGGAATTTTTCTTGTATTCTATGAGTTAAAGTTTATCAACTCTTTTTTTTTTTTGCTAAAATGTATCCTAATTGTTCTAAATGAGAACATAGTTTTAAAGTTTTCTTTTTATCTAACAAACATGAAACTGAATTACTTATGTAAGAAGGTATATTTTCAGTTGGGAATGCTAATTTCTTAATTTTTAAGTTTTATTATGAAAAGTTCAAACACTGAAATAGAAACTAATACAACCCCCCACTATAATTCTAATCAACAGTTACCAAAATTTTGCTTCTAAATTACTTCTGTTCCTTCTATATCCTAATGGTTTCTAAACTTAAAAAACCTTTAGTAGTTACAATGACCCCTACCTCATTTTTTCAAAGGAAATCTGTGGCTTCTTGGTTTAGAAAACAAAATGAGAGCAATCCTGGGCAGAGCGGAGGTGGGACCCACTCCCTTCCCTTGGTCTGCTCCTCATGCCTGTGACAGTTACTAGCATGGTGTTAGCCACTAAAATGAAAATGTGTGTGCAGGAACTGTTCACACCACGTTGATTAGATGAGGCATAAAAGTGAAGAGTGATTATATTTCCCTGTCATTAAGGAATTTATTCATTGTACAAAACTTGGAAAATACAGAAAGTTAGAGGAAAAGAAAATGGGACCTTGCTTATTACTCAAGGATAATTATTAACAACAGTGTGTATTTCTAGTTTTTGGATATTATGTATAAGTTTGTATTTTTCTTCTAAAATATTATGATCAAGCTATAATTAGTTTTGTATCCCCCTTTGCATACACTTTATAATAGGCTTTTTTTCCCCACTAACTACACTTGCTTTGCAAACAATTTCATTGGCTGCCAAATATTCCATTAAGTAACTTTCATAATTGACTTAACTGTAGCCTTATAATTCAGCACTGAGAATGGAGGAGTTTCAGACTGCAAGTATGACATGCCTCTCTGTTCTCTAATCAGCTACGGACAGCTCTATGTTCTCTTCCTGAGGCATCACTCACGGACCTCCAACAGTGCAGGAGCGGAGGTCGTCCTGTATCATCTACCACGGTACACTTAATGCTCTCTTTCCTCTTCCTTCGATTTTACATCTAAACCAAAGCTTGTTGACCTATGTTTTGACCTCTTTGCTACCTACAGAGAAGGTGCCTGTAAAAAGACGCACATACTGAAGTTAAGTCGGACGGGGAAGTTTGCCCTGAATGTGGTGGATAACCTGGTGGTCGTTCATCATCAGGACACAGAGGTGTGAGCCGTGTGTGGTTGTCTGGTCTGCATTAGCACAAGTCAGGGTTGCTTAAAAGAGTTGTGAAGATCGGCAAAACATTCTGAGCACAGACTAGAAAGTGCTTTTTATGCTGAAGGTTTTGGAATTCTAGATAAAAATGGGTTTGGTATTTTAGATGGCGTAGAAAAAAACAGTGATTTCATATCAGTTGATTAAAGATAATTAAAAACTATTTCAGATAATAACACATGAGGAAATTTGACTTGGAGCAATTATGTGGTTGAATCAACTAAACTGGGAATTCCCTGCAGAGCCACTGTGTTACATGGGCTCTGTACTTCTTTGTGAGTGCAGGTGATAATGGCTTTGAGGCTCTGTGGCCCAAGAGAAAGAACTAGGATGGCAGTAGACAAGCTACTTCTCTGCCGTGTCTGTAGGAGGGGGGTGACGCCCATATCTCTGACTAATGAAAATGTTGTCACTGAAAAAGATCTGCTTAAGTCACTTAGAGCCCTTTAAAGGAAGCATGTTGTAAACGTCAGGAATATTTGTTAGAGTATATAAAAATGTAGAAGAAAGTTGTAATGTCATGCCAAATTATTCCTCAAGGAAGAACTAGACAGTAGGGATGGGAAGCAGAGAGACTTTTTAAACAAATCTGAAATAGCAAGATACGAGGTAATGAAAGTGTTGAACCAACCTGTGATCTGTGCTAGCTTCACAGTCTGATCTGTTTGTCCACCCTAGACGTCGGTAATATTTGATATCAAGTTAAGGGGAGAGTCGGACGGCACCGTCACCTTCCATCACCCAGTGCTGCCTGCTCGATCAATTCAGCCCTATCAGATCCCCATGGCAGGTAAAGGGGACTCATCGTGTCATTGGGGGTCATGACGTTCAAGATGGGACTGAGGAGGATGTGCAGAGGGTCCCGGATCTGTTTGCTTTTGGGAGTGGCTGTTCTTTTTAAAATATTTTTAACCAGTTCTATCAGCTAAAATTGTGTTGTTGTGAAACATATTTTATAAGATAAATGGATCTTCTTCTTAAGAAAACAGTGATTTCTGTTCTCTGAGCTTTAAAATGGAGAGTTGTGATTACCCATTGAAGCTGAAAGCTTTTTAAATGTTGAATAAGCCCTTGACATTTTCTGATGGCCTGTGCTCTGTAGCCCTGAGATTAAATTTGGCCACTGTGGCTATTAGAATGTGGGGTCACTTTTCCTTATCTTTCTTATGTTTTGTGTCATAGTTATGATAAATATGCCTTCTCTCCTGACTGATTGATGGTCACAGTAAGTATTTAAGGCTGTGGTTCTCAGATTTGTTTTTCAAGAGTTTAAAGTGAAAGCATTTATTGGTGAAGTAGTGGCTCAGAGGGAAGGCTACTCCACAGGCAGAGCATTCTCCCAGGTTGTTCCACATCAGTTCTAGCTGAAGAGGTGCAAGTGGGAAGTTTGAGAAGGAAGGTCAGGATTTCAGGAAAGGGGGAAGAAACCATTTAGTTCCTTTAGCCTGTGCCTGGTCGATTTCAGATAATACCCAGCTCTCTCTTAAAGGAGATTGTAGTGCAGAATAAGTTAGTTGAAGTTTCAGTGTGTAAACCATAAAAGGTACACATTGGAACTTCAGTAGCAATGTATTCATCTTAAAGGGAGTGGTCAGATAGCGTTGGTGGGTTGGCCCGGCCCGCAGTCAGGATGCCTTTGTACCTGTCACAGAGACAATCCAGAGCAGGCTGCAGGTGATGGTTCAGCAGGAGCACCGCCTCTGGCCTGCCCTTCCAGGCTTGTTGGGTCAGCCAGAAGCTTCGTAACTCCCTGGCAGAGCTTGTAAGGAAGGAGGTTGTTCCCACATTTGGATTGGCCTTTTCACCTTCTGTGTTCTTTCCAGCTCCTTTTTTCCTCAGTAATAATATTAGCATTACTGGCATGCCTAGTTTTATTGCAGTGGGCTTTATTGCACTTAATGTGTGTTGCACTTTTTTTTCCCCCTAAAATTGAAGGCAAGGCCTTCCAGCGGCAGAAAGATTACCACTTGCTTCCTGCTACCCCCCTGACTTGTTTCCTTCCCGCTCCCCTCCACCGGGCAGAGGTCGGGGGAGACTTGGGAATCAGACCTATGATATGTTGGAGGTATGCCTGTAGAATAATAGATTGTATCAGGTGTTTTACCTTGTATCTGCTGCTTACTTGTCATTAAGGTAACTGCTGGTGAATTGGAAGAAAAATAACTCTTAAACATTTAAAACTCTTATCATTGTTTAGGACAAGTTAGAAGGCAGTCAGATTCTAAGTAGTTAGTTATAATAAAGCTAATGCCAGGTATGGTCAAAATTATGTCCAAGGCTAAGATTAATAAAAATTTCAGGGGTCCATTGAATCTCTGGGCTTCTACATTGTGGGCTGGTAAAGCATACATTAAGGTTAATGCCTTTTTGTTTTGTGTTACCTGCTAGACTGTAAGCCCCTTGCAGGCTTGTCGCATCTTTGTGTCTGGCCCGCCCTGCGTATTCAGCGGCTCTGGGGAGTGCCAGTGGCCCTCATTTCTCCCCCTGTTTTTGGCCTCTTTGACCCCTGGTTCTCACTGACTCCACATTAGGACCACCTAGGGGCTTTAAAAACCAGAGCCATGTGGCTCTCACCGGAGAGCACTTCAGACTGTGATGGGCAGCCAGCGTTGGGTTCCACACCTAAAACCTCTGCTGTTAGGTTCCAAATGCAAGTGTTCTTTGCCCCAGCTTATCTGAGGGGTTCCTTTCCTCTTTGGGGAGTCTGTTCAGAATTCCCACCTTTTCCAACCAGCTGATTAAAACCGGTATTTTGATTGTACCTGGGTAATTGGAATAGAACTGAGGATCGTGTTTCCTTTACAGGGCTGCGTTTCTCAAGTTCACTGTAGGCTGCCTGCCTGACACATGACTGTTCGGGGAGTTACGCATCCCTGTCATGAGGGCTGCTGCTCTGCTTCCCAGACCAGAGCTCTGTGCCTGGACCACTGCTGTGTGCAGCAAACAACTGCGCTCATTATTTAATTATGTAAATTCTGTAACTGAGCTAATTAAACCACAACAGTTGTATTTGAAATATTCTCAGTGAATTATCTGAGTATTTAATTTTGAGTCATCCAGGTACATTACCTAGTTCTTTGATGTGTGTGTGTAAATGATGATGACTCATCTTTGGTCATCAGAAACAACACTGAATGACAGGCTTTCTCCTTCTGGGGTGGATGGTTTCTTGGCTTGTTCTCAACTTCCTCTTTCCTCCCTGTGCGTTGTCAATGGGACATCCCCGGTCACTTCTTCCTTGTTCAACTGCAACTGGATAAACATTTACTGAAGGGTGTAAAAAGTATTACATTTCACAGCTTAAGTACTAGTATTGGCAGCATTTCCGGTTGCATCCTCAGTCATTGTACATTTATGTTTTCTTCATTGTAGGTCCTGCTTCTGTGACCAGCCAGCCTCCGGTCCCGTGTAAGCTCTGTATCCTTGACAAAGGCCTTGGTGCTGTGCACAGAGGGCAGTGGTTGTCCCCTCACCCTGGTGTCTGAGAGGCTCCCGAAGCCCTGCCCTCAGGAGCCGAGGGGGGAGGTTTCTTAACCACCGAGGGGTGGGCGTTTGGAGCAGCCTCAGCAAATGGGCAGAGGCAAGTGCTAATTGGAGCTGAGTTTGCCTTTGTTTTCATCTCTTCTGGTTTAGAATTTCCTATAACAGGTAGATTCTTCATCCTGGATTGTCTTTCAACCTGACATCATTATCAGCGCAAGCCAAGGTGGGTCGGAGGGGATGACTGTCATGTTAGAGAAAAAGTAGTGCTTGTTGACTTTGGATGACGTTGGTAGCCAGTGATGTTTTCAAGGTGAATCTCTGGGAAATGACCTCTCCTTTCAACCTGGGAGTGGGATTATTTTTCACTTTACCCTCTTTTCTTTACCGTGTGTATATTTTATCATGAACATATACTAATACTACTTTTATAATGAAAACAACTAAGAATTACAGTTCCCCTGCTTTAGACTACCTCATGTCTGTCCATTTTGAAAAGGCAGACCCCTCAGCACTGGAAGCAGGGCCCCCTTCTCGTCCCCCGCCAGCACGCCCACCTATGCCTGCACCCCTTTCTGTTCTGCGTGTGCCTGGGGCCGTGCTCCCGTTCGCACTGTGCTAGGGAGGCCTCCCTTGGGATTTGAGTTGTTTCTTGCTTGGTGATCCTGTAATGCCTTGCATCTTTCTCTGTTAGAGTGCTTTCCACGTTAGTCTTTAGCCACCTGAGTGTTTTCCTGCCTTGCCCACTGGGATTCTTAAGGAATCACTCCTAATGACCTAGGCAGCACCCACAGTCTATAATGAATTCACTTCTCTCCTGTCCACCCAGAACGGTACAAGCTCTGTACCAGCCATGGGAGAATTGAGAAAGGAATTGAGAAAGGAATCACTCACATCATTCTTAGTGTACCATTTAATTCTCTTGTGGATCCCCAGCGGAGAAAGGTGTCTGCATACCTGGTAGTGTGGGTGTTCAGGAAATTCCTGGATTGATGAATGGATGAACTATGAAATTCCTTTGGAATAACTTTTGACTAATGAGCCAGGGCAGGAGAGACAGGAGTACAGTACTGAAGTTAATGCCACATGTTAACATCTTTTCCACCTTTAAGGATAAAAGGGGGCTAAGTGTGGGGAAGGAGCTGCTCTGAGTTGATTTAAGAGCTTGTTGCTCCCATACTTAGGGAGATACCCACTGATACACCTCTGAATGAGAGGGTTATTTCAGCAGGGCACACAGTAATTTGGCTGTTCGTCCTTCTGCTGTCAGGCAGGTCCTGAATGTCCTAGACTATGCTTTGATTTGCAAGAAAAAGCCATTGACTGCTTTGCAGTACTTTTGGGCTTTTGTTCTGGTTTGAGTCATATGGTTACATTTCCTGTTTCTTAAATCCAGGTTACCTCTGGAACCTCCAAGTGAAACTTCAGCCCATAGTAAACCTCTTGCCAGATAAAGGAAGACTGATGGACTTCCTTCTGCAGCGAAAGGAATGCAAGCTGGTCATCCTCTCTGTCTGTTCACAGAGTGAGTGGATAAACCCTTCCCCGTTGGTCTGACTTGAGCTGGTACTGCCCAACACCTTTCACTGGGAGCTGGGACGCCTTTTTGTGTCTGGTCTGTAGCCCCATTCTTCATTTAAAGCTTGGGTTATGTAAGCCTCTGGAAAGGCTGATAAACATAAAAATGACTTGTAGGGACTTTGGTAGAAAAGACTAAATAGTAAGTAGGATGGTTCCAGGTAAAAGCAAACTTGAACCTGGGCACACGTGAGGGTCAGGCCTACCATCCGTAGTTTTAAAACATTTTTCAGAATCCAAGCCACTGACTGAGACTCTTCTAGGGATATGTCATAGCTCCTGTTTTCAAGTAACCAGAAAGGGCCAGTGAGTTGTGGGCTTCAGGTCTCTAAATGAGACCATGTCTGTGAATGCCCTTTGAAGGTATATATTTGCACTGCTGAGTAGCCTTTTGGGTTTAGTTTTTTTATCATAGTGACAAGCTCTGAAGTTGACGTGGTTGGTTGACCTCTGCCAACGTTGATTCTTTCCAGTGCTGAGTGAGGCAGACAGAGCAGCACTGCCTGTGATAGCCACTGTTTTTGACAAACTCAGTCATGAGTATAAAAAGTACCTGGACGCTGAGCAGAGTTATATGATGGTAAGTTACATGTCCCTCCCTACCCCCGTGTGTTTCTAAGTAATTTTCATTCATGATTCTGATGGAGTGTGGCCATAGTGGGGAGCAGTACAATCAGAGTCTGAGCATCCAGCTTGAGGCTGCATCTCACTAAATGCCTTCACCCTTTGTTTGTTTGTTGTTAATGTTCGATCTTACGGGTAGATATATCCTTGGTCTTACCTTTTTTATAGATGAAACTGGTCTCATCTTTGCATTGTTTGTTTTTATACATGATTCTGCCAACTCAGAACCTGTACTTAATTAGAAATAGAATCACTTGTCTTTTCTTCTTTCCTGTTAGGATGTAATGGCTATAAAAATAAGACTTATCATGGAATTTAGTCAGTATCCTATCAGCGATGATTAAATATTTGCACTGTGCTTTCATACAGGGGGCTCACATGTTTGTTGTGAAGGGCTAGGGAACCCTAACATGGCTTATTACGAGGTTTGCTGTAATGTTAGTGCGTCCTATCATCTGAAGCTAGAAAGAAAAAGTTTAGGACAAGTGGAATGACTTAAAGGATCTGATTACCTAAAGCTAAAAATGGAAGTGGTTTTAAACAACAACAAAAAATCCAGCGCTCCCCTCACCTGCAGCTACTCGAGGATAACAGGATCGATGCAGGTTGCCGAAGGTGGCTGGTGACCTTGGAGCCCATGGGTCCTTGCCTTCTGTCAGATGTGGTTTGGGGAAGTGGGAAGGCTAAGCTCTCTTAGATCCTTCTCTCAGTCCTGCTGCTTGTGTACTGGGCTTGGGTATCAGTAGGTCTGATCCCAAATGGCAGTTTCTGTGTGTCCCTCCTCTGTGGCTGTTAGGTTTCATAAACCCTTGCCAGTGAAGAGTGTGGTCCACCATCTGCAACACTGGAGCACCTGGCGCTTCTTAGAAATGGGGGTTCTCAGGCCACCCTGACAGCACCCGCAGAATCTGCATTGATCTCAACTGCTTAAGAAGTTAGGTGAAGTAGTCAGGATCCTCTCAGAGCTCTCCTATTCAATAATATTTGGGGAGCCTTACTTACACCTTTTAAAAAAAATCTAGATACAGACTCATCATGCAAGTGTTCGCTTAATGTAGGATCAAGGCTTCATAAAACAAAGATACAGCAAGCCATTTCATTTTATTAGATAACAAAGGCCAGATAGTCTGTGGTTAATAAAATTAAGAGAGTTACTTTTAAGAGGCTAAAAACAGTGTGATGTCCCTTAAGAGGAAACTATGACTTAGGCTTTTTAGTTCCATCCAACATGAACATTCTTTTCAAGATGATCAGCTCTTGGCTTTCTATTCCTAGACTCTTTCCCACAGAGCACAGGAAAAATAGTTTTGTCTAAGTTGTGAAATAAGTGTCATGCCTGCTCAGATTTGAGGTTCACAGCATTTAGAAATTGAGTCTTTTTGGATTTACTGCAAACGCAGCGTTACCGAGAAGATGACCCAGATCACACTGGTATTTCTTGCCCAGGCGGTGGAAGCGGGGCAGAGCCGGAGCAGTCCACTCCTCAGAAGGCCGGCGCGGACCCAGGCTGTGGTGGACCAGTCTGACATGTACACCCACGTCCTGTCGGCGTTCACGGAAAAGAAGGCAAGTGATGGCCGGAAGAAGCCGCAGCTTCTGGCCAGAAGAGTCTCAAAACAAAGCTCATTTGAGGGGAATTCAGGAAAACTAGAACTCATGTGATTTGAATAATAGGATTACTTTGGGTGAGGATCTAGTTCTGATAATGTGGGGGAGGTTCTGGAGGGATTTGTGCAAAACCAGGCAAACAGCTTGGGGCCAATTTAAAAGGAGGAAAAAGGGGAGGGGGAGAAGTAAAGTATTACATCTAAGCTCTTTTGACGGTTCTAAGACCACTTTTGTTTTCTGCATAGGAGATGCCTCATAAATTTGTGATAGCTGTCCTGATGGAATATATTCGCTCTCTCAACCAGTTTCAGATTCCCGTACAGGTACCGTCCAATCAGTATTGTGGTCCCAAGATAGAGGAGCAGAGGAATGTTTTAAAAAAGTAACAGCACTGACAGTATCTCAACTAAGATGACTATGTGTTATATGCTAAAAGGGTCTGCCAGCCTGACTTGAGTTCTGAGCGGCTTTTCTGACATTGCCGTGTTGTTCTTAGTTAGAGTAGGTGGTCTTACGTCCAGGGGCTTCTTTCACCTGCACACTGACCCATTTCTCTTAATAACGGGAACTTTGACTCGTCCATTAGAGGAGCTGCAGTCCTCGACAGACCCAGCCGCCAGTCTGTTGTAGTTGAGCGGTTTGAAAACGCCTTTCCTTCTGTCTGTCCTCAGCATTACCTGCACGAACTTGTCATCAAGACGCTTGTCCAGCACAACCTCTTTTATATGCTGCATCAGTTCTTGCAGTACCACGTCCTTAGTGACTCAAAGCCTTTGGTAGGTGTTGCCAGATTTTTGCCTCTGTGATTAAAAACTTAACAGTTTACCCTTCCCACATCTTACGCTGAACAGTCTGAAAATCTATCTTTCAGGCCTGTTTGTTGTTGTCCCTAGAGAGTTTTTATCCTCCCGCTCATCAGCTGTCTCTGGATATGCTGAAGGTAAGGTACGGCCAAGTTTCCAGCTGAACAAATATCTGTTCCTGTTGCTTGCGTTTATCCGGACTTTTCTCTTTCTAGCGACTTTCGACAGCAAATGATGAAATAGTAGAGGTTCTTCTTTCCAAACACCAAGTGTTAGCTGCCTTGAGGTTCATCCGGGGCATTGGTGGCCATGACAACATTTCTGCACGAAAATTCTTAGATGCTGCAAAGCAGACCGAAGACAACATGCTTTTCTACACCATATTCCGGTTTTTTGAACAGCGAAACCAGCGTTTGCGAGGGAACCCTAATTTCACACCAGGTGAGGATGTGGCAGCAGTGAAGAGACCTGGAGTGACTGCAGACTCGGTAGCAATAGGACACTGGCAGCCGGCAGAAGGGAAGCCTTTTGGTTAGGACCACTGACTTCAGTTTTTAAAGAGAAGTTATAACAGCCTGCCTAACCCTTAGCCTGTTATTTGTAGTATGAGTGAAGTCAGTGTGTTAATGGATCTGAATTACACTTTGGAAGTTGAAGTGTTGGGGAGGAGAAACATATTCAGGGCCAATGCAGACAGTCTGAACAGCTTATATGTCTGACAGTGGCTCTTGGAATGTCCCTTTTTGAAGATTTAGGAACTGGTGGCCAAGGGTTTTAAATAGCCTGGAGCTTGTTAATGTTTTAGGTTTAGGACAGAAACATTGGCAAATCACTCTTATTCCCAGAGTTATGAAATCTTAAGGATAGAGAAGGAACATACAATTTTATTTCAGGTCTACCAACTTCTAGCTTACTGTACAGTGTCAGGGGCCCGTAGTACAGTGACAGGTTAGCTGCTCTACTTGTCTCTCGGGGCAGATGGGGGTTTGCCAGGGGTCAGGAGGGTGCCTGACCAGTTTTGCAATGGCATGAGCTGTGTAAATAGAAAGGATAACTCAAAAGCTTAGGAAAACAAAGTATTTTATGAAAGAAAATAAGTTAAAACCCATTATACACATCTATGAGCTGCAGTGTTCATTCTCTCCTTTTTGTGCCACGTCTAATGGAGTACATCTGTTTTCCTTTGTAGGGGAACACTGTGAAGAACACGTTGCTTTTTTCAAACAGGTTTTTGGAGACCAAGCTCTAATGAGGCCTACAACGTTCTGAAATCACTTGCTAGCTTTTTTTATATATAAAAATGTGTACAAAGTTAATTTATTGCATTAATAAAGCTCTTTGAACTACAAAATGTTATAATAAAGTGTATCTGCAACATCCCGAAATGTCACTAAAATATGGTATAGAATTTGTGAGATGGCTTACTCCTAAAAAAAGGAGAAACATTGCACTGATTGGCCTTCAAAAAAGTGCCAGCAGGTTACACCTGCAGGGTCTTTGTGTCAGCCTTCTGCTTGCTGAAGAACTAGGTTTCATTCCTGGAGAACTGGAGGACGCTTCAGTGTCCTGGGCTGCCTTCAGGTTTAGTAACAGTGCTTTACAAGTCAGTTGCATTCCTGAGTTTTCTAGTCAAAGCTGCCGCTCTGGTAACACCCAGTGTTCAGCTCAGCCTTGACCATGCAACAGCTGTCCACAGATGACTGGCCTGCAGACACAGTTCCAAGTCCCCCAACCCTCTAAGGGGGTTAGAAATTTAGGAGTTGTTCTCTCTCTGTGCCTTTATATCGCTCTTGAGCAGCCAGATATTTGGCTTTATTTATTGATGGTCCTGTGAAGGATAAAAGGAATAACTTTTGTATCATTACTTTGAGAGAAAGGGGAGTAGTTTGCACTGTAACAGAACTAACCCTTTCCATCTCCCAGACATTGAAAAAACCAAAAACCCTCATTTTATCAATCTATTTCTATGCTTCAACTTAGTCACAAAGCTATAAATCATAAATTAGTACTGCTCTTTGAACCATAAGTCATTATGGAAGCTGAAGTGGCCAAAAGAGATCGTAAGGACAGACTCAAAGTAAGAGCTGAGGGGCAGAGGCACTGTTCTGCCAGAACGGTGAACTGGGGAAATGAAAACTTCAGCTTTGCTGGGTTGTGATCTGGCTGTCCAGTCACTCAAGGTCATTCATCTCAGCGAGGAACTAGCTGCCTGGGCCCAACATTCAAAGTCATTCACAGTTGGACTTGTGGGCCGCCTTCCACAGACAAATCAGGCATCCCGAAAAGTGTTACCAGTTTCCTAATGAAATGGTTTCAATGGTCATGAAGCCCTGGATAGAACTATTTTTTCTCATACATTTTTTATTCAAATGACTGATCACTACAAATTCAAGTACTTCAAAAGACTGCTGCAAGACATCACTTCTTTAGTAACATACTTCCTCCATCCCACTTATTCAAATATTTGAACACTTACCTATATAACTGAGTAAGACAGGAAGGAATATCAGTCCATGAGTGGCTCCCAGTAACACCATAGCTAAATACATCCTGAAGTAAAATATCTGGAAAATTTGAGACTTGGCAAAGGCCAACACCACAATCCCTCCAAATTTAGTAAGTGTGATTCCACTGAACACCTAAGAGAAAGATGGCATTAGAAACTGCTTTGATCAAGCATAATGGACCATTTCCTAATAAAGGTATTTCTTAATAGTTAAGGTCAAAAGTCACTGGGGACTGAACCTTGGCTTTCAGAGTTACTGCTAGGTAGCATTATGTTCTGCTTAAAATTGTTGTATTTGCTGCTTATGAGTCTGAAACAAAAGGTATTACAAGGATACAAGCTAAACTGCATAGATACTGTTCTGTCTCTAAACATACTTATCTGTTAAGTGTATAGAATTGTTATGAAGCAGTTCTAGTTAATTCCTCTGTAACAATATTTAGTGTTAGTTGATTGGCTGGACTAGGATGTAGCTGAACTAAAGAGATTCTCCAGACATCAACTACAAATTGCTCACCGTGCTCTTGCTTTTTCAACACATATCTGGCCTGTGTTTTATATTTTTTAAGATTTTATTATCAGAGGGAGGGGAGGAGAGGGAGAGAAACATCAATATGTGAGAGATCACATTGACTGGCTGCCTCTCACCCACCCTCAACTAGGGACATGGCTTGTAACCCAGGCATGTGCCCTGACTGGGAATTGAACTGGTGACCTTTTGGTTCGCAGACCAGTGCTCACTCCACTGAGCCACACCAGTCAGGGCTGGGCAGTGTTTTAAATGGAAAGACTTCTGGCTCTCTCAAATCCCACTTCTTTGTCCCACCTGCTTTGGCCATATTCCCACCTACAAAAGGATTTACCAACAGAACAGTTCTGATGATTTCAGGATATAACTATTTCATGAATTGCCTGAAATCTTACCAAAGGCTACAAAGTCTGATTATTTGGGACAGTGCCTTTTTCCTACCGAATTTTAAAGTTCCTTCTGAGAAACATTCGCTTGCTGAGCTGGTCACTTTACACTGAGATTTCTGCCAGAGTTACTTACAGAACTGCCCATGTGGGAGAGCGCCTCTTCTGCACGTTCCACGCGGCTCCCCTTTGTGCTCACGGTGAATGCTCTTGTTATGTGGCTGCAGAACTCCACAGAGATGCCACAACTCTGAAAGAAAGTGCTTCCTTTACGACTGGCCTTTTCCAGCTGAAACCATAAGCAGCCACCCCTTTACCAGGGAGAGGGGCCCTAAGTCCTCTTTGCCATACACTATACAGCCCCCACCCCACCAATGTCAGTGTCAGGAACTCATGGAGCCCTCTGGGAGCAGCACCCAGTGCTCCAGTTTACACAGCACATTTTGCTTTTATCAGGGAACGCCGCAGGAACCTCTTAAGGGTAACCCGACACACTGTTCCTGCAGTTGAGCGTTAGTGCCACTCCCCCTGAAGCAGCGGTCATGTCTGAAGTACGGGTGTACTGTTTCTGTTTTCCGTTAATGCCTTCTTGAATGCTCACATCTTTAAGACTAATCATTAAAACGCATCTGACAATTGCATGGGAAGCAAAAGATGACAGTCAGAGAATTCCATCAGGGATGCGGCAATTTTTCTAAATGAAATGTGGCCACCTTGCTGTTATTAGACTAAAAATTTTTTTTGCAAACACTTTAGAATAATAAAGGCAGAATGCCCAAGTTAAAGCGTGAAATCACATTTTCACTGTTAGTGTAACACCCAGCCCCAGCTCCATCCAGCCCTCAGCCCCACCTCTCCATGTGTCCGATGAGCAAGGGCAGGACTTCGTCTGTTATCCCCAGAAATGATTCACAGGAACGTGACACAGGCGTTAGGGGCAAACCAAGTGGGCCAGGACTCACCATGACCAAGTTGACCAGGGAAACCGCGTTCAGGCTGATGCCCCACAGCCACATGACGCCAAACATGTTGACCAGGATCATGGCGATGGTGACACACATGATCACCGCAGACCACAGTTCACAGCCCAGGAGAACCACGGTCACCAAAAAGATGGCTCCCAGGGACACACAAAGGTTAAAGATGGTGTCGTCAATAATGGTCAGGTACTGTTCGTAGAAGACATAGAACACACTGGGGTGGAGAGAGAAGACTGCGTTAGTGCGCGTTCTCACTCCGGGAGCTCCTCCCTGCGCCCTTCGGCAGACGTGCCTTGCAGGCAGCCTCCATTTTTCAGCAAGACTCCCACGGTGACTCAGCTGGGCCTGTGACTGACTGCCGACACCCACGGGTGTATTTCATATAAAGTTTTTGTTCATTATCTCAGTCTATTCTACGTATAGGCAGTTAGAGAGAATATTTCATGGTATTTTGAAAGAAAAAAGTCCTGATCTACCCTGAGAATTACCTCAGGCCAAACGGGGTCTGTGAAGAGCCTGAGAATTTCTTTTTCTGCAAAGTTAACCAGCTCTCTCCAGGAATTCGGACCCCACTCTGAGAACTTCTCCCACAGAAAAATAGGCTGCCTCCTGCCAGAACAGGTCAGGAGTCCTTTAAGTGAGATCATAGTGGTGAGGAAAAAAAGCTTGCTTGTTTCTTCTACTTTTCTGTATTTTTCAAATTCAGTATTCTATAAGTAATATTTATTTTTATAAATAAAAAAAACTCAATAAGCAACAAAGAAAAATCTCCATAAAGGCAAGGTCCCAAATACTCAGCAGTCAGGGGTCCCCTCAGTTACTGCCCAGGAATGTCCACTTGGCCCCCTTCATGAGGCCCAGTCTCCAGGCAGCCCCCTGCCGCTCCCACCACCCCTGGTCCCCGCGTGCTGTTTTGCAGTGAGTCTCCTTCAGAGTGTGAGCTCCAGCCCAGAGACCAAGTTTTCTCTCTCCAGCACTCAGACCTCAGTCGGTGCACCAGATTCTGGCCCTCCCTGCCCAGCCACCATCTTCCTGCACACCCTTGGTTGGTGCTTGAAATGGAAAGGTTATCAGCATGAAAACTGAGCAGCAGCAACCCACCAAGGGACCCCCAGGGTGTGGGCCCTTCCCTTGGACGCCCTCGTCTGTACCTGTATGGGAACACGCTGTAATTACTTCCTCCCTGGCTCATGGTTCTGGTGATGTTATCAGCAATGAGGCGGGCTTTTTTCATGGCATCAATGAAGTCGGCAGAGGTCGGAAGCATGGTGTGGTACGTCATGAAGTATGTGGCTCCGACGCCTGTGTTGTCGTCAAGGATGTTAACTGCCGACCCGTAAGCAGCGTGTCCCCTGAGAGAAGACGGTGGCGTCAGAAAGATCGTACTTTGTAAAAACCTGCGGGATCTGAGCACTCAAGGCTACGTGACTTGTCATCTGACCCTGGGCTTGGAGGTCACACCCAGCTCTAAATTTCAGTGGCAGGGAAGGCCCTCTGAAAAGGAACAATAAAGATTTTAGCTTATTCTCTCCTACACTGGCTTTTCTTTACTGCTCTTGGTTTTGTTGGTGTATACTTGCTATTGTTTCTATGTCTGGCTCTGCTCACAATCCAAGTGTTTTTGTACAGAGTTTGCACAGCAGTGTTGTGTAACAGGAAGTGGGGAAGGGCAAGGGCCCTGAGTGAGACAGTCATGAGCTCGGCCTCCAGATTGGCCTCGGCCACGTATAGACCACGGGGCCCTCGGCAAAGTTACTCAGCTGGGGCTGCAGTGTTGCCTTCTCCAAGTGGGTGTACCACCACCTACTCGCAGGGCTGCATGGTGAGTTAGTGACATAATGCTGTGAGGTGCCTAGCATGGTACTGGCATGTAGGAGGCTCCCCTGAAGTGGTGGTTATTGCTTCATAAAAGCAGAATTCACTTGGACTTGTTTTATTTAGGCCAAAACATTGAGTCTGCAAACACACCAAGATGCAACATTGATTTCTATTTTATTTTTAGGGATAGTCTTCCCACAGTGCTTAGCACAGCTCTCAAAACACAGACGTGATGTATGTGACTAATAAATGATGGGACTCAGGTCAAATGATGTGTTCTTATGAAAAAACAGGGATGTCCAGGCTTTACCTGATGCACATGTGGATGTTCATCTTTCTCCTATAAAAGCTTCCCAATCCCCCCAGCCCTGTGAGTCCTATTTCTGGATCAGATATCCTGCTTCCATAGGTAACTGGCTGCCTGGCTATTTGAACAGGCTGGTGAGAACAGTGGAGCCAAAACAATCTAAACCTTAATCTAGAATGCCATTCCCAGAGCAGAGATGCTGTCTCGCTGATCCACGAACACAGCTGAACAGACCACTTCACATTCTGAAATGCCGCGTGTTCCTCCTTCCCCTCTGCTCCACTAGTAACCCGTATAGAACTCTGCACCCACTGCCACGGCCAGGAGGGCCCACACAAGCAGAGGGAAGCCTGAGAAACAGATGCTCACGCCAGGATGCCATCAGTTGGAAATAATGCAGTTTTCTTTAAAGGTGTTTTAGAGGTTTCTTTGCTCTCACGGAAGAATCAGGAAAGGGTGAGGAGAGGGTAGAAAAGGGAACCTTTCCCATCCCGCTGTTTCTACGTCCAAGCCCTCTCCTGGCTTCCCAGTGCCGACAGAACTGGGGGCATACCTGAAGGGCTCAGCGGCACTTACCCTTTGCCACACTTGGGGTTTGGGTTATCAGAGAGGAACATGGGCAGGAATCTCATGAAGTCTGCACCCTGAGGCCTCTGTTTGCCCTCTGGAGTCAGGGGCCGACATCGGACACAGGCAGGGTCAGCCACTAGCAGAAATGAGGGGAGAGGCCAAGGAGAAAAGAATGGGTGGCTATATTTTACTTAAAAACATTTAAAAATATTGTTAAAGAAATGAGATGAATTCCTTTCCTGAATCGTTTTCCTTATCCAAAAGCTTCGGATGGGTGTCATTTCCATAGTCTAATATTTTTGACATACTATCTTCATTTTAGGCAGGCAACAAAAATTTTCTTCCCTGAAACATGTTTCCTGCTTGAAGGATGACCTCAACAGGTATTACCAGAACCCAGGGTTTTCATGTTTTTATCAAGAAAACTCTAGGATGACCTCAACACTCCTATGAAACCACAGGCAACAGTGATGAGCACCTGTGAGAAGCTACTGCCAGAGACCAATCGAGAGGCAACTGGTGTCATCAGGAAAAGATGAGAAACCATAAAACTCTGACAACCAGAGCCCCCCGACTCAGCCTGCAGCCCGGAAGGGGCGGGGCCAGGAACAGGGTGGCAGTCTCTGGGGTGAGTGAGCGAGGGACGGCAGACCTGGTGTTGGCATGTGAACAGGTGTAAATAGAGGTGAACTGCAAATGGTCTTTAAACTATAATGTTAAAATTTTTCAGAAAGAAGGGAAAGACTTGGAAAAGGAGATGAAAGTACCTGAAGCATTGCAGAACCGATCAGTGCTATTGTAGACTCTACAGCAAGAAGACTGCGGCTTAATCCAGTCGAAGTAATCGTCAATCCAGGATGAGGGAGCAAAGCCTATTCGGGTACTAGAGAAAAGGAGAGGATATAGTTACTGACTTGTCCTACAAGGAGGAAGCCTTTTTAAAATGTTCTGTAATGCTTACTCGAGAACATTTTTGTCCCTGATTTTAGAGAGGAAGGGAGAGAGAGACATCAGTGTGAAAGGGAAACACCGAATGGTTGCCTCCCAAATGTGTCCTGACCAGGGATTGAACCTGCAACCAAGGTATGTACCCTGACTGGGAACTGAACTCACAGACTTTCAGTTATGGGATAATGTTCCAACCAACAGAGCCACAACGGCCAGGGCATGAGGAAGGCCTTAGTTCCAGTCCTTTTTCTTGAAATCTAACTTCCTTTCTAGATTTTATACTGCTACTCAGTCACAAGACAAGTTACATTAGCATTTCATGGAAAAAACCCTCAGAGTATAAGATGGTACATTAGTCCTTTAAAGGTTTGCTCAGAGAAAGCTAGATTTAGCATACATTCTGAAAAACAAATTTTCCAAGAAAATCTGTCTTCAGTGAAAAATTTCCGGCCGAGCTGCCTCTGGCCGAGCCCCTCTGGCTGCGTCTGCTGCGGTACAGGAAGAGCGGGTACTGACTAGTTGTCCAGCTCGGCCGCTTCGTATATCTGCTGCACCAGCGAGTCGTTGTTGCAGCCCATGCCCCCGCACACCATGTTCTGCCCCTTCAGAGAAGTGTAGTCGTGCCCCTCCTCCAGGACAAAGTAGACAGGCGGGCCTGCATGCAGGTACTGACTGAGGGACTTGAAGTAATCCATCACGTAGGAGTCCTGAAAGAAGATCCAACAGGACAAAGTGAACGTTCTGTGGTGACGAAGTGAGGTGCAGATGGCTAAGAGCCAGGAGGTCCAGGAGGCTCCTGGCCCACACGCCGCCAGCCCAGATTCGGGATTCCCGACACAGCCAGTTCCCCATCCCCCACCGCCCTGGGGCCCAGGGTGCTCCCCTGCCCGGTTCCACCATTAGGAGGGCACCTCGCCAGGTGAAAGCTGGTCGCTCACGTGCTGGGACTGTGCCCCAGAGAGCGGTCTGAGGGCTCAGAATGCTGAGGCCCATGTTGGCAGTGCCCTGCAGCCAAGCTCACTGCGTGGGAGAGCCCTCGGCACTTGCACTTACATTCATACACTGACCTGAAATATCTGTATGCATGTTTTGAAAAATTTATTCACCATTGCCTAAAGAAGTTAAAATTTAAAAAGTGTCTTACTTCTGGCATCGAAAGAGACTGATCCAATCCAATTTCCACTTTGTTCAGGACAGCAATGCTAAACGAGAGAACCCCCACAAATACTGCTATCTGGAATGAAAAGTGGGATGGGAGAGTGATTGCTTGGAGCTGTAATGAGCCGAAGAGCATAAACAGAGTCTTAAGCACATGAAAAACGAGACTTTTCTAAACTGAAGAGCCAGTTCAAATGACACACTAAGTAAACGAGGAGTATGGGGTAGTGGCTGAGGTCAGAGTGTCTGGGGTCTGACCCCCTGCGTTCGAATGCTGGCCTCTCCACTTACAAGTGGAGTGACCCTGGGGCAGTCACTTGACCTTTCTCAGCTTCTACTTCCTCCTCAGTAAATCAGGAAAGATAAGACTTATAACACCAGATAGTTTTGTGAATTAAATGAGAAAAATCTAGGTATAATCTAAATTTTAGCCCAATATTTCCAAGACAGTACCCAATATTTAGCACAATACCTGATATCACCGGTAACTACTGAATAAATGTTATGTATTTATTATTTATTTATTTTTAAAATTTTAATCATTGTTAAAAAATGTTACGTATTTATGTTGCTTTTACTAGAGAAGTGATAGATGATCGCTGTCAGCTACATCCGGCACATAACCTATACAA
Organism: Phyllostomus hastatus; assembly: GCF_019186645.2. Classification (NCBI taxonomy): domain Eukaryota; kingdom Metazoa; phylum Chordata; class Mammalia; order Chiroptera; family Phyllostomidae; genus Phyllostomus; species Phyllostomus hastatus. The sequence goes on from NW_025333960.1 coordinate 20,117,764, forward strand.
ACTTCTTGCTGGGTTGCTAGGATTAGGGGTCACGGGTGGTGTGGGGGCGGGAGGGGGCATCCTGCAGAGGGACAGCATGAGGGAGACCACCGTGGTGGTGGATCATCACATGGGATAACATGGCACAGAGCTGGACCCGCACATGGTGCCAACGTCAGGTTCCCGGTTCTGACATGGAACTGCAATTACTGAGGCTGCAGGAGAAACTGGGCGAAAGGTACCTGGGTCCTCTCTGTACTCCCTTCTCAATTTTCTATGAATCTGCAATTATTTCAAAATAAAAAACTTAAAACAAATTATGGCTTATACTGTCTGCTAAAAAGTAGGTAAACATAGTTTATATATTTGTATGCATCTGCATCTGTGTTGCTGCATATATAGCTAACAGCTGTCAGAATCTCCTCCCCCAGCTATGGCTCACGGAAGGCAGGTGGCAAAACCCGTGCTGGGGAGAAAACCACGAAAAACTACAGGTGCGTTCATACCACGATCGGCCGCATCCAGTCCTTAAGCAGAAATGGAGAGTAGGTGTTTCTGAAGAAGTGAAACAAGCAGCTCTCTGAGGCCTGGATGCCGGTTCCATCTTCAGCACCTCTGACACAGCAGAGGATGTCTAGCCGGTTTTTCTAAGGGACGAAGAGGAACAAAGGTTGTGCCCTCTAGCTGCTTCCGCTAGACTCCAGACTCAAATGAAACAGCTGTAACTCTGATAACAACTTACCTCTTGACGCCTAATGTCTAAGCCCAAGAGGCTCACAAAACAGGTAATCTGAAGAAGGAAGTCAATGAAGACTGCCATTCCGGCAAACAGAGAGAACGTGTGAACGGCGGGCATCATGGACAAGGCTCCTGCGAGAGAGGAAAGTGGCCATCACTCCCACTTCCAGCAGAGGGCTCTCTCGAGTCTTACGTGCCGGGTCCACAGGAGCACAAGGAGCCAGAACAGGCCAGACCTAGGAGCAGATCCCACTCCCCCGCCCCCACAAAGGATGCTGCAAAATCTGTGGAGGTCACACCAGAACTGGAGGAGGATCTGTAGCCCGGTGTTTTTCAGAATGGTGCCAGCACCAGAACCACTTGGGGAGTTAAAGATGTGGCTGCTGGGCCCCAGCCTCCTCCTACTTAATCAAGACAGTGGGAATTCAACCCCAATTTGTGTATTTAATAGACTCTCTGGGCAAATCTAGGTACATTAAAATTTGAGAACCACTAATATTGTCCATTTCTTATCATACCTTCTATGATTCACTCTAAGAGAGAGACTGCATTTTCCATCTGCTAGTATATCAACAATATCAGTCTCAGCTGATTTACGATCAAATGGGGGTTCTCCAAGTCAAAAACTAGGCTAAGACTCACAATGAGAATCGGCAGTTCATGGGCCAGAGGTAGCCTGTTAGGCCCACACTCTGTAAACCCTTTTAGGATTAAAAAATATTTTTTAAATAAAATAAGGAGCCAATATTTAACAATGAGATTTTGATTCACAGGATTGCTTCAGAAAAAATTGGACCCAACAGAGCCAGGCCAGTGACATGCCACTGCGCCTCTGAGCCAGGACCTGTGCACTCTGTGGCCGCAGTCCCCGCCACCCTCTCTGTCCTCCCAAAGTCACTCGCCTCACAGCACAGTGTCCGCTGCTCTTATCATCACACGTGCGCCGGTTTTCTCACAATAGAGGTAAAAAGAGGAAATAACTTTTTTGCACCTGTACCCATTAAAAGGAAATGTAAGAGCCACAGGTTTCAAAGCACATTGCTTCGTGGAAATGAAAAATAATACGCTACTGGTGGGTCGGTGTTGAAAGGCCACCACTTATGATGCTCCTACAGTGGCCCTGTGGTGACGGGTGGCCAAGTAGGCATTTCTGTTTGTGACCCGTGGGGAGTGTGTCTTCTCTGTGGTCACTGGGTGATTCTAATCTGGCCTCCTCTCCAGAGGAGGCAGTCAGTTTTCTCTCATTACACGTCAGAGATGAGGGCAGACACAGCCCTGCTGGTAAGACTGGTGGATTTCTTTGTATGAAAAATACACAGAAGTGCTGCTATCTGTTCCAGCTCATGCTGTCTCCTTGTTTTGAGCTCAGATCCAGGCACCTCTGCTCATCGGCGCGGCTGCTTCCCCAGGGAACTGTGAGCATGGGGGAGGAAGACTGCCGAAGAGAATGGCGCCAAGCACCTTGCAGGCGAAGGCCTATGGATTTTGCAGCTGCTGCTTAGTGTTGTTTTGAAAGGACTCTGTGGCCATGTAAGAATGCTATTTTCAAATACCAGCATTCACCATCAGTGCCGGAGAGAGGAAATGGCAGAGGAGTCCTAGGTGTCTGGACCCTAAACGTCAACACTGTCCTGAAACAATGTGAGAAAGAGGACACTGCTAAATGACACCCAAGGTATTGCCACCAATTTTTCTTGTGATCCACTCTCTTACTTTCCAATTACAGAATGAAGCTTAAAAAAGGAAAACCACAAAGGAGTATCTTCAGACCCCAGACTCCTTCTATTCCCAGGCTCAGCCAACTGTAAGATCAATAGAATTCAAATAGCAATTACCTAAGAAAAATGCAACCGTTTCTGAAAAGGACGACAGGAACATACTAGGAGCCACTTCTCCGAGGACCCTGCCCAGCTGCTGGTCCAGGGTTTCTCCTTGAAGACGTTCGTCTCTCTTAAAAAAAATTAAACATGCTACATTAAAATATCTCAATAACAACACCACTTCTCTGCTTCTCTGTGCTAACAGTAAAGAAAATGATTAGTGGCATCTACTTATTGTATATAAACTTTGGTGAGGGACCCGTGACATCTCACGGTAGTTCATGTACAGCATTTCTGACTCCCTGAGCTAGGTAATAGGTGCAAGCCTCAAGGAAAGACTGGATCATTTTATGAGGAAAATGCATGGAGTACAGGCTGCTGTATTCCATGTGGCTGAATTCCATGAATACAAGTGGCTGGACCATTCCATGACATGCCTCTTGCGAGCCACTGAGTCACCCACCATGCAGGTAAGAGCTGCTGGACAGAGATCATGTGACAACCGATTGACAGACCATTTTCCATATCAGCAGGTCCTGTGTTGACCTTTTGGCCTTTTAGGGCACCTTTGACAAATCTTTCCTTCTTCTGCGCTAATGTGGAGAATCATTTTAATAGCAGTCGCTCCAAAAATATTTTCCACAGTGTGTTAGCCCTTTTTGCACATATGTTGCAAACATACTAAAACCAAACTCTCACTTTCTACCTATCCCATCAGCCAGAGATAGGTGTGAACTTCTTGATCCCAAAATGTCCAGAACAAGGGACGGGCACCAGCAAACACCACAGAGGGGAGGAAACAACCTGTCCTCACCTTCCACACGCGCAAACACTCTGCGTGGAGCCAAACAGCCACTAGTGGAGCTCAGCACCTGTCAGCTGCCACATTCTGTGAGACTAGGAAAACGTACCTGGTAGGTCTGGACCAGGATGAAGATATTGTCCACCCCGACAGCCAGCACCAGGAATGGGATGACTTCAATCACGATGAGGGTGAGGGGAACTCCAAGGTAGCTGAAGATGCCCAATGAGCACGCCACTGAGCTCAACACAATGAGGATGCCTGCGATGCCCAGGGAGATCTTAGAGTCCACCTGCGAGAGGCGACACAGACAACCGCTGGTTAGGTGTCTCTTGTCCTGTTACCAAGAGGTCCTCATTTCTGCCTCTTCACACGCGTATGCCAATCTGCACCTCAAAGTGCAATTCCCACTTTGAGAAGAGAGATGAAAAAATCATCTAGGTCTTCCTAAGCAATGTATCTTATAAGCTTCCATTCTTAGATGATAAGGTAGACGAATTAGAAAAAACTGAATTATGTGAAATGTATTTTAAGTTGAAGACAAACCAAAAAGTTGGAACTGAAGAAAACAGATGCAGAAAATAGGAAATGTCACACACAACTAAATCACAGGGGAGCTGAAGGCAGCTCTGAACATAATAAACCAAGTGGAGGCGAAAATACTACATACTTGGTGTGATGACATTTCTAACAACACAGACGTCCACACTGTATGCATATCCCCGCCCACACTCACCAGAAGCCGGCTGCAGCTTCTGATGTGCCCCAAGGCCATGGAAACGTACAGGAACATGACCGCATAGCTGATCATCACCGTGAAGACGTCACCTCTACTTTCACGGTTCAGTTCGTCTTCGATGCTTCGTTCAGTGGTGAAAGAAATGGTGAGATTTGGATTCTTGTAATTCTTCACAAAATTAATAAACCTGATAAGAAGAATTTTGTATCTTTAGTTAAAACTTAGTGACAGCTAAGTGAGGAACTTATTCTCAACTTCTATGACACAAAGCTGCCCTTACCTAACCTTTATCTGCACTCAGACCTTCCCCACAACAGCCTGGAAGGTGAGACAGTTCTGGATAGGCTGAGTTTTCCACCGTTTACATCGGTTTAGAAAGTTCGAAAACTGGTTCATGGGCTCATTCTTTTTAACTAAAAAGGTTTTCTAAATGAAGTACTGTACATCACAATAAAGATACATGCTTATGAAATAAAATTTTAAAAGTTGATCTACAAATTCAATGCAACCCCTATCAGAATCCCAACTGACTTCTTTGTAGAAAGGAAAGTTGATTCTAAAATTCATATGGAAACGCAAGGGGCCTAGAAGAGCTAAAAACTTCATTTTCAAGAACAAAGTAGGAGGATTCACATATCCTTATTTTAAACTTACTACAAAACAAGGATAAATATTCAGATTAAAGAAAGAGAACTAAGAGTCCAGAAATAAACCATGTATCTGTGGTCACCTAATTTTCAACAGGGTGGCAAATGGGGAAAAGAATAATCTTTTCAAATAAATGGTCAGGAACAACTGGATAGCCACAAACAAAATGAGTATCAGACCTTTACCTCACACTGTATGCAAAAAGAACTCAAATGGGTCAAAGACCTAAATGTTAGAGCTAAAACAATAAAACTCTTAGAAAAACATAGGTGTGAATCTCCATGTCCTTGGATTAGGTTTCTTAGCTATGACACAAAGAAAGTACAAGCAATGAAAGAATAAATTGGACTTCATCAAAATTAAAAACTTTTGTGTCTCAGAGGACACCATAAAGAACATAAAAAAAAATGAAAGCCAAGATAGGGAGAAAATACTTGGAAATCATATATTTGATAAGGGAATTGTGGAATATAAAAGAATTCTTATGGTTTAATAATAAAAATACAAATAACCCAGCTTAAAATGAGTAAGGGATTTGAATAAACATTTCTCCAAGGAAGTTATACAAATGGCTAATAAGAGCATGAAAAGATGGTGGAATTCATTAGTCATCAGGGAAATGCAAAAAAAAAAGTTGCAGGGAAATACCACTTCATACCCATAAGGGAAACTAGCTGAAATGGAGAATCTGAAACTCCACACACTGCCAGTGGGAATGTGAAATGGTGCAGTCACTTTGGGAAAGTCTGGCAGTTACTCAAACAGTTACCGTATGACCTATCAATTCCAGTCCTAGTGCATACCCAAGATAGATGGAAACACTGCGTTCACACACAAACTTGTATAGGAATGTCTACAGCAGCATCATTCGTAATAGTCAAAAGGCAGAAACAACCTAACTGCGCTTCAGCAGATGAATGGATAAACGTAATGTGGCACATCCAAAGGACAAAACATCACTCAGCCATAAAAAGGAATGAAGGGCCGATGCATGCTACAACTTGGGTAAACCTTGAAAACATCAGGCGAGGTTAAAGATGCCAGACATACAAAATTCCACATATCTAATTCCATTCATATTTAAGAAGTCCAGAATAAGAAAAGGCACGGAGACAGAAAGTAGACTTGGGGTTGTGCAGGGCTGGGAGGTGGGAGGCTGAGAGCAGGGGTGGGGGAGGCTGGTGCCGACAGCTAAACGGTATGGAGCTGCTTTCTGAGGCAAAGAAAATGTTCCAAAATTGGCTATGGTGATGGCTCCACACACCTGTGAATACACTAAAAGCTATTAAATTGTATACTTTAAATAAATAAGTAAAATGTATCATATATGAATTATATCTCAATAAAGCTGTTTCTTTAAAAAAATGTACTTAAAGTACATTATAAAGGAAAAAGTCCGAGTCCCCTGTCCCCCTCAGCGCTCTCCCCACCCCCTCCAGCCTGTGAACACACTGACGAATTTCCGGGGTATTTTTTCTAGGTGTGGACAGCATGCATAGCATACCTAAGCTTAAACATGCCGCACCACTCTTCAATTCTGCATAATTTTCTACTGTATTTAGCCCTTACTAATAATGTGCATTCAGCTAGCTCCCGTTGTTTGTCCTTAGATCCTTAGAAAATGATGCAAGACAAATTTCCACATATATACTTTTGCACTCTTGTGTAGGGAGATCTGTTCAAACAATGTTTGTAGGTAAATTTATTTACAGATTTCTTCTTGACATCACTAGTACCAAGTGAAAAGACGTAACTCAGGTCTGATGTTGGTTAGTTTGGCTGAATGAAGTTTGCGCTCTACTAGTGCCTAGCTTCCCACAAATGCAGATGGGTGGTTTAGACCCGGTGAGCAACTCACTCTCTTTCCCAGGCCTGGGCCCTCTGGAGCTTCTCGGTATCATTATAGTAATTAATGACAGGGAAGGTGATCACGAGGGCTGTGGCGTTATTGTAGTTTTGATCTAGAAGGGAAAAATGTGACATCAAAAGGATTATAAGCATGCAGAAAATCAGAATAACACAAGGGGAAAATTACCAGACAGCTAGGTGACTGGTTTCTCACTGGGGCTGCAGACTACACACCCACAGACGCACAAGCAAACACATGTATATTCCTCCCCTTTCCTTTTATACAAATAGTAATGTACTGCTATACATTATGCTTTTAAATTTGTCTTCAGTCTGTTCCATTTTAGTACATAAGGAGCTTCCTTATTCTTTTTTCTGCTGTATTATATTTTCTAGTATAATTTAGCCAATCTCCCACTGATGGATATTACAATTTTGAAAACTATAAACAAAATTACCACATGAAATAACCTTATATTTTTAATGTGTAAAATACATATTTGTTGAATCAATTCTTACAAGTACAATCACTGAATCAAAAAGCTTGTGCATTTCTAATTTTGATAGATTTTCCCAAATTGCTCACCAAAAAGGCTATCCCATTTTTCATTCAACAAAATAGTTTCTGAGACCTACTTTTGTGCCAGGCATTATTTCAGTACCACGGATACATCAGTGAACAAGAGAGACAAAAATCCCTGCCTTTTACTGGGGTTTCAATTCCAGGAACAATTCACTCTCCTGCCACCCCAGCAGCTCCCATGCTTTCACCCACACTGGTTTCCCCGAGCTCAGACCCCTGCGGAGCTGTTAGTTGGAAAGGCGGGAGTGAGATGCACTTCACTAATCAGGAGTGAGGGTGAGCAATTTTCTTATATAATTAAAAGCCATTTGTATTTCTTCTTTTGTTAACTTTTGTGTGGCTTTGCTTCTGGGTTGTTGACCTGTTGTTTTTTTTACAAGAACTCTTTATGGAATAAAGAAATGCTGCCCTGGCCAAGTGGCTCCGCTGGCTGGCATGCTGTCCCACCCACCAAAAAGGCTGTGGGTTCGATCCCCCGTCAGGGTGTGTGCAAGAGGCAACTGATGGATGTTTCTCTCTGTCCCTTCCTCTCTCTATAAAACCAATAAACCCTCACCAACCCTGGGTGAGAATTAAAAAAAGAGAGAGAAAAGAAAAGAAATCCTGTTACATATACTAATTTTTTTCAGTTGTTGCTTTTGTTTTTTTCAAACTTGATGATATTTGTTCTCTACAAAGGAATTTAAAATTCTCATGTGGTCAAGTTCATTAGTATATCCTTTTGTGGCTTCTGAGTTTTATCTTGCTCAGAAATGCCTTCTCTATTTGAAAATTATTCTAAAAAATTCCTCCTGTATTTTCTTCTAGCCCTTTAATAGTGTCACTTCTCACATTTCCATCTGTGATCCACATGGAGTTTACTTTGGTGGGAGGAGTAAGGCCGAGATCGAAGTTCATCGTGATGTCTGGGACTGCCTGGTGGTGCTGCCATTCCCCGCCCCCCGCCCCGGGGTAGCAAGGTCACTGAATTACATGAGGCGGAGTGAAACCTGAATACAGATCATGACTCCTTGGGGAAAGCATTTATTTGGCCTCTTCATTAGGGCGTAGTGAGACCTGCTGAGCTGCCTGCAATTAGGCTTCAGGTGTCAAAGTTGTCACATGAATCATGGCCCCGCTGTACCTCGTATAGCCTGTTCCACAGTGTTGCAGGACCCAGCCAACAGCAAACCAACTGCTCCTCCCACCACAGAAGTGCCTGAGTTCTTAAGCAGTTAGTGTAGAAGGAAGAAAATCCCCCAACTTTCTTTTCCTCCATGTTTCACACAGTATCTCTTCCCCAATACAGATGGGCTTAACCCAGGGTCCGAGGCTTCCATAGGGGTCCTACAGATGAACCTCCAAGTTTCAGGAGCTCCTTGAAGCTGCACAACATCTTATGTGGATGTACTCAATTGTACTATTCTGGGGACGAGTTCTTAGCTTTTGACAGCTTCCTAAAGTGTGACCTAAAAAAACGGCTAACAGCCCTGGCTGGTGTGGCTCAGTGGATTGACCAATGGCCTGCAAACCAAAAGGCTGTTGGTTCTATTCCCAGTGGGGGCACATGCCTGGGTTGTGGGCCAGGTCCCCAGTTGGGGGCGTGTGAGAGGCAACCAATCAATGTATCTCTCACATATCGATGTTTTCCTCCTTCTCTCCCTCCCTTACCTTCTCTCTAAAAATAAATAAATAAAATCTTTTAAAAAATGGCTAACATCATCCTTTTTTTAAGTCCAGAAAAAAAAACCCCATTATATTTGAGATTTAAGACTCAGGAAATAAATAATAGAGCTCAATTTATGAAACCTCTATGATTACCACTTGACGGTTAGTAACAGAACCAAAACTTCTTAATTTAATAGGAAAAGCAAAAGCTTCTCTCACTTACCATCATAGCCGCCTAACACGAGCCAGGGGAACACTGGCCCACCGAACGTCCCCAAACAAGGATCGTGGAGCACACTGGTGTCATTCAGAGAGGCGGGCGCCCTGCCAGCAAGTGCAGAAAACAGCTCCCAATTAGAACAAGCCTCAGGGCATCAGAGACCCAAGAGTTTATACAACTAACAGTTAATACGGCTATCCTGTTTTTCATTCACGTATTCAACAAAATACTTACATGTTCTAAGGACAACGTGAGGTTCCTTTGGTGAATAATACAATACAGTTCAGCACTTGCCTTTGGAAGCTCAGAATCACTGAGAGGCAAGCAAATACAGAATGAAGTGACTCATATCACTTGCTGCTTGTTACACAGAGGAGGAGCTGCCAATACGGGGGGCAACTGCCACCGAAAGGAAAAGACATGCACAGAACCAGGTCTCGAAGGCTGAGGGAGCGTTCACCTGGCGGGGGCGGGCAGGGAGAAGTGCGGGTGTTCCGTGCAAGGGTGCCTGTGGCAGGCAGGGAGGAAAGAGTAAGAACAAGCATGGGGGACAGGGGAGAGCAAGAGGGCAGCAGTTCGAGGGACAACAAGTCCTGTGTCCAGAACAGGGGGCACCCACGAGGGAGGGGCTTCTGAGAGAGGGGATGGACCTTGCAGGTGACAGACATGAGAAAAGGACTAAGTGCCATGCTAAGTAGTTTGGATTTTTCATCCTGCAGACACTGGGGAATAGTTAGAGACTGGGGGAAAGGGGCCATGGGCTGTTTTACAAACAGAACTCCATTGGCAAAGTGGAAGACGGTCTGCAAGTGGGAAAGAGAGGGATGTGGGGAGGCCAGCCAGGAGGTCTGTGCAATGGCCCAGGCCAGGGACAACCAGGAGAGCAGTGAAAGCAGGTAATCAGTGAGGGGAACCAGCATTTCAGGCAGATCCTAAGCCAGGACTCTGCTGGGCACTTGGAGAAGTTCTCAAAAACAATCCAAACCCCCACCCTTGAGAGCCGAGGGACAATGGGGTCCCTGAGATCAGGTCAACTGCTTGGGGCAAACAGACTACAGGGCGCAGCCAGAATCTGAGTCCCTTCTCCCATAGCCTGACTCTGCCTCCACATCACAGATTTGAGAGCTCATCCAGAGGTTAAAAACCACAAAAATTACATGAGGAAGAATTCAGGGTCACAGCCTCAAGTCTGAGTAACTGGCAGATGTTGATGCTGTCCCACAACACAGAGGGAAAGGAGTAGGTCTGGGCGGTTGGGGTCGCCGTTCCGGCAGGACCTCTGGAGGTGAGGAGGGCGCTGGCAGCTGGAGACACGCAAGGTGAGCACACACCAAGCACACATCCCCGCCGCACAGGACAGGAGCTGCCGACAGCCATGTTCCCAGACCAAGTTGAACCATGCCCCACTTAGATAAAACACAAGTCTCGTGCATCTCCCCCACCAAAAAATTTTGTTGACTTTTATTTTGTACAAGAGAAAGTAAATAGTTGCTTTTCTTTAAATATAAAAATTATTGCCCTGGCTGGTGTGGCTCAGTTGGTTGGAGCATGATCCCATACACCAAAAGGTTGCAGGTTCGATTCCCTGTGAGGGCACATATCCAGCTTGCAGGTTAGATCTCCCCGGTCAGGGCTCATACAATAAGACAACCAACTGATGATTTTCTCTTACTTTGATGTTTCTTTCTCTCTCTTTCCTCCCTCCCTCTAAAAGCAATGAAAAAAATGTTCTTGGGTAAAGATTAAAAAATTATATAATATTAATTTTTCTTCAAACTATTCACTGCTCCCCTGTTCCATCCATCCAGTGGAAAATGCTGGTTTAGGGCATTTAGACATGCACTTTTTGTTTTATAGGGTATTTCCAGAGGTGTTCTCCTTGAAATAGAGTAAACACAGCCCAGCCACCTAAAGGGTCATATTCTAATAACAAAAACAGACAGAACTTAAGGCCATCAAACCCGCCCAGAAGTCCATGCATTCAACTCTTGAGATGCTGTTAGTTGAGCAGTGACTCAAAGGTGACAAAGAATAATTCCCATGATGAAGAAACAGCCATGGTGATGGTGTGACCGGCTGCACCATCTCTAGGCCAGATGAGTCCAAAGGGCGGGGAGTTCAGTGACGGTAGGCCCGCCCGTCGTGAGCCACAGACAAGCCTCGGGTCACCTCACAGGTCACCAAGCACAGCTTCTCCGTGACTAATTGAATCATAAACACAGTCTGCCCGATGAGACATGCCCCCTGCAGGAAGCAGCTTCCCACCCTCAATCTAACCTGCACTCCAATCCTGCCCCCGACTATCCAAGAGGGAGCTGCACATTTTAAAACCAAGTCCATGTCAAAATATAAATTTGCATTTGAAAGATAAGAAAAAGAACTATTGCTTTTTTTTTTAAATCCAGCTCAAGAAACTTAGGGGTTGCTGTGGTAGATGAAACTACATGCTATCAATCCAGGCATGAGGTAAAGGCCAGGAGGTACCTGCTGTGCCTCCACTAAACATCACAAAAGCTCCGCCCAGGGCCTTTGTACCTACTGCTCCCTCTACTTGGAACACTTTTTCCTCCGATACTCACAGGCTCCCCGCTGGCCTTTCCCTTCAAGCAGGGCTCCCTCCCTCTAAAGCAGGACCCTGCCCCTGCCCCACCCCCACCCTCTATCTTCTTGCTTGGCTTTACTGTCTCCTTAGTGCCCGTCTCCACCTGGCCTTAGAGCCCGGACCTGTCTGTTCACCGTCTGCCTCCCTCCATTAGAACATGTCCTTCACTTGCTCATGGCTGGGGCTCCAGTACCTACAAGGTGTGTAGCAACAGCAAGTGCACAAATACTGGTGGGATGAACAAGCAACGGCCTGGCCACGTACCGTACACAGTACAGGAAGTGCGTGTGGTAATCCGCGTACGTGTAGAAGGGGTCCCCTATTTGGTGGTCCAGCATGGAGTGGCTGTTCTGGAAGTAATTCAACACACTCATGATGGTGCAGTTTTTGTTATATGGTGAGAGCGGGGCCAGGCAGATGTCTTGAAGTGTCACCGTCTCGTTGTTATAAGATGCAGTAATGTTTTCGATGGCTGTTTGTAAGTCAAGAACCTGAAGAAGATACAAAGCCAGAAACACATCATTTCTACTAACCATTATTGCCCCAAGGGATCACAAGATACAAAGTATTTGGGGAAAGCTCTTCCTTGGACAGGGAGAGGATGAAGGCATAATATGGGGTAAAGTATCTGGTGACGCCAAAGCCCAGTCTTAGAGGACAGCAAACTGGGATGGAGACCCTATTCGACGTGTTCAGAGAGACGGGGAGGTGACACCAGTGCCAGGCCACATCTCAGTGCAGAACACATGGACATCGCCCCCCACTCCCCGCCCCCAGCAGTGACCAGCAGGGCCAGAGGGGACACTGGTGCAATATGCCTTGTCTTCCTGACACTCCCCCTCACCAAAAACAAGCCACTTGCTGCCTTGCTCCATTCTAGGATTATTTATGCATGTTCTCGTGTTTTCTAATAGAGAATGCACTCCTGGAGACGAGTAACTGCTCGGCACCTTCTGCAACAAGTTGGGAAAAAGCTCCAGGCAGTCACTGGTGGGGAAAAGATTCTACTGAAGTCTTGGGACTACACTGATGTTTTTCAAGACATCAGACTTTCTGCAGGCAAGATCCACATTTAAAGAAAAAGCCATGTGGATGTGCAACCGTTTGTTTAAAAAGAAGTGGGAGGCAGTTTATGCACGAAAACATTTCTCCAGGGCAAGTGTGCCAGGGGAGAACAAGGCGGATCTCGCCCCAAACACAACTCTCAGCAAATGCAGGAAACGATACCCTCCCTTCTTCAGGCAGATCAGTGATGACCAGTAGTGCCTCCCCAGGTCCCCAGGATAGCACAAAGGACTGTGGCTTCAGTCCTTTGGGTTCTAGCATATTCCTTTACAACCACCAAGGGAAAGAGACTCCATAAGTTCCTAAGGTGAACTATAAATACATTTTGCTTCAAAAGTGAAAAATGTTCATCCTGACTTCTAGAAAGAAGCAAGACCTGTCATATGCAGCAAACACAAAAGCAGACTATAAAAAACTGTTCATTAAGTTCAACACCTGCCATTCACTTTCCTGAAAATTCACTATTTTTCCATTAAGATATTCAAAATTTACTGCTACATTCAGCCCCGAACTCACAGCCAGCCGAACTGGTCGACGTGTAAAAGCCAACAAACCACTGTGCGCCTGGAAACGGAGTTCTGCAAAGAGATTACCTGGTGCAAAATCTCCAGGTTAAGCGGAGGTCCGAAGGGCACGTCGGATCCGGAGGGGTACGGCTGGTAGGTGTGTGTGTGGGTGTGGGGGGCCTGGATAATAAGCTGTTCTGTGCGGAAGAAAGGCCCAAAGTGGGTGTCGAAGTACTCTTTTTCCCGGCGTGCCTGGCTGCCGGGAGCTGACCAGAGGTCAACTGGGTTGGTCGTGACTTGGACAAACATCAGGCCTAAGGAACAGGCAGCAATGAAGACCAAGGAGAAGAAAATGACGCAGCCGGGGTTTTGGACACAGAAGGAGCCCCACTGTGTGAAAAGCTGCCTCAAACAGCCCTCAAACAGCTCACCAAGCGGGTTGCAGCAGGGCATCTCCCCTAAAAGGGTGGGAGAGGAAGAGAGGGTGGAGGTTAGAAGGCAAGCCATTCCTGAAAGTTGAAACAAGGAAAGCATTAGCTACTTCTGCCCCAGCAGGAATCCCGCCTGTACCGCCTAGGGATGTGCGTGAGATTCCCCTCATCCCACGCCCTCAGCTACCTAACTGCTCTGGAGGCCACCCTTCTTAGCAGCCCCCATCAGCCTTCCCTGCTATTCCTGCTCTCGGCCTGCCAGGTTAGCGCCTCCATAGCTCCATCCCAGTCCTTCATTATTCTACTGCTGTTACTAATGGCTTGGTTCTGGTCTGCCACCCCGACTAGCCTGTAAGTACACAATGCAGGACCTGTCTGTCTCAATCACAACTGCATTCTCAGCACCAGCACTGTCTCTCCCAGAACAGGCGCATACACATTAGTTGAGGAAATGAACACGCATGCCAACATAACCCTAACCCTGTTAGTACGAGTGTGCCTACCTTTGTCACGGACAAATGCAGGGAAAGCGATATTGCTATCGATGGGGGTGTACTCGGAGACAAAATACCGTTTTCTGAAAAATAAAAGCATGTAAGTAGTATCAGTGTATTTCATTATAACAAAGCTGCTCTTCTGACACTCCCATAACCCCTTAAAAGCTTACTTCCTCAGCCTGTTTTCTTCTTCCCTGTCACTTTATTTCACCCGAGTTCACAAAGTGTTAGCACAGTCTCAACGCATCTCCCCTAATATATTTAGGGGAGCTACTATTCCCACAAAGCAAGAATAGTAACTTCACTGCGGAGAAATCTGGAAGAAAGATGCCATCTTAACCACGTGATCAAGGCTCACATCACCAGCAAGGAGGCATGCAGATGTCCTGTGCCTCCTGATAGGGCAGACCAGGAGAGATGCAGCATCGCTCCTGTGACCTTCCTGGTCAAAAACCCATAACTTCAATCTAATCAGGAGAAAGTATCAAATAAAACCACATCGAGGGACATTCTACAAAATAATGGACCAGTACTCATCAAAAGTGTCCAGGCCGTAAAAGAAATGGAGAGACTGAGGAACAGGTCAGAGGAAGACTAATAAAGCACAAGTGGATGTGATACGGGATCCTGAAAAAGGAAAGGGGCATTAGGAAAGAAACTGGTGAAATTTTTATATAGTCCTTAGTTTAGCTAATAATCATGGTTTTGATAATTATACACTATGGGTTATGTAAGCTGTAACAGTAGGGGAAGCTGGGTATATATATATATGAGGTCTGTCTGGAAAAAGTCCAACCATTGTTAATATAACGAGAATGGTTTGTGTGACATCGATGTAACCTGGCAGTGAAGGAGAGTGGACTGGGATGCGCATGTGTGAACACTGATGACTTCACTGTGCTAGTCGGTGGGGGCAGTAGATGCCACTGACTGAGCATGTGTACTGTGTGGCCATCGCATTCAAAATGACTGAGAAAGTAGAGCAATGAATCTGCATCAAATTTTGCATAAAGCTTGAACACTCTTCCATAGAAACTATTTGGATGATTCAGGAGGCCACAGCTATGGGCAACTGGTGATGGGTAGCTTCATCATGACAACAAGGTGCCCATTCATGCATCATGTCTTATGCAGAGTTTTTTGAGGAAACATCAAATCACCCAGGTGACTCAGTCCCCTACAGCCCAGATTTGGTGCTCTCAAACTTCTGGCTTTTCCCAAAACTAAAATCATCTTTGAAAGGAAGCAATTTTAGATCATCAATGAGATTTCAGTAAAATGCAACAGGGCAACTGATGGCAATTGGGAGAATGGGGTGAGGCCTCAAGGTGCCTACTTTGAAGGGGAATGGGCTGTCATTGTCCTACATACAATGCTTCTTTCATCTTCTTCAATTAACGTCTCTATTTTCCATATTACATGGCTGGATACTTTCTGGACAGACCTCATATATTTATCCAACACATATACATTAAGTATTACATGTACAACTATTTCTGTACCTTTTTGTTAAGTCTCAAACTATTTTAAAATAAAAAGTTAAATAAAATAGACCGTCCTACATCAAGATCTACAGGGGCCCTAGTATTGCATTTCAATAGACTTGAACCATACTTGGCCCCTCAGACTTTCTGTCAAAGAGTGGGTGGTTACTACATGGCCCTTTAATTCACATCATTTTGAATAAATCAATGAAACCAACTTTAAATGTTTCAATGTCAGAACAGGGCTTTGATTATTTACTAGTTGCAGGACATAAGCAATTTATGAAATGGCTTTAATACAGATAATTGTTTCCTGTTCTAATTAACCAAGGTCTGCCAAGTAAAAACTGGAAGTGCAACTTGAGTAATATTTTCCTTCTTACTCTGAAGGACAAACAAAATAGCTTACCTGTAGCACCACACGGCAAAAAATGCTCCAAAAAACACGAGCAGAAACGCCATGTAGGTGAGCCACATGACAACATACATGGCGTCCAGGCCCCAGATTCTCCAGGGAAGGGGCAGGGGCGGGGGCTGGGGCTTGGGGCCGCACACGGCTGAGCAGTCCTGGCAGCTGCAGGGCCCGGTGACCTCGTCCACGGCCTCGGCACAGCCCTTGGTGGCATTGTTCATGGGCTCCATCCCGTGGGTGGGGAGATCTGCAGTGGGGATTGTGCTGAGTGAATGTCTCGATGTAGAAAACACTAAGTTTGTACTGAATCACATTCAAATCCAGTGATAAGCACAAGGAGATGCAGAACATGACTGGAAGAGTCAATAGGCCTGGAGGTTTCTATTCGATCAAATGATGTGTTGCCACTTAACCCTGTAAAATTTTAAGTGACCTCAGTAACTGAGCACAGCTAGGTTTTGTCACTGAGGTTTGGGAACATCCCTTGACGAGGAAAAGCTTCAATCGTGTCATTTTTTTATTGAGGAACTAGTCTTACACTATTTCAGAGTTCCTAAAAAGGCTTTTGTAACGACGTTTGGCCTTCTACTTTTTAAATAAAAAACCCAGATTATTCTTTTGACAATGTGGCAATAGCTGAAGGCAATTCTTCTCCCTCCTCTATTCCCATTCCTAGACCCTAAATTAACCAGGGGCCGGATAAAGGCTCTACTCACCTCTCTCACTGGAGGGACGTTCCAGGAGCTAGTTACCTGAATTTATCTTCATATGGCAGTTGAAGGCTCCTGGGCTTTAAAAAACAGGACAAATACACACCCCCGGGAGTCCCTGCACCTACCTGAAAAAATGGGGGTGATGGTGAAAGGTGCCTGGCCGTTGTTCTTATTGAACATGTACTCGATCCAGTTGGTGGCGTTGCAGGCCTCGGCATCCCTCCCACACAGGAGTCCCAGGGCTTTGTCGTTACTGGAGGGGGCCTCCACGTCCCTGCAGGCATTGTACATCGCTAGCAGGGGAGAGGACGGAAACATCACACTGCTTTAATTCGCTGGGAGAGATGTCACAAAGGCCTCTCGTATGTGAACTCAGAGACCCCCATGCAGTGCAATCAGCAGTTAGGGACAGGAATGGGGGGACAGGGGACACTAAGGGCGGAAAAGGAGATTACCCCTGAAACCAGCTTATCATGACGACTAGGCCAGACTCCAAGCAACAAACATAAGAAATAGGTGGGAAAGGCTTATGTTATCCCGTGTAGCCCACAACATCTGGGAGAAGTATTACTCCTACTGTACTAAGACTGAGGAAGGAGAAGCTAAGAACCTTAGTGCCTGTTCAGAGAACAAAGCTGGTTCCAGAAAACTTCGGTGGCAGGAAACTATACAGCTGGAGAATGAAGGGAACTTACAGAGAGAACTGGTTTCAGGGCAGAGGTCACATGAGAATGAACCCACTACTCCTCTTTCTGTTTTATTTTAGTACACATAAAGAAAGACAGTGCACTAAATGAGGATAATAATGTCCATGGCATTTTACACAGAAGGAAGTAGTGGTAATGGGTCCTATGTTAACATTTATTTACTAGCCCCTACTTGTTAGAAACTTCCCAGGATCTTCTTCTCCTAAAGGAGATACCTATAAAATTATTGTGTTTCACCCCACTCTTTTTAAAAAAACTTTTTTTAAGATTTTATTTATTTATTTTTGGAGAGAGGGGAGCGGGAAAGAAAGGAAGAGAAACATCAATGTGTGGTTGCCTCTTGCATGCTCCCTACTGGGGACCTGGCCTGCAAGCCAGGCATGTGCCCTGACTGGGAATTGAACCAGCGACCCTTTGGTTCACAGGCCAGCAGGCACTCAATCCACTGAGCCACACATGCCAGGGCTTACCCTTACTCTTGAAAGACAACTGAACTAGAGTGACAGTTATTTTCTTTAGAACTGTGATTATTCCATTGTCTTCTGGCCTCCACTGTTGCTGGTGAGAAAATTTGCAATTGTCATTCTTTTGTAATTTGTATTACAAATCTTGTGATTTGTATTTTTTTGTACCTGCTTTTAAGATCTTTGTCTTTGGAGTTTTACAGTTTCTTTAAACTATTTTTAGATATAGGTTTCTTTTAAAAATAGCTTTACTGAAATGTAATTCAGAGACCATATAATTCATCATTTAAAATTGGAATTTAATGGATTTTAGCTTATTTACAGATATGTACAACCATTACCACAGTTAATTTTAGAACTCAGAACCTTTGCATTCTTATCACCTTAAAATAAGAAACCCTGAACCCTTTAGCTAATGGTCCCTTATTTCCTTCTGCCCCACTAGGCCCTAAGCAACCACTAATCTACTTCTGTCTCTATAGATTTGCCTATTCCGGACACTTCATACACACGGAATCATGCAGTATGTACTGGCAGTCTTTTGTGACTGCCTTCTTTCACAGCCCATCCACGCTGCAGTGTGTGTCAGCACTGCATTCCCTTTCAGGTCCAAATGATACTCTGTCATGAGAACACACCACATTTTGTTTATGTATCAGTTGATGGATATCTGGGTTTTTCCACTTTTGGCTATCATGAATAATGCTGCTATAAATATTTATGTACAGCTTTTGTGCAGACATGTTTTCATTTCTCTTGTGGAATTGCTGGGTCATATGGTAACTGTGTATAATTGTTTCAGAAACTGCCAGACTGTTTTCCAAAGTGACTGCACCATTTTGCATCCCCACCAGCAGCAGAGGAAGGTTCAGACTTCCCTACATCCTTGTCCACACTTGTTGTTACTGACTTGTTGATTCCAGCCTTCCTGGCGGGTGGGATGTGGCATCTCATCACGGTTTTGATTTGCACTTTTGGATGCCTAATGATTTCAAGCATCTTTTCATAAGCTTATTGGCCATTTGTCCTTGGAGAAATGTCTGTTTATATCTTTTACCCATTTTTTATTTGCTTTCTATTTATTACTGGGTTGTTAGAGTTCTATATACATTCTAGATACAAGTCCCTTATTAAATACATGATTTGCATATATTTTTGCCTTTTCTTGATGGTGTCCTTTGAAGCACAAAAGGTTTTTACTTTAGTTTTTTTTGTTGCCACATTTTTGGTGTCACATTCAAGACTGTATTGCCAAATCTGAGGTCATGAAGAGTTATCCTTGTTTTCTTTTGAGATTTTTCTAGTTTTAGCTCTTACATATAGGCCTTTGATCAATTTTAAGTTAATTTTTGTATATGCTATGAGGTAACTGTCCAGCTTCATTTTGTTTTTTTTATCCTCGCCCAAAGACATACTTACTGATTTTAGAGAGAGGGAAAGGCAAGGAGAGAGAGAAGGAAACATCAATGTGAAAGAGAAACACTGATCAGTTGCCTCTTGTATGCGCCCTTACTTGGGACTGAACCCACAACCTAGGTATATGCCTTGACCTGGAATTGAACTTGTGACCTTCCAGTTTACAGGACAATGTTCCAACCAACTGAGCTACACTAGCTAGGGCTCCAACTTAATTCTCCTACACGTGGCTATCCAGTTGTTCAAACACCGCTTGTTGAAAGACTATTCTTTCCCCATTGAATGGTCTTGGCAACCTTGTCAAAAATCAGATGACCACAGACACGGGTTTACAGTTGACTCCTGAACAGTATAGGATTTGCTGGCACCTCCCACACAGTTGGCCCTCTAACTGTGTGGATTCTCAACTGCAGAGCTGACCCCCGAACAACATGAACTTGAATTGCAACAATCAACTGAACTGCAGTCAATTAAGGGTTAATTGGGTTAATGGAAAAAATCCACATATAAGTGGACCCACGCAGTTCAAAACTGCCTTGTTCACGGTGAATTGTATTTTCAATTCTATCTCATTGTTCTATATATTTACTCTTATTCCAGTACCAAACTGTTTTGATATTCATTGGTTGGTAATAAAATCTGAAGCTGGAATGTGTGAGGCCTCCTATTTAATCCTTTTTCACAATAGTTTTAGCTAGTCCTGGTCCCTTGCAAGTCCATGTGAATTTTACAATCAGCCTGTCGATCTCTTTCTTTCTTTCTTTCTTTCTTTTTAAACACACTTGATTTATTCCGTATAAAAGGTTAAGTTTACAACTAAACTTTTATAAAAAGTTTAGCATAAGTACATCATTACACTTTGTATGCAGAAATAGACATCTCTACCGCTATAGAAGAAAACTCTAATTAAAGAGTTCACAGGGTTTCACTCAATATATATATATTTATATATAAATATATACACAGCATTCAGCAGGCTTGCATCCAAAAGGTCATTTCTGACTGAAAGACTTCATTAAGTAACTGAATACTGGATCCTTCTGGTATTCGAGCTCCACCTTTGTCAAAGGCAGTCTGCTAAAACTGGATAATTCATTGTGATTTTCACGTTTTCACTCCCCATGGTGGGAACAGTATATAAAGAAAACCTTCCAACTGCAGAAAGAGCATTAAAAGTCTTTTTCATAAATAACTATCATAGTCCAGCCAGGTCAGAAACTCCCTGGGGAGGAGGATCTGATCCTTCTTAGTTCTGCTTCCATTTTTTAAAAAGGTCCATTCAACTTGTTGTTCTCCTTGTGAAATGGTTGAAAAATAAGTTCCTGTGGATTTGTTGTTGTGCAAAGGGGGGAAAGTCATGAACACCATTTACTCAGCCACAGAGTGCTTTGCTGTCATTTGACATGAACTCAGAAGGGAATTCAGAAGCCTGCAAGGACAGGATGCTGATGTCCGTGTTCAGGGTGGTCAGCGGCGTCCTGGATGCCTGGCTCTGGCCGGGGCGCGGGTGGTGCAGGCTGACAATGGTAGGGTGCGAGTCCAGGGCGATCTGCAGGTCCAAGACGTAATCGATGACATGCTGCAGGATTTCCGTCTTGCTCACCCTCTTGTTCTGGGGGATGCTGGGCACCAGCATCCTGAGCTTGGAATAGCAGTCGTTCCTGTTGTAGAGCAGGCTCATTGGGTCATCCACTGGGGTTTTGCTCCGGGAGATGCCCAGGCTGTGGTCTGAAAGGTTGTTTTTCCTAACGGACCTCATGGGACTGAAAGCTTTCATGCTGACCTTGGGGAAGGAAGGAGAGACCTGGAGGAAGCAGGCTGCCCTGGAGATCAGGCCGCCACCGCCTGCTGAGCTCCCAGCGCTGGGCACCAGGCTCGACTCAGAATCGATTTCTACATAAAAGTCAGTTGGGATTCTGATAGGGACTATACTGAATATGCAGATCGATTTGGGTGGTACTGCCATCTTAACAATATTAAGTCTTCTGAGCCAAGAAGATGGGATGGCATTCCATTTTTAAGATCCTTTTTAATTTCTTTAAATAATGTTTTATAATTTTAAAGAGTATAAGTTTTGTACTTCTCTTGTTAAAATTTACTCCTAAGCATTTCATTCTTTTTGATACTATTATAAATGGAATTATTTGTTGTTGTTGTTATTTTATTTTTTAAGATTTTGTTTATTTTTAGAGAGAGGGGAAGGGAGGGAGACAGAGAGGGAGAGAAACATCAATGTGTGGTTGCCTCTCTCCCGCCCCCTACCAGGGACCTGGCTTGCAACCCAGGCATGTGCCCTGACTGGGAATCCAACTAGTGACCCTTTGGCTTGCAGGCCTGTGCTCGATCCACTGAGGTGTACCAGCCAGGCCATTTTCTTTTCCTAAGTCCTAGGATTCACCTCTCATCCATTCTGGAAAATCCTCAGCTATTACCCTTTTGCTTATTGTCTCTCCCCAATTATCTTTCTTGTCTTTTTCTGGAGTTCCTCACTTTACCCCATGTCACTTTAAAAAAAATTTTTTTTAAAGATTTACTTACTTTTTTTTTTAGAGACAGGGGAAGAGAGGGAGAAAAACAATAATGTTCCCATTGGTTGCCTCTTGAATGCCCCCAGCAAGGACCTGGCCCGCAACCCAGACATTGCCTTGCCTGGGAATCAAACTGGTGACCTTTCAGTTCATAGGCTGGCACTCAATCCACTGAGCCCCGCCAGCTAGGGCCCACGTTTCACTTCTTGAATGATCTTTATAACCCTGTTTTCTGGGTGATTCTATCACATCTCCCAGCTTACCATTTGGTTTTTAGGTTTTTATTAAACACTTCAAGCACACAGAAAATGTGGAGAATACAATTCCCACTTACTCACTCCCCCACTCTATCAATCTATTTTATAGCATTTGCTTCAACAGTGAAAAAACAAACAAAACACTATACATACAACTGAAGCCTTCCGACTATCCCTCCCTACGATTATCATTCCTTCCGCAGGGTAACCACAATCCTGAATTTGATGTTTACCTTTCCCATGCACGTTTGTGTCCTTTTATGCCACATTATATCAATAAATATGTAGTACTGATTAATGTAACAGTACTGTAGTACTGTTCTATAACATTTTCAGTCAGTATTTTTAAGTCATTCATGTGACTGCCGTAACTCTCATATTTTTGAACAGTTTTAAGTATTCCATTATAGACTACAACTAAACTCCAATATATTATCCATTCTCTTAATTAGCATTTAGTGTCTCTGATATTTTCATTTGTTTTTTAAAAAAGGACTTTATTATTTAGAGCAATTTTAGGTTCACAGTGAAACGAGCAGAAAGTACTGGGCTCCCGTATGACCCCTGCCTACACATGAGCACCGCCACCCCACTATCAACCACACCAAAGTGGGACATTTGTTACTCGTGCTGAACCTGCGCTGACACAGTACTGTCACCCAGAGTCCATGGCGTACACTGGCATTCCCTCCGGGTGTTGTACAATGCATTCCACGGGTTCTGGAGAGTGTATAATTGCACGTATCCACCACTACAACACGAAACAGTAGTTTCAGGGCCCTCAAGAGCCCCAGAGCTCCTCCTTGTCATCCCTCTCTCCCCCGCCCCCCGGCTACCACTGAACCTTCTACTGTCTCCATAGTTCTGACTTTTACAGAGTGTCACATGCAGTTGGAATCGTACAATACGTAGCCTTTTTAGGTTAGCTTCCTTCACTTAGTAATATGAATCTAAGGTGCCTCCATGTCTGTACTTCCTTTTAGTGCTGAAGAATATCCCACTATCTGGATGTGCCACAGTTTCTCCATTCACCTACTGGGGGACACCTGGGTTTCTTCCAAGTTCTGGCAATTATGAATACAGCTTCTATAAATGTCCATGTGCAGGTTTTCGTGTGGACATGCATTTTCAACGCTTCAGGGTAAATACCAAGGAACATGATTGCTGGATCAGACGTAACAGTATTTTTAATTTTCTAAGAAACTACCAAACAGTTTTCCAGAGTGGCTGTACTATTACACATTCTCACCTGCAACGTGTGAGAGGCTCCCGGGGCTCCACAGGCTTGCCAGCACGTGGTGCTGTCGGTGTTCTGGGTTCCGGCCATGAAATAGTGTGTTGTCACATCTTATTGTTGTCACATCTTATTGTTGTCTTAATTTGGAATTCCCTAATGACATATGATGTGGGGCATCTTTTCATTTGCTTATTTGCTATGCATATATCTTCTTTGATAGGTGTCTGTTCAGGTCTTTTGTCCATTTTTCAATCACATTGTTCTCTTTCTTATTGTTGAGTTTTAAGTTCTTCCTATACTTTGGGTAATAGCCCTTTATGAAATAGGTGTTTTGCAAATATTTTCTCCCACTCTTTGTCTGTCTCTCATTCTCTTATGTCTTCAATTTTTCACAATCACAGAAATGCTACAACGAATATTCTTACACGGCTCTCCTGTTTACATACACTAAGAATTCTGCTGCGGCACTTCTGGGATGAGGGTACGTTTACCTTTAACTTTGCCAGGCATTGAGAAATTACTTTTCAGATGGTTTTCAAACACTTGCACCAAGTTATTGGCATTCCTATTGCTCTACATCCTCACCCATATTTGGAATTGAGTAATTTTATAATTTGTGACAATCTTATATATCAAATGGTAGCTTACTGTTTTAATCTACATTTCACTGATTGCTCTAGATACTAACCATTTATATTTATTTTATTTATTTTTAAAGATTGCACTTATTTGTTTTCAGAGAGAGGAGGAGGGGAAGGGAAGGAGAAAGAGAGAGAAAAACTTCGATTGGTTGCCTCTTGCACACCCCCAAGTGCGGACCTGGCCCACCACCCAGGCACGGGCCCTGACCAAATCGAATCGGCAACCTTTTGGTTCATAGGCCAATGCTCAATCCACTGACCCATGCCAGCCAGGGCAATCATTCATATTTATGAAACTTTTCACTTATGGTTTCTGCTTTTCCTCTTGTCTAAAATGCTTCCCTCTCACCTTAAAGTCATAAAGACATTCTATATATATTTTTTAAAATTCCCAAAATCAGTATTTTTAATCTATACATTTTTAGTATAATATGGGGAAACATACATTAGATGAACAGAATAATCAGTTTTTTCACTCCATCTATCAATGAACCCACCCTTCCCTTCACGGTTTAGAACAACACTCCCGGCAGGTGGTACCAAACTTTCACGTGCATGGTTGTGTTTCTAGACAGAATGATCTCTCTGTCCACCAGGTTGTCTGTTATGTCACATCATATGGCAAACTGATTCCTAGGTCTCTTACTTTTTGTTGCTTTTGTGAACAGGACCTTTTACCTATTAAATTTTTTCCTAAATTGATCATTACAATTAAAATTGTATGTTCCTCTTCTAATCAACAACTTTGTCACATTCTTACTCTTGTCGATTATACCTGGGCACATTCTTTGTTTAGCTGTGTCTGGTCTGCTGCTTGTCTTTTAGTCTATTTAGATGACTGTTCTCATAGTAGATTCAGTTGGTTCTATTTCTAATATGTTCATTCTTTGCCCCTAGTATCTTACTCTTTCATAACTCATTTCAGTGATTTTCGACAAACATCATGTGGTCTTTTTCAGGTTGTTCTATTATTTCTAGTAGTTGAGGTACCCTCTTCCTTGTTTGTTATACCTGCTTCCTTTCTCTTACAGTGATCTGTTTCTTCAGAGTCAAAATCTCCTCACCTTGGCCACCCAGGACCCTTCCACCCTCTCTCCTCAGTCTTGTAGTAATTCATGCAAGTTCCACAATTCAGGTCCCACAGAACCACAGCTCCACTGGGTTCTAAAATGGACAGAAGTGAAATGGCACACACTAAAAATCCCCACATGGAATCTTAGTTAGGAAGAAGTTAAAGCAAATCTCTTCTTTAAGGAGACTTTTACAGGTTGTAGTTCAAGTCGTAGGATACAAGCAAAAAAATAATTCATATTTCACAGCCAATGGAACTAAAAATTGTCACTTGCACACAGTTGACAGGACTATAAAAGGAACAACTTCACCCACTGCCCTGATATCAGCTGTAAAAGAGGAGTAATTAAAAGTTTACTTACCATTGGCAAAACTCTCTCCAACATAGTACTGTAATTCTTTTACGTTTGTTTTCGTCAGGTTTGTAACAGGATCAAGATAATCTTCAGTTTCTGTAACGTTTAGAAACTGACTTTGTCGAGGGCTACATGTCAGCTCACAAAACAGGTTCATTAGGTTATAAAAGCACGATGGACATCTAAAGAAAAAGTAACCATATTTGGTATGATGTCACAGATAATAAGACCAACAGGAGAGTGACTTAAAATAGACAGAGCATATTTCAAGTTTATTGTAAAATGATGAATGAATTACCTTGAGCACATATCAAACCCAGCAATCCTAAACCTAAAACCGCCCGTTAAAGTAGAGACATCGCTTTAAAAACTGCCCTAATTACTACTTTTATGTTGTCCAGATATAATTTCAGAAAGGGAAAAACACTTCTCTGAATTCTACACTTTATAATTTAGAGAAATATTTTCTTTGACTTGAAGCAAAAGGGACTTAGAAGCTTCTTGGTGAAGATTCTGATTAGGAAAAACAAAGGGAAGGATGAGATTTTCACAATAGAATGATCATCTTAAAACCTTCTGAAGGACCCTCTTCCAAGCCCCAGATAATTCCTAGGCCCTCTCTAAACACAAGAGCATTTCCTGTGACTTGAAGAGAAAAACAGAACAGCAGCGGAGGTCTCCGGCAGCATGCACTTCAGCAGCACCCCAAGCTGTCTGCTGTACTTCAGGTTCGAAGTTTAAGCTCCTAATGCTGACTAGTCATATGGCAAAAGAACCGTCTCTCCTCTTTGATTCACAGCTATCTGCACAAACCATTGCTTCATTAGACATGCGGTGTTGGAACACAACCAATGAGATCGATTGTTCTAATCCAGTTCAGACGCCACACAAGGTACACGAGGATATGGAACAAGGAGTGTGTGGTCCCAACCTTCGAAGCATCTGGTTTAGTGAAGGAGCAGGCACACACACTGACTCTCTTTCAGCTATCTTGTGCTTTACTGTGACCAAGACAGGAATGACAAATATACCATTTATAACAAAAATCACTCTTGGGGTGCACAGCTTTCTAACACTTTCCATGAATTATAAACTTCCTTCCATATTACTACATTTAGTCTCCATAATCATCAACTCGACAGCTGCATGACATTCCATACATGAGCCTCTCATTATTTGCTGTTACTGATCAAGCTTTGGTACCTCTGACAACATGGAGAAAACGTGGTTATCTTCTGATGTCCGCAATGCCTCACCTAGAGCAGGTGCTACAGAAATGTATTTCCATTGAATGGTGGCTCCAGTCTGGCTTCATCAACACCCACTAGCCTTCCACAGGGTATGCTGGCCCAGTCAGATTCTTAACGTTCGGTCTGTTATCATATTGCACGCTGTTGCATTGCAATTGCAATTTCAACCTCTGGGAGGGAGCAGGGATTCCTCTGTGGATGCCGACTTGGGCCCTGTCACCTGCAGTGGTACTGGCAGGAATATCTGCACAGAGAAGCATTTCCCCCTTGCCATATGTCCTCTATCCACCTTCATCAGGGTGCTTATGTGTGAAAAATGTAGAAAGTACCACAGTGTGCTGTTCTGAAGACCGCCATCAGCTTGTTTTTTTTGCACAATGAGAACTGCTGTGTCAGCTTAGATAAGAACATCTCTTCTGTAACCGTTTTCACTGCCCTGGTCATGGAGCCCGATTCAATAGCAAACAGACTCTGACAAAACTGGCCGACTACGCCAGAACAATCTTGTTAACAGTAACCAAAGTCCAGCTCGACTGAGGACGGGGCCTCCGGCACATCAGGTCACCCAAGGAAGAGAGAACCGTGTGCAAACCAGGGAAGGTGGAGCGAGGAGGGAGACGCAGAGGGTTCCACGGATGAGGGTTGTGGGTTGGAGACCTGAGCAGAACCGCCCGCGGGCAAATAGGCTCGGGTCTGAAAGGACCTAGCTCCCAGTGTGGCTACCCTTTGGGGTGAAGACATCTCAGAGAAGAAACAAGTATGAACTTGGAATGTAGCTAGGAAGAAAAATAAGTCTGATAATTATTACTTTATCAGAAATTATTATTTCTGAGAAGTCGTAAGATTGCTTTCTTCAAATAAAACTGAAACTTTTAAAGAAAATCAGAATGTTACTAGTTAATAAGTGAGGTGAGGTCTTGCTTCGTGCCAGGGTTAGGCTCTAATAAGACTTTGAGCGGAACCACAGATAATGACACCGACTGTCCCGTGGAGTAACCGACATAAACGAGAGCTAAGTTCCCATGGCGTCTCAGCAACATTACAGCAAAATGACATCATTCGAGGACCTGCTGTACCTGAAACCCATTTTGTCTGCCTGGCAGTCAGCCTACCTGGACAGAAACTGCAGGGGCAGCTGCAGGTTGTCTTTCAGTGTCCGAAGCTGCTGAACATCACAACAAAGACTGACATTGTCGAAGAAGAAGCCTGGGCAGAGTTCCTTTTGGGTGAGAAAGCACGGATATCAGAGTGGCATAAGGACAAACATCCTTCAATGAAATAAGACAATTTTATTCACATAATCCTTCTTAGAAACCAAGGATAAGACATCTATTTGCAAAGTTCTTGCAGAGTTCTTTCAAAAGGTTCTCAATTTACTCTATCTAAACTAGGGAATCACAAAAGTATAGTCATTTCACAATTTTCTCTTATTTAGAAGCTCACTCTCCTCCCCTGACCAAGCATTTAACCTCTTCTTCGGTTGTTTTTTTTTTTTTTAAGTCTAACCAGAATGTTATTTACTGCCTATTTCCATTAGTCACTCCGGGAGAGTCGATGCCCTTAATAATTCTGATGAGGGAGCAAGGACGCCTCAGGGACCCTGCTACTGCATGAATTTGATTTTAGATTCCTTCAGCCTCTAGAAGCAGGCTGTTCACCTTGGTTTTCACAATTTTTTCCTAATATCCCCGTGTAGCAGGGCTGGTAAAAGGGACAACAGAAAACAGAATCCCGGCAGCAGCCAAAGGGCATGGGCTTTCAGTAAGGCATCAAGTCAGCTCCAGAAAAACTAAGCCTCTGGAGTTAGTATATTCCCCTCTCTGCCATCATGTGCTACATGTAAATTTGGGATAAGATTTAAGCCTATTCGTGTTTCACCAACCATCACCTCACAATAACATTTAAGACATAATTACAGAGGATTTCTGATTAGCATGGTATGTTCCCAATGCCCAATACAGTGAACTTACCTGCACTAAGTCATACCCATCCTTTGGCAATGCTCTTGGTGCCCCAGAATATTTGCAATTGTACCTCTTATCTCCAGATGCAATTCCACATTCTCCGTACCAAACACAGGACTGTGAAAATGCCTACAGAAAGTCAACACAAAACTCATTTCAACGGCGTCTCAAGGGTACAACAAATTTCAATAGCAAAAAACATCCACTCAAGCACCTTTATAGAAACTTCCAATGTTACCTGCAAAATGAGGTAACAGCCAGAGGCAATGATGAGTTTAACATTTTTAAAAATATTAGTTAAAATAAACCAAATACCGCAAAAGTACTTGTCAAGTGAGTGAGTGAAGTAGGTAACGGGAACTAATTAAGTTTACACAATCTCTACTTCCTGCCAATTGACTTTTCTAAGAGAAAGCTGCAGTTTCATGTAAGAATTACTAAGAATCAGCATTGAGGAAAGCAAGACAGCATGTGAGCTGGTGATTACTAAGATACTATTTCTGCACATCTGAATAAGGAATCATGAGCTCTAAGGAACGACAGAACCTTTCCATACACATGTAGGTTAGCAGTGCATCACAACCAACATGAAGAACAACATAAACACTGAGAGACCTTCAGTAAGAAGCAGCAGGTAAGTAAAGTAATCCTTATCCTTAAGATAAGTAAAAAGTAATGTGCTAATTTTAAGGAAAATCACCTCACCGATCTTAAAAGAAAAATTTAAAACCTCTTATGTAAAGATTTCTCAAGAGCCACTCGGAGCCCTCATGTGAGAGTCACAAGGCTGTCGGAACCTTCAGGAGGGAGGGGGTGCAGTGTGAATCATTGTGTTAGAGTGGCGTGGCCACCCATCTCTGCCAAGCTGGCTGGGGCCACAGGCTTGCACAATCTTGCAGTCACCTGTCCCCTGGGGAAACAGAGGACATGGAGAAGTAACCAGGCTCTCATGATACCTGGTGCGAAAGCCGTTTTGAAGAATCTGCACAGAGGCACCAGAGTGCAGGAGTTCTCACCAGGGCAGTGCACACAACTCACACACACATAAGGAGCTGAGTCAGTCCCTGTCGGTCCCCCCCTGTGGGGTACAAATCCCACAACAGGCACTGAAGCTCCAAAAACACGAAAGAGAAAACAAGCAGGTGGCTAAGGGGTGCCTGTGGAGGGAGCCTAAGGGGTCAATACCATTCGTCTCTGAATTCACTCTTCAGGTATTTCACAACAGAAGTTACCACTTACCCTATCTTGATTCATTGGAAGTCATATGTTTAGGCCACAAGACAGGGAAATCATACAAATGAGAAAGTGACAAGTATTCAACACTACCACATACCAAATCTTTGGCAAGATGCCACACAATTCCATTTTTATGCAAAAGGAATCACAATTATTTCCATAAACCTAGCAATTCTAGGGCAACTATTGTTCTTCCCAAGACTGTGGGTTTCCAACCAAAAGGTCACCATCCATCTACTGAAGTCTGAAAAGGCAAAAAGCTGATTAAGGAGACAGTGATGCTGTTATTGGCATGCAATTTAATAGGAGGAATCCCTTCCTAGACCTCACATTATTCTCAACAGACCAACAGGATGAGCAAGTCTGGGCCTTGGGTGGGAGCAGGGCAGCACTCGGCCCGTCACCCACTGAAGTGGCAGAAGTCCAGTCAACAACAAACCACAATCACGACTCGGGCATGACTAGCAGGATGGGTGTCTGGAGTCTGAATTCCCCTTTCTCAGTACTCGGTGCCATAAGAGAAAATAAAGATGACTCAGTGCTCTTTGGTCCCTGTTCACAAAGACCATCCTTTACAATCTACGTCGTTTCTTTCAAAGCAAAGTTTCCGCCCATCTGGTAGGAGAGAGGGGGGAGGGGAGAGCTCACAATAAATGTGCTCATCACAGACAATCAGGCAATCGCAGCTGGAGCAGGCGCCTGAAGCTTGCTGAGCAGTTTTCCTGCCTGTGAGCTGTTGTTGCTCATCACCGCTGCTCGTTGCCTGGATGTGGTGTGAAGACCCAGTGAAGGCACTGCATGGGAGGACTTGGTAAACGGTAGAGCACCGTACCATCCAACGTCAGGAACTACCAGTAAGGTCTTCCAGCTGTTTGGGACCTCAGCACAGGGGTCCCAGAGGCCTGAAGAAGTTAAAGTGCCCGAGGTTTTTCTGGGCCCAGGAAACTGGGCTTGACTCCAAGTTCTTAGGTTTGCTTCCCAAAGGCATCCTGCCTAAGGCAGCAGCCCTAAGCCGGTGGGGCCCAAAGTACTCCCAAGCCACCTGTATGTGCTAGGCATGGCTTGAACTGCTTTTTGCATATCAACCTAATAAATTCTCAGAGTGGGCTGATGAGGTGGGTGCTATTATCATGCTCATTTCACAGGTGACGGGGCGCGGTACAGTGAAGCTAAGTAACTTGTCCAAGAGTGGCAGAACCAGGAATGGGGACTCCAACCGGGACATTCTAGGTTCAGGGAACAGTCTTAATAAAATATGATCTACTGTGTAATTAAGGTCTTCACTCTAACATCACAGCCCCTTCCCACTCCCCACCTTGTGTGGGGCATACACGGATGTGCACGCATTCAGACAGCTGCCCTGGGCTGGGGCTGTGTCTCTTCTGCCTCAAGTCTCTCTTGACCTTCAGCTCCCTCTTCTCACCTCCAGCCAGACAGTGAGATGCCCCTCGGCTGCAGTGCTCCCGAGCTTCCTCCACCACCCGCCACAACCCTCCGCCACCTGGCCTCCTCCTCTTCCACATTTTCAACCTCAGCTCTCTGTTGGTCCCTTCACCTGCTCCTGCCTATAAAAGCTGCTCTAATTTTATTCTCCCTCTCAGTCAAACCACCTCCAACTTCTCTCCACAGACACTCAACAACCGCAGGTGGCTCAAAGGGAAACTGATCTTTTCTCTGAAGCCTCCACCATTGCCCCGTCTCTGTTCATCAAGGTCTAAGCCTCTGCACCTTATAGATCCACTTCCCAGGGAGGCTCCCAGGTGCAGTCTCCTGCACCTCTTCCTCCTCAAACTCATACCCTGCTGAGCCCGCAGCCACTCTTTGTCCATCTCGGCACCTTCCATCCTGACCTCGGCAGTGTCTCCTAGGCACAGCTGCTGCTTGGCTCTTTCTGAGCCATAGCTGCAAGGTTTTCTGATTCTCACAAACCTATGATACACTCTTCCCACGGCCTGAGACAAGTTCCAGAAGCCTCACCTGGCTCTGCTGCACACTCACCTCCCACCCTTCCTTCCTTCTGTCCTGCACTAGGTGGGACTTCACTGTCTCTGCACAGTTCACATCGGTCCTGCCTCCCTTCCCTACACTACACACACTCCTTGGTACCTCAGGGCCCCTCTCCAACCCTCAACTCCCCGTGTGCCTTCCTGACCCACGCAAGCCCAGCCCAGCATCCAGGCACTTGTTAAGTATGCTTTTATTAGCTCCTTCAATCCTCTGACCGAAGAGGTACTTTGGTACTTTGGGCTGGTACCAAAATAACACTATTTTTCAGAAGAGGAGATAGAGTTATGCAGATAAGGTGACTTATCCAAGGCCACATCTAAGAAATGACAGAGCCAGACCCCACCAAAACCCTGGCTGACTCAGAACCCGGAGCTCCTACTCCTCTCACGGAACTGAGGGTCACTCCTCGGTGGCCCACTGGCTGGGCCATCCTCATCTCCGCCTCCCGCCAAGAACCCAGCTGGCATCGGAGCAATTAGATTTTTCAGTCTCCAAATCACAACACCTGAGCAAGAGGACAGATGCACTTTAAGATCCCTGGATTGTCAGGGCAGCACCTGAGAGCAACAGCAAGAGTACACCGGGTGGTCAAGGGCTCACATACAGGCCACTCGCTTCCCTTCTAAGCAAAGCACCTGGTAACAGAAGTAAGGTGTCTGGACGAAAGTTGCCTTTACTATCTACAAGAGTACCTAGTACTGATTTCACGTCAATAAGTAATACTGACTTGGGGAAGGAAGTATGGTGCCCAGTAGTGAAAGAAAACACACCGATGTCTGAGCCCAAGTGTCACTTGACCACCCAGAGTCTCTGATAACTGGATTTGGTAAGTCCCACTTACGGGTCCAACTCTAAAGAATACTACTTCTTCAGTTCATCACGTGGTCACCGACCAATTTTAAGAACTACTCATAATCATAAGAATAATCTTTCTTAAATATATGAAAATGTTGCCAATTCCTAAAATGTTAAAAGTAAATGGTTTTATTTTTAATTATGTTTTATTGATTATGCTATTACAGTTCTCCTGATTTTTCCCCATTTGCCCCCCTCCACGCAGTGCCCTCCACTCCCACAGGCAAACCCCACATCCTTGTTCATGTCCGTGGGTCATGCGTGTAAGTTCGTGGCTACTCCCTTTCTTATACTGCATTTTACATCCCCATGGCTATTCTGTAACTGCCTATTTGTACTTCTCAATCCCCTTACGTCTTCACCCTTCTCCTAAACACCCCTCCTCCCATCTGGCAACCATCAAAACACTCTTTGTATCCACGATTCTGTCTCACTTCCTCTTGTTGGCTTAGTTTGCTTTTTAGATTTAATTGTTGATAGATATGTATTTATTGCCATTTTATGGTTCACAGTTTTGATCTTTTTCTAAATAAGTCCCTTTAACATTTCATGTAATAATGGTTTGGTGAGGATGAACTCCTTTAGTTTTTCCTTGTCTGGGAAGCTCTTTATTTGCCCTTTGATCCTAAATGATGTCTTTGCTGGACAGAGAGAGCAATCTTGGCTGTAGGTCCGTGCTTGTCATGACTTTGAATATTTCCTGCCAGTCCCTTCTAGCCTGCAGAGCTTCTTTTGACACATCAGCTGACAGTGTTATGGGAACTCCCCTGTAGTTAACTACCTACTTTTCTCTCACTGCTTTTGAGAAATAACATTAGAAACTCCTCATTTCTCCATTCCCCCATCCCATTTCTCAGATTTAACCAGAGCTAATTTTGATATTTAGGTCTTGTAGGCTTTTAATTCTCCCACAGGCAAGCCTTCAGAGATGTATACCTACAAACACATATGAGTGCAGTGACTTTTAAATAGCTTTTTCACCAATAAACCTTGACCACCCTCCCCAGGTGGCTTTGGCTCTACCTGATCTGCCCTTAACTGTATCTCTCTGAGTCTCCAGCCCCACTGTCTTCCCCACAGGTGTCGGTCTCCCCATCTTGGAACATCCTCCCTCTTACAAGCCTCTCCTAAGACTCCTGTCCTCCACTAAACTTAACTCTGACTCCTTTCATCTGGTTCCAGTCCAGCCGCTCCCCGGACCAGGTGAGCTGTCCTGGGGCAGAGGCAGGTCAGCCC
Source organism: Phyllostomus hastatus (assembly GCF_019186645.2). NCBI lineage: Eukaryota > Metazoa > Chordata > Mammalia > Chiroptera > Phyllostomidae > Phyllostomus > Phyllostomus hastatus. Next base: position 20,151,723 of record NW_025333960.1, read on the forward strand.
CGGGTAGCACCTGGCTGGCGCTCAGGGGATCCCTCTTCACCCCTCATGTCAGCAGGTATTCTGTGCCCAGAGCTCCGCTGAGCATCATGCCTGCCCTGGGGGTGGGCAAACTTTTCCTCAGAGGGCAAACCAGTAAATATCGCAGGCTTGTGGGCCATGAGGTCTCTGGTAAATGCTCAGCTCTGCCCGTTGTAGCTCAAAAGGAAGCACAGACCATTGGTGAATGGAGAGCATGGGCATGTCCCAGGCCGACGTCATGCACAATGACAGCCTCTGGTCGGACCACACTTTGCCAGCTCCTGCCCAAGGACCAAGCAGAATTTCTGTTTATGAGAATTACAAAGTTGTATATGTGGCTGGAAGAGTATTTTCTTGCTTTTGTCTTCATTCCCTTAAAAGACCATTAAATCCTAAAGTGCTAAGGCCAGATGTTATACTTCTTCCAAAATTCCCTGCAGTACCTCATCCAGTTTCCACCAGTTCCAAAACCATGACAAACTCACCATGAATTGAAGGAGTCAAGATGGATTATGTAAGAAGTTCAAAAATGGTAACTGCTGGTTGTTTTAGCTTTAGCTCACAATGTAGTAGTTACAGGGCTAGACCATCCACTTTTAAAGGTTAGGTCATATGGATATTTCACAACATGGTTCAGAGTTTAATTATTGGGTATATATTAAATGGTATATATAGGATAAGACAGCTTCTTGCAATAATGACAGGAATAGTTTAGAAGAGGCTAAAAAATGCCCTTTCTGCTGTATGTCAGCAACTATAGCAACAGCCAAACAGACTATGATGGGGACTGCATGAGAGCGCACCTTACTTATCATGTGGAGAAGCTCTGAACATCAGCAGCAGAACCCTACACTCAGGCTGCCCTTAGAAAATCCTGCGGAATAAAGCATTAAGTAACCCATGTTCAAATGCTCACTGAACACATTCAGTAAGACACCAAGTTACTTGATTTCTCCCTCATTGCCTCCTTTATTTCTCAGACCCCGCTATGGCATAGTAATGCAGCATAATATAGGTAAGGAAATCCAGGCTCAGAGAAGATTCTCTGAGGTCACATGGCTCATCAGTGGCCAAACCAAAGATAAGAATCAGATGTGGAGCACCAAGTCAAGCACTGCCCATCCTGTCCGCCATCCCACCCCCAGGCTGCTGCACTGTGCAAACTCCAGCTCAGCTGGTACAAAAGACGTATCCGCAGACCGACCATGCATCAGAGATGGGGTGTTCCATCCATTATAGTCCTCCACAAGTGTTTCTCTTTCCACATCGATGCACTCACTTGTAGGAATGAGCACCATCTACATCTTTTTATGTCTGTCTCTAAGCAGCCAGCAGATCAGGACTCACTTTCTCAGTACAGCTGACTGTCCTCAACCTCAGACCTGCACTTGGCCACCCCACTGCAAGTGGAGAACAGGCTGGGTCCTGCCACTTCTGCCATTGTCCTGACCGCATAAAGTTCACAGCAGAACCTAGAGACACACCCAGCTCAAGCTCCAGCGAGGGGATCAAACAAATATGACAGGTCATTGGGTTGGAGGCTGTGCTGGCCTGACTTTTACTGAAGAAAATCTCAGGGACTCTGTTTTACAGATGACATGGGGTGAACATACCCACAGCACAAAGAATGACTTGTGAGCATCAGGCATGCCTGTAGGTGGGTGTTTAAGTCATACATCTTTAGTTAAATGGGCTCAGCTAGTCTTCCTTTACGGATAAAGTAGTCTGCAGTTTAAGTGACTCATCCAAGGTCATACTACTAGTTAGTATCAAACATCGCTGAGCTCTGACACCCACAGTTTGAAAAATAATCCAAGGTAAAAAACTAAAATAAAACTGTGAAAGGGGACGTAAGTGTATCCTGTCTGCAAGTTTTTTCCTGCGGGATATTCTCACAGTGTGGCAGCGGAGCAATGGGTCAGGCCGGCAGGCTAAATCCATCCCTGGTGCATCACTCGCTAGCTTTGGAAGAAACCACACTGAAGCTACAAACATGCCTTGAGTGAGGTGCCTGACTGGCCAAGGGGAACATTTGTTGAACACACATTCTACTTGGCTGGCTAAATATGAATAAACTGATAGCCATAGTTTGAATTTGAACAGAGCACAGAAGTCAGAACGCAGTGACCCAAGCCCCCAGTCTGCCATTTACTAGTTACGTGACAAATTTGAGTGCCAATATCCATATCTGTAAAACAGGAAAAACAGCACCTCACCTATCTTACAGGGTGTGCTGTGAGATCAAGACAAGATCGGTTGTTTTATCCACTCACCTACTGATGGATGTTCTGGGACATTTACGCCATGGAATACTACCCGGGGGTAACAAAGAAGAAAATTGTACCCTTTGCGACAGTATGGATGGACCTGAAGAACACTATGCTAAGTGAAATAAACCAGTCAGAGAAAGACAAATACCGTATGATTTCACTCATAAGTGGAACCTAATGAACAAATGCAACTAACAAGGAAAATGAAGACAGACTCGTAGGCAGAGAGCAGGCTGACAGCTAAGGCGGGGGCAGGGGTATGGTGTTTGGGGGTGGAGGGATTGAGCGGAAAGGAAAAAGGACTCATGGACATGGATAACAGTGTGGTGATTGCTGGGGGGAGGGGAGTACAAGGGGACTAAATGGTAATGGAAAAAATACTTAAGATTAAATAAATTTTAAAGAGACTAAGGAGAGAGATGAGAAGGAGGATAGTTGTTAACTTCTTCATAACAGTAGAGCCTCAATTACCTGCCCTTTAAAAATCACTTTTAAGGGGATTTATATTATAGGTAGGAAATAATAAAAAATGTTTTAATGAAAACAATAATTCAATCACCCAAAAAAAATCAGAAGTGTACTAGCAATGGAAGCACTATGCAAAAATGAGGTAACTCCTTTTTCTTTAGTTTCTTGTAAACTAGAATGTCATTTTTAAATAGCTCGATTGAGATTATTTAAATACCATAAAATTCATCCTTTTCAAGTACACAGGTTTAGTAACAGGTAACAGGTAACTTCCCTCCTCCATTCTCTCCAGTTTTCCTCTTGTCCATCTGGTAAGCATTAGTCCACCCTCCAAAGGTGAGCTAAAAAATGGGCTCCCCATAACTTTTGCCCTTGTTTTACTATAGCACAGGTTGCACTGTAATTTTTAAAACATAGTCACACTTCCCATCAACTATGAATAGGACAGGGATAGAAACTACTAACATTTATATAGCACGTTACAGTCTGCAGACTGCTTTCTATGTTGTTTAATCTTTTGACATGCTTTTGTACCCTATACTGTGTCTATGGCAAACACTCTGTATTTGTGAAATCACTGAAGGGCAATGATTTGAGTTCCTCTGTGGCCTTAGGGGAAATCATCAGATAAAGAACAAATTTTAAAGCTTCACTCTCAAATTCCCCAAATTCCCCAACAACACACTTGGATCAGTGAGCGGGGTTTTTTTTTTGTTTGTTTGTTTGTTTCTGCTTTTTTAAAATGTTTTCTTACCAAAGCAAATATTCCAAAGACTAAAAATAAGAGGCATAGTCCAAGCACAGGAAAACCTGTCTGGCCACAGTTGGTCATTGATGATCACCCAGAAACCAAGTGCAAATCCAGCTCTGATCTCCGCTGGCCCCTGAATTCCTCCTCCATCCTATCCTCTCACCTGAGCCCACGGAGGCCCAGTGATTTGGAGATTCAGAAAAGTACGAGTCCCAGCCATAATGGAGGTGGCAAAATATAGTTCTTGCCTCAGGAGCCTGCATTCTGCAGTATTTCACTGTCTTTCCACAAGCAGCCTGAGAAGTGGGCATCGCTGTCAATCCCTTTTATAGTGGAGGACACTGAAGCTCCAGGGGACCACGGGCTTGCCCAACATCACTCTTGGTAGGAGGAGGAATCAGAACCCACATCCAGATCTTTTTACTTGACAAGCCTCTTGCCAGGCAGTAAATGCTGCTGCAGAAGTTTAAACAAAGATTTAGAACATCAGAGAGAGGGCATAAATGGTAAATTGCATTGGGGGAACGGATAACCAATGTCATGAATGATGGAACATTTGAACTGGGCCTTGGAAGATGTGCACGGTTTTGGGACCAAGTAGCTTATTTAGCTGGATGGCTGATGCCCCTCACAGAGCTGCGGGTACAGGGGCAGAAAGGGGCCCTGAGATCAGACCAAAGATGGTTGGATCTAGGCTTCTGCAGTAGGTAATGTGTCATCCTTAAAATACCCCAAAAAGCACCCCTTTTAGAAAGAAGAGAGACCATACTGTCTTCCTGCCCAGTGGGACTCTTTGATTCTTTGTTCTGGGCCGTTGGACAAACACTGAAGGAACACAAAGACCCATTCAGCCACTGGTTTTCTCCCTGCCCACTCGCTAAAATAGAAAACCTATTTTTCCTCTACTTACTTGTGTTAGTAGAATATCTGATCGCAGCATCAATCAAGGAGAAATGTGAATATGGGCAAGACTGCCCACATCCACTACATTTTCAGGTGGTTATTCTTCATCACTTTCAGGCCAAAAAAGTAAACCATTCTAGATCTTAGGAAAAGCCATTTTAATGGCTTAATTCCTACTCAAACATCACTCCGTTCCAAGTTCCTTAAAACAAAGCTTACTCACAAAAAGTATAGTCAGGAGATAGATACAATTTCTCAAAACTACACATATTATTTGGATGACCACAAGGTTTTAAAAAAACCCTGTGGTCTAGTAATGTTAATATCATCATCTGCAAAAACTAAAAATTAAGTAAAGCAAAAATCCCTCCTAAATGTATTTCAGACCTTCAAAGGACTTTATTAGTGCTCAAACTAAATCCAGATGAGTGGCTCTCCTAGGTAAAAATTCTCAAAACAGTTTTTTTCTATTTTACTCTTTTTATTCTACACATTAATGCCCTAGACAAGGAAGACAGAAGGATTTTTGTGTTTTTTTGTTTTCCTCTCAAAATACCAGGAGCCCAAGTCAGCCCATTCCACGTTCTTTGTCTGAGGCCAGGTCTGCAGGGCCCAAATACAAGGGGGAAGGTGGCTATATGGGTCCAGTTTGCTCTGGACCTTTCCCAGAGCCTTCTGCCCAGCTGCTGCTGATGAACAAGGACAAGGCAAGAGGAGACCAAGGCTACACCCACAACAGCCTTACTCCTCACCCCACCCCCAATTTGTCCAGGTGTTCTGAAAGCATCTGTAGGCACGAGGGAGTTCATTTATAAAATAACAATAGGAGTTTTTCCAGTTAAGCTGAACAGGCCTGTCCAAGGCTTCCAGGTGTTTTGCAAGAGACTTGTGACCAACCTCTAACCTATCCCAAAAATCCTAGGAGGAGATAACTCTGTGGCCATCGGCCTGGATACCAGCTCCAGGTCAAAGGATTTCAGATGTAAATGAAAAAAATAACTACGTCCATTGTGAAGCCTGTCTATGAAATCGTGAGCTAAAACTCTAGGGAAATTAAACAGCTGTATTTTTTAAGGCACATAATTGCTACTATTTCGTGAGTTTTTACTGAAGTGATGAGGTATCTCCATGTATCATGTCACTTAATAACCCTAATAATCCTATGAGGTATTGTTTATCTTCAGAAAGAACTGAGGCTTGAAAGAGAAGTGTGCCCAAAGCCAGAGCTAGTGAGTGGTCCAGCTGCTCACCTCTTTCCAAATTACCTTCCTGAACCTTGCTTCCCTCCGTCTTCCTCCCAACCAGGCGCCATAACCCCACACTGCTGGGGATCCCCCCACACACATACAGGAGAGAGCCACAGCTCTTCTGGCTCTTGGACCCTTACTGGGTCAGCATCTCCTATCCACTTCTGAGAACTGCAAAGAAGTTCAAGGAGACGTTTTTCTAGTCCTGGGAAAGCCAGCTTTCCCTGTGATTCATTGACCCTCTCATTGCTGACACACCTGCAAGTAGGCACAGCATTCCCAGAGATCACTCCTTCATCCTGATGTGGTTTAATCAGCACTATATCCTTACCCATCCCTCTCGACCCCCAGTTTTCAAATAGGAAACTGTAGACACACAAATAGCAGTGAGGCACTTGTGCACAAGGCAAAGCTGACCCAGGGAGTCAGGCCACTGAGTGTCAGGCCCCATCCTGTGGCTAGCTAGAACTGTGTCAAGGGGAATGTCAATTACCCCCAGGTTGGCCTCAGTCTCCAAAGATGTGAAAGAAGTTGAGAAGAAGCAACTTGAACTCTTTAGAAGACCAAGGTGACTGTTCTGATTTGGTGACTGAGGAATCATTTCCCTTCTTTACCTGCCCTTACACTTTATTTTTAGGACAGAAGAGGAAATAACAAATCTACTAAGAGTTCCTATGTATGTGGCAGAATTAAAGCAGAATTAAGTGTGGGTGGAAAAAGGGGCCACAGCTGAAACCTGGCAGGCCCAGGGGAGGCCTGTACGGGGGTCCTTACAGACTCAGAGACTGAGAGTAACCACCAAAGATGGTCATTAAAACTTAACTGAAAGCAAGTCATGGTGGTAGTCCTGTCCTAGGCCAGTATCTTCCTTGACAAAGGTCAATCTTGACCTTAACTGAGCCTATTTTTTTTTCATCTAAGATAACATTCCTTTGGAACATCTGAGCAATCTCCACCCCTCAGGAAACAATCTTGACCTAGAGCGTGGAACCGCTCATTATCTTGTCCCCCGCCCCCAAATAACATCTCTGTGCTATAAATGGTAGTTGTTGCTCTTGTCAGTGTGGCTCAGCTGGAGTGTTATCCTGTACACTAAATGGTTGGGGGTTCGTTTGGCCCCCAGTGAGGGCACATACTTAGGTTGTGGGTTATATCCCATTTGGGGTGCCTATGGGAGGCAACCAATTGATGTTTTTCTCATATCAATGTTTCTCTCCCTTCCTCTTTCAAATCAATAAACATTTTTAATTAAAAAATGTTAACTAGCCTATACCCACCAATGTAAAAGATGTATTTGTCTCTTCATTTTAGTTTTTTATCCTATCCCAGATACTTCCTCCTCTTTGCTTTCTCCAGCACACCCAATCTATCACCAATGAATTTCATGTAACCCTCCTTATGCCTCCTCCTGATTGTAATGCATAAAATAAGGTGCGAGACTGCCATTATCCCTGAGCATTTTTGCAATCTGTTGAGATTTTACTTTCCAGCAACTGTGGTCAGTTTGGCTTAAATAAACTCATAAAAATTCTTACAGGTTTGGACGTTTCTGATGTTGACACAAGAAAAAAAAACAGCTAAATAAGATCGCTATTCTTCTCTACCCATTTTCCCTCTTCCTTCTAATCCCACATCCTCAATCCGGAAATTAGGCGAACACAGCTGAAAAGAGCTCTAAACAGGCCAAACCATTAGTTCCCAGTTGCCATCCTCTTCCAGACCACCGGGGAAAGAAAGTGCGCAGTCGGAGAGAGAAACCAGAGAGATGGGGTTCTCCAGAGACTCCACCGTTAGAGCAACTTGCCCAGCACCAGCTGGACCTGGGAGCCTTGCGGGACTTGGACACCTGGCAGGGCCCGCCGCCACAGCCGTGGCACGGCCCGCCGTTCTCCAGGACTGGCTGCCCGGCCACATCGCCCACAGCCCACCCGGCCCCTGGTGCCGCTCACCTGTGCCGGGCGCAGCAGCAACAAGAGCAGGCCCAGTGTCAGGCCGCGCGCACTCATTCTTCCGCGGCGCGGGGCTGGGGACCTCTGCGGACGTTCAGCTGGCTCCACTGGCCGGGTGCAGAGTCACCGACTCTTTCAGAACCGGGCACTGCAGGACACAGCGAACAGGACCCAGTGGCGACGGGCTGCGCGCGCAGATCAGGAAAGAAGAAGGCGTCGCCATCTCCTCCCCTTCAGGGCGGTGTCGCTGCCCGCAAGCCCAGAGCCCGTCCTGGGCGGGACGGGGCGGGCCAGGGGCGGGGCCTAGCTGTGGCCTTTGCAAGGCCCGACCCGGTGGGACCTGAGGGTGCTACAGCGATCCCCTGGAGTACCAGCTCTGTAGTATTCCGCCCTGGCCCCACTGGGGGCGCCTGGCTCTGGGGTCAGGACTCCCAGACCAGGGCAGTTTAACTTCTGGAATCCAGACTGGGAGGATATTTCTGGAGTTGTACCAAAAGCGTGGTTTTTAAGCTTTAAATTCACTTCTCTCCCTTTTGTCTTTTTGTTTGAAGATGGCGGGCGAGAAGGTTTTAGCAAATGTGAGTTCTTGGAGATGGTTTTTTCATAGCGAGACCCCATTCTTCAGCGGAATACATGTTTATGTTAGCTCCGAGTAACATTGTGAGCAAGTTCTGCACCCAAACTCATTCCCCCAAAAGGAATCGGGCCTGACCACTTCTAACGAAACCGGCAGGTGCCACGCAGTGGTCTGATACCTGATGGTGTACCGAACCCAACGCCGGAGCGGCGGAGCGCGGCTGGCCGAAGCCCCAGAGTCTCCCTGTCCGGGTTTTCGTTCGCTTAGCCCACATCCCCAAAAGCGCTACAAACGCTCCATCTATCGGTGGTGCCAAGCGAGGCCGAGAACCTTACTCCTGTTTGTGGGTTGGGGCCTGAGTTCCTTTTTAAGTTCTAGGTGAAGTCAGGAAACAAAGACAAAGGAGAAGCCTCTTGGTGTTTTTTCTTTCTTCTTTTGCATAGCTTCTTCTTATTATAATCTTTTCTGATTTGCACGTATTTCTTATTCTATACATTTCTGGTAACATCACTCCTCAGATTTAAATTATTGAGACCACTGCTAAACACCTGTTATTTTCATTTTGAAATTAAAGAAATGGAGGTAAGGATCTCTTCTCCCCACAGTGGACGTCAATTTACAATGAAAAACTAAGGATCCACTTGTAGCAATGCTAAACTTAGTCCTATGTAGACCCATGATGCGAATGACATTCCCATCCCTACTCCACACAGCGGTTGATTCATTTACTGTCTTGCCTCCCCACCTACTCAGCCCTGAGATGTCCACCTGGCTGGCTGGGCACTAAAACTTCAGGGATTTCTTCCTACTAGATGTTCCATGACGACCTCCTGGCTCTCATCCAACTGTGAGTTCTGCTCCCTGTTGGTTCCACTGGTGGTCAATTACTATGCGATATGCAGGTGTACTCCACCTTGTCTGTGACTTGTTAGAAAAGCAAGCTTATGGGGCTCCACCCTGCACACACTGAATCAGAAACACTGGGGGTGAGCCCAGACTTTTGTTTTAACAATCCTTCCAGGTGGTTCCAATGCACACTCAAATTCAAGAACTACAGCTGTTATGCATTGGGTTGGCCAAAAAGTCGTTACATTTTTTCCATAAAAGACATACTTTTCACTTTCACCAATACCTTTATTGATTTGGATATTTTTAGTATGTCGGCTATCCTGCTATTGGCTTCTAGTGGGTGGAGGCCAGGGGTGCTGCTAAACATCTTCCAATGCATATGACAGCCCCACAGCAAAAAATTATTTGGTCAAAATGTTAATAGTACCAAGAAACTTTGCAAACCACTTTTGACATGCTCAATCAGTCATGCACCTTCTCCATGTACTGCACAAATGTTTTTTATGCGTTTCAGTTGTGTTTTTACCTTTCTTGAAATAATAAGGCATAACACGCTGAAAATGTTGCATATCTTCTTCCATCTTCAATACCAAAATGGCTGCACAAAAATTCACCAATTTTGATAAAGTTTTTTTAATACATGCTGATATGACAGCTGTCCCAATACAATCTAACAAAATTGTTTGGAATGAAGTTAAAGACAAATATTGCTCTAAGCACTATTAGAGCCATTGTATGGAAAAAACTAATGGGCTTTTTGTCCAACCCAGTATTTCCTGGATCCTGATGGGTTAATTAACCTTTCAATTTTAGAAAAAATCCTTATGGAAAAAAACTTTACAAGATAATTGACATGAGTAAAGGAAATTTCAAGCACCATATAAAACATTTCTGGTATGGACAGAAATTCTGATGCCCACAAAGTATGTTCACTAGTCAGTAAACAGCAACAAAGATCTTTTAACTGTATATGTATTTTTTCTGGTCTGTCTTTCGTACAGCTTAACAATGCCCAAAAGCATTGTATAAAAATATACCCTAAGGTATATTTTTAAAATAAATTCTCCTGTTTCTAAGTGACATTGTTTATTTTTTCCATGCTTATGGTAGAAACTTTGAAAATACACAAAAATTGAGAGATAAGAATTTAAAAAATCATTTATAATTCCACTGTTATGGATAATCTGTGGCACATTGTGGCACAATTTCTCTTTCTATGAAAACTGTCTTAACATGGTGGAGATCCTAAGAAAGACTCTTTGCTTGTGTGCTTAAATTATGCTTAATACCACTATCATTAGATGCACCATTCAACGTTGATTGCATAAAAACAAAGGACAAAATGAGGGAAAGTGAAATTATTAGACACATGCATCTCTATAAGTGTGCAGAAATATCCTCCAGAAAATTCTATTTTTGAAAACATATATGTAAATATAACAGACTTTTTAAACCAGTGGGAAGTATATATTTTGCAACTTGCTTTTTTATATTCAGCAAGATGCTTTATTAGCAATCTAGTTTTTTTTACGAGCTCTGTTGTATTTCATTATATATATGTAACGTTTCTGAAGCCAACAATGCAGGCCAGTCTCAGAACAGTGCCTAAGCCAATGAAATATATTCATCAACCAACAAGTATTTCAAAATAACTTGTCTCAAGTTACATTTCTGGTACATTGAAGAGTTTATATGTTTCCAGTAATACTGCATGAATTTACATTTCTTTTCCCCTATGCTTCCTCACAGTCCTGAGCTTGTGTGGATTCCACAAAGCTTTGCATCTTTCTGTGCCTCTGCATTCCTCTTGACACTGCATCACAGAAGTCTCAACGCTGTTAAACATTTCTTTTAGAGAGAGAGAGATGAGAACATTGACCCAAGACAAAATTCTTTTTACTTAGCAGATGGAGGGAAAGGCTAGATATATTCATGTTAACAGTTTTTGATCCGTGGCATCATTTATTTCATCAGTCTACTGTTGGACATTTGGTTTGTCACTTTTGTTATTGGAAACAATAATGCAGTGAACATTCCTGCTGCCATCGTCGAATGCTTGACTGGGGCTGCAGGGCCTGCCTCCATGGTGTTGTTGGCAGGAGGTCTCCATGCCTCTCCCTGTGGGCTTCTCCATAGGACTGCTCGGTGTCTTCAGTCTCCTTGGTCTCCAAGTGTCCTCAAGATTGCAGTTGGCTTCCTCCAGAGTGAGGTCTAAGAGAGGACAGGCGGTTACAACATCTTTTCTGATCTAGCCTCAAAAGTGAAACACTGTCATTTTTTTCCACATTCATATTGATCACACACAGCCAGGCCAGATACAGTGTAGGAGAGGGGGCCACACAGGGACAAGACTACCAGCAGAGGGGAGCACTGGGGGCCTTCTTGGAGGCTGGTCACCATAGATCCATGCAGCCACTACACAGAGGAAGCACAGTCTGTTTTTGGCACTCCAGAAGGCTCCCTCATGCCTTTCCCCAATATCATCACTTTCCTCCAACCAGGAGGCAGCCACTATTCTGACTTCTATCACCACAAATTGATTTTGCCTGCTCTTGAACTTCATGTCAACAGAAACCTTCTCTTTTGTGTTCAGTTTCTTCACTCAGCGCTTTGGAATGTGTGGACGGGAGAATCATTCGCATTGCTCATAGCAGTAGGTCATCCTTTTTCATTGCTGAGCAGTAGTCCATGATATAAAACCACATGGCAGACATTTGGCTTGTTTCCAGTTTTGGTTATTTTGGGGTTATGAACATTCTTGTGGATGTCTTTTGTTTGAAATATGCACTCAATTCTTTTGGGTTCTACAGTAGACTTTTAAAACTCCGTACTTAAGTGAGCTAAATTTCACTGATGTCTTCACTGCCAGTGGTTCTGACTGACTCAGCAACGGGCCATTGTCGGTCAAACTTACAGTAAAATGTTCACCCTAGAGAGGGCACTTGATTTGGTCACTAATTCAGTTGTGTGCTGTGGTGGAATTTCCACTCAGATACGATGCTGCTGGCACGGGGATAACCTGAAAGCAGTCAGGTTCGCAATGTTGTTTCCTTCTTCAGAGAATTCAGTTATGACACAACCGCCTTTGCCTGGGGTGGTTTTGGGTCTAATCTTTCCCAATATAGGGCATCCAGCTTTTGTAAACTGAAGACTTTCTTTCTAAGGCCATTCTTACAAGTCCAACTGCAGGAAAGGGGAAGAATAACAGCATTTGTCATTAAAAATTAGAGGGTTCATTCCAAGTGAGGGAGGGAAGAAGACACTAAAGAAGGGAGAAGTACTTCTTTCTGATAAAGCTGACAAGGCATCTGAGAACTGAAGGTCTTTAATAACTTCTAATTGTCAAAAACATGACTTCACTCATAGTTTAAAATTATCTTAAAGTATTGCTAAAAAGGGTAAGAACACCAGGAAAAGATTCTAAGACTTCCCAGATCCACTAATGTGTAAATTATTTAACTAAGGGCTAAGTATAGCGGTCAGAGAACCTGGAGAAAATGCCTGTTTGTCTTACCAGTGCATCTCATTGTGTTTGGTAGGTTAAGTAGAGACTTCCTCTAGCTGAGTGTGAAATAAATCATTCTAATTTTGCTAAAAGAGCATATAATTTGCTGTTTGTTTGTTCATTGTTTTCCTCCATTTTTTGAAGCACAGGTAAGTACAAGGGCATGAGCTGATGGCATGAAAACCCCGAACATGGTGTGGCCCTGTCAATGTGCTTCCACGCACTAACCCCACTAATTAGAACCAATCACCCAATATAGATAAACGTCTTCTCTCTCATTTTACCAGTAAGGTAGTACGACATTAACAGGCCCGTTGATATTGGACCACACGGATCTTGCATCTTTATACTGTGGCACAAAGCACTTTCTCTACTGGTGACAAAGCAGAGGCGATGCATTCTGAGAGCTGCCAACAATTCCTAGAAAGTGTTAGTAGTGGCTTCACAAATACAGTTCCACCAATGGCAACTAGAATTATTTCGAGACAACCATTTACTTTAACAGTAACTTTAGGTGCTGACCAGTTGCCAGGACTGGTCATCCTTAGCCTGTGCTAGAGTTCTGTGGGGACTGACCACGCTCACCACGGCCAAAGTCGCGGGGCAGACATCAGTCCAGAGTTTGTGTTGTATGGCCAGCCCTCGTGTTCTATGGCCCCACTTCTCCAAGGGGCTCATTGCCCACTCTCTCCTCAGAATTTTCTCCTTCCTTGATGATGTATGTATGTTCCCCTTTCCACTCCTGTCCATTTCATTTTTGCTGACTTCCCTTTTTGCTTGAAAGTTCCTTCTCAGTTCTCTTCTCTCACCAGAGTCTCCCTCTTTCATCCTGTGACTTCAACCATCACTTCTGCACAGGTGATGCCCCAAATCAGCTAACGAGCTTGTCCTATACATTAGCTGCTATTTACAATTGCTTTGTGGAATCTGTTTCACACATTCTTCAAATTAAACATGTCCAAAGCTCTCTCTCTCTCTCTCTCTCTCTCTCTCTCTCTCTCTCACCCCAGACTCCTCTGTTCTTCCCTATTACCTCACACAATTATTGGTACTGTCCACACATAAATCTTGTTTTCGGGAAAAAGTTAATACGGCAGACCTGACACTGTTATCCTTAGAAATTGTTGCTCACAAGGCTAGCTGGCACACCTGGGGACTTGGCCATCAAACACTGATACAAAACTTCCTCTAAATGACATTGGCTTACCGTACCTGCACTGTTTACAGAGTATGGTTTGTGCTGAATGCCTGTTTTCCTCTGGAAGTCTGGAGTTTTGGTGAATGCTAGATGGAGGGTGCCTATATGACCAGATCTCAATTAAAAGCCTAAGCAAGTCTCTGATGAGCATCCTCAGGAGATAAGACTTCACAATGTTGTCACAATTTGTCGCTAGAGGAATTAAGCTCATCCTGTGACCCAACTGGTAGGACTCTTGAAAGCTCACACCCAATCTCCTCTATCTTCATTTCCCTTTCCCTTTGCTGATTTCGCTGTATATCCTCTTGCTGCAAATCACTGAACCTAGGGGTGGTCTTTGAGTCCCTGACATACCTTAGTATGATTCCTACTCTCCTTTCTTTTCCTTACCCTCTGTGTTCAATTAATCACCAAACTATCATTAGCTCTATCTCCATCTTGAAGAATTTGCTCTGTATTCTCCACTGTTATCTCCTTCATGCTAGAACTGTGACTCCGTCCGGGCACAACTCTCTGCTGCTCTGCCACACTAAAAACAGCAAAACCCAAGGGCTGGAGGACAACACCAAGCCACCACTATGGGGGAAGTGATCTTTCAAACCCAGCTACCTCTGCTGCAAGACATGCCTATTTCAGAGGGTTGTTGGCAGGGCTAAATGAGAAAATGCTTATAAACTTTATAAAATTATCTATGTAAAATGCTTAGCACCAAACAATACTTCAACAATGTAATCTGCTGTTTCTATTGTTATTATTAATAATCTGCACACTCCAGGTGTGAGGCTCAGTCTGTTCTAGCACCAAAGCCTTTCTGTTATGAAATTAGGACCTCAGCTTCTCACTCCTATAATCTGCAGAGTGGGCCGACCCTGAAACACAGGCATCTCCGTGAGATTCCAAGTAGCCTTCCAAGTAGCCTGGCATTTGGGGGTGCTGTTGTTCTCTGAGTAGGTGTGCCAGTGTGGGGCAATGATGAGACAGAGCTGTCTTGTGTTTGCAGAAGATGGGATGTGAGGGGAGGCCAGGATGGCTATGGAGTTCTTCAGATTCCTGATGTTACCACTGCAAAGATTTGTTTCCAAAACAAGAAGCTGTGCAAAAACACCAGCTATTTCAGAAGAAAAAGCCACTGTAAAGGACTGGAGAGCCAGGAGCATCACAGACAACAAAAATAGAAATTAAGGCACTCTCTCTGCCACACTTGAAATCAGTATGTGAGGTGATGAATGTGTCAGTTAACTAGATGGGGGCCCTTTCGCAAGCTACACAGGCAGACCTTGGAGCTACTGCAGGTTCTGTTCAGACTACTGCCAGAAAGCGGGTCGTAATCTTTTTGCTGATAAAGAGTCTTGCCTTCCATTTGTAGAAGACTCAGCATCTGTGAAGTACAACAGAATGAGGTATGCCTGCATCAAATCATCATGATGTACAAGTAAGAATTCTATTTTTAGTATATTCTGTGACTCCCAGGGATTTTTGTCTGAATAAAAAACCTCTTGGGATCATTACAAAAGTCACCCACAGTAGAAATAAAGAAATCATAGGTTCAGAAGTAACATAAAGCTTACAGAGCTGAATCATTAACTCTAAAATTCCATTTTATTAAAAATCACAGAAATGACTTCTGATGAAAAACAAACAGAAAAAAGCAGCAAAGGCAAACTGGGAGTATATTAACTTTATTTTGAATTACAACAACCTGAAATATTTCATCAAACAAATGGACATAATGAAAAACTTCAGTGGTTCAATTAAGCAAATAATTTGCATAAGAATTGCTAGTTCTGTGGGCTGGAATGGGAGTAAAAGGGAGAAAACAGTACTTGAACAATGATTAAAATAAAATAAAAAAAAGAATTGCTAGTTCTAAGTCTTAGAAAACAGAGCTCATTGAATTGTGAATTAGATTAGAATAAAGTAAAAATCTACCTGTGTGCAAAATGAATGCAGTTTAACATTAAATAACAGACCTTTTTTCAGTCTTTGGTGATTGACTTATATAATCATATTACCTTCTATGCCTAATATAGCCTTCTACCCTAGAGACCTCTTCCCGAGAAGGCCTCCATATTGTTAAAGCTACCAGATTCATTTTTAATGCCCTAACGTTGATCAAGAACATTACCCACATAAAATGATCTAATGAATAGGCCAAGGAAAACATATTTTACTGAAAACAACATTATGTGTGTAATTTCATCCCATTTTTGACTTTTGGAACTTTGCTATTAGTACCTATAAAACTGTTGTGATTTTGATCGGTGTTGGGCAACCATTTTTGGCCTAAGTGCTCTAACTAATGGAAAAACATATAAAACATTTAAGGCCACATTATTTTCCTCTTTAAAATAAATATAGCTTTGTGAAATTCCCATGGCGGGGGGGCGGGGAATGTGTAATTGTATAATTCTGCTGAATAAAAGAAAGTCAATGAGGCAATTGGCACTGCCTTTCAGCGACTAAAATTTTTGTATACGGGTGTTCTAGCAATCTAGACAGCTTCCTGAGTTTCTGTTCTGAAATGAGACTGCAGGCGTGCTGCCCGGAGAGTTAGGCTGTAGGGGTCTCTGGGGACTGTGGGTTGTCATTACTGGCTCTGCTTGTGACACTGACCGAAATAAACTGATTTTGGTTGATTATTTTATTGATCATAATAAACTTTAAGAGAATGTCTTCTAATTTCAAAATTAAAATTAAGTCAGTAAAATTCTATTATTTACTGACTTAAAGAAACTGCTTTTAGTGACACTGCAAGATGGTTATAAGTCTTTTGGGATTACATTTCCCTCCATTTTTACATGTAATTACATAGAGCACTGGCTGCAAACTAGAGCAGAACATGGACAAGAAAATGAAAAATGTGTTTTTCGGTAACAGAAATGCCATCAGTGTTTAATACGGCAGGTTACAGACGAAAGGGTTAATCTTTGCTCGCGCAGTGAGGCACCGACTGAGGCAGGTAGACACCACTGGTTGTAAAGTGCATCGATTACAAATTTTGACACCCCCTCTCAAGGGAGTATTTCAGTAAAACCCAGGTTTCTTTCTTGGAATCAATCAATGCATGCATAGATGAACACTTACTAAATTCTAATAACAGTCTTTTAATACTTATACCCTTCAACAGTGATAGCGACATACTGTCCTTGCACACATCACATTTTATCTAAGGGCCTCGAAGTCACTGTATCAGGCAATGTGATCTGGAAGCTCAAGATTCTGCAGCATGTTAAATTACTGAGTTATGGCACAGGAAGTAGATTCCCAATAATAGAACTAAAGTAAAAGCTCAAAGAAACAAGCCTACATTTTGTGTGGTTTGTAATTTTCTGAATTTCCAAATTTGCCACTTGTGTACTACCACACCCACACTATGGACAACAGGTAAGAACAATTTTTACACATTAGGAATAAGATGAGGATCAACTCACAAATGCGCAATTTGTCTTTTTTATAGTGCAACAGTCCATCTTTGAAAAGCACATGGTGGAATGTCAGAAATGGCTTTTTAATAATGCAACTTTACACTTCATTAAGTCTTAGTAACCATGGCTATAATCCTTGGGTAGAAGAAAACACTTTACACTGGAATGACACACATGTTTATGTGTAAAGCAGAATGGAGGTATGTTTTAGCACACTTACATTTAACACAAAAGCAAAAGTGCATTGATTCACTGAAGGTCAGACTTTTAGTCTTTTAAAGGCTTGCAATATTTCTGTCTTCTTACTTAAAGCTCTTGGAAGGTTTGACAATTAAGAGTTTAACTATTAACAATTAGAGAAACCCAGGTTAGTACAGTTTAAAATGAGTTTCTGTGGAACCCACGGAACCGCCAGGCCCTGCCGGAGCGGGGCCACAGACCAGTGTGAGAAGCCCGTGCAAACGAGGGAAGGGGTCCCTGAGCTGCTCTGTTCTTGCTTCAGGGCAAAGCACAGCTCTTTTTGGGCAGGGACCCAGGGCGGGCATTCAGAGCATTTTCTGTCTTCAAAGAATTTCCAACACTATTTATTTGAAAGCAATTTCTAGTTGGACAATGTGGTTAAGATTTCTACCTTTCAGTCAAATACGCATCTAGTTAGCTCTTCCTGTGTCCTTCTTTACTTCGGAGGAGGCGCAATATGCGTTCATTTTTGGTTAGTTCTGCAGGAAGTTTATTGGCCTGAAAGGAGATAAGATGGGCATTAGTGAACTCCTGTAGTTGGTGTGGTTTTAGGGGCTCCAGGAGGGGGCTGTGACACAAACTTGCTTCTCCACTGGCGAAAAGTCCCACTGGACTCTCTATTTTGTATCAAGTCATTCAAGGTCTCTTTTAAATGTAAAAATATAACCAGTCATTTTCTTCCCTCATTGTTTGGGTTACTGCTCTACCTAGCGTATCTCTTACTAGACTATAACCTCCTGGATGCCAGGGTGCGTGTCTTACTCATTTGCGTGTTCTCATTTCCAGCACAGTGCCTGGCATATCTGGTTTGTGCTCAAGAAATACCGGTAACATTAAATTTGATACCTTATATTTAATTAGTTTATTATATGAGGCAGGCTGCGTGATAGGAACTGAGACTCAGGACAGGTATCTTTCAATGAGAAGGCAGGGATACTTGGGGCAGAGCAGCTTTGGTGGCCACTACTTCCCACATTACTGGTCTCATTGTATGTCCTTTCTTTTGATAGCGCTGCTGAGACACACATTCCTTACACGTTTATTTAATGAGCATGTCCCAACCACGTGCAGTAAATGTATGGGGCGGTGGTTCCCACACTTTTTGGTCTCAGGATCTTTTCACACTCTTAAAAATTATTGAGGACCCCAATGAGCTTTTGTTGTTAACTTGCTAGAAACAAAAACTGAAAAAAAATATTTGTTAATTTATTAAAATAACTAACCCATTACAGGTTAACATAACTGACATATTTATAAAAAATAACCAAATTTTCAAAAACACAGTTAGTGAGAAGAGTGGCATTGTTAATAGTTTTTCACATTTCTATAATGCTTGTTAGAAGACAATTGGATTCTCATATTTGCTTCTGTATCCAATCTATTGTGACATGTTGTTTTGCTTTGTTTGAAGCATGGGAAGAAAACTCAGCTTCATATGGGTAGGTAAGTCAGAAGAGAGAGGAGCATTTTGATCGCCTTTCAGATCACTGTAGATATTCTTGTTTGATGCAACACCAGCACAGGACAAGGGGTAGTTGCTTAAAGGTAACCACAATGTGGAATTTGAAACCGTATCAATGAACTTTTTGTATTCTGTTACATTAAAATCCACAGGTCTATCTAGGTACAGGCGCATTTTTTTAACCCATGAATGATTTATAACATCATGCACTGGTCAGTTAGAAAATATTAGTTCCCTGGCTTGTGCAGAGCTTCCAAATGTTGACATGTTTCATTACATAACATCAGAAGGTCACATTCATCAGTATTACCACTGATTCAACAACAGCAGCAACCAGTCTTTAAGTGCTAGGAAGCTGTTAGGCTCACATGGTGGGTATAGGTCATTCCTTCAAGTCAAAAGGATATTCAATGAACAACGCAACTGGTTCACTTTGCACAATTTTTTTTTTGGACAACAATTGCATTCAGTGCACAGAAGTACTTTCTGTATACTTCCCACTCTGTCACAAATATAAAAAACATATAGCATGGGTCAAGATTTCATAAAATTAAAATTGTTTATTGACTCATCAAAGAGGTTCTTAAGTAAAACCTGTATTTTTGTAAAATAATTTACAATATTTGTAAAAGAACTCACAAAGGTTTGTAAAATCATTTGCCAGTACAGTTTGCCACCTCTGCTTTGATGTGCTTTTCCAACGTCAGCACAGCGGAAAGGGCAAATAACACCCTTGTATTAAGAACACTGTTTTGACCTTAGACTTCCTAAAAGGGACTTGAAGACCCTCAGGGGTCCGTGGACCACACTTTGAGAACTGTTGTTACAGACGAATAAAAAGAACATTCTTGGGATTTCAGGGGAGACATTTAAAGTGTAGAAAGGTACCCAGAATAGGAGAGAAGGCTTTGCTATAGATATTACCTGACTCACATATTTTTTTTTCTGGCTGCAGAGCCTGGAACCCCAGCTGCTTTACCTGGGACCCTGACCCTAGGTGAAACTCCCGCAGCCCCTACCTTCTAGGTGGATACTGCTCCCTGACCCCCACCTGCTGGCTAGGACCTCACTTGTTGGGAATTATGCAAGGACTTGTGGGGAGTTGTGAGTTTACCACACGTGGCCTGCTGTGCAGCATGTCCTGTGCCTGTAGCTCAGCTCATCATGAAGAACTGATGCAAGACTGAATCAGACAGGAAATCACCACGCTATGCTACTATACACCCAAGGTCCCTTGATAGGGTCAAATCCTATTATTAGCTTAGTTCCTGCAGGAGTGGTTGTCGAACAGGTCTAATGCCTGGGCCTGCAGAAAAAGGCTCCTGGTAAATGGAGTCCAGTCAGGAAAAACTAACTGTTTTTGCATTGGTTTTTGGTCCTTGGTGAGCAGGCTGGCAGGCAGGCAGAGGGTCCTCTACAGCCAGGAAGAAGAGGGGATCTAGGTGCTGTACTTCTGCCCACAAGCCTGTCAAGTTACAGTGTGTGTGTGACAGCAAGGTGTGTGACTAACTCCATGAATGCCCATGTCCTTTATCATTAAATAAGCCTTATACTTTCAAGCTATGTTCTCAGTTTCCCTTTTGTCAGTGACATCACTGTTCTGAGTGTCAACCAGATAGTTTTAAAAACCTGGTCTCATTCCTCTTATCTCCTGGTGGCTCCCACTGAATTCTTGGGCTACTGAGGCAGTGAGACTGAGGAGTGCCTAGGCTAGCCCCCGACGGCCATCTTACCCATCACGGAGCAGGACCGCAGTCCACACTCACCACGGTACAGCAGCACTCCATGCGACTGCCCTACCGCTCCTGGGAGATGTGTTCTGCATCCTCAGTTGGGGGAATCGGGAACACAGGACCCCTGTGTCCATGGGAATGGCTACAGCGTGGGGGTGGCTACTGGGGCCACTGGTTGCCCTCTCCTCAGATATCTGCCTCAAAGCTATATATTCAAGCAGCTCTAGGGAGGGCCCAAAGCCCAGTACTCCCGTCACTGGAAAGTCCCCATAGCCAGCACCGCAGAGATCCCAGGAAACACACAAGGAATTGCATTATTTTCAGTTTTTATATACAGGTGCTAATGTTTTCCCCTTGCCTCAATCCAGTGCTGGATGGATCAGCAACCACGACTCCCTCCTTTAGGGTGTCTGTGTCCAAGGTCTAAAGATAAGACACATAATTGCATTTCAGCTGCCTTATCACTCAGCCAGGCCCACTAATGGAAAATAAATCTAAGTATCCCAGGAAGAGACAAGCAGAAAGGTCATCTTCAAACAGCTCAATGGTAGGAACGAAGAAGTAATAATTCCACATGCTAAGTGGAATGGAAGAGGGCCTTGGCATGTTGCTTAATTGTACTTCTTAATAGTCTCTTTTCAAAATGTCGTGATGTACTCTGTTTCTGTTGTTCATATCAATAAAGTCTAACACAGCAACTGATGTTTATAAAAATTCAAATAGGTAAATATAAAATAAAAATTGTTTTTCATAAGTTGCACTATTAATAAGCCCCACCTCACTTCCTCCTTCAAAAGTTAGTAGTTTTGTGTTTTCTCAGACCTCTCCCAGGCTGTAGCCCCCACCCCCGCCCCCGTCTGTGCATTTGACTGCTTCTGCAGCTGCTGAAGAAGAGGAAATACAATAGCATTTTTCCCCCTATGGCTACTGTGCATCTTCCACTCCCAAATTTGGAATAACTGTAAACTAAAGACTTTGAGCTATAAAAAATATGGGCTGGTTTTGTAACAGTGGCACAAAGTCCTGTTAACAACATAAAAGTAACCCTCTCCCCACACAGACACCAAATAGAGCACTAGCAATTCTCGACATGTGAATATCCAACTCATGGAGGGTGGAGATAAACCACAGAGCGCTGACATTTTAGGACATTCCTTTGATGACAGAACACTCACAACGCTGCTCCCCACACTACTGCCTCTCTGCACCACTGTCAGCTGAAAATCCACTGATGCTACAGGATTCCAGTGTCATTCTCTGGGTCTACACGTACTGCTCACTCACAGCCTAATGCCAACCTTGCATGCCATTACTAGGCTGAAGTAGGAGGACAGTGATGGGAGCCAGATAAACTGCCTTGGTTATGGCAGACACTGCTTTACCTGTTTACATAGGTGCCTAATGGAGTAAAAAGATGCATAAGGTAAGGCCAATACCTTGTTTCTCAGGGTGGGGTCTGCCCCTGCTTCCAGGAGCAGCGCGACTGTTTTAATATTCCCGCTGAGCACTGCCGCGTGGAGGGCCGACGTCCCATTCTAAGAGAAAACGACAATGTGTGTCAGGAGTGAGCTCACAGCCAGCAGCACTCAGCTTGGCTGTCATCATAAACCAGCCTGAGTGATGAAACTGTAACGTGGGAGCCTTACTCTTCCTTGTGTTCGCAGTCACATCAGTATTTACCATAGCGGCCTCAGGTACACAGTAGTTGGTCACTGTGCACAGTGCCAATGTTCTTCTCCAGGGGAAATAAGAAACCTGCCCTAGGGTGCATGTGACCTCATGATCACTGGCCAGTTTTATAATACTTTAGAACTTGCTGTGGAAAAAACACCAATACTCTGTCAAACACATTTTTCCTACATATATAGACTGTGCTTTTGGTGTGTCATTCGAGAAAGACTGGAGGAATGGCTGACTAGCCACTGGGCTGACCTGCTACAGGTGCTCTGCTCACCCAGGTAGGCAGGAAAGCAGCTGTGGAGTTACAGAGCGTGAGAGTAAGAGGACGTGGGGTGATGAATGCCCCCTGAGCCCTGAGTTGGGGCATTTCTGAACATAGAAGGGCCTTGTGGATAAGTTGCTGACATTTCATGAAACTTTCTGCAAATATTTATTGAAAGAAGGAAGTGGCTACGTGCAACCATGTAGGCAGATGATGGAAGGGGAGAGAAGAGAATATCACAAACCTGATATACAACGGTAATCATATGACATCTGTTCCAGGAGATACATAGATCTTTGTACAACACCTAAATGCAAGCTTAGTTTCCAAACTAACTATTATAATAAAAAACACTTTCTTATCTTGTAAAAGAGCAAAATATCATGCCCAGGGAAAAACTCCATCAAAGTAGCATTTTTCCATGTTTGCTTTATAATACGTAGGGTATCCATTGCCCCTATGTGCAATATGGCCAAAAATCAAAACCAGGCCAAGAAGAGCTGTTTGAAATGAGACTGGATATTGCAAAGTCCATTTCTGAGGCTCATGCCTTTTATTTATAGGAAGTTCACTCTCATAGACTATTCTTCCTTTACAAACATTATTAACAAGTGCAGCTTTCTGGCTTCCAAGCTTGTGGAAGATTAGAAGTAGCTCACTGGGACAGGGGAGAGGAGGTGGTGCCCTGACAACAGCTGACAGCAGGAACGGAGCCTAGAGCTATAAAGATCAGAATCAGAAAGTCCAAAATGCTGCTGGGGTCACTCAAGGGCAAGATGACTTTATACACATCAGTAAACCCTGAGGGTGCAGTTCAGAAAGTGCTAAGCCACTGTCCAAGTTCAGGACGGGCTTGGTGTCCTCTATTTAAGAAACAGAAGAGTGTGCACCAGGGGTCAGCAAACTACGGTCCACGGGCCAAATCTGATCTGCTGCCTGCCTTTGTATGTCCTGGCCAGCTAAGAATTTTTAAAAAATCAAATGAAGGAAAATATTCTGTGATGTGTCAATAGTAGACTCTAGAGACACAATGTCCATAAATACAGCTTTACTGGGACGCAGCCACACTGCTTTCGTACAGGGTGTCTTCCGTGCCTGATTCTGCACTACAACGGGTCTGCTGGGCAGTCACACTGAAGACCGTACAGCCTACAAAGCCTAAAATATTCACTACCTGACCCTTTGTTGAACCAGATTGCCAACCCTCATATAGACTACAGTTTAGAAACATTTTAATCCCAACTGATCAAAACTGAAGAGTTTGGGGCCCTGCTTTCTGGAAGACCCAGCTCCCCAGAGTGACATATGCTTTGAGGTATCCAGGTGCTGGAGGCTGACTTTATCTCACCTACGTTAACGATGTGGTTCTTTGCTCCAGAAAATGAAGAGAAGGAACATGAGCACGTGTCCCTCATGTTTTGTGGGACAAATACCATGTGTTTTAGGATTTGTGGATCCCTTGGATCCCCAAACAAACCCTCCAATGACATACCCATATGGCTGACTTTCCAATGTGGCAATTTCATTACCATTGTCTAATATTTTTTTCTGAAAAACTAGGTTCCAACATACTCTGGTTCATTCTTTTTACCACCTTCTCATTTTTACCACTACCCACAAATCTCCAACATTAAGAAGTCGTAGGTATGTTCTTTCAAGCATACAACTAACCATGTGAATTACACCCAGATTCTACCTCAGTCCCAAGTACAGAAGTCTGAATTTCTAACTTCTTTCTTTTACAAGATTGGCAAAATTTCACGATAGTGCTTACCTTCAAAATACCAAGGGTAGGTGAGAATTTCAGCAACTCCTCTATAACATCATTATAGCCTTTGTTGGCTGCTTTCAGTAATGCTGTTGTACCATCCTTGGCAGACAGAGGTAAACAAAAGTTGCCCATTAACAGTTTGTGGGAGTTGGCTGAAAACCGAACTGTGAGTTGAGAACTGGGAATATGCACAGACTTGCACTGTCTCTTAATCTAGGAGCACTTTAGAGCATATTAAGCAGTTAACTCTGTGTAAAAGAGTACCAGGCAAAATAGGTGACTTCTTATATTATCTTAGGACCCTGCCATTTGGGAATTCACACTCTTCCAGTCACTGAGAATACTGGGTAAGGGACAAGGGTAATTTCAAGAGCATATTTTTAGGACATAGATGGACTAAAGAGGCATTCTCTGCATTCATGACTTAGCAGAAGTTAATTATTGAACCGTTTGCATTGATTTAAAGAATTCTTGAACTGTACTGAGTATTCTAAAATTTTAAATGTTTTTCATTTTGTCTTCTCTTGTAAGTAACCTCACTCTAATCTTCCCTCACTTACCTATTTGCCTGTGGTGGTGGAGGTGAGGGCAGAGGAGGAAGAGGATAGATAAATTGAAATCTCTTTTTTAAAAGAATGCAAAAACATGTTCAGACATTAGCATTCCACTTCTGTCATCACTTTTTGGCCTCTCTGAGAAGAGATTTTCCAAATGCTTTTCTCTTTCGCTTTAACATAGCAAGTTCTGTATTTGGAGACTAGAGCTCACAGAATCCTCCTGTAGTAAAGGAAAGACTCCATCCATCCTGCTTAGCTGCAGCAGGAAAAGAATGGGAAAGAGGATTTTTCTTTTCTGGCTTCAGGGTCTGTGGGAAGAAGAAAGGGAGTGGGAGAGGGGAGTTGAAGCGCCAGGAACGTGCCTTCTGACTTCCTCTTTTTGATCTCTGACTTGGAAAGGGAAGGTGGGCCACATAAGCAGGAGTACCACCAAGGACAAAAGTCCAGACACTATGGAAGGAAGGAAGGAAGTGGGGGGCGGTGACAACTTGTTCTGAATTCCTATGGGGTATGGCCTGTTGTGGGGCACACAGAGGCAGAGTTAGGTGACACTAGCAGGGGTTAAATGGAGGCCAACGGGGATGTGGAGCTGAAGCCTGTAACTGGGGGAACCAGGCGAGGCAGGCCCAGCCTGGAGCACTGTAGAACCCCAAACCACAGATACCCCACCTCCATACTCAGCCAGCTGCACTGAGGCCCAGTGCCAGCAGGAAGTGCAATGGCAGCTGTGCATGTAGCCGCCAGGGACATCCCCCCAAGGAAAGCCCCAGGCCCAGGCTCTTACATCCCCCATCCCGCAGTTTATCCCAAAGTCTGCTGGGGGGTGGGGTGGGGGACAAGCATGTCCAAGCAATAACACAGCTTTTTTCCTTAGAGAGACTGAGCAGCACTTGCTAAGTTTCAATGGATTCATAATTTTCCCGTTTTCCCACTAAACAGCAGGTGGAGGTTGGGAGAAAACCCAGCTCAGTTACAGACCAAGCTGGGTTCAATTTCGGAGCTTCAGTGCATGTGTTTTCACCCGGAGCCCCTGGGCTGCACCGCTGTCGCTCAAACTCACGTCGCGGGCAGCGTCCCGGTCGGCTCCACGCAGCAGCATCACCCTCACCACGTCGCTGTGGCCCATCTGAGACGCGATCCACAGTGGCGCCGTCCCGTCCTGCAGCGAGAGCACACCTGGGACCCCAGCAGACCACACAGCATCCCCACAGCAGCAAGTTAACACCCGGGAAGAACTCCTCACCAACAAACGAAGCAGGTGATTTCAACCCAGTTACACAGACTGGCAACTGGCAGTACCTGGACTGCTTGAGTGATTGCCAAGGCTGCTAAAACAGCTTGATTTCAGCCGATAAAACAGCTATGTTATGGCAGGATCTGTCGCCACAGAGTGGCAGGAGTTGGAGTGGTTCCTCCAACCTGGGTAGGAGAAGCCAGCCTGTCTTTATTTCCCCTGAGACTGGCGCCCTGTGTGCACAGTGGGCGCCCCTCAGTCCCCCAGGAGAGCAAGGTGGGCTCTGAGGGTTGGACAATGACACTTCTCCCAGTCCTCTGCTCTCGTGTCCCAAACTTGCCAGGCCATATAATTTTTAGGGCTATTGTCTTTTCTGCGAGGTGCTTCACAGTAGCTAGTTATAGCGAGATGACATTTGGGGTAATACTTCCTGTGTGTTATTTCCCCAGCGACCCTTTTCCTGCAAACACCAGGCCAGGAGGCTGAGCTGTACTGCTCTGAGGAGAAAAGGCAACACATCGGCGGGACAGAGAAAGCCTTGACAGCAGGGTGGTTCCTGCGGGACAGAAAGGAAAGTAGGAAGCCCTCCTCTGCTGGCCAGATGCGCTAGAGAGGGAGTGGGGAGGGGCTGAGGGTCCATGTGTCCCTTCTCCCACCCCCCAGGGGGTGAATCTGGCTTGGGTAAGCTAGAGGTGGTAGAAACACCCAGATAAATTATGGTGAATTGCAGATAGGGAAGGATTTTCTCCTGTTCTTGGGATAGAACCCAGGGAAACTACAAATCTCTTAGAGAAGCTCTGTGTTTTGGCTGGTGCTGGGGTCTCCCAATGATGGTGGGAGTTGTCTGCACCCCAGTACTCCTGGTCCACATCCGCTGGGAAGCTGGGTGCCCAGGGGTCCCTGCCTACCTGTGGGAAATTGGAAGGGCTAGGTAAGCCACATGGCCTGGATTACACCTGGAGCTTGGGAGATAAGACCACAGAATGTCTTGTTCTCACCAACAGAGATGATGGCAGGGCCAGTGTGTGGTAGGACCAGGGGCTGGACAAGCCAGCACAAGACACGAATATCCCCACCCCTACCCCAGTGCCAGGTGACAGTCTGACCTCTGAGTAGGGCAAGAGGAGGAAGGAGGATCCAGAACTGACTAAACTTAACCTCTGGGGTAATTAAGATAATATGGCCCAAAGAGGCTGTTTTGGTCAGATAAGACAGAATTACTCATCAGTGAGAATAGGGGCTGAAAAACAAGATGATTCACTTGCAGGATACAAGGTTTCATTTTTTCTGCTGGAGTGTGCAATTTCAACGCCAGTGTACTAGTCACAGCAGGCACGGGATCCCTGCCTAGTGCTGTCCTGGCAGAGGGACAGGGGACAAGGACGTTTGAGCAGGGTGGTGGATGGTGGCAAACCAGGAGGAGCCTAGAAGGATCTGCGGGCACTGGGGACACAGTAGGAGGACAGTGGCACCTCGATGTCTTGGGAAAGAGCAGCTGGAACAAGGCATGGAAAAGATCTGGAGACACCCTTTCCCTACTTCATCCTTGTACAAGGACCTCTGAGAAACAGGCTTTAATCTGAGTATTATTTATCATTAGCAATATAAGTACGTCCTTAATTCGTACTTTTAGTTTACAAAGCACTTCTCCATTCATTATTTAATTGGATTCTCCCCTTTCAGGAGACCCATCCATTCATCCAACGACCCAACAATTATTAAGCATCTGCTTAGTCTCAGGCAGAGTACTAAAAATAAGTCATGATCCCTGTTATCAAAGGAACTAAGTCTAGTGGGGAAGAGACATGGACATTTCAGTACGATTGCAGTGCTACAATCAAATATGGACAAAAATGCCCCGGATGAACCAGGAAAGAAGCCCACTTACTGCATGGGGGTTACAGGGTCAGCTTCACAGATGGGGTGCTGGTATCTGAGCTGAGTCCTGAATGAGGACTAGGATTTTGCCAGGGGGGCGAGAGGAAAAAGAATTCCACGTAGGTGGAAGAACATTTACAGTCACAGTGGCTTAGACAGGAGTGGCTAGTTCAGCAGGGCGAGAAATCTGGCAGGCATGACCCAAGGGGTGTAGGTGGGGCCCCGGGAGGCAGGGGAGGGGTGTCTGGGCTGCACAGAGGGTTTTCCAGGGCTCAGGTGCTAACACACTTCTCCCCTCTTATCTGCTCTGGGTTCACTTGGTCTTTGCTGATATCGCCACCAGAGGGCAGCCAAGGAAAGGCTGTCAGGGGCCTGTTTGATGCTTTCTGAAGGCTTGTTTTTAGTAAAATTCTATTAATTGACACTAATATGTAGAAAAGTGCTGAGAGGTGCTATATTGGGAACAACTATTAATATCATAACAGTAATGCTAACACTCAATTATCACCTTAATTGCAGTAGTCTTGGTAGGTGGAAAAAGATGTCACCATTTCCTGGTTGACCTTAGGCAAATTACTACTCTGTCTCAGTGTCTGTCTGCTACCACAAAAATATTGGCCTCACAGAGATACTCGTGAATGAGGAAACAGGTGCTGAGCACAAGTACTGGCTAACAGATCCTTAGAAAATGGTAACTGAGCCCTGGCTGGTGTAGCTCAGTGGACTGAGTGCCAGCCTGCAAACCAAAAGGTCGCCAGTTCAATTCCCAGTCAGGGCACATGCCTGGGTTGTGGGCCAAGTCCCCAGGTTGGGGCATGTGAGAGGCAACTACAATTGATGTTTCTCTCCTTCTCTTTCTCCTTCTCTTCCCCTCTCTCTAGAAATAAGTAAATAAAATCTTTAAAAAATGGTAACTGAATTTGAATATTATTTATCATGAAAAACAGTAAGTACCTTAATTTGTAATTTGTTTACAAAGCACCTCCATATGCTTTATTGAGTTTGATTCCTCCAGTCGCCCTGTGAGACAACAGATCAGCAGGCAGGAACGACTGGTATAATGAGATTTGGGGACACCCGTGTGTTTCATTACTGCTGATAATTTCTCCAAATCTGGTTTTTGAACCCAGGGAGTTGAATATGAGTTACAGCATTATGCCAAATCAAATTACTTATAAGTTGATTATCTAGTTTATGAATAAGAGAGGTTTTCCTCTTCTGTATACCTCAACTTCTGTTTTCTCTTAATTGTCCTTGTAACAGTCAGGATCTTCATTGTGAAGATGACTTCACAATGAAAATGATGGAAATTAGGTCACTTTAGCTTCTTTTTGTAAAGTTTTGGAGGGAATTGGGGTAGAAAAAAAGCATTTAAAATATTTATATAAGTTTTTGAATACTTCTTGACAAACATATATAACTTCAAGTATATGAAACAGAATAAGTCACCACAAAGTGGAAGTTATAGCCTGTAAAGCACTTTTTTAACAACAAGAAAACAGAACATTTAGCTTGAGGCAGGATAAGATTCGTGTGGTCATGACAGCTGTCATTTACTCTGTACAAACCATGTGGAAAATGATTAGACTCATTTTGCACCAAGGAAAAAGAAGACTGAGGGGTGAGAACCACAGGGAGACTTCGGCTCAGCATAAGGGGGATGATAATGAGGGCTGTTAAAGAATAAGTGAATGGGTTTTGTATCTGAAATGTACAGGCCTCGAAGGGTGTTCCCAACATCCTACTTCTGCTTTCTCCAGGAAATGTGTGACTCCACATGCAACTTTCAAGAAAATAACATTGGATCAAATGCTAAACTTAGACTAACATTGTTTATCACTGAGAAATATTTCAATAATGTCTTTTCAGTGAAAAATGCTAGTGTTGTAGAGAAAATTACATCTTTTATTATTCAAAAAGTAGATTTGACTCATATCAACTCTATTTGGTGAGGACCCATAAAAAGAATGGAAAATGAGTTTTTAGACTGACTATGAATTTAAATGATCTCTGTGACTCTTAACCTCTTTATCTAAAACAGCTCAGCCCTGACCGGCATGGTTCCATTGGTTGGGTGTTGTCCAGTGATGGGTGGTTTCAGTCCAGGGCAGGGCAGGTGCCCTCATAACTTCTGGGTTTCAATGTCATCACTATGTGACCCAATTTAGGTTTAAATGGACACAATCCAGGCAACCTTTGAACTATAACCTTACATCAACATGGCTTTTATAAACAGTTCCTTAGGCATATGAATAATACAATGTATTTTACAAACAGATTTGTCAAAACACCAGAAATTATTTTAGAAGGATGTACAGAGGGAGAGAGAGACACAGACACAGACAGACAGACTTGATAATCTCTCCTTTCTAAATTCACAGTGGTATCTTCAGTGATGACCTCTAAATCAAACTTACACAATCTAAATGTAACCAATTCTTTTTAGTTAGTAAAATGAGGCCTCTGATTAAGAATAAATCACAATTTCAAAATAAGAAAGACCAACAAGAAATCTTAAATTCAAATCCCCAAATGTCAATTCCAGCAGGAACTTCTCAGAAAGTTTTGTTTTCCAGAAATACTCCTGAGGCAATCTAAGCCTAAAAATATCTTTAAAATGCTAAAAATATAGTCTTACATTCATAGCAGTGTCTGGCACATGTTAAGTTCTCAAGAAATATTGACTGAACATTAAATAAAGCAATCATCAAAAAATGTGGGAGCTTGAAGAGATCATCAGGATCAGCCTAGCCAGCCTTCTAAACTCCAGATGAAGGAAGAGAGGTCCAGAGAGGCTGATTCATTTGCTCAAAACCACACAGCTAGCTATTGGCAGAGCTGGATCTAGAACTCAGGATTCCTGACCTCAAACCCACTCTGCCCAATGGCTCTTTCTTTTCATGGGTTCCTCATACACCTGGACTTTTATAGGGTGAAAAAACGTGTGGTCAAGAACTCGGATCAACCTTAAAGTTCCGATAGGTATTCATTATGTGAGCACACAGGCACTGTCAAAGCAGGTCACAGCACAGTGGGAACCTGCCTGGGGGTCATTTACTGGTAAGAATTAGGTTTGACTTTTCCCTAGCCAACTACCTTTAAATAAAGTTACCATAACCTGAAATGTTCTATTAAAAACAAATTAATTAGGGCAGAAATTTTTCCTATGTAAGAGAAGCTAAAATGCCTTATATTTGGATGGTTTTTCACCATTTCTAAGTGAGGCCTATATTATCTTGCAGTTCTGTTCCTTTAAGTATCAGTTAACTGGTTTACCAGATGTTGGCAAATGAAGCCTTAATCACATTATAATGGTGAGAGATGAAGGTGTGGAACCCAGTGATGACTGCAGTGCCTTC
This sequence comes from Phyllostomus hastatus, assembly GCF_019186645.2. NCBI lineage: Eukaryota > Metazoa > Chordata > Mammalia > Chiroptera > Phyllostomidae > Phyllostomus > Phyllostomus hastatus. The sequence continues at coordinate 20,183,059 of NW_025333960.1, forward strand.
TCTGCTTGGTGAAAGAAGTGGAGGTGAGAGGTAAGGCAGCACATCAGAGCAGGGACTGGGCTGGGGCAAGGCCACCTGACACTCCTCTGTTTGCCTGTGCCCCAGGCTAGCCTACTCTCATTACCTCAGCGCAGCCATAATTTATTTGAACAGGAGGTGGCAGAGTGTGTACTTGACCTCAGACACCAAACACCCAAGTTTTAAAAATAGTAAAAGGTGATGTCAGCCTGATTTCAGGAAAGCCCAAAGCAAAGAACAGAAGAAACCCTAATCAAAGATTAACCTGTGTCACAGAAGCAAAAGGATTTAAAGACACTCAGAGCTGACGGGCTGCCCAGGTGAATGCTGCTGCAGGTGAGCTGGCCCTTCCACCCACTACTCCGTGCATTACCTGCCTCGGCTGGTTGACCTTAGCTCCTGAAGACAACAGTAATCGAGTAACATCCAAGTAACCACCTTGGGCGGCTAGGAAGAGTGCAGTAGCTCCATCCTGAGAGACAGCAAAGTTAACATGTTAAAAGAATCATCTTTCACATTTATTTTAAATGATCTCTTAAATTACACATATTCAACCCAATTATCCATTTCCACCCCCTTCATATGCGTAGTTAATGTTTTATTTTTTGAAGAATGATTCTAAAAGATCACACAAAGTCAGACTGACTTTGTTTAAAATAGACAGTTTTATAAGGATAAGTTATAATGTATATAATGACTTCACAAAATCTTGATCCTAGAGCTTATGATACATCTGGTTGGTGGTAGCATCTAGGTTTTCCAAATATCCAGTCACATTTTTCTCTCATGTGTATAGACTTCTCATTGGCTGCTCTCTGCTTTTGTTGTATAATCTGAGTCCATCCACATTTTAATTAGTTTTAAAAATACATTCATTTAATACAATTTTCCATTTCAATCCTTCTGTCAGTTAAAAGCAGAGCCTTAGTTAAAAAACAAACAAAAAGTAGTCTACAACTCCGGTCAACATGGCAGTGTAGGCAGACATGGCTCCCCTCTTTATACCACCACATCAAAATTACAACTAAAATACAGAAAACCATCCCTCAGAACCATCAGAAATTGAGTTTGGAGTGGAAGTCAACAAGTACAGAATTAAAGAAACCACAACCATCCAAACTGGTTGGAGGAGTGCAGATGTGGAATGCGCTGATCGCACACCCACTTTTGGTGGGTAAAAATTCAGAAAGGATATCACGGAGTGAGGGCCCCCAGCCCAGGGTTCCTGGTACCAAGAAGATAAGTCCCCACAAATTCTGGCTGCAAAAACCAGTGGGGATTGAGTCAGTGGGAGAAACTCCAGGAGCCCCAAGCAATTCCTCTTAAAGGACCCACACACAGACTCACTCCCTCTGACCTCCAATAACAGGTAGCAGCTTGAAAGGCACCAGTGGCATATAGGGACAGACTGAAGTGTCTGGCACCAAGGAGAGCAGAGGCCATAGTCCCTTTTCTAAAACCTCCCCTCACAGAGCCAGCAAGCTGGTGCCATATCTGAGACTCCATCCACCTAGCTAATGCTGTTTGACCCACCTTAGAGATCCCCAAAGACTCCACCCCAGCCAAGTTGCTTTTCCATATGAATGACTGGTTTTGGCTTCTGCTTCACAACTTCCTAAATCCTCTGGAACAAGCAACAGCTGGTCTCACTGAACCTCAGCCACAGCACTGATTCACAACTTGACTTGCCTGGAAATCTACAAGCCCAGCACATGTAGAAGCCATCTCAGAAGATTTATAGCTCATGCACGGTGGCCCCAAGCAAAACACAGGTTGGGGCCGACCTTGGCCTGTATCACTCAGGAAACCCCAGGGCCAGCACACCCAGTGGACGGCTACAGACCACCTCAGAGCACCACCACCTTGCCCCTGAACAGCTGACCCTCCACAGAGGGAGGAGGTTGGTGGTCAGTGGTCACAGCCAGTCCTTACAGCTGACTGGTCTGAGTAAATCCCTCCAATTGATCTGCCAACAACAACTAAGGCTCAACTACAAGAGGGGGATATACTTAGTTCACACAAAGTACCCAGCTTGGGTGGTAGGAGAGGCTGTGTCACTGGACCCTATAGGACACCTACTACATTAGGCCACAGTACCGAGACATGGAGTCAAAGCAGCTCTACCTACTACATAGAAACAAACACAGGGAGGTAGCCAAAATAAGGAGGCAAAGACACATGGACCAAATGAAAGAATAGATCAAAACTCCAGAAAAAGAGCTAAATGAAATGGAGATAAGCAATCCATTAGACGCAGAGTTCAAAACACTGGTTATAAGGATGTCTAAGGAACTTAGTGAGGACCTAAGCAGCATAAAAAAGATCCAGTCAGAAATAAAAGATACACTAATTAAAATAAAGAACCATTTACAGAGAAACAACAATAGAGTAGATGAAGCTGAGATTCAAATCAAGGATTTGGAACATAAGGAAGCAAAAAACAACAAATCAGAACAACAAGAAGAGAAGAATCCTAAAACATGAGTATAGTATAAGCAGCCTCTGGAACAACTTCAAGAGGTCCAACATTCACATCATAGGGATGCCAGAAGGAGAAAAGAAAGAGCAAAAAACTGGAACTCTATTTGAAAAATTAAAGAAAGAAAATTTATCTAATTTTACTGAAGAAAATAGACATGCAAGTCCAAACTAAACAAACTAAACAAACAAGAAGGACAGAGACAGAGTCATGGACACAAAGAGTGTTTTGTTGGTTGCCAGATGGGAATAGGGTGTGGGGGAATGGGTGAAGAGGTGAGGGGATTAAGAGGTACAAATAGGTTGTTACAGAATAGCCACGGGGATGTAAAGTACAGTATAGGAAATGGAGTAGCCAAAGAACTTACAGGCATGACTCATGGACATGAACAATAAATGGTGGGGGGATTGTGTGAGGGAGTGGGGGTACTGTGTGGAGGTGGGGCAAAAGGGAAAAAATCAGGACAATTGTGGGGCAAAAGGGGAAAAATCAGGACAATTGTAATAGCATAATCAATAAAATTTTTAAACATGAAAAAAGTCTATTAATAAAAAGCAGAACAAAAAATCTGTTTTGTGTGCTTTTATGGTTCAGGAGTAAAGAGTGTCCTTTTATTTTTTATTTTTTAAATATATTTTATTGATTATGCTATTACAGTTGTCCCATTTCCCCCCTTCACTCCCCTCCACCCTGCACACCCTCTCCCACCCACTCCCCCCCTTTAGTTCATGCCCATGTGTCATACTTATAAGTTCTTCAGCTTCTACATTTCTCATACTATTCTTGCCCACCCCCTGTCTATTTCCTACCTACCATCTATGCTACTTATTCTCTGCACCTTTCCTCCCTCTCCCCTCCTCCCACTCCCCTGTTGCTAACCCTCCATGTGATCTCCATTTCTGTGGTTCTGTTCCTGTTCTAGTTGTTTGCTTTGTTTCTTTTGGTTTTGCTTTAGGTGTAGTTGTTAATAATTGTGAGTTTGCTGTCCTTTTACTATACATGTTTTTTTAAATCTTCTTTTCTTAGATAAGTCCCTTTAACATTTCATAAAATAAGGGCTTGGTGGTGATGAACTCCTTTAACTTGACCTTATCTGGGAAGCACTTTATCTTCCCTTCCATTCTAAATGAGAGCTTTGCTGGATAGAGTAATCTGGGATGTAGGTCCTTGTCCTTCATGACTTGGAATACTTCTTCCCAGCCCCTTCTTGCCTGTAAGGTCTCTTTTGAGAAATCAGCTGACAGCCTGATGGGAACTCCTTTGTAGGTTACTGTCCCCTTATCTCTTGCTGCTTCTAGGATTCTCTCCTTCGTTTTTACCTTGGCTAATGTAATTATGATGTGCCTTGGTGTGTTTCTTCTTGGGTCCAACTTCTTTGGGACTCTCTGAGCTTCCTGGAAGTCTATTTCCTTTGCCAGAATGGGGAAGTTCTCCTTTATTATTTGTTCAAATACATTTTCAATCTGTTGCTCTACCTCTTCCCCTTCTGGTACCCCTATAATTCGGATGTTGGAACGTTTAAAGATGTCCTGGAGGTTTCTAAGCTTCTCCTTGTTTTTTTCAATTCTTATTTCTCCATTCTTTTCTGTTTGGTTGTTTCTTTCTTCCTTCTGGTCCACTCTACTGTTTTGAGTCCCAGCTTCCTTCCCATCACTATTGGTTCCCTATGCATTTTCCTTCATTTCTTTTATGGTAACCTGCATTTGTTCATCTAATTTGTGACCAAAATCAACCAATTCTGTGAGCTTCCTGATCAGCAGTGTTTTGAACTGTGCATCTGATAGGTTAGCTATCTCTTGGTCACTCAAAAGGATGAGTTTTGGGGCACTGATTTGTTCTTCTGAGAGAGAGCCATGTCTCTCTCTCTCTCTCTCTCTCTCTCTCTCTCTCTCTCTTTCTCTCTTTTTGGTCTGGTCACTCCTGTTACGGTGAGAGGCAGAGCCTTAGGTGTTCACCAGGGCTGAGCACCCCAGTCGCTAGATTGTGACGTTGTATGTGAGGCCAGGGTCAAGAGGGAACAATGGTGGTAGCTCCGTTCTCCGTGGGACCTCAGTCCTTTCCGTGGGATCCTTGGTTGCATGCTCCACAATCGCCGCCTCACTTGGTCTGCCAGCTGCCGCTTGCGTACTCAGGGTCCACCCGCTGCGATCTTGTGCGCCCCAGATGCCTTACGCGCTCCCGGTTGCCTTATGTGCCCGATTCTCTCTATTCTCTGTGCCGCAACCCATGCCCAGCTGCTTGTCTCCGCCCCTCCTACCAGTCTGGATAAACAGGTCTATTTCAACTTCTTGGCTGTCCGACTTCCATTCAGATAAATTTTCTATCAGTTCTGGGTGTTATTCTGCCTCTAAATTGTTGTTGTTCCAATCTTGGTTGTGTGTGGAGGTATGGTGCGTCCACCTATGCCTCCATCTTGCCGGAAGTCCAAGAGTGTCCTTTTAACTAGATCTTTCTTACTCCCTTCTCATTCTTGTCCCCTTATCCATGTCTTCCCAATGTGCAGTTTCTCCAAGCTTTAAAGCATAAGACACTTTCAGAATAACTGCTTTAGTAAGAATACCCATGAGCTTGCCCCATGCCAGCCCAGCAGACACCCATAACACCTATATATGCAACTAATCAATCTTTCATAAAAGCCCAAAGCAAGTGTTTTTTTTTTTTTGAATTTTCTTTTTAACTGGGTATCTACGTCTTCTGGTCATTTCTTTTTTCTCAAAGGCATGTCATTGGGCAGTTTTAACAACACACGGGTCAGCTGAGAGCATGTATTCTCCGTCGCTGTTCATTTCCCACAGACAGGACACGGTGAGCTTCGTTACTCTCCGACAGCAGTGGAAAACCCGGGCAATCCCAGCTAATTACTGCCTCCCATCAGGAACAATTACCACAGGTTTAAAATACAAAGCACCTTTCCCTGCAAGTCCAACCATGTGGAGGGTGCTGGATTTCCAGTGGGAGCCAGTTGAGCTGCCAGACTCCCCTCAAGGCAATCATTAAAAAATTAATTAGCCTGTACAGAGTTTTAAACAGGTGTTTGATATGGGAATGAAATTTTTCAGCTGCTCCTTACTGTGTTGCCACAGGAAGTCTTCCATGAGTTTAGCAGCTCATAACTCTTAGGAAGTTTCTAAAACGAGTATCTGTGCATTGGGTTTTTACTGTGCATTACAAACTTCTGTTCCTAGAAGTTTTCAGGGATCAGTGATAGGGATTCTCCATAGTTCAACTGTTTTTCATGAAAACATTTACACTGGACTCTTTGGGTAAGGGTAAAAGTCTTGATAGAAAATGTAAGTTCTGGCACATGAAATTTCTTGTCACCTTACAATAGAGATAAATTTACAACGAAAATGGGCTCTCCCCAAACTCTACAGTTCTAAGATTTTGTGCCACCGTGATGAACCTTATGGAAGCATATTATCTAACAGGATCAATTCTATGCTCACCATCCACTTGGACTGCTGACTGCCAAAGCTATGAAAATCACAACACCACAACTCATTTTCTTTTCCCAAACACTTGGGCTCTTCCTAGTCAGCCTACACATACATTTACTCACACACGCTCTCAGATATACTGCACCTATATACAGCCAAAGAAACAGCTGTAGACCTGTATTTCTTAGCCTGGCCCACATGTCAGAACCCCTGTTGCTCATGCTGTGCCCTTAGAGACTCTGGGCTGGGTGGTGGGTGAGGGGCTGGAAAGCAGTATTTTTTTTTTAAAGCTTTCTAGGTGATTCCAATGGGCAGCCAGAGATGAAAATGACTCCCTTAGACCATTATCAAGTACTTCAGTAATTCAGCTGGGAATGCTGCAGGCTCAGAGTATCACGGAGTTTGAAGCACAGAAGGTAAGGCTAGTTGCCATGTACTTCAAAGAGGTCTGTGATTTTTCCGAGTTAACCATGTAAATGCTGGAAAGGGTGTTCAAATGAAAAAGTTCACACCTACACATCTCATTACATGTCTACGAAAGTATACTGTGCCCCGGGCACAAGGGCTGTCTAGGGCACAACCTACAGGTAGGACAGCCTAAAATATGTTCCTAGGTAATTGGAAAAAGGAATTCCTCCATTCCTCACTAGGACACCCAAGTCACTTCATCTCCCCATAATTTGTTTTTTCCTATAAAACTGGAATCACATGTGCCATGAGTCCTGTAGTATTACAGTGACAATCAGTTAAAAGAGTGCTTGGGTAATGTGGGGATTGCCGACTGGCAGCACACAGACCCACACTAGCAGTGGATGCCTTTTAAAGGACAATGTGTGCATGCATCTCTCATGTCTTCATCACCCAACCTCAACCCTCTCCCAAGTAACCTCAATTCTCCTTTTGTGTGCTCTTCCTTGCAAATAAACCCACAACAGAATTTGTTTATTTTGATTTTCAGCAAGCCCATACACTGGGCTTGTCATGCTATGAATGAGTATGTATCACATGATTTTTAAAGACCCTAATTGCACAGGTAGAGGAAATATTTCATGTGTAAGAAATTTAAAAGGGCAGAACAAAGATGGGTAAGTAAGATTATGCAGTTTCTCCACAGAAAAAGACTACCTGGTTGTCTATATGTATTTTTTTCCTTGATGTCTCAGATTAAAGTCCTATTGTTCATTGAAATAATTTTGAAACTGGCACCTCTGGTATCCAAACTTAGACTGCAATGGTCTGTGTGAAGAGGAAATAATCAAGGCCCCACAGTGAATGAAACCCACTCACATAGAGCTGGTCGTGGATGTTGGCTCCGTGCTTCAGCAAGGTGTCCACCACCTGCCTGTGCCCATACTGACTGGCGGCCAACAGGGCAGTGCCCCCGTCCTATGGGCGTGCAAAGTATAAACACGTTAGAAACAGCGCAGGCACAAATCTTACCACAGAGATGCTCTTCATATAGTGAGAAGTTTGGAAAAGAATTCTCCACAGATAATCACAAATTCACATTTCCTCTTTTGTTCCTTTTATGTTTTCTTTATTGTCATGACAGCTCATCTTAAGGACTCCACTTTTTGTACACTTGGATGACTTGCTTGAGATCTGTTACAGTTGACTAAGTCATTGTGATGAATTTAGAAATGTCCCATGTCTACTAGACTCATCAAAATGATCACTTCCTAAGTTATTATGTATGACCACTATATTATATACATGAAACTAATATACCATTGTATGTTAACTGTAATTGAAAAACAATAACAATGAAAAAGAAATTTCCTATGTCAAATGCAGACACTTCTCTTTGCCTCTCAATAAAGGAAACAGAGAACATAAAGCCTGCACCAGTCAGGTCTCTCTTGGAATTGACAGAGGAGCCTCCTTGGCTTCTCGCCAGAGACCCTCTTGACAAACCTCCCTGTGGTTCCGCCCCGTGGTGGGCCTCTGAGATTAAAGTCCTTTTATAGGGCAACCCTCAGGGGCCATTGCCTTCATGAAACAAGATCTGCATCCAGTAAGAGTGGATAATTACAGCATATTCCATGTGCCTCTTAACGATCCTACTTAGTATTTTCCTTTGAACATGTGCCAATCTGCCCAAGTCTCTTTAAAATGTGGGTCCTGGAACTCAACTCAACAAAGCAGTGTAAAGTGGGTGTGGTCTGACTCGGAGGGGGACACTCCTTGGTTCCATATACTCTACTTTTATTTCTGCAGCCCAAATTTGAGTTAGCTTTCATGTCAACCACATCACACTACTGACTCATTGAGTTTGTGGTCAGCTGAAATCCTTAATGGTTTTTCTCAGGGGCTGAAGCTAATGCATTATCTTTTCCCAACTAGAATTGTTGTTTGTTTAGCTTTGTGAATTGGTATGTGGACATTTGAGCTAATCATAAATAATGCGAGAACATGTAAGCTGGTTCTAAAATACAAATTGTAAGTATGAGATCATGTGGGTTTTATATATGGGCATAGGGTTTTTACTCAACATGCCTACCCCTCAGAGCCCCATCCTCAGATTCAGTGGGTCTGGGGTGAGGCCCAGAAATAGGCCTTCTGACTAGTCATGTCAGGTGACTGTGGTGAGTGGGTAGCAGGGGGGCCTCACTTGAGGAAACACTGCTGTAAGAGCTCCTGCATTCACAGGGGGAGGCATGTGGTTGAGTGGTGGGGGAGAGCTGGGTTTTGAAGGGTGAGGAATGGAGGAGAGAGACTGAAAGGCTCAGGTGGGGGGGAGGGTAAACACCACAAAACTGCATAATAGCAGCCACAGGTACCCATGTTTCCAAGTTTTGTTCTACCAATTTTCTTAGCTCTTTGCTTAAAGAGTTTAGAGAGCAGATTAAATACGATGACTGTCATAGAAGAGCTAACAACTGTTACTTTAAAAACACATATTTGGGGGAATATAAATTCAAAAACAATGATAACAATTGTTGACACAAAGCCAGTTCTGATGATTGGATCATATTAAAACTGAAAGCCTCCCCAACACTCTCTTCTTCCCCTGGAAAGCTCCTGGGCACCTGCAGCTGACCTAATGGAAACATGTGCAATGGCTCAGCCGGGGCCCCTTGCTCCACAGATATCTGGGACAACCCAAACTGGCTCATGCACAAAGGCTTTACACCAGCACTAACTTGCTAACCAAGAAGACTGGAGCAGCCATATGGCAAAAGAAGATCATTTTGGTGTAGTTCATAGAGTTGAGACTTAGGTTTGTACAACTTTACTTTTAGTTGTATCACTTTATAGATGAAAAATAAAATGACATTAATATAAAAACATACACATATTTTGTACATTATATTCAACATGTCTGGAGCATGTACACAGTCCAACAGCAGGTTTCAGAAAAGACAGAAACCTGGTATTCAGATCTATGTAATAACTTCCATTTCAATTAAAAAAAAAACCCCGGTGGAAACTCCCTTGATACTGAAGTACCAAATACAATGAGTTAAGAAAACCTAAAAGTTTCCACTGGGGCAAATATTCAGGAATTTTTTTGTTGTGATTAGGCCAGAAATAGTTGACAATCATAAAAAAGTTATGGCAGTTAAAATTTTTCCTACTACAAAATACTATCACTTAAAATCATACTGTGAACACAAAGTTGATCTTTCTACAGTCTGTTTTCTTATCCACATACCCAATGTGAAGGCTCAATGACTTCTCTCGCCCAGCTATAGAAACTGTAATCATATATCATATATTTCAGTGAGGACATCTCTGAAGGTAAACTGCCAGCCAAAGCACCCTCCTTAGAATCTCTGAGATTCACTAGGATTGGTTTCATACTTAAACATTTCCTATCAGAGCACTGGGATTAATCTTGAAGCAAAAACAGCACATGAAAAGAGGGAAAGCTTAAAGCACCTGCTGCTGTATCCATACTGGTAACACAATTTAGTGTCCCAGAGAAGAAAGCTGCAAGTGTGAAATAGAATCTAAGTAATTCCTCATAAAATTGTCCAGTTGTGTGCCCAGAGTAAAAAATGTCGTGTTCTGAATTGAATCTCTAGGAAGAGTCCTGAACCTTTACAAGGAACCTCATGAAACTCGCCTTCCTAAGCTTGAAAGTCCTGTAAAAAAGGAAGCACAAATTTTTATTATAGATGAACAGAAACAAATACTGATGATTGCTAAAATTTTTCAATGGGGTAGGAATCAACAAAGTCCTCTTACTTTGGTCCTAAATTCAGTGGATGCTCCAAATTCAAAGAGAAATCTCACGACATCATTGTGGCCTTGCTGGGCAGCGAAGAACAGAGCAGTTGTACCTGACTGGGGGAGAGATAGCAGCTGGTTTCAAAAGACATTTGGTTACATTACAAAACAACATCCTTGCATATAAAGCTTCTAGCCTAGGAAGGGGTTATATTTAAACTGATGATTATTCTTTGATCAGAGAAGTGACAAGTTGAAAGGAAAACTTTATTTTTGGTGTAGGGGAATAAATGGTAGACTTCCAAAAGACATGCATTCATTCTTATTCTCAGAACTTGTGAATATTACTTGTTTGGGAAAAGATGTGATTAAGGATTTTGAAAGGAATTTATCCGGGTGGGCCCTAAATCCAATGACAAGTGTCTTGATATGAGTGAGGCAGAGTGTGCTTAACACAAAGAAGAGGCACAGGCAATGTGACCAGAGGCAAAGATCAGAGTGAGGGGCCACAAGTCAAAGAATGCCAACAGTTATCACAAGCCTGAAGAGGTAACACATAAACTCTCCTCTGGAGCCTCCAGAGGGAGTGTGACCCTGTGAACACCTTGAGTTTTCTGTTTTTCAGAACTGTGAGAGTATAAATTTCTGTTGTTACAGCAGCTGTGGGAAACTAGCACGCTTGGTACAGTAGTTGGGGAGCACAGGCCTTCATTCATGGTGGAAGAATTCTGGTAGCGGTCTAGTTACAGAATTTATCGCCCCAGGGTATAAAGCTACCTGTGCAAGAAAGAATCTAAGTAATTCTTGCAAAGGGGTTCCAAATATTTCCCCAAATAGGACATATTAACAAGAAGCAGTCTGATTCTAATTTTAAACATATCACTGATACCCTGAGACACATTTTTTAGCATTCTTTCTTTCTTCACAGGCATTTTTATAAACCTACTAAAAAATTGGTACCCAAACCATTGTGTAGTCTGAGCAAAATCACCATTCCACTGATGTGGGCTGTATATACGGTACTTTTCATATAAAGATGAGCTTCATTCCTGTGCTTTGAGTATGGAATGAAGCTAAGAGCACACTTTCTCAGACAGAGCAAAGAGAAAACCAACTGGTAGTATTAAGGTCCTAGGTTCTCATCTGGGTGTGAGAAGCCAGGGAGAGCATGTCCTATGGATCACTGATCACTCTGAGTCTTGCTTGTAAGGGTGTGTGCACATGTGCATGTGTGTGTGGGTGACAGGGTCAGGGAGCCCATGTCTGTGGCCGGACACATGCCAGCGCCTTCCCAGGCACACCCTCTATCTCAGGCTGTGCCCCACTGGACTCTGCCCCAGCAAGGCACCGTGTGTGACAATTCACAGAACCTTTCTGCCTGTGATGCAAAAGTGATTTTTCTCCTTGGTTCTCAGGGAAGCAAGTGGGAAACAACTGCTCGTGGCTTTCTTACAGTGGAGGATGCTGGGTTCCAGAAACCTTGAGATGTGATAAGGTATGGATGGAGAAACTTGGCTAGAATAGGGAAACTCTCATCTTCTTTATAAATATTAATTTTACAGACTACTACAGGTAATTTCTAGGTGTTGCTTCTTCATTAAGAGAAAGGATTTGTTTTTCAATAAGCTTTTTTGACTAATCATTGTGCGTGTGAATATAGCAATCTGGATGACAGGAGCTAGACTTCAGTCTGGAATGCAAATAAAGGTCTTAAATGAATGTGAATAAACTAACCATAAAGGTTAGTTTCCCAGGCTCTCAAGATTGCTCCTGAAACCCAGGGCCTCGTGACAACTGCATGTGTGGCTTCTATGCCTGAGAGTTTTACTCAGCCAGTAGTGCTGGATCTCCAGAGCAATGGTCTTCCAGGACCACAGCTTCTAGTGTGTCTCTCTAGCAAGCCCTGTGTGTCTAGACAGCTGATCTAAGAAAACAGTGGCAGGTACTCTTTCAGGAAACAAATATTCTAATATTGCAAAATCAACTACAGATGAACCAAGGTAGAAGTTTGCTATAGGAGTTCCTCAGCACTGCCACGCACTCTCAGATTCCAAAATACGGGAGGTGAGGTTGGGGCCGCTTTGGCTTAGCAGGTCTATTGTCCCAGACTTCCAAGGCCTCAGGGACCACCGGGAACTTACACAGAATCACCATTTGAGACACACAGGTTACCTACAGATGGGGCACACTTTGGTAAGTCTTCAAGGGCCACTTTGTTCAATGCACAATAGTTTACCTCTTCAAGAACAATAGCTGGGCAACTGGAACCAACCATACGTTGACTGGAAATAAAAAAATAATTCTCTTCTCCTCCCAGCTTTCTTAGGCATTATGAAGATATTTTTGTGCACGTTGAACTCACCTTTAAGGAGTAAGCTTTTGAGTAAGCAGAGCTAGATCATGTTGTTTTTATTAGAGAAAAATCTGTCTCTTTAAAGTTAAAGACTGTAAAGCAGAGAGCAAAAATAAAAAGACTGGGGTAATTTTAAACTATAATTCTAAATGGGCCCAAACATTTTCTTCCAAGGAGAAAATCAGCTGCTGAAGTGCAAATGACCTAAAACAATGATCCAGTGTTATGGAAATTGCTCAGGAAAATCTGCCTGTGAGAAGACTGGCAGGATTTGCTGTAGTCTCTTTGTACTGCTCCTCTCAACAGACCAGGCCTGCTGATCCAGGGCAATGAGAACCAGACTCCAGGCTCTATCCAGTGAGCGTCACTCTCCCATGGTCCACGGCCAAGGCAACACCAAGAGGGGAGATAAAATTTCTAGATGCCCTGTGGAACATCTAGCCCTTCCATACGGTGCATCTTAATTGCTCCCCACAGGGTGGCAGTCCAGCCTGGAAGATGAGGTGTACTGCTCTATGAAAGTTTGGTTAATGAGTTGTCCTTTCTGAAACAGCTATAGGGCAGGCCTTTCGGTCAGAGTGGATCAAGGAAAACCAAGCGCTCCAGTCTGGTTCTGCGTCACTGTGGCCTGGCCTGTGCATGTGTCTCCATTAACATTAGTTTTCCAAGCTCTATTTTGTCTTGGAAATAAATGGCCCCTCCTCAGACCTGAATCCCAAAGCATGTTAAAATGTCCTAGCCCCCACTGTTTTTCTACATTGGACCAAGGATGCATTCTTGGGCCATATGGAACTCTTAAGATTACCCTTGAATAAAGGGTGGGAGCTGACTCATATTTTAGTCCAACACTCACCACATGCATTTTGGGGGCAGAGCTTATTATACAGCCAGTCAGAGAAGTCCTTTGAAAATATGGTTTGGTGGAGATGGTTGAGATAGTGTAGCAAGTGAGACTCATTAAGAACAGGTTGGTGATGTAATCCTTCTAAAACTATAATGATCTCTATGAAAATCCTATGAATTCTATAGCATCTCATCCCAAGGGAAGAAGAAAGAACTGATTTAAGCTTGGGATGAAACGTTTGAGTGTTAAGAGATGGGGTTAGAGGTCTGGTTACCTCAGGATGCTACATGTGCCTGAGAAGATGTGTTCAACTGATGTACAGTCAACGGTCAGTTCCTGGGCCTTATTTTAGGCACAATAAAGCCTGTGGCCTGAGCTTCAGTGTCATATAGGTGAAGAGCAATCGCAACTCTTGCCCTTTTAAACAATTCACTATTGTGAGAACTTCAAGCATCTATCACCAGGGTCCTTCTTATTCAAGTGCAAAATTTGACCTACCTCTCTCTGGAGATTGATGTCTGCTCCTTGGAGAACGAGTTCCCTCACACAGTCTATGTGACCAGCATAGGAGGCGACCATGAGGAGCGTGGTGCCATACTGGAGGGAGGAGAGACAGATGAGCAGTCAGGCCACCGTGTGTCCGAGAAGGGTCCTGGAGGAGAGGCTGCAGAGACGTCAGCTCCACCCAGGGCACACCCAAGCACAAAACTCCCCGCAGCGAGAGAAGTGTCATGTGACTAACCTATAATGCAGACTAGGTAGGGAAAGGGCAAGGTGACAATTGCTGAAGCTGGAATTTTCAATTTAAAAATTTACTTCTCCCAGTAACTTCAGAAATATAGTCCAAGTGAACCATGGTTACTGAATTTTAAAGCACCAGTGATGTAATTATCTCATTTTGTGATTCATATTATTAAATGTTCATGAGCTGAAACACTGCATTAATGCAAAAAATAGGTTAAATAGTACCAGTCGGTTTTCTGGGTTTAGAAGTCTTTATCTTCAAACTGATTCCAACAGAGACTAAAGGCACTGTGATGAAAGAAGAGATGACAGAAGTAAGAGTCAAGAGCCCTGGGGTCCAAGTTGACCTTTGTCATCTTTGTCATTAACCAACAGTGCAACTACAGCAAGTTGCTTATAATTCCTGGGGCTCATTTACCTCATCTTTAAAATGAGGGGTTGGACAAGGTGATCGCCAAGGTCTCTTGCAGCTTTCAGATTCAGAGACTTGAGGTGGACCATCTGATATGAACCCCTCCAATCCAAGTGGTCTTTTGTAGTTTAATTTATAGTTGTTTCTAAGGGTTTGGGATTATAATCTGAACCACCACACCTGCACGTTTAGCAACTTGCCTTCCGGGAGTGGATGACAAGAGACACTTCCGCAGTGAGGAAGGCTTTCTAGGATGGGGGGAATGTGACTTTGGAGCGTTGTGCTATTTACATCTGTGGGATTTTGCAGTGAGGCAGTAGAGCTCAGCAGTCTGACAGTATGACCCTGGGCAGGTTACCTAACATTTCAAAGGCTCATTCTCCTTGTCTGTAAAATGAGGAGTAATTAAAATGTCTGCCTGATTAAATTAAATGGGAACAAGAGATAATTCAGGCAATGGACTTAGCATAGCAATGTTAGATAACAATTCAGCAACTGTTAGATATTAAAACAATATTGTAATAGTTCAGTAAATGTCATCTGGCTTTTGTTGACTTCTGTGAATGACAGTGCTACTTTTGGAAGTCTTGTTTGCTATTAATAAAAAATATAGGTAGAATCAATAAAAGCTAATGGCTTCCAGTCAGAGAAAGACAAATACCATATGATTTTACTCATATGTGGAATCTAATGAACAAACTGAACTAAGAAGCAAAACACAGATAGACTCATAGATGGAGAGCAGATGACAGCTAGTTGGGGGGTGGGTTTAGGGGGTAGAGGGATTGAGCAAAAAGGAAATAGGACACGTGGACATGGACAACAGTGTGGTGATTGCTGGGAGGGGTATAAAGGAACTAAATGGTAATGGGAAAAGGTACAATAAAGATAAAATTAAAACATACACATGAAATAGGAATTCAAAGAATAATTATAGAATGGAAGATTGGATGTCATTAAAAAAAAAAAGAAAAGCTAACAGCTTCATAGGAGTGCTCTATGATAATTTCTCTGCCCCGAGTGACTGTATTTGGTATTTCAATGTAAGACCTTCATGTAGTTTGCCCTTTCCATTATTTTTTCTTAAATTGATTTTAAACAGAGAATGAGAAACACTGATTTGTTGTTCTACTTATTTATGTATTCATTGGTTGATTTTGTATTTGCCCTAACCAGGGATTGAATCTGCAACCTTGGCATATTAGAACAATACTCTAACCAACTGAGCCACCCAGCCAGGGCTATACATTCATTATTCAGTTGAACTTCTTCCTCCATATTTTCCAAGATTGGAGGAGCAAGGTTGGTATTACCAAATTCCTCTTGAATGTGAGCAATTTCTATACAGATGTGGAGACCCCAAGATAACAGAGGAGTAAGTGGAAGCTACACTACTTCCTCCCAGGACCAAATTGGAACTATAAAAAAATTGTTGAGAAATCATCCTGAGTAACCAACTGGACATTAGCTGAAGAGAAGCCTTATAACCACAGACAGACAGAAGAAACCACTTCACCACAATGTGACTGGTAGGAAGTGCAGGGGAGGTGCAAGAGGCTGGCTGGGCTCCCATGGGTGGCAGCTGAAGTTCCAGAAGGATATTTCAGTGGCTAGGGGGTTCCGCCTGTGAAGTGTGGGGCCTAAACCCCAAGCTGGACTCCCCAGCTTGGGGTTTTCAGCACCAGAACTGAAAAAGGAATCCAAATAGCATAAAGCTGTGAAAAGCAGTGAGGTTTCTGTCTGCCAAAGAGAGATGGCTGGAGACTCAGAAAGGCTCTTAAAGGGCCAACACACAAAATTTCATTTGCAGCCACCTACCTGGGCTCCAGCAGAGGGAGGGCAGAGTGGACTAGATATGCATGAGACTCTGGGAGACTGGTGGCTTTAGGAAGAGAACTGAAGGAACGGTCTCTAGGATCCCTGTGCCGAATCATTCCCCACACTGCAGAGGCCATCCTTCTCAGCCAGAGCACGCCTCTGCAAATGGCATCAGGCGGGGGGGGAGCAATAGCTCTGCCTACAGGAACTACTTTGCCCCACCCTGTGGAGCTTAAGCTCATCTGCTGAATACAGCTTGAGGCTATATCACTGATTAAATTTAACAACTAAGGCAGATCTCTGGGACTGCTGAGACTTTAGCTAACCTTGCCCCAGGCCCAAGGCTCAGAAAAACTGGCTTTGGTGTGAAGTCTGGTTCCTTCTGCACACACCAAGGCCCAACAGAGGAAGCAACAAGCTGTAGATCTCTGATAGCTCCAAACAGGTTGCCCAGGGCCAGTCAGAGTCTGACTTGGCAGGGTTTGACTTGGACCTGCATCAGAGCCTTGCAGATCTACCTAATACACAGAAACAAACACAAAGAGACAGCCAAAAATGGGAAAACAAAGAAACAGGCCACAAATTAAAGAAGAAGAGACTTCTCTGGGAGAACTAGATTAAATGGAGGCAAGCAATTTATCAGACAGATAGAGTTTAGAGTAATGATTATAAGGATACTCAACAGCATGAAAAAAAGACATAGAAACCATAAAAAAGAACCACTCAGAAATAAAGAATGCAATATTTGCAATAAATAATACACTGGAAGGAATAAACAGGTTAGATGAATCAGTGATTTGGAAGACAAGGTAGAAAAAACCACCCAAGCAAAGCTGCAAAAAGAAAAAAAAGACTTGGACCTAAAAAATGAGGAAAGCTTAAACATTTTAGACAACATGCAGTGTAACACCATCTACATGATGGGAATACCAGAAAAGAGTGAGCAAGGGATTGAGAACCTACTTGAAGAAATAATGACCTAAAACTTCCCTCATCTGGTGAAGGAAAAAGACATACAAATCCAGGAAGCTCTGAGAGTTCCAAACAAGTTGGGCCCAAACAGGCCTACACCAAGACACATCATAATTAAATGGCAAGGCTTAAAAACAAGGAGAGAATCCTAAAAGTCACAAGAGAAAAGCTGGTAGTCACATACAAGGGATCACCAATCCGACTGTCATCTGATTTCTCAACAGAAACATTTCAGGCCAGAAGGGAGTGGCGTGAAACAGTCATGGTGTTGAAAAGCAAGGACCTTCAACCAAGGCTACTTTACCCAGCAAGGCTATCATTTAAAATTGAAGGAGTAATAAGGAACTTTTTAGACAAGAAAAGCTAAATAAGTTCGTTAACACCAAATCAATACCGCTACAAACGTTAATGGGATTACTTTAAAAGAAGAAAAAACAGAGAAAAATAGTCTAACAATAAAATGGCACTAATTGTGTATCTGTCAATAATCATTTTAAATGTAAATGGCTTAAATCTTCCAACCGAATGCATAGTTGAAGGGACAAGAAAACAAGACTTACATATATGTTGCTTCCAAGGGATCCATCTCAGATTGAAAGATACACACAGAAAAAAAGTAAAGGGATGGAAAAAGATATTTCATCCAAATGGAAGCGGGGAGAAAAAAAGCTGGGCCAGCAGTGTTTATGTCCGACAAAATAGACTAAAAAAAAAAAAGCTATAGTAAAAGACAAAGAAGGACACTACCTAATGATAATGGGAACAATCCAACAAGAGGATATAACCCTAGTAAACATTTACATACCCAACATAGAAGCACCTAAGTATGTAAAGCTAAATTTATGGACATAAAGGGAAAGATCAACAGAAATACAGTCATAGTAGCAGATTTTAACATCCCTTTGACAGGAATGGATGGATCTTCCAGAGAGAAAATCAACAAGGAGACAGTGGCCTTAACACACTAGATGAAATGGATTTAATTGATATCTTCTGAGCATTTCACCCTAAAGCAGCAGATTATACACACTTTTCAAGTGCACATGGAATGTATTTTAGGATTGACCACGTGTTAGGACACAAAACAAGTCTCAATAAATTTAATAAGATTGAAATCATATCAAGCATCTTCTCTGACCACAATGCTATGAAGTTAAAAATCAATCACAAGAATAACACCAAAAACCACACAAAGACATGGAAGCTAAGTAACATGTTATTAAACAATGAGTGGGTCAAAAGCGAGATCAAGGAAGAAATCAAAAGACATCTTGAAACAAATGAAATCCAACAACAATCCAAAATTTGTTGAGAACACAACAATCCAAAATCTGTGGGACACTGGGAAAGAAATCCTAAGAGGAGAATTGATAGCATTACAGGCCTACCTCAACAAACAAGAAAAAGCTCAAACAAACAATCTAACTTTATACTTAAAGGAACTTGAAAATGAACAATAAACAAAGCCCAAGTGAGTAGAAAGAAGGAAATAATAAAGATAAGAGCAGAAACAAACAAAATAGTCTTAAAAAATGATACAACAGATCAATGAATCCAAGAGCTGGTTCTTTGGAAAGATAAACAAGGTTGACAAACCTTTAACGGGACTCAAAAAAAAAAAAAAGGGAGAGTGAGGATCCAAATAAATAAAATCAGAGATGAAAGAGGAGAAATAGCACTGACAGCACTGAAATGCAAAGGATTGTATAAGAAAACATTATATACAATTATATGCCAACGAACTCAACAACCTGTGAGAAATGGATAAATTCCTAGAAACATACACTCTCTAAAATAAATCAGAAAGAATCAGAAAATCTGAATAGACAGATTACACTTAGTGAAATTGAAACAGTAATAAAAAAAAAAACTCCCAACAACCAAAAGTCCTGGACCAGATGGCTTCACAGGTGAATTTTACCAAATGTTCCAAGAACTGACACCTCTTCCTTCTTATACTATTTCAAAAAATTCAGAAGGAGGAAAGGCTCCTGAGCTAATTTTACAAGCCCAGTGTTTTCCTAATTCCAAAACCAGATAAAGACACTAAAAAACAAAGAAAATTATAGGCCAATATTACTGATGAACATAGATGCTAAAATCCTCAACAAAATATTAGCAAAACAAATATAGCAATGCATCGAAAAGACCATATACCATGATTAAGTGGGATTTATTTAGGAATGCAAGGTTGGTACAATATTTGTAAATCAATAAATGTGATTCACCACTTGACAGTGTCATAGCAATAGATGAAGAGAAAGCATTTGATAAAATCCTGCACTGATTTATGATAAAAACTCTCAGCAAAGTGGGAATAGAGGGAACATACCTAAACATAATAAAGGCCATATATGACAAATCCACTGCCAGCATCACATGCAATGGGCAAAAAAACCCTACAAGTGTTCCCCTTGAGATGGGGAACAAGACGGGGATGTCTGCTTTCACCTCTCTTATCCAACATAGGAGCGTAAGTCCTAGCCACAGAAATCAAAAAAGAAGAATTAAAAGGCATCCAAATTGGAAAAGGAGAAGTGAAACTGTCTTTATTTGCAGAAAACTTGATATTGTACATAGAGAACTTCAAAGATTCTACCAAGGAACTACTAGAACTGATAAATGAATTCAGCAAAGTAGCAGGATACAAAATTAATATCAAGAAACCAGTTGCATTTTTATATGCCTATAATGAACTAACAGAAAGGGAAATTAAGAAAACAATCCCCTTAACAATTGCTATAAAAAGAATAAAATACCTAGGAGTATATCTAACCAAGGATATAAAAGACCTGTATTCAGAAAATTACAAGACAATCAAGAAAGAAACTGAAGCTAAGTGGAAGCACATACTGTGTTCATGGATAGGAAGAATTAACATCATTAAAATGTCCATACTACTCAAAGCAATCTATAGATTCAATGCAATTGCTATCTAGATTCCAGTGATGTATTTCACAGAACTAGAACAAATATTTCAGATATTTGTATGGAACCACAAAAGACCCCACACAGCAGCAGCAATAATGAGAAAGAACAAAGTTGGAGGAATCACACTACCCAGTAACAAACTATACTACAAGGCCATAGTAATCAAAACAGCCTGGTACTGTCATAAAAACACACATAGATCAATGGAACAGAATAGAGAGCCCAGAAATAAACCTATTAATTGACTTTATAGTCAGTTAATATTTGACAGAGGAAGCAAACACATACAGTGGGCCAAAGATAGTTTACTCAATAAATGGTGTTGGGAAAATTGGACAGATATGTGCAGAGAAATGAAACTAGGCCACCTTCTTACACCATAGACAAGAAAAATTCAAAATGGATTACAGACTTAAATGCTAGACCCAAAACCATAAAAATCCTAGAAGAAAACATAGGCAGCAAAATATCAGACACTGCTTGTAGCAATATTTTTTTGGATATATCTCCCCAGGAAAGGGAAACAAAAGTAAATATAAGCCCATGGGACTATAGCAAACTAAAAACTTTTGCACAGCAAAGGAAAACATCAACAAAATAAAGAGACAACCTACAGAATGAGAGAACATATTTGCCGATACATTTGATAAGAGATGAATATCCAAAATTTAAAAAGTACTTATAAAACGCAACACCAAAACCCCCCCTAAACAACCCTATTAAAAAATGGGCAAAGGAGGCCTTATCCAAAGAGGACATACAGATGGTCAATAGACAAATGAAAAGATGCTCAATGTCACTAATCATCAGAGTAATGCAAATTAAATCCACAATGTGGCATCACTTCACACGTGTCAGAATGGCTATCATCAATAAATCAACAGACAAGTGCTGGTAAGGATGTGGAGAAAGGGGAAATCTTTTGTACTGTTGGTGGGAATACAGACTGGTATAGCCACTGTGGAAAGCAGTATGGAGATACCTCAAAAAATTAAAAATTTTTTGACCCAGCAATCCCATTGCTGGGAATATATCTGAAGGAACCCAAAACACTAACTCAAAAGAACATGGAAGCAGCCCAAGTGTCCATCAGTAGATGAGTAGATAAAACAACTATGGGACATTTACACAGTGGGATACTACTCAGCCACAAAAAGAAAAATTTACCATTTGCGACAATATGGATGAACCTAGAGAACATTATTCTAAGCGAAATAAGCCAGTCAGAGAAAGACAAATACCATATGATTTCACTCATATGTGGAATCTAATCAACAAATGAAACACATAAAATAGAGACAGACTCATGGGTAGAGAGCAGGATAGAGCTAAGGGGAGGTTAGGGGGTGCAGGGATTGAGCAAAAAGGAAAAAGGACTCATGGACACGGACAAGAGTGTTGGTGATTGCTGGTGGGGAGGGAATATAAGGGGACTAAATGGTAATGGAAAAAATACAATAAAGTAAATAAATAAATAAATAAAGCCAGTCTAAACCGACAATATAGCTGTAACTATATTTTTTACATGAGAAAAAATTTTTATCATTGGTCACACTGGTCTCAAAATAAAAATCAATCATGAGCCAGAGGAATCCCAGAGCACCCAATTTGAATACTTAAAAAAGAAAATAAAAAATTAGGCTCATCTGTATTACAGTAAGGAAAGATGAATAAAACAAAGAACAAAAATGCTTCTTTAAAGATTGTATTTCAATTTTAGATGATAGTCAATTGAGAGAAAGGTTGAGATAAAGGAAAAAGAGGATAAAGAAGTCATATCTGTTGATGACTTAAGCTACAAAAAAATATTTCCTTTATATTCAAAACCTATTAGCTTGATTGCTTTTAATTCTCTAATAATTAAGGTTACTTTGTTTTGTTACCTGACGTGGAAATGTATCTTTTAAAATGAGCTGATTTTGAGCAGAGGACACCATGGATATAAATGTAGAGAAGACCACAACCAACAAGATGGTGAACTGCATACATTCGTATGTGTAAAAAGACTAAAATAAACTTGCCATCACACATCTTTGTGGTGAAAGTGTCAGAGAGATGAGCAAAGAGAAAGCTGTAAACATCATTAAAGACAGCATTAATCTAGAAACTGAAGGTGAATGAATGAGTGTTAGCAAATCAAAGTGTTTCCCATCGTGTGTGGCCTAGAGATGATGCATATTTGTCTTTACAATGCTGTTTATTGGAAGAGTTTGAACAGGTCATACCTGAGGTTAGGAGCAGTTCCCAGCAAAGGCCTAGGGCCCCTCCTTGCATTCCATCAGCTCTCGTGGTATCCTAGGGGATCCTGGGCTTGGCCCCACTGCCGAGGGCAACACTAGCCTAGAGATCATTCACAAGAAGAATGATCCTGGAACCATTCCATCCTGGAACCCAGACTCCATGTTCAGGTGGCATGTGGAGGAGGCAGGAACCCACCCAGTGCAATCTGGAGGAAACGAGGGCCTGCACTGTCCCAAACATCTTCCTGCCCCCTCAGCCACCACCAATTGTAGATGCCCTTTCAAAATGAAAGAGCGTATGAAATTACCATCATTTAGACTTGCTCCTTTGGGTTAAGGAATCATCTCTCCTGAAAGCCCCTCAGAAAGTGACTTTTTCTTTTAAACAAGGAGTAACCTAAAAATACATTAGTATTTATTTATAGAAGTAATTTTTTGGATCAAAATAGCTACTGGGTCACTCAGCAGAGACCAATGTGAGCCCCGAGGGGAAAGGGGGTGGTGGTAGGAGGTGAGCTCTGATGGGGAAAGGGCACTGGGGGGCTGAGAGTGTGGGGTGCTGTCTGGGGGGCATGACGTGTGTGGCACTATGTGGTGACCCTGGGAAGCAAAAAGCCAGGAGAAAGTCACGGAGGTGTCTAAAAAAGGAGTGGCTTCCAGAAAAGGGGAAAATGGCTATTGACCTGGTTGGTGGATGAAGCCACAATGAAAACCAGTGTCCCTGCTTCAGTTTCGCCCACTGTGGCGCTACTGCCCAGTGGGGCCAAGTAAGGGAGGGACGGCCAGGGCCCAGATGCCCAAGACCCCCTATCAGTCTGGGTCCTGGCAAGGAACAGATGGCACATTGAAACTGAGAAAACTGGAAGTTTAACAAAGAGACTATTTATAGAGCTGTGCCCTGGGAGTAGGGATACTATAAAGAACAGTGTAGCCCTGGGAACTAAACAGTGGGCTCCACAGCCAGCCCAGGCCTGAAGGCAGGAGGGGGAAGGTGGTGGCTCCCAGGATGCTGCTACCAGAGAGGGCGGGGTTGGGGAGGGTGCACTGGGCTCCCCAACATCCCCATCCTTCCACCCTCTGACTCCTGCCAATGCTCCCATTGGCCAAACCCAACCGGAAGTTAAGAAGGAAGTAAGCCCACTGGGACAGACCATACAGTTCAGCTGCTGGGGAAGCGGGGAAGCTGAAGAAGGGCATGAGTGGACCTGGAGGTGCAGACCCAAGTTCCCTGCACTGATGCCCCCAGAGGGTGCACTGGAGCACACGCTGGTAGCTCCCTGTGGCTGGTGGCTGACCTCAATGACCAAATTTGTGCAATAAAAGCTGGAAATGGCACATCCTGTTTTCAGGAAAACAATAAGGCTCCTTTGAAAAACATTTTTATTTAAATCCTAAAATCAAAACATCTGTTCTCTCCTTCTCTCCTCTGAGGTCCTCCTTGTCCCCAAAGATGTGGAGAAGTCACGCTGAGTACAGAGAAATCATTACCTCTAGCTGGGGAGGGAGGGGCTGTCTTAGTCCAGGCCTCCAGTGGGCAGTAGTGTCTATTTTTAGTTCTCCTTAATTGCCAATTAGTGTATTGATGTTTGCAAAGGTAATGAGAGGGGAAGAATCTGGGGGAGGCTCCCTTTCTGTCCTCTCATCCTTGTAGGAAAAAACCTAACTCCCAACTCCACAGCAGCCTTCCTCCACTCTAAATTATCTCCACCTTTTCGTGAAAGCAGCTGGTTTGAATTCTCTGACTAAACACCCGCTTCTTCTTGGAATCTGCCAATTCAGATTCCTGGTGAAGTGTCTCTTTCCCTATTTTGGCCTCCTGTGGTTTTATGCATGTAATAGTTTTCCCAATACATTTTTAAGTTCACCGTGGTGCCTTGGACTTTTTGAAAAGGATAAAGCAAGCAAACACATGAAAGAGTAGATAAGCAGTTAAGGGAAATGTGTTCAGGAGGTGCTCTCATGGCAACGGAGGACATGGCGTGTCCTTGGCATGCGTATACCAAATGAGTCCATCCGTACACTGTCCCTGCAGTCCACGTCCACCCGACCGCTGTTCAGCAGCAGCCTGAGCAGAGCCAGGTTTCCTCTCCTCGCTGCCCAGAATGCGGCATTGGCAAGTGGAGTTTCCTTCTGCAGAAGCAAAAGAAAACAGGATCTTGAAATCAACATTAGTTAACATGACCACTTCTACGCAAACATATACCACTTAAAAGGCAGAATTTCCAGATGTGCCGTATCATTTGCAAGATTGCTCCTCCAACAGCAGATAACTATAATGCACTTGGTTACGGAATGTACTATTTTGTAGCAGATAACTGAGCCCCAGTGCTGATTATGAAGCACAAGTTGTTGATAATACAACACTATTAATACCCTATTTCCCACCAATGCACTCACTTTCCTGCCTCTGTGTTTGTTCAGTTTCCTCTCTGCTTGAAAAGAGTTTTTCCCCATCCTTCAAGGCCAAGGCTGTATTTAAATGGTTATTTCCTCTCTCAAATGTTCCCAAATCTCTTTTCACCTTTACGCAGAGAAAACTGCTCCCAATTCGGACCTCCCAAAGGAGTTTACTAGCATCTGTTCTGTGCCTTCAACAGTTTCTACTCAATTCCAGCTGTCTGGGTAAGTGCCTCCCTTTCTCTCCACCTAGTTTTCTTCGTGTCAGCTGGAACCTGCCACAGGTTCCAGTTAAGAACCAGGAATTCTGGGCAGAAAAAGTTGTTATGTGTCCCCATATGTATCCCTCATGCTGGGTTATTTTAAAGTTGCAAAGTTAATGCTGGAACCAGACCTAGGGAAGGAACAGAGCAGGAAAACTCAAAAATCAACCTGCAGCACAAGTTCCTTCTCTAAAGCATCGAGTTGGATTTGCACATAACAGTCATGGTCGGGGCAGAGCTGGGAGGACGGGCTTGGAAGAACCAGACAGCTCTGGGTTTCAAGCCAAGCCCTGCACTATGGACTTGGTTCCAGCAGGTCTCCGATTCCTTTTGCTTACACAGAGACTACACTACCTGTCTTATAGTTTAAGATAAAGATTAAATGATGCAGGTTAACTGCAAGGCCCAATATATCACAAATGCTTGTAACACTCGTTTCTCCCTATCTCTCCTTTACTTTACAAAGTTAGAATCAGCAGGCAAAGTTAAACTCAGTATTGATACTAAATAAAGAATTTTGCTGGTCTCAGAAAATGTTCTAGTATTCAAGTTGTTGAACAAAAAGCTTTTTGGTGGGCTTAAAACACTTGCCTGACCTAAAAAACCTTTTATGCAGTGCCTTTTAAGTATATGGCTACGGTATTCAACATAATACCTAATCTACCTATGCTAAGTTAAAAAGAAAATCCCAACCATTTAAGCTACTCCATCGAGCCACATAAATGAAAGCACAGCAACAGCGGGGTGGTGTGTGAGGATTTCATTCCAGAACCTTCATCACATGCACAACTGAGTACTCTTGTGCATTCTTGGATGCAAGCATGGCAAAGCAGAGAGTGATAAGCAGATTTCAAACATACTTTGAATAGTTTCCTGGCTCAGTTATGATGAAAACAAATCACCGCAAATTCCAGGTGAACAGTATGCTCTCCCTGAAGTTGTCAATTTTGCTGTCCCAGAGCTTTGGAGCTGGTGGTGCTCTCATCCAGCGTCTGTGGCTTTTTTGTACCAGGCTGGGTCTCACATTAGGGTCATTACTAACAGGGTGAAGTAAGAGTAAGGCAGGGTTGACTTGTAGAATAAAGCATGAAACAACACCCTTTCAACAGAGAAATTGCACAAGGCCAAAATGAAGTTTGGGAGGGAATCTAGGAAGAGAATCTAATATGCACTATGGAACCTCTCTGCCGGCTTCTCCGGAAACATGAAAACTTGGGAGTAATAAATTGTAAATAATTTTCAATGTTTTTGTTTTGCATTAACCCAAAATACCTTTCAAAAATCACCGACAAAGCACAGTCTTCTATGGTCGTCAAGAGCCCTCCAGCAGGGAGCCTCTCCTGCCTTGAGAATGGCCTCAGGGATTCCTCTCCTGCTGAGGTTACACATCTTGGTTTCTCATAAAGCTTTAGAAAGCCAGCTTTGTGAAAAGCGGTAAATACTTCATTTTCCCTCAAGAGCTTGGTTTATAGGGAGATGGAGGAATGACAGTCAATTTTGGGTAAGGAAGAGTTGAGTTCAAGTTCTGACCCTGCTACTGCCCAGCTCTGTGACCCCGGGCAGGTGATTTAACTTCTCTTTGCCCCAGTAAAATGGGGATAATAATAATATTACCTCATTCATATGTTGTTGGAGGACTGAATGAGACAATACTCATGAATATACTTTGATAGAAAACATACAAGAAATCTAGCTATAAATGCACAGTCCTCACAGCACATTAAATACTCGTCCGGGTGAATTTGTTTACTTAGTCACTAGCACTCGCTGGGACACTGGAACTGGCCAGGGGCTAGGACCAGAGGTGCGACTCACTGATCTCTGCTCACAAATGGCTTTAAGGCCCAGTGGAATAAGTCATGTTGAGGCATCCAAGTTATTATAGGTGCTAGAGTAGGAACACAGATGGTGGTGGTGAGAGCAGAGCATGGACTATTCTACCTGAGGAAGGTGGCCAAGGATGGCCTCTAAGAGCAGGAATTCTTGGGAAGAGTTTTGGAAGATGAGTAGGGGCCTGGGTGGTAAGTGTCCCAGGCAGACAGGGTGGTGAGTCAAAGACGTAGAGGTGCTACACAGCATCTGGGAACAATCTTTACCTTGGAAAGGCTGGATGAAGGGTGCAAGGAGAGGGCAGGAGGCGCTGCAGGGCAGGTAGTCAGGGCCACACCCTGAAGAAGCTGCTGTTGCACTTGCTAACAGAGTGTATACTTTATCCTGGTGGGCATGGCAGAGTAGAGCAAGGGTTTTAAGATGGGGCAAGACTACCCATTTTGTGTTTTAGACAGGTCCTGTGGCAGCCTGGGGGAGAATGGACTGAGGACTGGAACCAGGTAAGATTGGTGTCTACGAGGCTAAGGAGACCACTGCAGAGACAGAGCTAGAGATGAGGGCCCAAGCTGAGGCAACAAGAGTGGGCTGGCAGAATGAGACACGAGAAATTTTAAGGAGCTAAACTGAATAGTCTTGGTCTGTGAATCCATGTGCAGGAGAGGAGGGAGAAGGAGCCTGGGTTGACTCCTAGGTTTCTGGTTTGAGCGCCTGGTTGATGTGGTGCCATTCATGAAAGTCTGAAGTAACATGTGAGTGACAGGTTTCTGGAAAAATGATAAATTCAGCTTTGAACATGCTGTTCCAAGTGCCTATGGGGCATCTAGGTGGAGAGCTCTAGCAAAGACATGGGTAAGTTCTCCTATGGCACTGTGGCCCATACATTATTGGAGGGCGGGAATCTTGAGCCAATGCTAAATGCTTATCCTGTACCACCTGGTATGTTGCTTATTTGATCCTCATCACAGCTCAACGAAGTGGGCACTTGCTGCTGCTCTTTTAGCCATCACACCCTTCCGCCTCCTGTGGCATTCTCCTTCTGTAGACGGCAAGGAATAGGCAGCATGAACCCATGACCTCCTTCCTGTCCTCATTCGAAGCTTCTCTTCTGCCAAGATGCAAAGTCCCTTGGCCTTCCTTCTCTTTGGGGTCTATACCCACCACGTTGCCTGGGTAACTCCAAACCTCCTCAGGTACAATATGCACGAAATCATAAATGCTGTGGAGTGGACCAGGGGCAAGCCCTTTAGTCTTTAAAGGAGATGCTGCATAAGAAAATGCTTCATACAAACTGTAAAGCACTTTACCAATCATGCTATGACTATTTAACCTCTTTCTTGATCGTTCTTGTTTCTACAAGGCCAGTGTGCCTCCTTCAGGCTTGTCGGTTGCCATATTATGGAGAACAGCAATGACAGCCAATGTTGTGCATAGACCTTGCTGTGTACCAACCAGCGTGCTAAGCACTTTCACTGCTCTGATGTGTTTAATTCCCAGAACCACCCCATCAGGAGTTATTGTTACTCTCATTTTTAAGATGAGGACACTGAGGCCCAGAAATGAATTACTCAGTCATATAGTGAGGAAGTAACAGGGCCAGGATTCAAACCCACATTTGTTTGAGTCCAGAGTCTACGGTCTTATATCTTTAGTACCCTGTGAGAAAAACTGAACATAGGCTTCCTTATATGCCATGTTTTCTTCTCCACGCCCCTCCATTTACTGTTAGAATTGTGGCTCATAAATGCTTTCCACTAGCACACTCCCAAAAATTAGGTACTGGAAGGAAGGGGAGAGGAACATAGCAGGGAAATTGTTATTTGTACAGAACTGGAATTTCAATTAAAAGCCAAGAGAGGGGAGAGCTTGAAACTATCAGTTTTAAAAAGTGCAAAAAGGAAAAAGGATTCATAGGCACAGACAGCAATGTAGTGATTGTGGGGTGGAGGGAGGGAATATAAAGGTACTAAAGGGTAATGGAAGAAATACAATAAAAAATTAAAGCTGAAAAAAATGTGGGTTTCAGTTGTATCCTATTAATTCATCAAGAGAACATGAGCTTTGTTCAATAATGTATTTCTTTGATGTTAAAAGCCCCATGAAATAAGGATACAGTGACGGACTGAGAAGCCATGTGCGGAGGATGCTTGATGTGTTAGTGGCTATTGTAACCCACTGTCCCTTTATGCTAAGTACTTGAAAATTTCTGAATGTTCAATAATCTTTAAAGATGCCTAAATCCTGCGTTGTCAGTATTGTTACACTCCAGTAAGTGATAGGAAACTGAATAAAGTGATTTGCCCCAGGCATTCTGCCTTAGAAACGGGATTATATAACACTGGAATTTCCCAATTCACAATTTGATCAAGACCATACTTAAAGCCTTTTTAAAACAAATGACCAGAATAGGCAAATCTATAGAGAGAGAAAGCAGATTAGCAGTATCTAAAGCTGGGAAGTTAGGGTAATAGAGAATGAATGCTAATGAGTATGGGACTTCTTTTTGAGGTGATTAAAATATTCTAAAACTGATTGTTCTGATGCTGGCACAACTCTGTGAATATACCAAGACTGAAATGAACACTTTAAATGGGTAAGTCATATGTATGTGATCTGCATTTCAATAAAGCTGTTTCAAAAAATGGGTTTGTAAGTAATTTTACTGTGGTTCATCCAAATAACTTCAGCTGGTTGGTGAATCGGAGCCGATTATGAGATAATTTACATACTTTCAGAACAAGGATGAAACATTCAAGTTCCTGTACTTTCAGCCAATGCATGCGCAGTTTCTGTCACCAAGAGGAAACATGGTACTGAGATGCTTTACCTGCTTGGATAGCACATGCTCAGGAAAGACCGATGGTGTTCTTTATCCAGCAATGTCCCTCTACATGTCAGACTCACATGTCAGTCTACCGTCCAACCCCCCTCCACCCCCTGCCACAATTGTGTTAAACTTCTGGCAACCTCAGCCCTTAAGAATCAGTCCTCATTAGGTGAAATAGCTGTTATAAAGTAAAAAGTTGATGTAATGAAATCCATGAACGTCATTTCACGAAAAGGCTCAGATCTATATTCTGGGTTTGCTTTTACTTTATGGATAATTCTAAAGAACATGTGTCTGTTTTCCCACCAGATGAAATTAGGAGTTTCCAATTGTGAAAGAGGAGGTTTAGGGAGGCGAACCGATTAGCAGGGAGAAATGACTGCTGACAGCATAATGGAGGAAGCGTAAAAAATAGATGCAGAGGGGCCCATGTGGTTCAGAAGCAGCAAATAGCCCTACATTTAGTGACTCTGAGTCATCAAGCAGAGCTCAATGGTGATTTATGACGCTCTGTTTATTCTCCTACACACTCAGCCAGCAAGGCTGGGCCTTTTAAACAAAGGCTTTGGAGACATACGGCCTATGACCTAGAGTGTTCCAGGGGTCTATGAAAAATGAAACAGTTGGTTCCAAAATCAGAGTTAATGAATATTTAATTAAAAAGCTACAAAATATACCATTTTGTCAACTTGTTTATAAATGCTAAAAATGGTATTCATAAAATATTGATGAAATATGAAAATAACTTGTAGGTCTGATTTTCTCATTACATGAGAATTACTGACTATATATATAGCAATGACAGAAAAACCAATGACAAATGTAAATTAAATATTCATGACTAAATAACTTTAAAAGCAATATTATAAAAATCCTTCCAAAAATAAAAGTCTCTATTATTATCATGGGTTGTGGGTACATTTTAATATGTTTGATATGATGTGGGCTAGGGCAGGCTTAGTCCACTAAGGGACTCTGTTCCCTCCCCATCCAGTCTTCCCTCTGTGCCTTTTGGAGCTTCATGGAAAATCAACTCCATTTAATCTAGGACAGAGTGCTTTGCTTCTTCTGTCTCCTTGTGGAAAGCTCGCCAGCACCCCTCCCCGGCAGAGACTGGACCTTCCCCAACACCAGCCCTAGGCTGGGAAACTGGGTTGGGCCCTCCTCACCAGGATTCCAGACACTGCCCTTGCAGTCAGGTGTAGGAATCGCTGGTTTTTTCAACCCTTAGGCCACTCCACTATCTCAGCCTCTGCCTCATATCACCTGGTAGGTGTTGCTGCCTGATCACTCTTTGTTCTTCACTGAAAGTTTTGGCACTTCCCTTTTTGCCTAACCCAAATTTAGACCTCATCCTGGTTTTCAACTTTACAAAACATCAAAATCCACACTCAACCTCACCGCCTTTCTTAGACTCCAATGGAAAAGGGTTTCCTTGGCCTGTTTAGTATATTTCTGCAATTAATAAAGGCCTGCTTACTCTCTGTCCTCTCGGCTCAGTTAGCCCCTCTACTCCAAGCCTTCTCAGAACTCTCTGCTGTCATTTTAAAACTTTTTTTGAGCTTCATCCTTTTATAGCATGTGATTCAACAGTTTTTAGTGTGCTCTCCAGGTTTTACAACTATCACCATACTATTCCAAAAACATTTTTATCACCCCAAAGAAAAACCTTATACCTATTAACGATCATCCCCCATTTGTCCCTTCTTCCCCAGCCCCTTACAACCACTAAATCTACCTGCTGTCTCTATGGATTTCCTTATCCTGAACATGTCATATAAATAGAATCATACAATATGTGGACTTTTGTGTCTGGCTTCTTTCACTTAACATGTTTCAAGTTTCTTCCATGTTGTTTTATGTCAGTACTTCAGCCTTTTTATGGGTGAACGATGATTCCACTGTATGGATATGCATCTTATGCACTGAATGCTTATGACTTTTCCCCACCAAATTCATATGTGGAAGTTCTAAACCCTAATGTGATAGTACTACAAGGTGGGGCCTTTGGGAGGCAATTCAATGTAGATTAGGCCATGAGTAGAGCCCCCATGGCAGGGTTACTGCACGTAAATGAAAAGGAAGAGACACTGGAGCTTCCTGTCTTCCACCTGAGAATGTAGCGAGAAGGTGGTTGTCTGCAAGCCAGGAAGAAGGCTCTTGTCACACATTGAATCTGCCAGCAGCTTGATCTTGGATTTTCCAGCCTCCAGCACTATGAGATATAAAATTCCTGTTTTTTTAAGCTACCCAGTTTATAGTATTTTGTTATTGCAGACCAAGCTGACTAATATATAGCGCATTTTATCATCAGTTGATGGACATTTGGGTTGGTTTCTGGAACTATTATAAATAATATTGCTATGAACATGTGTATAAGCTTTTTGTGTGAACATATGCTTTCATTTCTCTTGAGTATATATCTAGGACTGAAATTGCTGGGCCATGTGATAACTCTTATGTTTAACTTTTTGAAGGACCAAATATTGCTGCATCATTTTACTTGCCGTTACAGTTCTAATTTCTCCACATCTTTGCCAACACTTGTTATTGTCTGTCTTGGTGGTTGCAGTCACCCTAGTGGGTGTGAAGTGGTTTCTCACTCTGGTTTTGATTGGCATTTCCCTGATGACTAATAATGCTGAGCATATTTTCAGGGCCTAATTGACCATTTGTAAATCTTGGGAAAATTGTGTATTCATATCCTTTGCCATTTTAAAACTGGGTTGTCTTTTTACTGTTGAGATGCCTATCGTCACTTAAGGATACATAAGTCTCTACCATTTTAAAGCAAACAGACCCTTGTCCAAGTCTGCATCCCTGCTACAGCCACTGTTTCTTGCAGAATTTTTTGAAAGAATTCTCTATACTAATGGTTTCCATCTACTCTCTGTTCAAGCTATTGCAATCTGGCTCCTGAACCCCACACTTCACTGAAAGTGCTCTCACCAAGGTCACCAGGGGCTGTTTTGTTACAAAATTCAATGGACACTTTTTGATTCTTCATTTGTTTCATTTCTCTGTGGTATTTAAGAGTCCCTCTCCAAGGTTATTAAAAAACTAGATTCTTGGCTGAATTGATGGCACAAGCTTCTGTATGTTCTCATACAGTATCTGTGGCTGCTGCTCAGTTTTCTCAATGGGCTTCTCTAATTCTGTTCATTCTTAAGTCTTGATATTCAAGATTTTGTCCTCAATCCTCTTATTTTCCACCTTTACACACCTGTGGGTCATCATGTTCACTGCCATGGGTTCAGTTCCCACATAACACTCTTCACTCCTAAGTCTCACCTCTCTCCCGGGCCCAGACTACCTTCCCGGGCTCCCAGTCTATTCAACATCTTTTCTTGGACTTCCATTAATCCTTAAACTTTACATGTCCCAACCTGAACGTTTTCTCTTCACCTCCCTGGCTTTCCCTAACTCTGTGAATAATATCAATTACTGAATTCTGTAGATTTAAATATGTTAAAGTCACTCATTTTGTCCACATCCTTCCATCATCACCACCTGTGTTCTAGTCCAGTACCATTTAACAAGATGAATCCAACATCCTCCTATTTGGTCTCCCAGCTCCACTCTCCAAACTGTAGCCAGAGATCTTTCCAACATGTAAATCTCACCATGTCACTCCTCTACTTACATGAGCTACAGTAGGAGATGGGATTACAGAGGCTTTGGAGCCAGACACACTAGAGTTTCAATTTTAACACCATTCACTTACTGGCTGCAAAACTGTTGGAGGAGCTAATCAACTTAGCCTGTTTTCATTTTCTTGACAGAGAGAGAGAGAGAGAGAGAGAGAGAGAGAGAGAGAGAGAGCGCGCGCCAGGAAAGTACAATTCATGGGTCTTTTGCAGATTCAGAAAATGAACAGTGATACCCTTGCATAAGAGTTGATCACATTTTAACTGCTCAGAACATTTTAACTATTATTTTTATTTAAAACTTTTCAATAGAGGGAAATCGGCTGACCTCACTTGCATCCTAAAATGTGGAGATATAACGGAATGACTTTAATAAATTCTTTCAAGACTCTTTTGGACCCTGAAGCCTGTGCTGGTGCTCAGCTTCAGCGCCCAAGAAAAGTGCTCCGGTGAGGAGGAGGCAGCTGTGTGGCTGGCATTCCGCAAGGAGGTCACAGAATCCGAATCCATGCCGCAGCCTCGTCCTTCTGAGCTGGGCTGCAAGATAGCGCTGACCGAGGAAGTCACCGCCCCGCCTGTTACCCCGGCGACAGTCCCTGCCGCCCCAGTTCCCCGCGGTCTGGCTCATCGGACCAGCAGCCGTAAGTACCGAAAGCCTTTTTAGCAAAGTGCACACAACCAAACCACAAACCACAAGAGCCATCCCAGCCTGGTCACTTCCTCCTGTCCTAAGCCGGCACCCAAGTGGCGCCCACCCCACCCTGCAGGCTCACCCCACCCAGCGGACCCGCGAGGCGGCTCGGGCGGTCTCTGAGTGCCGGTTCCGCCGCCGCCAGTGTGTCGCCCGCCCTGACACTCACTTCCGGAACCCAGGCGCTTACCTTGAAGGACATCTTGCACACGTCCGAGGCCGCCCCTGCGGGACCAGCGCGCTTCCGGCTCGGCGCGCCCGCCCCAACGCTCCCGCCCCTCTTCCACCGCGTTCCGCAGAGCAGCGGCTTCCGCAGCGCCGCACCCCGACCCGCCGCCACCGCCGCAGGCAGGGCGGGGCGTGGAGGGTGGGGAGGGGTAGGGAAGGGCAGGACGTGTGTAGGGGGGGTTGCGCACACTAGCCTGCCCTCCGCGTACCTACCTCACTCACCAAACTCCGCACGTCCTGTGCTCTCTCCGCACAAATTCACGCACGCGTACCACTGCACACTCACGCCCTCATACCCATACTCCTCTCAATCCACACCCTCTCTCACACTCCAAACTGTGCACACCACACCGTGTGCTCTCCACGTTCTACACACACAACGCTATCCACAGACCTGCACTCCTCACGCACCTTCATACACCCCCACACCCATATTCCCGTCACATACACACTCGGCGACCCACTCACACACTCGCTGACACACTCCAAACTCCACACACTGTACAATCTCCAATACCCGCGGCCCCCGTCACCTGCAGGTTCACACAGAATACTCCCACACTCACCACCCCGCCCCCCCCCCCCCCCCACTGCCCGTCTTCCAAAGAGCATTGTCTGCATTAGATGACTCTCAGACTTCATTACAGCGTGAACAGGATGAAGATGTCAATGAAACTTGAGACAAAAATTCACCCATCATCCCACCACCCTTTTAAATAGCTGTTTTCATTTTCTTTATTTCTTTCTACTTTTCCTTTTCTTTCCTGTCTTTTCCTAAGGATCCGTTAGGTTTTTCACCCTCTTGGGGAACGATGCAGGAAAGAAGTTTTTTGGTCGAACCAGTAGTAAGCAATGTCTTTCTTTTTGAAGATGAGGGGCAAATTTGAAATATACTCAGAGCCCTCCTTTTGGTTATACCTACCACCTCCTCCTCTCGGCCTTGTGCTGCACCCCTGGAGCTCTCTACTCGCTCGTACACACTGCTTGTTGCCTGCCCAGGGTTGGTTTTCGGGAAGTAAAAGTGGGAGAGTCATATATTTTTTAATGAAAAAATAAATTATTTTTAATGTATAAAAGACAATAATGGCCTTTTTAGAAAATTCAAATCTAAAGTAAAAGTGGATGTCTCACACCTTTGCACTATAGGAATCTACTTATTTGCCCTTTCACCATTGTTTGCGCCTCCTTTCCTCTTCTCAGTTGAATTTGTAATGGATATTTAATTTGTAAGTTAAAAACCACCGCTAGAAAGAAAAGTTAATAATAACAGTAAAAATACCCTTTGTAGATAAATTGTATTACTTTGTATTTAAAATAAAAACTGCCAACATTTGATGGAAATGTTCAGTTTTTTAAATCAAGAACAACTCAAAACTTCCTTGCCTTGTATCTATGGAAGAGACAGTTCTAAAGTTGCCACACAACATTATTAGACAAGATCAATCATTGGAGGTTTTGCTTTAATGTTTTTTTTGTTTTGTTTTGTTTTTGAAAGGGAGAGACATTGATTTGTTGTTTCACTTATTTTTGCATTCACTAGTTGATTCTTGTATGCGCTCAGACCTGGGACAGAACCCGCAACCTTGGCATATTGGGACACTGCTCTAACCACCTGAGCTACCCCGCCAGAACCTGCTATAATCGTTTTGATAAACAAGAAGAAGGAAGGGAAAGCATTAACATTTTGAGGGTTATCTATGTACTAGATGTTTTCTTATAAAAATGCCGTAAAGTAGGGATTATGCGTATTCCATAGATTAAAAAAATACTAAGGTTCTCAGAAATGAAATGAAGTGATTTGCTAATGGGTGATGAGCTAGACCTTTAATTAAGTCTGCCTGGCTTCAAAACCCACTCCCTTTCCACTACCACACTTGCTGCTCAAAGCTGTTCTTGGCACTGTGTCTCTGTCCAGGCTGCTGATGGGACTCTTGTCAAAGTCACAGGAAAGAATGCGCCTGTATACAACCCCACACACCAGGTTAAGCTCGTCCTCATTTAACAAAAAAGCTTCTAAAAGGAACAAAACCCTCATGATCACAGCCAGGCAACTCCTAAAGTGACCCACTCCCAAACCTAACAGTGGCCCACCAGGCCTAACACATGAGTTAAATTCCTGTAGCCCCACCCTTCTCACCCAATTAATTTCTCACTACCCCAACATTGTCCCCATCCTTGTCAGAGGATTCTCCTTGTTATCACCCTCCCTCCCAATCTATGGCTCTTCCTTCTACCCTCCTCTGCCTGCCCTACCCCAAATCCTGACTCACCTGGGGTTACTCAGCTCAGGTCTCCTTCCCGCAGCCTGCCCCTCAGCCACCTCCCTCCGTGCTTGAGGAGCCCCGCCATAATTCCACTTTGCACAACATTCCTTAGTCCTTCATTCCAGAAGGCCTGGTATTGCTCTCAAAATCACTTATTTTGACTCAGCTGAGTTTAAATTCTTCAAAGCCAGACCTTGTGTCTTATGTCTTTTGTTTCCTTTAGGGGTTAGTTTATGGCTGGAGATGGTAGGTGGTTATAACATATTAAATGTCGATTTTGAAGGGTTTGCGTTCTTCATATTGAGTGGATCATAAGGTCCACCATTCCTCTCCAAGGATATCTGCAGCTCAGATGCGGAGACATCTGTTCATCTCAAATGAGTCAGTATT
This sequence comes from Phyllostomus hastatus, assembly GCF_019186645.2. NCBI lineage: Eukaryota > Metazoa > Chordata > Mammalia > Chiroptera > Phyllostomidae > Phyllostomus > Phyllostomus hastatus. The sequence goes on from NW_025333960.1 coordinate 20,220,014, forward strand.
CATTATCACCTTGTGTTCACACTATCAGAGACTAGAATGTGTTTGGCCCTGATTTTGTACTGTCCCAGTTTATGCTCCAACAGGACTTGCTAGACAGAACTGTGAAGTAGGTCAGGCTAGTCTACTGAGCCCTCTCCCTCCTCCTTTTGTCATCAGGCACTTTCACCCCAACTACTCTGGACAACCAAGTTAACCACATTCCCTGTCTCCTTCCTACCCACATCTCCTTTGAAATTTACAGTAGACAAGGCTTCATGCAGTGAGGAGTAGAGCAGACATAGCACTGAATGATCTGCCTCAACATCCTTCGCCCTTTCCCTTTCCATATCAGAACACCAATTTTGCTCAGGCATCTATCACACTCTACCTGGAGATGTGCTTCAGGGAGCCTCGCCCCCTTTTCTGCGCAAAGCTCTCTGATCTCAGCTGGTAATAGTTTCTGGATTGGGTGTGGACATGTGACAAATTCTGACCTTTGAGACAAGAGTGGAATTGTGCTGGGGGCTTTGAGAAAGATTTTCTTGCTTCTAAGAGAGATTCCAAGGAAATGGGCTATTTTGGAGGGTCTGGGACACTGTCCTCTAAGGATCTGACACTCTCTCTGCTGTGCTATCTTGCCAGGTTTGTTCCCACGTGTTTGTTGAGTAAATGTCAGAATGAAGTTTTCTGTTCTGCACTTTCTGACCTTAGGGTTACAGAAAATATCCTTGAGGATAAATGAATTGCTGACAGTGTGCTGAGAGGAGGGACTGGAGCGCTGTATCCATGTGATACTCCTAGATTTTGCTTATTACCTTTGGTAGGCAATCTCTCTGCCTTTGTTGTCTATTCAGATATTCTTAAGGTGGAAGTTTTAGCCAAGCCAAATTAATTTTTTTCAGATGATAAACCCCGAATATAAAAAGAACCAAAAATAAAGGAATATAACCTGTAATGCAACTTCTCAGAGTTATCAATTGATAAACATACCTTTGATCTTTTTCAAACATATAATAACATATTGGAATCCTGCAAATTTTGCTTTATTACTAAACATGATAATGTGAGCAATTTCCTGTGGCATTAAAAATTCTTTAAAACCCCTGCTTTTAATGGCTGCATTTAAAATTGGAGCAGCCAATTTTATATAGTTTTGTAAAATTGGATATACTACACTATAACTTATTTAACCTTTCTCCTATTATAAGATCTAAGTTGTTTTTAGTTTTGCTATTAAAATTAATGCTAGAGTAACTATTTCATACCAAAATTTTATCCACACTTCTCTATTTCCTTAGGATAAATTTCTAGAATTCTATAACCAAAACATATAAACATTGTGAAAGCTGCTAATTTATATTTACAAATTGCTTTTCTGAATTGCTATGCCAGTTTTATAGTTCTATCCAGCCTGGTTAAATTATTATCTGTGACTTTTATGAATGCTTCCAATGACATTGTGTAGGCAGACCATACATGCACTAAGCTTTCTATTACCTACTTGCTTATTTATACCCCTGCCAGGCATTCTTTTAATGTCTTAAATAAATGCCCAACCCTACTTCCTTCTCCTCCTTTCTACAGTATGAATGTCAAAACCAAGCTCTGCTAAATGACTTACACCCTAAACTTTGCATCAGAACCTGCTTCCCAGGGACTCTAGTCTACAACAATTGTTTTCTAGCAACTGGGCAAATACCTAAGTTTAGGCTTCACTGTGTGACTTTTCTTTCACAGAAACAACTATTAGACTTTAAATGTTCAAATAAAATAAATTTTATACTCCAGGGCATACCTCAAGAGGTTTTAATGAGATCCTCAAAATAATTTAGAAATCTTAATTTCCTTTAATAACAGAAGTGTGTGTCCTACATAGTACACTCTGTGAGGACCAAGGTCTCATAAAACCAAGGAAGGTAATAATCACTTGCTTTAAGCCTCCAAGTCTTGGGTGAAACCCTGCTGTTGGCCTTGGTGCTTTCTCTACTCTGAATGCAGAGCATGGCTCAGCAGCTACGGACAGTGGCACACCTGGTGAATAGGCCTGGTCACAAAACTTCTCATAGTTGGCTTTGTGAACCTTATGTTCAAGAGCCCCAGCAAAGGAAGAGCAGAACTATTCCAAGACACAAGTGTATTACTTTTGTCCTCACATAGCCAGGTGGGATGTACGCAAGACCATGATATTTGACCGGGCTGGTGTGATACAGAGAAGACCAAGAAAAACTAGAACAACATCATCAACAGCAACAATAATACCCACTGCAAAAAAAAAAAATAAAACAAAAACCAACCTGCCAAAAAAACTAGTGTGATTTTTGATCATCCTTAATTGTTACTCTTAGTTGAACCACAATTAGAACTCACTATCTTATTTTATTTGACATGGAAACTAGGACAAGGGAGCATAAGCTGAAAGAATTGTGAAATATTACCAAGAATGTTTCAAAAGCACTATGTGTCAATGGTTGATATCCATCAAATAAATCCATCCACATTTGTATTCCCAAACCTTTCATGGTTTCTAGCACATAATAAGCTGTATTGATGAGTTGTTAAGAGCAGGATCTTGGATCTCTTATTAACTTCTTAATCTTGGAAAAGTTGTTGGGTTGGATTGTAAGAAACTGCCAATTTTCTAGGTCAAAATCATATGAACTTGTCATTTGAACAGATCAAAATTAAGCAAATATTAGCAATTTTATATGATTCAAACTAATATTTAATTTTTCTAAACTTTGTTTTCCTAATCTGTAAAATGGAGATAATATAATTTCCTCACTGAGTTGTTGTGATGATTAAATTAACTTAATGTGTATAAAACATTTAACATTGTGCTTGACACAAGCAATTGCCCATTAAATATTAGCTTTCATTGTTATTATCATTGCTGTTATTATGTACAAAATGTTAACTGAATGAATTAGTGAATGCATGAATAGAAAAGTTTATAATTAATGCTATTTCTTAACCTATTGAATGGGAGAAAATATTTGCAAATCATATATCTGATAAAGAGCGAATATTCAAAATATAAAAGGAACTCATATAACTCAGGAAAAAAAACAAATAATCTGATTAAAAAATGAGCAGGAGGTCTGGATAGACATTTTCCAAAGAAGACATACAGATGGCCAACATATACATGAAGAGAGGCTCAACATAGCTCATCATGAGGGAAATGAAATCAAAACGACAATGAGATATCACGTCACACCTGTTAGAATGGCTATTTCAATAAGACAAGAAATAAAAACTGTTGAGGAGAAAAGGGAACCCTTGTGCACTCTTGGTGGAAATATAAATTTGTGCAGCCACTATGAAAAGCAGTATGGACGATACTCAAAAAATTAAAAATAAAGCTACCATCTGATCCAGCAACTCCACTTCTGGGTATTTATCTGAAGAGAGTGAAAACACTAATTTGAAAAGTAGTATGCGGCCCTATAATTATTGAAGTATTCTTTACAATAGCCGAGGCATGGAAACAAACTACATGTTCATTGATGGGTGGTGAATGGGTAAAGAGCATGTGGTATATATGGACACTTAAAGAAGTATTATTCATCCATAAAAAAGATAAAATCTTGCCATTTGAAATGACATGGATAGCATTTAAGGGCATTATGCCAAGTGAAATAAGACAGGAAAAGATAAATATAGTACACTCTCACTTACTTGTGAAGTCTAAAAAACAAAACAAAATGAAAAAAAAAACAAGCTTATCAATACAGACAAAAGATGGTGGCTACCTGAGGTGGAGGGTAGGAGATGGTCAAAATGGGAGCCAAAGGCACACATTTCCAGTTATAGGATGAGTAAGGCACGGGGCTGTAATGCACAGTATGGAGACTATATTTAATATATGGCAGTGTCTATTTGAAAGTAGCTAGGAGAATAAAGCTTATCAAGTTCTTATCAGATGAAAAAATTGTAACCATGTATGGTGATGACTGTTAACTGGACTTAATGTGGTGATGATTTTGCAATACATATAAACATCAAATCATTGGATTATACACCTGAAACTAATGCAATGTTATATTAATTATTTCTCATAAAAATTAATTCCATTATTACTATGATGAAAATAATTTTTAAAATTTTGAATCTGTTATTAAAGGGTGACAAAGAAGCTATTGGTATGCTGTATCTACCTCGCACGGTCTCTTAGTTGCAATTAGTGTGTAAATACTGCTGTTGATTCCGTCGTTTCCTCTGATACCTAGATCTGATCTATTCCTTAAAAGAATCCTCCCTTGACAATATATTATTCTTTATCATGTCTTCTGAAAAGAATGTTCTTTAGGAGCAAATTTGCTAAAATTTTTCTATTGTTCATTGGTGAGTTGATCACAGATGTGTATATGCTCTGCTTGCTTATGGAAGTGCTCTGTCTCTTTTTCTGGGTAGGGCATTCCATTGTGGCCCCCAGGTGGAGTACCCTAGCCCTTGGAGTCATATTTGTGGCTTGGCTTTGTACAAAGATTCCACAGTACCCGCTTTCCCCAAGGAGCAGGAGGACCACACTGACATAGAGGAACTTCACATAATAGCTCAACTTTCCCCCAAGTAGCTATTAGCTATCCAGACCTCCTTCATTCTTTGCTTGTTGGTACACACTAGTAATTTTGCTTTTATTAACCATTATAGCGATTTAACAAAATGTTAGCTTCCCTTCATTCTGTGATCGGGGTCAGTGATGTTCTCTTGGGGGCCAGTTGCCTTTGGCACTGCTCCATCAAATGCTTTGTGATTTAAAACTTGCCATGATGAACTCTGAGCAATACATGGTGGGATTTCTGGGAGACTCATCTTCCATCCAGTGGTCTAAGCACCTTGGTAGAAACAGCAGCCCCAGGAGTCTTCATCTCCCAGCCAGTTGTCTAGATCTGGCCCCAAGTGTTTGTTTTTCACTAGAATGTTTAGCATTGTTGTGTAACTCTCTCAGCTTCCTCAGCTTCTAACATTTGTTTAAAGAGAGTTGAATTAGTAATTGGAAAGCACCCTATCACTAATCTGGCCCTTGGGCATAAAAGCATCTGTTATGGATGGGCCCAGGAGAGGTGCACCCTAACTGAAGCTGCTTTTAGCATTCTGCCGAGGCTCTGAAATACCCATGCAAGAGCATTACCTTTGAATGTACTGAGGATCCTGGATGCTGACCAGCTGACATCTCAGCCCTCACATGTTATATCAAGTGGCTAAACCCATAAGGAGCAAACATGTAGCAGACACACAAAGACTCAGTTCTAAATTATTTGTGAAGTTGACACTTGTTTTGCTAATCTTTACTGACCCAAAATCATGTAAAAGAAGCCAAAAAAGCTGTGTTTAGTCCTTGGGGAAAATAGACTAGAAGACTCTCATGCTATGGAAATTCTCTCACGGCCTTATATGGGAGCAGGAGTGAACTTCAAATTTAATTTTGTTTGTGGAGAAAACAGACTCCCTCCTTCCACAGTTAAAAATGCAGAATAGAACATTTTTGTTAGTATTTGCCTTTTGGGGCCCTTGTTTGACATTATATTGCAATGTGCCAAACTGTATCATAAAAACTGCTAATACCAAGTGTGGGAAGAGTCTCATTCTTTCAGCACGGGTTCCTCGGTGGGCTTCTTACAGCTCAGAGGAAGGATGGGAGCAAGGGTTATAGGAACTTCAGGGAGACTGAACATCAGACCATGAGCCACATGGAGTAAGATACCATGTTTTGCTTCATTCTCTTTGCAGCCCCAATGCTAAGTCCTGCCCCTAGCACATAATAGGTACTCACTGAGTATTTTTAAATGAATGAATGAATTCTCAGATAATCTGAGGACACGTGAGCTTCTCAGTTATGGGACCAAAGCTTCTGATGCTTTTTTCTCTAATGTGATTTGGAGTCTATGTATGGTTCTTATTGAGGAGTCTAAGATACATAGCTTGTAAAAGAGGCTCTCCGGCAGGCAACGATAAAGAACGTCATCCTGTTTTTGCATGACAGCTAGTGCCTGGTAGGACAGCCGTTATGGCATCAGTTAGTAAAGCCATCCCACCCCTCACCCAAAAGAACTCTCATTACTAGTCCCCAGCATGGGGCTGGAAGGTGCCTGAGGAACCAGAATGTTATTGCTAATGGGCCATGACTCCATTTTTGTGTATATCTGTGTGTATTTTAAATTAACTGATACCTTGTGTATGTATATGTATGTTGTGTGTGTAGGGAGGTGATGCTCTGGAGTTTTGAAATAGAGGCGTTATGCTTATACAGGTTGCCCCCACCCCCACTCTCCATACCTCCTGAAGTGCAACTCAAATCAAGCCAAGGTCACAGCCTTTCATAGGTTACTGCTGGCTTTGATGCCTTTTATACAAGTGTAGGAATCCAAGTTCCCCCGGCAAGTGGAATGGAGCTGAAGAAGGAACCATAAACAAGTGGAAGAGTGTGGGGGAGAAAGCCAAGTGACTTCTTTGGAAAGAGAAATGTCGGCAGAAGCTCCCAGAAGAGCCACAATCAAGCATGGTTTCTAGAAAAAATTGTTCTTATAGCATCTGCCTTCAGTCTGGTTGCCAGGATTGTGACACCATGGGGATGTGCCAATCCTAGGATGGGTCCAATGCCTTGAGTAATTCCATCAGGCTCGCTGTGGGGCGTCCAGAGCGCTCCTGAGGGAAACTGAAGAAGCCAGGATGCTGGTCCAATGTTCTAGGGGCCTCAGAGTAGACAGGGGGTGATGTGCAAGGCAGACTAGCTGACCCAAGGGTCTTAGGTCAGTGGAAGCTTCCATATGACTCCTGACAGGCCCTCCAAGATGCCAGCGTTCTGGCAAGGTAAAATGTGGGCAGCAGGTACAGTAGAGAAGGTCAGCAGGTAAATGCAGAAATGTGATTACTAAGAACTGATGTTTAAAGGCAAGAACAAAGAAAGCTTCCAGGTTCTGAAAACTAGAATCCTAGGCAGGAGCCTGGACAGAAATTCAGATACAAGGGGTCAAGGCCCCTTTCCAGAACTGGGCCTAAAACTGACAAGCTAGCTTAATAGGAAGCATGCTATGCGTGGGTATTGCATTAGACCTTTTGTAACTGTGACTTCATTCAAATATCATGCAACGGGTAAAATTTTTCAGAGAAAGAAACTGAGACTTAAAGAGGTTAAAAAACTGACTCAAAGTCACAAAGTCACAGAAACTAGTCAGTAGGGGAACTGGGACTTAACTACTGGCATAGTGGAAGCTTGGTCAGGGAGGGGAGCAGGGGCTAGGTGAAGGGCAAATGACAGTGAGCTTCGACAGGGGTCAGTCCAGCCCTGCAGCATACATGTTTCATTATGTCATTTAACCTTCAGAGTGTCCTTGACCTCATTTTTTTCCAAGGTGAGGGATCCGAAACATAGAAACCTAAGTAGCTTGTCTAAAATCACACAGGAAGTGGGCAATGATCCAATTAATGGGATTGAGGTACATGCTAGAGCAAAACCAGTGGCAAGACTTCCTTGAAGCTGATGCGCCACAGGGAAGGAAGAATGTAATACCTGCTATATGTTCAGGTCTATTTAACCTGAAATCTGAGTTAGCAAAGGCCCTCTAGGATAGAGAGCAAATCTGAAGATACACAACTTCAGGGAGTCTGACTTCCTATACTAAGTGTAAGGAGTGGCTTTCACCTGCTATAACCCAACAGTGTATTTATTATTCGTAACAAATGAGTCATGGATTTAGCCCTTACATTGAGTTGACTTACACTTTACACTCATCTCTCTGCTCAAAGGCAGCTAAATCAGTAGGTGCTCTTAGGGAATAAGTGAAAGCTAATTTTAACTTTAGCATACGTGTCATTTCTTTTGAGCTCTCTAAACTTGGGTATAATTTATTACTCATACCAAGCCAAGAGAATTAGGCAGGTTATTTCATGCCCTTATAAAAATGGTTGCAAAACTCTGACTTCTCATATTTGTATGTACAGTCGAATGAGTGGTAAAAATTAAATATAATATTGAAGTATCATAGGATTAGAAACTATGCATAAACCAACAGTCAATCTATCAACATGTATTTTTTTTAATCCTCACCCATAGATATTGATTTTAGAGAGAAGGGAAGGAAGAAAGAGAGAAGGGGAGAGAGAGAGAGAAACATCGATGTGACAGACCCTGGAGACTGAACCTGCAACCTGGGCATATGCCCTTACGGGACCCGAACCCATGGCCTTTTAGTGTTTGGGAAGACACTCCAACCAATGAGCCACACTGGCCAGGGCTATCAACATGCATTTTTTGACTTCCCACTCTGGGTCCCAAGCTGTCTTAGGCCTGAGGTTGGAAAGTCATTTGGAGAGGTCAGTTAGACTAGTGTTTCTTTAACTATCTGTGAAGAAAAAACATTTAAAAAAATCCAGTCAATTGCTGGCCAATATGTTTTAAATGTACAATAAAATTGGGTTACAAGAAAAATCACATAGTTTACCAATTTTCAACCAGTGTGCTGTGCCAGGCACACTGGTACACTGCAAGAATTAAAACATGCAATACCTGACTGTTTAGTTAGGGGCACTGACCTCTTTTCCCTTAGACTGTCAAATAAAAACACGACACTGGCCAACACAACAATAGCTGTTGCATGTGAATGAATCAAGATTATACATATTTCTTTTCAGATTAGGAAAAAATATATTTTTTTGCTGCAGAATTTTGGTAATTGATTTATATGTGCCATGAAAATGAAAAAGGTTGAAAATCACTGACATAATTTTGTGTCTATATACACTATACAACTTTATATAAAATATAAAATTGCTAGAAAAAGTTTATAAACACTCACAGTTTTTGTGCTTTTCTCCTTGCAGCAACATTTCATGGGCTGTTTCTGGGCCACAGACCACGCATTGAGTAGCACTGATGTAAACCAGCTATGACCATTCCGAAACCATCTCAACAACTGAGAAACTAGCTTTTGTAGCTTTTTGTTTCAATCTTTAATATTTTAACTTATCATATTACTGGAATTTCCAATGCTTGATGAAATTATTAAAGAAAGTCTTTGATTCAAGGTAAACCACATTTTTTCCCAACTGAGAGATAAAGGACAAATGCTTCCTTCAAGATCAACCTATAAAAGGCACATGGAGAATGAAGGAAGGAAATATAAACTATAAACCCAAACTGAGGGGAAAAAATGAGGCCAACCTACACTTGAAAGAGAGGCTCACAAATGGTCAAAAACCTACTTTCAGAGAAAAACTATGGCTTACAAGAGAGCTGCAAATGGATTGCCTGGCTGTGTGGAATTCACATAGATACAGAATTAGGACATCTATTTTTACAGAATTGTACTTTCTGGCATGGCTCTTGACACTGTGGCATATTTGCAAGAACTTTTTTTTTGACTTGGGATAAAGTTAACAGAGCATTTTGGCAAGAGTAAAAAACAGGGCATGAAACTTATGAGATCAAATTTTTCTTTTCCCTAGATACTTGCCTAGGAGCAAAAGCCAGGAAAAAGAGGGAGAGAGACAGGAGAAAAAGGAGAGAGAAACTTAATTTGTCTTAAAGACATGAACTACATAGCAAAAAAAATCTAAATGTGAAAGTCTAAAATCTCAATTTTCCAGAAGTTCCTAGAAGTAAAAATAACTTCTTTACCCTAATAAGAAAGAGTATTCTACACTATATTTCACTTCAAATCTAACTCAAAGTATTTAAGAATGGAACTTGCAAATAGTAGGTGGTATATATCAATTCATATTCACGAATAAGAAGAGACAAAGTTCTGAGTGTTGCGGTTGTCTACTGTGCATAATAAACCACCTCTAAAACTAGTGGTTTCAAACAACACTCTATTTGCTCACGATTCAACAATCTGGGCTGGGATCATCAGGACTATTCTGCTGGTCTCCCTTGGGGTCTCTCATACAGGTGCCTTCATCTGATGGCTTGAAAGGAGCTGTAGTGACTAAGTTGGCTTTACTTTCATGCCTCACATGGCCTCACATATTCCAGGACCTCTTTCTGAATAACTTCTTTCTCTAGCAGGGTAGTCAGTCTTCCTTATGGCATGGGTTCTAGGTTCCAAGAGGGAGAATTCCAAGATGACAAGTGTTTATGAAATTTCTCTTTGCATCACACTTGCTAATGTCTCATTTGCCAAAGCAAGTCACATGACCAAACTCAGACTCAATGTGGGAAGGAACTTCATGAGAGCATGAATTCTCAGAGGCATGCTTCATTGGAGGCCACCAATGTAATGGTCCATCATAAACTAAAATTCTTTTAAATAAAAAATATTTTTAAATTAAATAAATATAGGTTCAGAATTAGGTTACTTGGAAAATTTACCTGAATGTTCTTTAGCTTTGCAAGATGGCACCAGTATTTGGGGATTTTTAAAATGCTGTGGTGCTGTAAAAACACATCAGATTAGACCAAACAAGTCAACTGATCAATCCATAAATATTTATTGAGGACCTATTAAGTCACTATCGCTATGCAGAGTGGCATGGAAGACACATTTTCTTGTATTCAGGATACCTTGAATGGAATCAGAGAATACAAATGAAGCAAGATAATAAGAAGCTAGGGAATTTCCTGGACAAATGGAATGGGGAAACTGAGACAAGAAAATTAAACAAAGGCCAAACAGTTTGAGCAACTTATTGGTAGCTGGTGAATCGCAAGAACTTATCTGCCCTCTCCAAGGACACTTGAGAGTGAATGGTTTACACCTCCCCTCCCTAACCAAAGAACACATAGCTTAAATCTCTCTGGTCTGGGAAATAGAGAATAGAGACCTAATTCATGTCATTCATACCAGCTAAAGCCAAGGACAGATGAAGTCAGGGGAACAAATAACAAAAACCTCATTAAAAGCCAGACAGACTCAAGATAAAAGTAACACTATAGCAGACCAAAGAATATTCTCAAAATCCCCCATGTGCTCATGTTGACACATCAGCATATTAAATATGCACCTGGAAAACTAATGAATATTCTGCTGAAACCCTCCCCTAAGTTTCTTACCTGAAGAAAAAGGATAAAAAGCCTTCAGGACAAACACAGCACAGGCTTGTGCTAGAGCATGCCCATGTCCCTTCTTGGGAATGAATTTCTTATTTCCTCCTAAACTGTAAGTGTCTCAAGGAGCCTTGCAGCCAGGGAAGCAGTGGGCAGTGGCAGCGGCAGCTTGACCTGGGCTTATCCTCTGATCTCGCCTCCAGCACCCCCTTTTTCTCCGACTTCTCAGGTGAGCTAACGGCAGCCCACCTGAGCTTACTTCTTTCCTATAACTTTTCTAGAGAGCCAAAGCAGCCCAGCCAAGGCCCTCTCTTGTTACTTCTTCTACCCTAGGTCCCTCCTTGTTTCACTGTTTCCAGGCTTGATAAACATACTCTTAAAAACCTGGACTCATGTTGTGAAATCTTTCCTATATGAAGTCAAGAACCCACACACTAGAGGTTGGCCTGAGACAGACCCGCTCCAGGCTGGGGCCTGTCTGGTAACACAAATAGTAAAAATAACATTGGAAATGAAATAAGGCAGAATGGAACTAAGTGCTACATGGTCCCATACAGAAAACAAGTAGTAAAAAATTTCAGAGTTTTAGTTATACATTGTTCTGCTGAGGCTTTCAACACATAGAGACATGGTCTAAGAGTCGGAATAATCTGCTAATAATCCAAGTCTGAGCACGTAGACCTGCCTATAGCTACCATCTGGCTCTACTGGTCCTCCTCTCAGGGATGGAAAGCACTGGCTTTATGAATAATGAACACAAGAGAAATCAACCACTTAAGAAAGGTGATTAGATTTTCTCAAACCTGAGTCCTCGTCCTTTCAAAAGGCAGGTGCCTTGCAAGTCAGTTTTGCAGCATCTACCTGGTTCTTTTTGTCTTTAGCCATTTGCAGTCTGTCCATGGCACTGCACTCAACTGCAGTGGGAGGGGTGACAGCTGAATAGTAATGCTGAATGATGGGGAATATGATGGCATTTGGAACAGCAAAGAGCAAGGAAGAAATAACACTAATTCAGCACCTACTTATGTTCCACTCTGTTAGACCCTGGGGATAAAAAATAAATTAAACTGGGTGCCTGCCCCAAAAGCATTCACAGGAGAATAAGTAGGCAGATCTAAATGCTATAGTAGGGGCATGGCTAGTATGCTGTGTGTGCACTGTGACAGGTGTGACTAACTCTGAGAGCAAAGGGAGAGTTCTGGGCAAGGCTAGGGCAAGCTTGCCAAATAAGGTGATGCCCAAGGTAAATTTTGAAGAATTAACTGTGGTTATATAGGTTGCTGAGGTGGTGAAAAGTATTCCTGACAGAAGATATAACCACATGCAAAGTCATGGTAGAGACACATTGAGGAATGGAAAATTGTTTGGAAAGGCTGGAGAAGAGGGTACAATATAGGCAAATGTAGGAGACGGGGCAGAAAGGAAGGCTAGAGACTGCTTATAAGCCACCCTACTGAGGAGTTCTTAAGTGATAAACATTACATGATGTAAAGCAGAGTGAAGATATAATAACATTTACATTTGAGTAATAGCTCTGCCTAGTAGAGCTTCCTATGATGATGAAGATGTTTTATAATCTTCTCTGTTTAATGTGATAATCATTAACCACAGGTGGCTGTTGAACACTTGAAATACAGCTGGTGTGACGAAGGAGCAAAATGCTTAATTTCTAAATTTAAATATAGATAGCCACACGTGGCTCTTGGCTATCATGTTAGATAGCTCAGCTCTAGAAAATCCCTCTGGCAGTGGTGTGGAGGGTAGGTTAGATGAGGGCAAGACTAGGGGGAGTTAGAAGATATTGTGGCAATTCAGGTGTAAAATAATATGACCTTAAATTAAGGCTGGGGCCATGGAAATGGAGTTGAGGTGACTAACTTGAGAACTAAAGAAATAAAGTGGGCAGAATTTAGTAGCTTATTTGGCATAAGGGCGCAGCCCTGGTCATGAGAAGATGGGTACTCGGAGTAGGGACAAATAAGTTCACTTAAGAGGGTGAGCTCAAATAAAGAGGCTGTGGAGCAGTAGAGCTTGGACGGACATGGGAGTCAGTGGGAAGTTGTGGCAACACCTTGATCTGACATGTAGTGGTGGGGCAGACTGTAAGTGAGAGACACTGAGGCAGAGAGAGCAGCTGGGAAGTTGATCCTCACAGGGTTGATGATGCTCTGGACTAAGGTGGAGATAGCAGGAGGGTGGATAAATGTGTGAATCAATCTCATTTAAATGGAAAAAAATCAGTTGATGAGAAATCCACTTTTTTCTAGTCTGATAGAAAAAAGGAAAGGGTAAGGTGATTAATGATTGTTAAGCACCTGTCAATCAGGTGTATGCTACTTTCACAGAAATCTTATCTCTGGGATACTGGACAGATTGGTGTTGTCACTGATGGAAATGGATTGCCCAAGGAGGGAGGCATAGTTGGTCCAGTTCTACTGCATATATTTTGAATATGAGTTATATCCTAAGTGGAAGATCTATTTTTTCTTTGAGAAAGGGAATTAAGGGTGTACAGTCAGTGGGATTTCAAAAAAATAATACCTATTTACATAGTTTTTTTTTACTAATGAATAGTTTTAAAAGATTTCTTTAATAATGGGTAGTTTCAAGGTACTAGATCTAATATTATTTTATTTTTTGGACCACACAAATGGCAACAGCTAAAAGAACTTTGTCCTTCAAAGTCAATAGGAAAATACTTTGAGGAATGCTAAGTACAAAAAAGTGCAAACAGCAGGCCAAGAGTTGAACCAAACAGGTGTCTAGTGGTATTACTCAAGATAAATCCAAGTAAACCCAGTTCAATATTCCAAAGTAACCTATTTTATTTTTAAATGACATTTTATTGATTATGCTATTACAGTTGTACCAATTTTCCCCCCTTGGCCTTTCTCCACCCAGCAATCCCCATTCCCTCAGGCAATCCCCACACCATTCATTGTTCATGTCTATGGGTCATGTGTATAAGTTCTTTGGCTACTCCATTTCCTAAACTGTACTTTATATCCCATGGCTATTCTGTAACTACCTATTTGTACTTCTGAATACCCTCACTTTTTCACCCATTCCCCCATACCCCATTCCTATCTGGCAACCACCAAAACACTCTCTGTGTCCATAATTCTGTCTCTGTCCTTCTTGTTTGCTTAGATTGTTTTTTTAGATGCAATTGTTGATAGGTATGTATTTATTGCCATTTTATTGTTCATAGTTTTGATCTTATTTTTCTTAAATAAGTCCCTTTAACATTTCATATAATAATGGTTTGATGATAATGAACTCCTTTAAATTTTCGTTTTTTGGGAAGCTCTTTATCTGCACTTTGATTCTAAATGATATCTTTGCTGGTAGAGCAACCTTGGCTGTATGTCCCTGCTTTTCATGAAATATTCATATTTCTTGCCAATCCCTTCTAGCCTGCAAAGTTTCTTTTGAGCAGACAGTTTTATGGAAACTCCCCTGTAGGCAAGTAACTTCTTTTCTTCTGCTGCTTTTAAGCTTCTTTCTTTACCTTTAACCTTTGGCATTTTAATTATGATGTGTCTTGGAGTGGGTCTCTTTGCATCCACCTTGTTTAGGATTCTCTGTGCTTTCTGTGCTTGGATGTCTATTTCCTTCACCAAATTAAGGAAGTTTTCTTCCACTATTTTTTCAAATAGATTTCCAATTTCTCACTCTTTTTCTTCTCCTTCTAGCACCCTATGATGTGAATGTTGGACCTCTTGAAGTTTTCCCACAGGTTGCTTACACTATCTTCGTTTTTTTGGTTTCTTTTTTTCCTTGTTGTTCTGATTGATTGTTTTTTGCTTTCTGATGTTCCAAATCATTGATATGATTTCAGCTTTATCCACTCTACTATTGTTTCCCTGTAAATTGTTCTTTATTTCTCTTAGTGTATCCTTTGTTTCTGACTGGATTTAAAAAAAATTTTTTTAAATTTATTTTTAGAGACAGGGGAAGGGAGGGAGAAAGAGAGGGAGAGAAACATTAGGTGTAATTGCTTCTCACATGCCCCCTACAGGGAACTGGCCCACAATCCAGGCATATGTGCTGACTGGGATTTGAACCAGTGACCCTTTGATTCACAGGCTGGAACTCAATCTACTGAACCACACCACCCCAGGCCTGACTGGATCTTTTAATGCTGTTGAGGTCCTCACTAAATTCCTTGAGCATCCTTATAACCAGTGTTTTAAACTCTGTATCTGATAGATTGCTTATTTCCCTTTTGTTTAGTTCTTTTTCTGAAGTTTGATCTGTTCTTTCATTTGGGGAATATTTGGTCTCCTCATTTTGGCAGCCTCCCTGTGTTTGTGTCTATGTATTAGATAGAGCTGCTATGACTCCATGTCTTGGTAGTGTGGCCTCATGTAGTAGGTGTCCTATAAGGTCCAGTGGCACAGCCTCCCATTTTACCCAAGCTGGGTACTCGAGGTACATCCTTTGTGTGGGCCGAGTATACCCTCCTCTTGTAGTTGAGCTTTGATTGCTGTTACCAGGTCAATGGGAGGATTCTGCTCACCTTTTTGTCTGGGAAATAACTGTTCCCCAGTTCTTACCTTGATGCCAGACACTTCAATTTCTTCCCATATGCCACTATGACTTTCAAGCTGCTACCCCAGTGCTGGAGCTCAGAGGGAGTGAATCTGAGTAAGTCCATGTGCTGGTTCTTTAAGAGGAAGGCTTGGGGCTCCAGCAGTTTCTCTCACCAACTCAATCCCTGCTGGTTTTGGCAGCCAGAAGTCATGGGGGCTTATTTTGCTGCCACTAGTACCTTGGGCTGAGAGTCCTGATGTGGGGCTGGGACTTTTCACTCCCGAGATACCCCTCACGAATTTTCATTCATCACACATGGATGTGGGACCAGCCCATTCCATGTCCCCACCACTTCTACCAGTCTTGATGGATGTGGTTTCTTTTATTCCATAATAAAAGTTGTCAGACTTTCCTTCAGCTCAGTTTCTGATGTTCACAGTTCAGAATGATGGTTGTTCTATACTTTAGTTGTAATTTTGATGTGGGTGTGTGAGGAGGTGAGCTGTGTTTACCTTTCCTGCTATTGTGACCAGAAGTCCCCCTGACATAATTCAAAAGTGTAACAATAAGCCTACTTAGGTTGTGAGATGAGAAAACTGGAGGTTTGTCAAGATTTATGACCACATGATAGCTTAGTTTTAGGGTCTTGGTTATCTCCTTATTTACCATTGAACACTTCATTATTAGGATCTTCTTTCTGCTCCCATACATGTAAAAACAGTGTAATAATAATAGTTCAATCAGATGTGCTAGTTAAGTTTAATACCAACAACTTTAACAGATAATCTCCCAAATAAAGGTGGCTTAATTCAATGAAAGTTTCTCATTCAAGTAATAGTCTAGTGCAGGTGTGTGTGGGCCAGCCTTCCATATGCGACCCAGGCTCCTTCTGTCCCGTGGATCTCCATCTCCTCAGGCCTTGGAGCCCTTTTCCTCCAGGCAAGAAAAGAGAGAGCACGAAGCATCACACAAAAGGTTTTTAATGACTACTATTCCCCACTTTTTACTGGCTCAAAATCAATCACATGACCCCACTTAAATGCAAGTAAGGTAGAAAATATATTCCTCAGGCAGGCAGACACTTACCAGAGCAACTAAACACTATGCAAGGGGAGCATCAATCCTTAGTAGGCAGCTAGTCTTTGCTATCACATAAGACCAAATTATGTTGCTAGTCTTCATGACTCTTTGGTATTTCTTTTCCTTATGTCTTCATATTATTTTCATACCATTGACTCTCTTCCTCTCTCACCTCCTCCCACACCCCCAGGACTATGCCTGTGGTTTACTCATATTTTCCAGTTATTTTATAGGGCCTTGCTGTCTAACCAGCCATGCTCAGAATCCACTTCAGAATTTACTTCTATGAAAAGCACACTGTATGAGATAAGGATGTAACTGGTTGGTCCCATAAATACAAGCAGGTGCTCTATAACTCTAGTGTAAATATGCCCAGAAATGAGCAAGCTGAATCTACCCAGCCTTTCTTAAGAAGAAGGCATTGAGTTTAGTACCCCCCACTTATTCTGTAAACTACTCAGCATTAAGAGGGTTATTAAAGAGCATTAAGGGATGAGAGATTACAGTGATTATATTTTAAAAATTATTAGGCCTATGCCTAGAGCTCAAGTGAAATTAATTCAATCTGAATTTTTACAAGTAATTACCAACCCACTGCTTTGTATAAGGCACTTTTGTTGAAATTGTAAAGGATGCAAAGAAAAAAGAAATTCTTGAGCCAGCTTCTCTCTTCAAGAGTTTGTATCCTTTATTGTGAAATAGTCCTTTACTGGGCCTCCTGGGCAAATTCTTACCAAAACGCATGTCTCTGAAGTGATATATTTTGGACATAGGAAAAAATGTTAGTGTGACTTAACACTAGCTAGTGACATGTTTTATTGCTGCCAGTAGTGATAACTCTTGTGGTCATTGAGATAATCCTGCGGTCACAGGATTCAAATCTATAAACTTGGGGGTGACCAAAAAGGAGAACATTTGAAAATGATGCAAGAAAATATTTTAGAGTCTGCTTTCTAATTTTCACTCAAAATCTCTGCCAGATAAATTAATAACCTTCATGTTAAGAGAATGAAATCTCCATTTCTTAAATCCCCACTAGGCCTGAGCAAGATAATTTGATTTCTTTTTTTAAGATTTTATTTATTTATTTTTAGAGAGGTGAAGGGAGGGGGAAAGAAAGGGAAACATGAACTTGTGATTGCCTCTCATGCGCCCCCTACTGGGGACTTGGCTTGCAACCCAAGTATGTGCTATAGATTGAGAATCCAATTGGCAGCCCTTTGCTTCTCAGGCTGGCACTCAATCCACTGAGCCACACCAGCCAGGGCTATTTATGCTTTATTTTTACTCATCCACAAAATAAGAATAATGGTCTTCACCCACTTACCTTTCAGGATTATCTCTGGGCTGATGGGAATAATTTCATTGTAAAGAAAAGGTACTATTAGAGGTGTGGGCTTTCTTTTATCCTAGTACTACTGCTTGTAGTAACACATACCTGGAGTAGAAAAAAGGAATCGTTCTTGTTAACAAATATATCAAATTACCTGCTCTGCCCAACTACATATTTCACATAAAGGCCAAACTGGAGTGTGTGAAGCAAGAGCTGGAGGGGAAATTCATGCAATTGGAATGTGAATTCTTCATAGGGTCTTTGGCAGAACTACCAGGGAGTGCTGTAATGGGAAGTACCAGTGTCAGAGTTCCAACCAAAGATGGAATCTGCCTTCCATAAGCAGAAACTCTGGCTACTGAGAATTCCACTCTCGTTTGGCCAACACTGAGGATTCTGAGCTTGGTTCAAGAAATTGAACCAAGACACAGGCCATGTGCCAAAGGAGCATCACTACTTTCCAAGGAGCCCTTAGATCTAGGGGCATGGAGCAGGGGGCCTGGAGCCACACTGACAGGGAGTGGGGTGAGTTGTGCTGTAATGCCAGGCAGGCACACACCTGGGTTCTGGATTCTGGATACCATGTCATGGTAATGAGGACTTGGGCTAGCCCTTAACCTTGACTTCTTATCTGTAAATAAAAGTGGGTGGTATTAAATTTGTATTTTCCTATTGAAGAGGTTCAGGGAGATCTAGAGGCAAATCTCAGTTTTCAAAGTGACTAATAAAAACCCTGCCTTTAGAGTATGGCAACACAGACTAAAGGAAGCACACTTTTCTCACTTTGGACTTGGAATGATTTAAACTCATCATGGTTACACTCATTAACTCATGCTAATCAAAAGCTTATATTAGCAGCTATATAGATCTTTACAGATCTTTGATAATATGGAAAATATTTGTTAGCAAATATATTTTGTGAAATTCATTCAAAGTAAAGGTCATGGGAGAAGAGTGACATAAGTATATAAAAGTATATGATAGAATGTTTGGGTTCCAAAAGATGCTCTTGATCTTAGTGTTTGCAATGAAACTAACCAGTTGGGCAACAGAACTATACTTATTTTCTAGTTCCCTCTGGTGTTCAAGGGGAGGCCCCACCAAGAGTGTGGTATTCCAAGAAGTAGAAGCACCTTTTGTGTTTCCATTTTGTGTGTATTCTTTTCATTGCTGTTGGTGATCAACATACTGTTATTGGCCTAGAACGACATCATTGTCATTGTTTTCTCTATGAAGTGACCGTGAAAGAGGAAAATCACAACCTGTTTCAAATGAAACCAAGCTAATGATAAGTTGTTGTACTGAGCAATACAATTGTAACAATAATACTAATCCCTGGTCCAGGAGCTCAATTGATTAGAACACAATCCCAAAATGCCAAATTGGTGGGCCGTATTCCTAGTCAGGGCAATACAAGAATCAACCAATGAATTCACCAGTGAATTCATAAATGAGTGGAATAACACATCAATACTCTCACTTTCTCTTCCTCCTCCATCTAAAATCAATAAATAAAAGAATTACACATGATCTTAGGCAAAAGGCCGAGAAGAGATAATGAATTAAAAAATGTAAAAAAGAATAATGATAAGCAGGACCCAGGATTTATGACGACAGTTCATATTCCTAGGAGGGCATGGGAGGACAGAGAAAAAGCTGCCATATTGGAGAGGGGGGAGAACGGAAGCAGAAGGAGACAATCCATGTTTTGACTTAATAATGATCAAACTCAATAATGTTCCTTTAGTACAATGATTGGACTAACATACTCATGGCTTGCGCTCCTTTAAGTGACACAGGGAGTTTATCGCCCTTGCATGTCTAGGTTCTGAACTCCAGAGAAATTCTTTTCAACAATAGCATGGCAAGTTGCATTTCCATCTTGAAATCTGAAGGACATAGGTATGCATGAATCACTTCTAAAGTATTGGGAGGCCGGCCAAACCCCAAATTCACTTGTGTTAGTTTGGGGTTTGTTTATAGCCAACTATGCATGTCTGTCGCACCCATCTCCTCTAGGGCTAAACAAACCAAGAGCTGCTCTTGTGCTTGGGACACTTCTGCCACTTTCACCCCTCAGACGGGCCTAAGCCCAGGGGTAGCTTTTCCCTCTGTCCTGTAGAGTCTTTCTAGAAGAATGTCAGAAGTCCTTGGTCCTTAATTATTCCTATTTTTCTTAAAACAAGCACAAGTCATTTATTTCTCCAGGCATCATCTTTCCTCATGAAGACACAAGAGCCCATCTTGCCTTTAAAATACAAGTGTTTTAATGTTTAAAAGCACCTGCTTTTAATGCTTAAAAGCACCATACATTTCTTCGTTAAAACTTAAGAGAGGCATCTCTCCCTGCCCCCAAGCAAAGTATCATTATTCTCATTATATCTCTGATATCTAGGATTGTGGCTGGTAGGTAATCTCAGGATGTTTGTTTTGGATACATAATCTTTAGAGAGAGAACTTTACTAGCACATATTAACTTTACATAGTTAGCTTTTATTTGACCATCTTTAAAGCTGCTCTCGGTGGGCAAACACACTTATCGCACCTTGGCATCACAAAGTTAGCTTTTGAAATGCAAAGACTATGTGAGTCAGTGATATCACACATTTTCTGACTATGGAATGTAATAAAACATATCAAAGAAAAATATGGTCATTTACAAGATAGTAAATTTGTATGTCATGCTGCTAATTGTTGCTTTTGGAGCAAAATAAAAGTTCTTGAGGAAGATGCTTTGATTTGAATCCACAGGTGGATGGTTTTGCTGCTGACAATTCTGATATCAGGACACTCAGTAAAATGGTCTGATATTGTGGAAAAGTTACGGGCTAGGTACAGAATAGTTTCTTTAATTTAGGCTTTGCTTTCACATTTGCATATTAATAAAATAATTTTGGAATCTTAGCTCTTTGTTGAATATTTTCCTTCAAATAATCTTGTATCTGGAAGGACTTTATAAAAAATATATAAATCTATCTTTTTTGTTTTCTCACGGTCTTCTTTTGTCAAGTTAGATAGGACCATACTACCTCAGGCAGGACTAGTCCAGATAGTCCTGGGTATTCATTCAGTTGATTTATTCAAGTATAAAAGTTCCTATATGGCAAAGCAATGCAGTTTCATTATTGGAAAAGTTAAAAATATACATACAAGCAAAAAGAAAATAAACAAAATTTTCTTTTCTCCATCCCATGTATCCACTGTTGACCATCCTATTGGCTAACTTTCAAAATCTCCATGAGTCTGCTTTCACACACACACACTCTCTCTCTCTCTGTGCTTGTGCATGCATGCACTCATACACATATGCACATATACTTTTTATATTTAATATAGACAAGGCCTGTCCAGAATGTATCTAGCTATGTAATATGAAAAATAGAGGCATTTATTGAAGAAGACATGGTAACATTATGTTTAAGTTTTTGAGGAACTGAATTATTTCTCAAAGTGTCTGCATTATGTTCATTTCTGCCAGCAATGTATAAGTGTTCCCATTCCTCCACATCCCCACCAACACTTATTATCTTTTAGATTATAGTCACCCTAAAATCAGTGTGAAGTAACATCTCATTGTGGTGTTGATTTGCATTTTCCTAATGACTAATGATGTTGACCATCTTTCTATGTGCTTATTGGCCACTTTTATATCTCCTCTGAAGAAATGTCTATTAAAATTCCTTGTCCATCATTTAATTATTTTTTATGATTGAGTTAAATCTGGATTTGAGTCTCTTATCAGTATATGATTTGAAAATATTTTCTTTGGGTCATCTTTTCATTTTATTTTTATGGTGTTCTTTGAAGCATAAAAGTTTTCAAATTTAATGAGGTTCAATTTATTTTTTTCTTTTGTATGCCTTTGATTTCATATGTAAGAAAGCACTGCCTATATCAATGACAGAAAGATTTACTGCTATGTTTTTAACTAACACTTTCATAGTGTTAGTGGTTACATTTAGATCTTTAATACACTGTGAGTTAATTTTTATATATGGTATGAAGTAGGCATCCAGCTTGATTCTTTTGCATGTGGATAGCCAGTTGTTCCAGCACCATTTCCTGGCAATATTCAAAGTGGTCAAAATGAAGTGACCATTTATGTAAGGGGTTATTTATGAACTTCCAAAACTATTTCAGTGAACTGTATGTTTATTCTTATGCCAGTACCATACTGTCTTGATTACTGTAGGGTTGTATTAAGTTTTGAAATCAGAAAGTGTGAATCTTCCAATTTTGTTCTTTTTATGTTAGGATTGTTTTGGCTATTCTGGGTCCTCTGCAGTTGCACATAAATTTTAGAATCAGCTTATCAATTTCTGGAAAAAAATTTCATAAGAATTGTATTGGATATGTAGGTTGCTTTGGGGAATATTGCCATCTAAACTATTATCTCCCAATCCATGAATATAGCATGTCTTTCCACTTGTTTTAATCTTCCTTTAATTACTTTAAAAAATGTTTTATCGTTTTCACTGTACAAGTCTTGCACTTGTTTTGTTAAATTTATTCCTAAGAATTTTGTCCTTTTTTATTCTATTGTAAATGGAATTACTCTTAATTTCACTTTTTGGATTATTTATTGCTAGTTTTTAGAAATGCAATTAATTTTTGTACATATATGACTTTATATCCTTTTTATGTTAAAATATTGTGAACATCTTAGGGAAGTATGTAATTTCTATGTAGACTCATATGATGTTATAGAAGTATATACTTCTATGAGATCACTTTAATGACTTTATAATATTTCTCTATGTCAATATGCCACAATTTATATTTAATTACCTCTTATTATTGGACATTTATATTCTTTTAAACTTAAAAAAGTTATAAATAGCTCTGATAACTACTTGCCATTAAATCTTTGCAAACTCCCTGAATTATTTCCTGTATGATATGTAAATCTCTGAAGTGGAATTGTTAGGGCAAAACAGATGTGCATTGCAGTCATTTGGTAAGCACTGCGAAAATTGCCTTCCTGAGAGGTTACAAGGTTTTCACTTCTACCGAGGGTGTGATACTTGATTCACTGACTTCTCTTCAACTTTAGTTTTTATTTAAAAACATCTTTGGTAGTTTGAAAGGTGAAAGATGAGTCTCATTGGTGCTTTGCTTGCATTTCAATTTCCAGAAAGGTTGAATATTTTTTCTTGTGTTTATTATCTTAAAACTTATTTTCTGTGAATTGTGTTAGGTTTTTGAGCCATGAGTGTTCAGCTTTTCCTAATTGTTTTGCAAAAGCAGATTATATATTAAAGTCATTAATCCTATGCCTTTTAATGCTATAAGTTACCTCCTCTGTCATCTATTTTCCATTTTTTTGTTTAGTTAAG
This sequence comes from Phyllostomus hastatus, assembly GCF_019186645.2. Classification (NCBI taxonomy): domain Eukaryota; kingdom Metazoa; phylum Chordata; class Mammalia; order Chiroptera; family Phyllostomidae; genus Phyllostomus; species Phyllostomus hastatus. The sequence goes on from NW_025333960.1 coordinate 20,243,265, forward strand.
GTGCTTTTTTATTTAAACACTTTTATCTCTTAGGCCGTCAATATATCAGTGTTATGGCTTCCCCTTTTGGTGTTTTGCTCCATGCTTCAAACCTCCAGTCCTGTTCCCTGGGGGGCACTTCTGCTCATACCGCCCACAGCTATGACACCCTCCTCGCATTTCTTCGAAGAATGCCTGCCTGCGGGGGCTGTGTTTCTGTGAGGTGTCCCTGCCCTGCGTTGGAGACCACGCCTCAGCCCCTATGGGAGTATCCTGTACCCTGAGGTCACCTTGACAGCTGGAGTATTTCACTCTAACATCTCCCAGTTTATCTGTACACTTCAGCAGATTGAGCATCTAAAAGGATTTTCTCCAGAGCTCCTGTCCAGTTTGACGAACTACAACTTCCACTATTGGCTGTCTCTTAAATGTGTTCCTTCTGCTACTCACAATTCCCTGTGAGCTCCTTTGCTCCCAGACTCGGTGCATGGCTGCAGTGCCACAGGTGCACGGTGTTTAAGAATTGACAGGACTTGTCTTCGGTCAGTTGAGGCTTGTCTGGGAAATAGCAATGTTTTTAAGTTCTTCAGGCAGTGGCCCTTTCTCTGTTGTCTCATTCAAACTCATCGCAAGCCTCCTTCTCCCTTGTCAGAGGTTCGGAGCTGGCTTTTCTTGCTGGCCTGAGGCCGTGAGTACCTAGAAAGGAGAAATACCTGATTTTGTTTTGCCGTGGGAAGTTGGGGCTGTCCAGGGCCCCGGCTTGAGCCAACGGGGTGGGAGCCCGGGAACGCCTTTCGCCTTCCCCGCCCGCGAAGTTTGCAGCGCTCAGAGCGCTTGCAGAGACGCCGTCTGCTGGCCCGAGGCTGGGCGCTGTCAGTTCCTGATCCGGCGGTGCCCGTTCCCGCCGCTGCAGATTCCACAGGAGACAAGCTGTCCCCGCGCCGCGGGCTCCAGGGCTGCGCTCGCGAGTCCACGGAAGGACTGTGCTGTCTGGCCCGCGGAGCCTTTCCCCCCCGCAGCCCCTCCGCGGGCAGCCGAGAGGGAGGGCCGTGCGCAGCGGGATGGCAGCGGCCGCGCGGGCTCCGGGCTGGGTACGGCGGCCAGCCCCGCAGCTGCTCCTCCTTCTGCCCGCTGTGTGCGCGGCCGCTCGGGGACTCTCGGCCGCGGCCGGGCTCAGCCTGCACCCACCCTACTTTAACCTGGCCGAGGCGGCGAGGATTTGGGCCACCGCCACCTGCGGGGAGCCAGAGCCCGGAGGCACACGGCTCCGGCCCGAACTCTACTGCAAGTTGGTAGGGGGGCCCACCGCCCCGGGCGGAGGCCACACTATCCAGGTGAAGTCCGGGGAGACGGTGAGGGGCGGCGGGGAACCGGGGACGGGCTCCCTCTCCGCGCGGTCAGCCACAAGGGGCAAAGGAATTGGCCCCTTTCCCCGCCGGTGCTAGTGAACCCTGGCGACCGGGAAGGGCTCCCTCAACTCCCGCGCGGGCTGGCGACCCCGGGGGGTGCGCGCGGGGTCCCTCGAGTGATCCTTTGGGAGCGCTGCCAACGCGCTGCCGGAGGCGGGGATGGGTAAAGCGCGCCAGGTGGATGAAGGCCGAGGTCAGGTGTGGGCGAGCCGAGGAGAAAGTCCCAGGCTGCGCTCGAGGGATGCAGCGAACTGCTGTCCAGATCCGACTCCGTTCGTCAGCCAGGCTCGGCGTGAGTTCCCCTGGCCTTCACTGGCGTCCCTCTTTCAAGGCACTTCATCTCACCTACTTCCTTCCGAGAAGCTGGTGGCAGTTAGCTTGCACGGTGTATTTTAAGAGGGAACTTTTAGGTTTTATCAGTAGTATCACTCCGATGTCAATGAGAAGATGTACTTCACTCCCTGCCTGAAATGTCACCACCGAGAGTCATTGGACCAAATAAGACTTGAAATAGATAGATTGGGTGCTCAGAGTCCAAAGAGGCGCTCACCGCTAACGCCAGGTGTAAATGATGGAGATTGTGGTGCTTAATGAGCCTGTTAATGACGGTGTGCCAGGTCTTTACACAAGATCCTAACGACAGCGCTGGGAACTGGATCAGGTGAGCAGGTTAAGAAACGTGCCTACATCCTAAAGCGGGGCAGCTGGATTTGAACCTAGTCCTAATTCCTAAAGGCGCTTTACACTAAGCCGTAATTGCTCTCTTCAGCTGCTCGGAATTATTGCTGAGAAATAGGAAAGTGTTGCCGGAAGAGGGAGTAGTTTTGGAGCTTGGCTCCAAAAGTGAAAGATAATCATTGAGGGTGTTAGAAACTCTTTTGACTCTGCACTTGTATAAATGACAAATTGTTGAAACATGCAATGCTGATGCATGTTGATTTATTTATAAATAAATTAATATATTTTATTAATATATTGTGTGTACTTTAAACATACAAATATAGAAATGTAAAAGGAAAATAACGATGAAAGTACTTTTCATTTTATTTATTAAAAGACCAAAATAATTTTGCTTTCTCTGAATATATTACCTGTGATTGCGTATAACTATAAATATACAAATATACAAAAGTAATAATGTCGGTAATTATTTTTGATGTGTTTAGTTTAGCACTTATGAAACAATTCAAAGTGGTTTTATATTAAAACTAGAATTTAGTGATTGTCACAGCTGAAAAGATATCTCAAAAAATATGTAGATTCAAATGGAAGAATTGCCTTGACTGAGCTCCAGAATCAACTACATAGTTTATGAAGTTCTGGTGTAGAATGAAAATGTGAAACCTCTTGTTAAAAAATTAAGACTTTCAAGATGGTGATAGAGCATTAAATTAAGTGAGGGGATATTCTAAGAGTGGGACCCTGTGTGACTGCACAGATCTCATGCTATCTGACTTCACTAAATCATGGTACTCATATTTTTGCCCCATCCTTCAATTATTCTAAAATCTTTTAAAGTAGAAACTTGGCAAGTAAATGTTTGCTTTTCAAGTGGCATTCAGTACTTCCTGGTAGGAAGGTGTTGTATTTTAATGTTTCAAACAATAGATTCAAAACACACTGCAAATCCTCTTTTGGAAAATATTAGAATGTTATACAATTCTGTTTCCATGTTTTAAAAAAATGTGCAACTATGAGAACCTTTAGAGTAATACTTCCATATTTTTAGCAATAGAAGATGAAACATTTCCAAACATATATTTTTCAAAACTGCTCTTTCCAAAGCATACATTTTTTAAAGAACAGTATTTACTTTTTTATGCATTGTTAAAGCAACTTTGATTTTTGACAGAACAGAGCAAGTGCCTCCATTGTTTTGTAAATATCTGTCAGGTAGTATATTACTGGCAGCCATTTGTCATCCCAGAAAAGTCAGCAAATTTAGAATTTTTGTGAAACAAGCATCATCTTTAAATTTAAAAGGTCTTTAAGTAATTTACCATGAGATAACCAGCCTGTGTAGTCAAAAGACTTTCTTAGTCACTCCCCATTTCAATACAAGATCATAACCATTCTATTCAGAAGAATAGAATCCCCATGTATACTTAACTGGGCACATGTAAGCTTTGAGCATCGTGGCCAGATGATAGTGTGGTGAAACCCCTCCTCTTCCCTTGGACAGACATTCAGGACCATTGGTGACTTGTGATCAGCTGAGACTTGTGGACTGAGTGAAGATCCCAAAGCAATCTGTATATTAAATATTAGTAAGATTAAATTTCTTATTTTTAAGTAAGATAAGTGTAAAGAGAACTCAATATTCACTTCTTGCACCCTCTGGATTACCTGGCACACCCAACTTTGGAGAGAACTGTTTTAATTATGGGGACAGTAGAGGCAAGGAGAAGGGAGAAATTGAAGAAAACTTCAACCAACTCCTCTCCTCCAGATCTGCCTAGGAATGGGCTATCCCTTTTCCCCCAACTGGTATTTTTATTGTGTTCATAGTTTGATACTATTGTTTTTGGAGATCCAGAAAAGTCATGTTTCCTGTTATTGATTGAATTTCCAGAATAGGTAATTAAAACTGGGTTCAAAGTCCTAGATAGAGTAGGAAGTGACTGTTTCTAGGCCAGGGTGTATCTTGTAGAAAAAAAGTGCCATCAGGAATTAAGTTTTGTGCTTCTCTGAAAATGAGAGATGAACAAGAGCTCTGCTGAATAGTGCTTTTTGCTTTCAGAGATGAGGGCAGGGGAAAAGGCGCCAATTGTTGGTGTGAGTGGTTCTCGTGTAATGAAAAATGTGTCAGAGACCAGAAGGGGAAGCCCAGTTCCAGAGGCCAGACTATTAGACACTGTGATAGCCAGTTTTGGCAGCTGCTTATACAGACCTGCCTTTCAGAGAAGTGAGGGGTGGTGGGTGATGGGTGGGAGAAGGGAAGAACAATTATGATTATTCAGTTGGCTGTGCCTGAGTGATGGTAGTCTTGCATCTGCTCAAGATGGGAAATGAAGAAGAGTTAACTAAAATAATTGTATTTCTTTGAACTTCCTAAGAATAAGTCTTTGGGGCCAGTTAGGCTTGAGAATTTCAGGTCAGAAAGATTTTGCAAAAAATATAAAAAATGAATAAAATCATATCTTACAATAAAACCTCAGTTTATGGTCCGTACTCTGTAACAATGTTGATACTTAAAAGGTAGCATGTGTCAACTGGCAGGCTATTTTAAAAGTCTGAACATAGTTTGTTGTGTGAAAAATATTCTCTGGTGTTCCCCTGGACTTAATATTCATGAAATGAGATTATATATACCTATTACTGCTCAGACATTAAGTTTTTGGCATTCGAGAGCTCTCTCATTTGGGGATCCTGTCTGTCTGGTTTACATCTGTTCCAGCCAACATGGAGGCATAGATAGATATACTTTGCCTCCTCAAACAACCACAAGAAGTACAAGAACAAATTTAAAAACAAAAAAATAACCAGAACTGCCAGAAAATTGAACTACATGGAAATCTGACAACCAAGTAATTAAAGAAGTAACATTCATCCAGGCTGGTAGGAGGAACAGAGACGGGCAGATGGGCTGGAGAGGACTGGCAGCAAGGTGGTCGCCAGAAGACTGGGTGGTCCCACATTTGTGTGTTGATAAACCAGGAGGAACAACTGGGGAGCAAGACAGACCACACAACCCAGGGTTCCAGCATGGGGAAATAAGGGCTCAAAACCTCTGACTGAAAAAACCTGTGGGAGTTGAGGCAGCAGGAGAAACTCCTAGCCTCACAGGAGAGACCCACAGGGTCCTAGACGGCACACAAATTCACCCACCTGGGAATCAGCACCAGAAAAGCCCGAATTTGCTTGTAGGTAGAGGGGGAAGTGACTAAAAGCCAGCTGAGAGATGAGCAAGAGGCATTGCTCCCTCTCGGACCCCTCCTCCACATACAGTGCCATAACCCAGAGAAGTAGGTTTCCCTGACCTGGTGAATACCTAAGGCACTGCCCCTTACTATGTAACAGGAGCACTAAGACAAAAAAAAGTGTGGCCCAAATGAAAGAACAGATCAAAGCTCCAGAAAAATTATAACTAAGTGGCGAAGAGATAGCCAACCTATCAGATACACAGTTCAAAAACACTGGTAATCAAGATCCTCACAGAAATGGTTGAGTATGGTCACAAAATAGAGAAAGAAGTGAAGGCTACACAAAGTGAAATAAAGGAAAATATACAGGGAACCAACAGTGAAGGAAGGAAACCAGGACTCAAATCAACAGTTTGGACCAGAAGGAAGAAATAAAAGTTAAACCAGAGTAGAATGAAGACACAAGAATTCCAAAAAATGAGGAAAGGCTTACAAACCTCCCAGACAACTTTAAACATTCCAACATCTGAAGCATAGGGGTGCCAGAAAGAGAAGAGTAAAAGCAAGAAATTAAAATCTTATTTGAACAAATAATGGGGAAAAACTAATGGGAAAAACTTCCCCAAACTGGCAAAGGAAATAGACTTCCAGGAAGTCCAGGAAGCTCAGAGAGTCCCAAAGAAGTGGGACCCAAGGAAACACACAGCAAGGCACATCATAATTACATTACTCAAGATTAAACAGAAGGAGAGAATCTTAAAAGCATTAAGAGACAAGGAGACGGTTTTACCTACCAAGGAGTTCCCATAAGACCATCAGCTGATTTCTCAAAAGAACCCTTGCAGATAAGAAGGGGCTGGAAAGAAGTATTCCACATCATGAAAGGCAAGGACCTACATCTAGGATTACTCTATCCAGCAAAGCTATAATTTAGAATGGAGGGGCAGACAAAGTGCTTCCCAGATAAGGTCAAGTTAAAGGAGTTCATCATCACTAAGCCCTTGTTATATGAAACATTAAAGAGACTTATCTAAGAAAAAGAAGATAAAAAATATGAACAGTAAAATGATAACAAACTCAACTATCCACAACTAAACCTACAAAAACAAAAACAAACTAAGCAAACAACTAGAACAGGAACAGATTCACAGAAATGGAGATTACATGGAGGGTTATCAGCAGAGAGGGGGATGGGGGAAGAATGGGGGAAAAGGTATAGGAAATAAGAAGCATAAATTGTAGGTATAAAATAGACAGAGGAGGTTAAGAATAGAATGGGAAATGGAGAAGCTGAAGGACTCATATGTTTGACCCATGGACATGAACTAAGGTGGGAAAATGCTGGTGGCAGTGGGGTTCAGGGCAGAGGGGAGCAATGGGAAAAAATGGGAGAACTGTAACAGCATAATCAATAAAATATATTTTAAAAAATACCAAAAAAAAAAGTTGGTAGAACGAAGGTACAGTTTAAGGCTGTAAATAAGTGGAGGGCTGTGTCTAAAATATAATCTATTGTTTTGTTTTGCTTGTCACAAACACTATACTCACAAGGAATGAAATGCACATATCTACCAAATTAATGGTCTTGATTTTGTACATTGACAGTTCAACACATCTTTTACATGTTCCTTAATTACCCTTTGCTATGTGCATAGGAACGTGTATCTAACCTGAACGATACTGATGGAGAAGCACACACACATGAGTTATGGCTTAGAGTGAGAGTGCAGTCTCCCTTGCTTGTTTGTGTGACTTGGACTAATCGCCATAAACAGGAAACTCAGCTTCATTACGATTCTGTTTATAGAACTATCGTGAAAGAGAACCACTTGTTAACTTCAACATGGGCCTTTTCCTTTGTGAAAGTGATGTGAAAATCTTGGATATGGATTGGGAAATCTAAGACTTTTACTGTGTCCACTGATGCATGTGTAGTAATGGTTAATGATGAGTTATGTTGCGACTTCAAGCCAATGACTTATAGTCATCAATTTAAGGATGAATAAGGGATTCTTTGTTAAAAAGAATTTTCCTAATAGTTGTTCTGTGTTTGTGGCATTAGCCAAGGATTAGCAATGAATGTTTATGTACAAATCATTTGAGGTAGACAGACATAAATGTTCTCCTTTGAAAAGCCAAATTCACCCAGCATCTCTGCACTTTGTTCCTCAACCAATCACAGGCTACTAGAGATGAAGGCCTTTCAGGGTTGCTGGTGAACAGCTGGAACTGGGAATGTTCATTCCTTGAAGTACAGGATTCTATTGGGTTGGCCAAAAAGTCTGTTTAGATTTTTCTGTAAAATAGAAGACACATTTTTCATTTTCACCAATAACTTAATTGATTTGGATATTTTGAGTATATTGGCAATCTCCTGTGTGGTATAATGCTAATTGTTCTCCATTAATGTCTTGATTTCATGGCTATCAACTTCAGCTGGTCTACCTGACTGTGAAGCATTGTCCAACGAGAAATCTCCAGCATGAAACTTTTCAAACCTCTTTTGACACATTCGATCAGTCACAATACCATCTCCATATACTGCACAAATCTATTTTGTGTGTGTTTTGGGTGCATTTTTAACTTTCTTGAAATAATAAAGTACAATATGCTGAAAATGTCACTTTCTTTCATCTTCAATTTTAAAATGACTATACAAAAATTTACCAATTTTGATCAGTTTTTTTAAAATGCATGCTGATATGGCAGCTGTCACAATACAATCTAACAAAATTGTTTCCAATGAAGTTAAAGACAACTAAGTGCTACTAGAGCCATTTTACAGAAAAAGAACACACAAAAAATCATATTTTTTGGCCAACCCAATACTTCATGTTCTGAATTACCTGTGACATTGAGTACAGATTATTTAATCTGCGAAAAAGAAATATACAGTCATAGGGAAAGGAGAGGACAAAATATTATTAATTTCAGCCCTTTGCTTATAAAAACTGGTACCTAAATTATTACAGAAAGATAGCTGTGTGTTTTGCATCTTTAGGGTACCTATGAATGTGAAAAACTACATGTTTTCTTCACATCTTTTTATTTTACCAAAACTAGATTAAAGCACGTGAACCATTTTAAATAGCTTTACTGAGGCATAATTTAAATACCAAAACATGCATCTACTGTAAGTGTAAATTCAATAAATTTCACTAAATTTATAGAGTGCAGTTAACACTAGAATCTCATTTTAGCATGTTATCTTTGGCCCCAAAAGTTCTCTTGTGCCTGTGCAATCAGTCTCTGGATATATCTTCACTGGGCTGATTTCTGTCTCTAAAGATTTGCCACTTCTGGAAATTTATATAAATGGAACGATGCAACATATATGGTATTTTGTGTCTGATTTCTCTCACTTAGCATAATTTTGAAGTTCATATTGTTGCATGAGTTGGTAGCTTCTTTCTTTTTATTGTAGAAAATAGTATTCCATTATATGGCTTTACCTCATTTTCTTTACCCATTCACTAGTTGATGGACATCTGCACTGTTTCTAGGTTTTGGCTATTATATGCAATGCTGCTATGAACAATCCCAAACAAATCTTTGTGTGGACATAGGTTTTCAGTTTTCTGGGGTTGATTCCTACTATAAGTCAAATTGCTAGATCATACAGTAAGTTTATGTTTAAGTTTTTGAGAAACTGTCATTACTCAAAGTAGGGTATTGACATCTCCAACTATCATTGTAGATTTGTTTCTTCCTTCAGTTCTCTCAAATTCTTCTCCCCATATACTTGAGGCTCCTTTGTTTGGTGCAGCTATATTTAAATTACTCTATCTTCTTGATGAATTGGGTCTTTTGTCAATGTGTAATGTCCATCTTTATCTCTTGTAACAATTTCGATTCTAAAGTCTGAACTGCATATACCCTTTCTGATCCTCTGTTTTGTCTGACACTAGTATAGCCACCCCAGCTCTCCTTTGGTTCCTGTTTGCTTGGAAAATTGTTTCTTATCCTTTCACTTTCAACTTATTTATGTTTTTGGACCTAAAGTGAATCTCTTACAGACAACATATATTTGGATCATTTTTAAAAGTCCATTCTTCCAACCTCTGCCTTTTAATTGGTAAGTTTAATCCATTTATACTTAAAGTGATTATTGATAAAGAAGGGCTTACTTCTGTCATTTTGATATTTGTTTTCTCTGTCTTATATTATTTTGGTCCCTCAATTCCTCTATTACTATCTTCCTTTCTACTTATTTTTTTCTTCTAATGTGTCATTTTGGTCTCCTTTTCTATATATCTTTAGTTATTTTCTTAGTGGTTACACTGCCGATTACAATTACCATCCTAAATGTAGTATAATTACTGTTCTATGCATTTGTCTTTTAAATCATGTAGAAAAATACAATAATGCTGGCTTTTATATTTATCTAAATGGTTAGCCCTGCTAGTGTTTTTTATTTCCCTGCATGGCTTTAGTTACTGTTTAGTGTCCCTTAATTCTAATTTGAAGGACTGCCCTTAGCATTTCTTATAAATCAGGTCTACCAGCAACAAACTTCTGCAGCTTTTGTTTCCTTGGGGATGTTCTGATTTCTCCTTTACTTTTGAAGGATAATTTTACCACTTGTAGAATTCTTTTTTAAAAAATTTCAATTATAGTTTATATCAGTATTATTTTGTATTCATTTCAGGTATACAGCATAGTGGTTAGACAATCATATGCTTTACAGTGTTTCCCCTGATATTTTCATGAGCAACCTGGACCATACATAGTTATTACAACATTATTGAATATATTCTCTATGCTGTGCTTTATATCCCTGTGACTATTTTGTAATTACCTAGTTGTACTTCTTAATCCCTTCAGTTTTTTTACCCAGTGCCCTAGCCCTCCTTCCCTCTACCAACCATTGATCTGTTCTTTGTATATAGAGTCTGTTTCAATTTTGTTTGTTTAGTTTGTTCTTTAGAATCCACATGTAAGTGGAATCATTTGGTATTGTCTTTCTCTGACTGACTGACTTTACTTAGCATAATACCCTCTAGGCCCTTCCATAGTGTTGCAAATGGTTAAGATTTCATTCTTACCACTTACAGAATTCTTGACTGATTTTTTTTTTTTTTTTACTTTGAGCACTTTAAATTTCATCTGTTGCCCTGGCCAGCGTGGCTCAGTTGATTGGAGTGTGTCCTGTAACTGAAGGGTTGCTGGTTTGATTCCCCCTCAGGGCATATACCTAGGTTGTGGGTTCAATCCCCTGTCTGGGTGTGGGTGCATGCAACCCCCTGGTCTAGATGTGCATGATTCTCGATCCTGGTACCAATCCCTAGTATGGATGCATATGGGAGGCAACCAATCGATGCTTCTCTGTTGCATCAATATCTTTCTCTCTCCCTTCCTGTCTCTAAAAGCAATGGACAAAATGCCCACAGGTAAGGGTTAAAATAAATAAATAAATACATACATAAATGCCATCTTACTGCCTCTGGCTTTCATGGTTCCAATGATAGGCTGTTAATCTCATTGAGGAACCAGTGTGTGTAATGAATTGCTTCTGTCTTGCTGTTACAAGATTTTCTTTTCGTCTTTTCCCAGTTTGATTGTAAGGTGTTTTAGTGTAGATCTCTTTGAGTTTACCCATCTTGGAATTTGATGAATCTCTTGGATGTGTAAATTCATGCCCTTCATCAAATTTGGAAAGTTTCAACCATTATTTCCTCAAATACCCTGTTCTCTCTTTCTCTGTCTTCTCTCCTGCTGCTGCTCTTGTAATGTATATGTTGGTCCACTTTATTTTCTCCCACAGGTCCTGTGGGCTTTGTTTATTTTTCTTCATTCTTTGTTTCTTCTCGTCCTCAAGCAGACTAATTTCAATGGACTTATTTTCAAGTTCACTGATTATAGGTTGTTGTAGGTTTTTTAACAGATTTGAGAGTTCTGAAAAATTTTATTCTGACAATTTTTGCCAGATTAATTTTTGCATCATTGTGAGGACAGATCTTTGAAGCTCCCTCCCCTGCCACTTTTGATGATACTTTCACTTTTTTTTTAAGTGCTTCCTTACTTTCTGGTTCCACAAGATGTTCCAGGGTCATTTTTATTTGCTTTGCTCTGGCCTTGGAACCAACTATTTTTCTAAGGAGCCCTGTTTTGTTTTTTTTATTGACTGTGGTATAACAAAGATCTGGGTATGAGCTGTGCTCATTCGTTACTGGCACGTCATTATAGACCCTGCCAGTGGACAGAGCTAGGAAGTGTTTGTATATCTACTAATTCCTGTGTGTGCACATATCCACATTAGAAATGCAGTTGATTTTTGAATATTGATTTTGTATTCTATGACCTTGCTATAATTTTTTTTGTAAATTCTTTATAATTTTTTACATACAGCATTACATGTGCTTAATTTTCTTCCATTTTGTAGGTCTTTATTTTTTTTTAACTCATTCACTTATTCACAAACATTTATTAAGTGGCTCTCACATGCCAGGCACCATGCTAGATGACCCAAATATAACCTTTCTGGACATGACTCATTTATTTGTAGCTTAATTTTCCTTAAAGGCTAGGGAAACTCTAATGAGGGAAACTATATTATCACCACATTGTCCATATTATCAAACCATTCTCACTTAGAGGTGGAGAACTCTGGCTCTGAAATTCTGTAGACATGAGTTTGAATTCTAACTCTACCAGGTCTCTGACCTTGGAAAATTGCATAATCTCCATGTCCTCATATATAAAACAGGATTAATAATAATGTCTATCTCACAGGTTGAATGGGAGGATAAAAATCGTATAGTATATTTCTTGGTACACAGTGCCCAATGAATGAGTTTTTTCACAGAGTGAAAAAATTCTTAGGTATGACTTCTAAAGTGGTAAGCTACAAAAATGATTTGTCACAATTGTTATTTAAAATTTTTGAGTAAAAATTACTTTAATGATGAAATGTACATTATATACTGAACATATTTGGCATGTTAAATAATCCATAAACATAAAGACTTCCATAGCTTTCTATAAAATAGCAATGTTAAATTGTTTTGATACTATTTAATAACTAGTTTAGATATTATTTATGTAGGGACACATTTCTTATCAGCTAAAGTAACATTTTTTGAAGGGACATATTAACTTTTTAAGGTTAATTTGGGTGGTAATATACATTCTTCCAGATCATAAATTTATTTCTGGTTGAGATTTAGATTTTCATGAAACCTATATTAACTCTTGCTTGACATTCTGGAATCATTTGCCTAGTGAGGAAAGGATTTATTACATGGTACCTCACTGATCTCAGTCAATGGAACGGCTTCTGATTGTGCTGTGTACATGGGTTCTTGGCCAAGTGGCAAGTGGAGGCTGAAATCCAGCCTGGGCAAGGCTGTATCTGCTCAGAGGCAGGGAACCTTTTCCTGCCTCACAAAATAGAGCTGTTTGTATGAGCCAGCAGGGCTTTATTAGACGCCTCATGCCAACAGGGTGGAACCTGCCCTGGGGAAAGCCAACTCATTGAGTCCCATGTGTCTTGCCAGTTTCTCAATATCATGAGTGTATTGTTTTCTCTCAGTGGTTTTCTCATTCTAGATGCTCAGAAAACAGATGTGGAATAATAAATGAATATTAGTTAGAGAGAAATATGGGTTTAAATTAGATTATCTGTATACACCTTAACTGTGAAAAGTGGGGAGAAGAAGTAATTCTCCATTGCCTTCAAGTTGCACCATATACTGTACATACTATGTGTAGGAGTAATGCCAAATTAGGGAGGTAAAGTGGTGAAAGGGAGAATAACTTAGTAATCAGGGAACTTGCTCCCCTGCTTAGTGAAGGGTATTAATTTAACATACACATAGAACACTGATGTTTGCACTGTTCTTAAGCACCTTACATATACTGACTTCTTAATCCTCACAATAATTTATGAAAGAGGTGCCCTGAGAATGTTCATTTTATTTATTTTTAAGTATATTTTATTGATTATGCTATTACAGTTGTCTCATTTTTTTTCTCCCCTTTATCCTCCTCCACCCTGCATTACTCTTTATTTCAGCATTCCCGCCCCTTTAGTTCATGTTCATGGGTTGCACATATAAGTTCTTTGGCTTCTCCATTTCCCATACTGTTCTTAACCTTGTCCTGTCTCTTTTGTACCTACCATTTATGCTTCTTATTCCCTGTACCTTTTCCCGCACTCTCCCCACTGATAACCCTCCATGTGATCTCTATTTCTGTGATTCTGTTCCTGTTCTAGTTGTTTGCTTAGTTTGTTTCTGTTTTTTTTTTTTTTAGGTTCAGTTGTTGATAGCTATGATTTTGTTATCATTTTACTGTTCACATTTTTGATCATCTTCTTTTTCTTAGATAAGTCCCTTTAACATTTCATATAATGAGGGCTTGGTGATGATGAACTCCTTTAACTTGACCTTATCTGGGAAGCACTTTCTCTGCCCCTCTGTTCTAAATGATAGCTTTGCTGGATACAGTAGTCTTGGATGTAGGTCCTTGCCTTTCATGACTTTGAATACTTCTTTCTAGCCCCTTCTTACCTGCAAGGTTTCTTTTGAGAAATCAGCTGATGGTCTTCTGGGAACTCCTTGGTAGGTAAAACTGTCTCCTTGTCTCTTGCTTCTTTTAAGATTCTCTCCTTCTGTTTAATCTTGAATAATGTAATTATGATGTGCCTTGCTGTGTGCTTCCTTGGGTCCCACTTCTTTGGGACTCTGAGCTTCCTGGACTTCCTGGACTTCCTGGAAGTCTATTTCCTTTGCCAGTTTGGGGAAGTTCTCCCCTTTATTTTTCCCCATTATTTGTTCAAATAAGTTTTCCATTTCTTGCTTTTCCTCTTCTCCTTCTGGCACCTCTATGGTTCAGATATTGGAATGTTTAAAGTTGTCCCATCAGTTTATAAGCCTGTCCTCATTTTTTTTTTTTTTTTGAATTCTTGTTTCTTCATTCTGTTCCAGTTGAATGTTTATTTCTTCCTTCTGGTCCAAACCATTGATCTGAGTCCTGGTTTTTCCCTTCACTGTTGGTTCCCTGTATATTTTCCTTTATTTTACTTTTCACAGCCTTCACTTCTTCCTCTATTTTGTGACCATACTCGACCATTTCTGTGAGCATCCTGATTACCAGTGTTTTTGAACTGCGTATCTGGTAGGTTGGCTATCTCCTCATTGCTTAGTTCTTTTTCTGGAGTTTTGCTCTGTTCTTTCATTTGGGCCATATTTCTTTGTTTTGGTGTACCTGTTATGTTGTAAGGGGTAGAGGCATAGGTATTTGCCAGGATGGGACAACCCACTTTTTTGCATTGTGGCATGGTGTGGGGGGGAGGGGTCAGAGGAGGGACAATGCTACTTACTTGGCTCTCTGCCAGGTTTCAGTCACTTCCCCCACTACCCACAAGTGAATTGCACCTTTCTGGTACTGATTCCTGAGTGGGTGGATTTGTGTACATTCTAGGACCCTGTGGGTCCCTCCAATAGACTCTTCTGTGAGACTGGCAGTTTCTCTCACCACCACAACTCCCACAGGTTTTATAGCCAGAGGTTTTGAGGCTTTAGTTCACCGTGCTGGAACTCTGGGTTGTGTGGTCTGTCTTGCTCTCCTGTTGTTCCTCCCGTTTTACCCACATGCGGATGTGGGACCACTTCATCCACCAGCCACCTGCTTACATTGCATCCTCTCTTTCCTGGCTGCCTGTCTTCGCCCCTCCTACCAGTCTGGATGAATGTTTCATCTTTAACTCCTTCATTGTTGGACTTCCATACAGTTCAACCTTCTGGCAGTTCTGGTTGTTTTTTGTTTTTAAATTTGTTGTTGTCCTTCTTTTGGTTGTGTGAGGAAGCAAAGCATATCTACCTATGCCTCCATCTTGGCTGAAAGTCCCGAGCATGTTCATTTTAAATATAAGGAAACTGAAGCACAGAGAGGAGGTTAAGTGATTTTTTTTCAAGATCACACAGCTAGCATATAGAAAAGCCAGTTGCTCTGGCTGCTGATTTCACATTCTTACCTACTGTGCTATGCTGCCTCTACCACGCTAACTACTCCTCCCTTCTGAGTTCCAGCCAAATTTTGCACCACCTCACTAATTTCATTTATCCCCTTGGAGCCATTTAGTTTCATGTCTGTATCCTTATTAGATCATGAACTAAGGGTGGGGCCACCTTTCCTGCTCACATCTGTTTCCCCTGTGGCAGCTTGTTGTAGACGCTACCTAGTTTTCTTTGAAGAAACATCCAAAGGGCAGCACCATCATAGAGTTTTCCTCCTACACCAACACTTTGACGGAGGTGCTGTTCAACAAAAAGAAAACCTAAATTTCATCAACCTGCCTTTGGATGTGTTGAATTTCAAAGTAAAGCTGTCTAATACAGTGGCTAAGTCCAGTGACTAGGACTTGGCCTCCAGAGCTGGAAGAGGCAAGGAAGGATCATTCCTTGACAGGTTTCTGAGGGAGTGTGATCCTGCTGACAGCTTGATCTCAGACTCATAGCTTCCAGACCTGTGAGACAATAAATTTCTGTTCTACGCCACCCAGTTGGTGGTATTTTGTTTTTGCAGCCCTATCTTAGTCTATTCAGACTGCCATAATAAAATACTGTAGACTGGGTGGATTATAAATAACAGAAATTTATTGTCACAGTTCTGGAGGCCAGCAAATCAAGGTATGGGCAGGTTCAGTGTCTGAGGACCCACTTCTTAGACTGGGGTCTTTTTGTGTGTCCTCACATGGTGGGAGGGATGGGGCATCTCTGTGGGGCCTCTTTTA
The DNA here is from genome assembly GCF_019186645.2 of Phyllostomus hastatus. Classification (NCBI taxonomy): domain Eukaryota; kingdom Metazoa; phylum Chordata; class Mammalia; order Chiroptera; family Phyllostomidae; genus Phyllostomus; species Phyllostomus hastatus. The sequence goes on from NW_025333960.1 coordinate 20,259,251, forward strand.
AACAGGCACAAATTCCATTCATGCTAGTGGAGTCCTCATTCTAATACCATCATCTAGGCAGTTAGGTCTCAACATAAGAATTTTTTGGGTGGGGGGAGACACAAATATTCAGTCCACAGCAGTAACTTTAGCTTTCAGTCAGATACACAATCTCTCAGTCAGCCTTCAGTATTTCTTGACCATGCAGTGAGTGAGCGTTATCTGTGTATGGCAGAGTGAGGATGGGGGCACTACCTGAGGCTCTCTGGGCAGTTTGTAGGGTCTCTGTTTTTGAGACTCTGCAGTCTGATAACTCAAAATGTAGTCTCTAAATAGAAGGAGAGCCCTTGGCTACACATCTGTCTAGGGATCACCCACAGTGAGTCATCCTTACAAATGAACATGTCATGGGGGCATAAAGTAAGGATGGTGGCAGTTTGGGGATGATGGGTACCCATGAATCTTGGATCCATTCCTTTTTTGCACGGAGCCCAGTGGTAGGATGATTACCTCAGTGGTGAGGACTCTGGTGCTGCATCAGGGGGAGGACAAGTGGGATAGTTAAATGAAAAGTCTGATTCCTTGTGTCCTGGGATCGGCTCTGTAGTAACTAAATATTGCTGAGGATTTGGGTGCACAGAAGACACTGGTGGCAAAGATTCCCTTAATGGCACTTGCATAGTGATTTGATGAGAACACAGTACTTTCAGGCTTTCAATTTTCCTACGTGTTTCATCTGTTTCCAAGCAGTTTTCCTATGTCATTGTGAAAGGTGGTCATTTAATGTATCTTTAAAGTGACATTGGTTTTGAATGTTTTTAACGAACCACAAAAATTAGCAGAAAATGCTGAGAGACCTCATTGGGAAAATCTGTTAGTAAAATTGCCATAAACTAGTTGATTTTTCTTTTTTTGTTTTATTTCATTATCCTTTAGGTCAATTTAATAGACTTTTAAATAAAAATACAGCTACTGAAGTCATTCTCTCTAATGGAAATGCTAGAACCTGATGAAATGCTAGAACCCATGGTTCTCACTGAGCACCATGCTGGCTTTGACATAACTTTTTGTACCCCTCACACACTTGGTGTTACCAGCAGCCTCATTTTTCTTTGATCACTTACTTGCCTTGGTTCAGAGGTGATGTTTTTCTCTGGCTCTTACATATAGTAACTGTCACTATAACTTGGGAGAATTTTGTAATAGCTGAAACAAATCACAGCAGGACTGCTTGATGAACCAAGGGTCTTCAGAACTATTACTGAGATCTTTGTAACCAATGGTTCTCCATCTTCATAAAATAAAAGGGTCATGTAATAGTGCAACACAAAGGATTGAGATCGGCTGTAGAAAATGACAGCCTTGCCAAGTGTGCCGCACCACTGAAATGACTTTTAAGAAGGTGGGCAAGGAGTCTGTCTCTAGGTCAAAATTGCATGTGTGATCTCTTAGGTCCAACCATAGGCAATTAGGGAGGCTCTGACTGGCAGGCTTCATGGGAGACATCGTCTCCCCATGCCAGCCTTGTGTGTGGCAAGTGCGGTGAGTGCGTGGCAGTTTGCTGGAGGGAGTTACAGCCAAGGATTCAGTCCCCTCTGGACCAGCCATGTTCATGCACCTATCTATCTGAGTTCTTAGCCCAGGAACCTCTATTTCAGAGGCCACACATGTGGGCACTTGCTGGGGGCCTCCAACAGAGGTCTTAGTAGACCTCTTTTGGGGTTACTGCAACTGAAGCACTTTCTCCCACTCTGCCTCAGTGCCTTCCTACTCCTGTCCCTTCTCTTCTCCTTATCCCCTCCCTCTGGGCCCACAGAAAGCCAGGAGCCTTTTGTTTGGGGCTCCGGGGCAGTTGAGATAATTCTCCTGTCATCTGACCCCTGCGTGGTGCCATTCCAAGGGGAAAAATAGAGCTCTGAGGAGTGGATACCTTTTTCTTGCCTGCACTGTCCCTGTAAATGAATGAGGTCTTGAATGCCACTTTCCAATTGGCTCATTGTCCTCATTCACCAGCTCAACACCTGGAAGCTTGACAGGAGCTGGTAGAATGTCTTTTGTGGATGATCTCTAATGCAGATTTTTATCTTCTAAGGAAATAACTGCTACCTGGAAATGCACGTGTGTACACACTGGTGTGTAATATTTATTGACATCTATGTGCCAAGGACAGAGGAGGTGCATATTGTGAGCTGGGAATACAGTTCCAAACAAGGCAGGAAAGGTCCCTGCCTACATGGAGCTAACATGCTATGGGGAGACTGCAACCAATTAGTGAACATGTGCAATAATTATAGATTGTTATTGTGTCTTGGAGAGAATAAACAGGATTTCATGATGGCAATTAATGAAGGGAAGCTTGTCTAGGTTGAGCAGATGGAGAAGCTTGTCTAAGGAGGTGCTGATGTGCGGAAACCTGAGGGTTGAGAGGAAGTGAGCCCCATGAGGAGGGTGGGCAGATGTGTTCCACAAGCAGAAGGATCAACGGGGACAAGGTAGGACATGATTGGTGTGTCCTAGGAACTCAGAAAGCCGTGCTGCTCGAATTGTTTCCTATTTTAAATGTTATCCCTCTATGAGAACTCTGTGTCCTTTCCAGAGTTTATGAATATTTCATTTTTTGGTAGGTATTTAGATGCTTTCTGGTCCTCAAAAGAATTTTAGCGGAGTGAGGAAATTCAAAAGGATGAACAGAAGAGTTGAGGAAATTGGGACAATAGGAAAATAAAACAGCAAATGAGTATAATTATTTCTGAATGAGATTAAAATAATATCAAAAAGAAATGAGAGGAAGAAGTTTGGTTTGAGGAATAAGTCAGGTCAGGACAGTATCTGGCTCTTAGCAGGTCATTAGTCTATGGTTGAATGAATAAGCCCTCAGAGCAGACTTTTTTCATAAGTCTGGGCTTTGGGATAAAGCTCTAAAGAGGAAATGCTTTGGGTTTAGGGCATGGAGTGGCCAGGCCTAAATGTGGCATGGCCAACCTCGTAAACCTGAGTTTTAGGGCAGACCACTTCCATGCAAGTAGAGTTACCAAGTGAGTCCTTGCTGCCAGTATGATGTCAACATAACACATAGGAACAAGAGAATAGAGGGAAAAGTAGAAGGAATAAGAATATATGGAAACCAACACATAGAGATTTTTTAAAATGTACAGAAAGAACTTCTTGGATTCTTTCAAAAAGGAACCAGTTGATGCAACATAATTAAGAGCATGGCTTTGGAATTAATCGAGCTCCCTTTGAAAGCATCCCTTTCTAAGGATGTGACCTTGAGTGAGTTATTTAACCTCTCTGAGCCTTAGTTTTATCACCTATACAATAGCTTTTAGTTTAAAAAGATTCTGAGGATGACATGAAGTAAACTATATGCACTTGGAACACAGTATTTAAAAAATGGTAACTTTAATTAAAGGTTGTTGGGGAACCTATTTCAATAAAAATGTCAAAGTAACAAGGCATTGATCACAGGGGCCAGGTGTGATGGGTGGAGTAGATTAGGAGAGGGAGGCACAGTTGTCTGGGAAACCTTTGCGGAATGGCAAGAACTCATGCTGAAGAAGCGTGTTGTGGCCAGAAGAGCGAGCATCATTTTCTTTCTTTCTTCTTTGATTTGTCTGTGATGGAAAGACAAGCAAGGAAGGTTGTACCAGAGAGTCCCTGAAACTGGGAAGGCTCCAGCTAAAGATCAGGGAGCTGAGTTAAGCATGAGTGGTGCCTCTGAGACAGAGCAGGCAGGTGGTTCTGGGAGGCCCTCAAGGGATGGAACTAGTAGATTTTCAGTAGAGGAGAAAAAGCAAGTCTCAATTCAGTTACAGCGTGCCTCCTGATGAGTTCAGTGACACAGGTATCAGTCAGCAATTTCCTGTTTGCTTTTCTTGAAGTCAGGAGTTTAACTTCTGACATTAAAGGTAAAATTACACACACACACAGTCCACATCTGCCACTATTTCATCACCCTATCGCTAATCAGCTTTATTATTATTACGTCCTGGCATATTATTTGAAATGAGTAACAAAACAGTTTGTGCCATTTTAACTTATTAATTAAATGAATACATATTAAGTTCCTACCTTGTGTTAGATACCTGTCTAGGCAGTGAATACGTTCCTGGCTCAGGGCACGTACAAGCCAATAAAGATGACAGGAAGAAACAAGCATAAGTGATTCCTCCTCAGAAGAAAAAAGAGGATAAGACAATAGAAATAGATGGTGGGGCACAGTGCTACTTTAAATGGAGGTAATAGGAATGACCTCTTGGAAAAGGGGCTGGAGTCTGGGAGAAGCCTGTTTCCAGGAGAGGGAACAGCAGGTGCAAAGACCCAGAGGCAGGAACATCCTTGGAGTGAATGGGCAGCAAGAGTGGGAGTGTGGGTTGAGTGGACCGAGTAAGGCAGAAGTGGGAAATTGTTTATGTTAAGCATCTTTGCTTATCTCCTGATGGGAATAATCCAATAGAAGGATAAACTGAGATGCAGGCGAGTATGTGTTTAGAGGGTGTGATTGTAGATGCACAGTCCTTCGGCAGGAGGGACAGGAATCAGGGTGGGGGCTTTGAAACACAGACAGCTTCTCCACAGCACTGGGAGGCAAGGTGGGTGTGTGAATAGGAAGATGAGCAAATTCAGTAAATTATCAGCAGAAGGAAAGGGGGCAGAGGAGGTGTGAAGAGAGTGGGGAATGTGTGAAATAACTTCTAGGAGAGTGAAAGAGGGAACAGTATACCAATATAGGAAAAAAAAACCAACAACCCACAGTTCTCAGTTGTCTGTGGATGGAGAAGTTTGAAAGCACATTCCTTTACCTGCCTGGCTCACAGGTACATGGTGCCCAGGCAGATGGAGAACACACATTGCTCTTTGGTGTCTCTTTCTATCTGTAAAAGGATCTCATGAATGTACTCCCCTCATGGATATGTCATGAAAACTAACAGTCAGCATGTGCCAAGTGCAAGGTGCCATGTCTGGCACATGGATGTTTCCTTTTGTTATCACTGCCATCAATGCAGCTATGTCTGTGGCTGCTGCTGCAAGAACCATCACTCATGGCCCACTCAGCACATGACTGTCACTGTGGTCTTTGTGTCTCTAGACTGCAGTGGCCAGAAGAATTTCTGGGGGTGCCCTCTAAATATTTTGATTCCTGGCTTCCATCAGAGATGCTGATTCTGTAGGTCCAGAGCAGGATCCGAATATGCACTCATTTAAACAGACACTCCAGGAGTTCCAATGGTGGTTTGATCACCTTATCAGTGACATGTCCCAACCACTGCATTTAATTGGTGGTGTTAGCTCATTTATTATCATTATTTTTTAATTTTCACCCAAGCATATGTTTTTATTGATTTTTAGAGAAAGAGGAAGAGAGAGAGAGAGACAGAGGCAGAGACAGAGACATCGATTGGTTGCCTCCCATGCATGCCCTGCCCAGGGACTGAACCCTCAGCCTAGGTATGTGCCCTGACCTGGGATCAAACCTGCAACCTTTGGTGCATGGGGGTGATACTCCAACCAACTTAACCACCCAAAAGGGGCATGTAGCCCATTTTAACAGAGAAAACAGAGCTCAAGGGAGGCTAAAAATTCAACTAACATTTTGAAGCTGTAACTTGTAGAGGTAGGATTTGAACCTCTATCATTCTACACCAAAATGCATCTCTCTTCAAAGTGAATTAGAAGAAAAAAAACCTCCAGAATTAGGCCTGAATGGACATAATTTTTGAGTAACATGTATAAATTTCACAGACATTTGCTTATCTGCCTTTAAAAAATATTTAAAATCAACCTTGAACCCCTTGTAATATAGATCTTTCAAATCCCTACTTTTAGGAACCCAGTAGTACAGCAGAGGCATGATGCTTCACTGCTGCGGGGTGAAACCTGTGCAGGGGCCACAGAGCTGGGCACATCCCTGTGCTGTGTAATTGCCCTTCACCCCTCTGTGTACAGATGTGTATGTCTTCGGGAAATTTACAAACCTTAGTCTTGATCTTGATAAACACTGGAAGTGCTTCTGTGCCTCTCAGAGGGAAAATGTTCTAAACAAGGTCTTTGCAAAGGAGCAATTTCAAGATTGGCATGGATACACTCCAGAATGTTCTCCACATCAGGGCTCTGGCTAGCTTAGGTTCTGGCACTTGAGACATCGCCTTCAAGGCACGTAACCTCAGGAACCTTGGTGGGTGATGGCTAGGAGTAGGGTTCACAGCGACACAAATGTGCTGATATGAAATGGGGTTGTTGATGGATGAGGGTGATTAAATGCTCATTGTGCCAGCTGTTTTGTGCCTGCGATTAAGGGAATGCATCTCAGCTTCTGTCAGACGGGGTTCTCTCTTGAGCGGGATCCCTCTCCACACATCTGGTCATTGGCAGGTGTTTGGAAAATGACATAATGCTATTCTAGTGCAGCCTCACAAATCTGATACAGGGCTCTTTGAGGTAGCCCACAGAGCAGGCAGGCCAGGCGGAAAAGTGTTTGGGGCTGTGAGTAAACACCACCAGACCCACACAGAGTTCCTGGTTCCGGCACATACTGGTTGTGTGGTTTGACCTCCTTAAGCCTTCACTTGTCTTTATGTTTTGAATACTTTGATATAAACCTCAGGGTGTTGGGAAGTGAAGCATGGCATGCCACCCCTTGGGCTCCACACTCTCCTGCTATTCTGATCCCAGCACTTTTTAATAACATTTGATGTTCATGTTACTTCTCTTCTCTCCCGCTCAGGGGCGGGATCCACTTTTAGTGTGTGTTTGTTTGTTTGTTTGTTTGTTTGTTTGTTTTTGCCCCAGCATTCAATGCTGTGCTCTGCATGAGGAGGGTCATTTGAAAAGGTTGAATAAATGAGTGAATGTTCAAACAATGAAAGAGAAGTTATGTTAGGGAGCAGTGTTATGATCAGGCGCTAGTGTCTCAGAACAAGACAGTGTTTATATTGTGAAAACAGCTACAAAGTATTATATATGTGAGGCTTTTAGTTAAGGAGAGTCATGAAAACTGTTAGCAACTAGGAGAAACTATTTTTTTCTCATCCTTCTGAGAAAGTGTAGGTCACTCCGTGGACCTCTGAGCAAACATGGGCTGATCCTCTGGGGCCCTCCATCCTTGGAATGCAACTCTTTTTAGTTGTTTATTTGAATGGTCTTGTTCTGTTTCTTTTTAGCCCCTTCTATTACATTTGCTGTTTCCCATATGACTAGACTAATATTAGCCTTAGCACAATTCAGAGCATGAGTCCCTTGTCCTGTTTTTCTTTCAGTTTTCTCATCTCTGTCTGGAATAGGGCTGGGTACAGTGTAGTTGATCAATGCAGGTTTGTTGTACAGATGGGTGAATAATTGAACACAAGAGCTTTGTTTTTCTCTGCCCCCCTTATCTCAGACTGCTATCAGTTTTTATCCTGCTTGTACTTATTGATGGTTATTTAAAAAAATATTGGACCTCAGGTGCAGAGTTGGATTATAGATTGCTCATGACCTTCAGTTATGACATGATTTCATCATTGGTCCTGCCATGGTCTGCTTTAATATATATGTGGATGGATGGATTTAAAACAGAATGACAGGCATTCATGAACTTGCTACCAAAGCCAAAAATAGGGCCTAGATAATAAGTTATGGTTTCCCCACCTCCCATCACTCTGTTTCCCACAGTCTGGGGTAACCATCATCCTGAATCCTTTATTAATTTTTCTTTTGTGTTACTTTTATATAGTTTTTTGTTTTACCTATACACATTTCCAAAAAGTAAGTGCTTTTAACTTTATTTAAAAAGCATATCATGCTTTTTTTAAAAAAAAAACTAATGTTATGTTGGTAGGGTTCATCCATATGTTTTCATGTTATTGTATCGTATATTCATTTATTCATTATCGTTCATATATTCACTCATTGTGTGAATATATCACTGTTGATTTATTCATACTGTGGTGGCTGGAAAATTAGGTTATTCCCAGAATTTTGCTTTTTTGAACAGTGCTGCTATGAATGACACCATGATTTCTTGAACATGATGCCATCAAATTTGTGCAAGAGTTTCTTTTTGGGTTATGAACTTGAGAGTAGAATTTCTGGATCACAGGAAATGTAAATTTTTGACTTTTTTAAAATATATTTTATTGATTATGCTATTACAGTTGTCCCATTTCCACCCTTCTCTCCCCTCCACCCTGTACCCCCCTCTCCCACCCATGTTCCCCCCCCTTTAGTTCATGTCCATGTGTCATACTTATGAGTTCTTTAGCTTCTACATTTCCCGTACTATTCTTGCCCTCCCCATATCTATTTTCAACCTACATTCTATGCTACTTATTCTCTATACCTTTTCCCCCTCTCTCTTCCTCCCACCCTCCTGCTGCTAGCCCTCCATGTGCCCTCCATTTCTGTGGTTCTGTTCCTGTTCTAGTTGTTTACTTAGTTTCTTTTGGTTTTGCTTTAGGTGTGGTTGTTAATAATTGTGAGTTTGCTGTCCTTTTACTATACATGCCTTTTCTTTATCTTCTTTTCTTAGATAAGTCCCTTTAGCATTTCATAAAATAAGGGCTTGGTGATGATGAACTCCTTTAACTTGACCTTATCTGAAAAGCACTTTATCTTCCCTTCCATTCTAAATGAGAGCTTTGCTGGATAGAGCAATCTGGGTTGTAGGTCCTTGTCTTTCATGACTTGGAATATTTCTTTCCAGCCCCTTCTTGCCTGTAAGGCCTCTTTTGAGAAATCAGCTGACAGTCTAATGGGATTTTGTAGGTTACCGTCCCCTTATCTCTTGCTGCTTCTAGGATTCTCTCCTTTGTTTTTACCTTGGCTAATGTAATTATGATGTGCCTTGGTGTGTTTCTTCTTGGGTCCAACTTCTTTGGGGCTCTCTGAGCTTCTTGGATTTCTTGGAAGACTGTTCCCTTTGCCAGATTGGGGAAGTTCTCCTTTATTATTTGTTCAAATACGTGCTCAATTTGTTGCTTTTCCCCTTTCCATTCTGGTACCCCTATAATTCAGATGTTGGAACGTTTAAAGGTGTCCTGGATGCTCTTAAGCTTTTCCTCAATTTTTTGAATTCTTATTTCATCATGCTTTCCTGCTTGGTTGATTCTATCTTCCTTCTGGTCCACTGTATTGTTTTGAGACTCAGATTCCTTCCTTTCACTATTGGTTCTCCTCCGCGTATCTTCCTGCATCTCTTTTATGGTAACCTGCATCCTTTCATCTAAATTGTGCCCCAAATCAACCAATTCCATGAGCTTTCTGATCACCAGTGTTTTGAACTGTGCATCTGATAGATTGGCTATTTCTTAGTCGCTCAAAAGGATGAGTCCTGGGGGACTGATCTGTTCTGTTAGAAACATGTCTTATGTCTTTCCCTGTCTCTCCTTTTTTTTTTTTCTTTTTCGGTCTGGTCGCTCTTGTTATGGTGGGGGGTGGAGCCTTAGGGTGTTCACCGGGGCTGGGCACCCCAGTCGCTATATTGTGACATTATATGTGGGGGCGGGGGCAGGAGCGGGGACGGGAGGGAACAATGGCGGTAGTTCCGTTCTCCTGGGCTCAGACCCTTCTCTGGGATCCTGGGCTACGAGCTCTGCCCTGGTCCACAATCCCTGCCTCACTGGGTCTGCCAGCCGCAGCTTGCGTACTCAGGGATCACCGCTGCATTCTTGCGCCCCGGATGGCTGTCCTGCCGATTTTGCGCCAAATTTTCCCCGACCTCTGCGCACTGCCGACCCGCACCAACACCGCGCCTGCCCAGCTCATGTCTCCTACCAGTCTGGATGTACGGGTCTACTTCAACTTCTTGGCTGTCCGACTTCCATTCAAATAAATCCTCTATCAGTTCTGAGTGTTATTCTGTCTATAAATTATTGTTGTTCTAATCTTGGTTGTGTGAGGAGGTACGGTGTGTCCACCTATTCCTCCATCTTGCCGGAAGTCAATTTTTGACTTTTTAAGGTAATGTCAAAGCAGTTTTCAAAGTCTCTGTACCAGTTCATACTCCTACCACATCCTTTCCAATACTTGCTCTCCTCAAACTTTCAGTTTGATCCTCCTGAATGTATAGCACTGTGGTCTGCCTTGATCAGCAATGATGGGGATTGTGAACATTTCTTCAAATGTTTATTGACATGTATTTCCTCTTCCATAAAATGCCTATTCCTACTTTTGCTCATTTTTCTGTTGAACTGTTTATACTTCCCTTATTGATTTGTAGGAGTTTGGTATATATTTCTGATAAGACTTCTTTATTGATTTTATATTCTTTGTTTAGTTATTGATTCTTATGTAACAAATCACCCCAAAATTTAGTGGCTTAAAACAATGGCAAATTATTATATTTTTCTCACAATTCTGAGACTGGGTTCAGCTGGGTGGTTCTTCTGTTTCATGTGCTGTCAATTGGGGTAACTCAGTTGCACTTAGCTGCTGGTTAGCATGGACTAGATGGTCGAAGAAGGCTTCACTAATGTGTCACATGTCTCAGTGCTCTTCAATGTGTCCTCTCCATTTGGTCACCTTGGGCTTTTTCACAGATTGGTAGTTTGGGGGTAGTTGGACTTCTTACCTAGAGGCTGGCTTCCAAGAGGAAGAAAGCCGAATCTGCCAGTTGTCTTAAGGCTTGACTTGAAAATCCTAGAGTGATAGTTCTACTACAACAAAGCAAATAATAATGTCAGTTTGGGCTCAAGGGGAAAGCATTGCTTCCAAGGTAAATAGCCTCCACTTCTTGATGTGTGAAGTGGCAGGCACATAGAGAGAAAACAAATGGATGGCACCCATCATTGGAGACGACCTGCCACTGTGTATTGTGAATATCTTTCAGTTTGTAATTTTCTTTCCACTCTTTAAGGTGTCTTTGATGAACCAATATTCTTAATTTTAATATAGTCAATATTCTTAATTTAATATTATCTTTTTTATATAATGCTTTCTGAATCTTGTTTAAGAAAGGTTTCCTTATTCTAAGTTCACCTTTATTTTTTACCATGAGACTTTAAAGTTTGATTTCTGATATTTAAATTCTTAATTTATTTGAAGTTAATTTTTGTGGTTTGAATAGGAATCTGATTTTATTCTTTTCATTGCATATAGATTGGCCCTCCTTTTCCTACTGATCTCACAGACCATCTTTGTTGTATACTAAGTCATTATATACTAAAATGCATGGGTCTGTTTTTGGCTTCTGTCTTCTGTCCCATAGGTCTCCTTGTCTCATCTTGCTCTGTCTTAATTATGATAGCTCCATAATAAGCCCTAATACCTTGAAGGGTCATTTTCACTGGTCTCCTTCAAAAACATTCAGGATTTTCTTGATCCTTTACTGTTTCAGTGAATTTTAGAATTATCTTATTGTGTTTCAAAAGAAGCTCTATTGAAATTTTTATTGGAATTGTGTTGACTTTATAGATCAATTTGGGGAAGAACTAATAAGTTTTCAATATTATCTTTCTGTTCAAGAAAATGATATCTCTTCATTTATTTATTTACATTTTCCCTAATAAAGTTTAAAATTTTATTTGTTAAAATTCTTTTGAGATTTTGACTTAATATTCTCTGATACTACTATAAATGATGCTTTTCCTTTATTTATATTTTCTAGTTGTTTGCTACTGTTGAATGGAAATGAAGTGACTTTGTAAATTAACCTTATATTCATCCACCTTGCTACACTCTCCTAGTAGTTTCACAATTTTTTCTTAGTAGCATCATTTGGGGCTTTAATGTAAATAATTTTATTATCTACCAATAATACCAGCTTTATTTTCTCTACACTAAATGTCATCTCTCTGTCTTCTGTTCAGCTTTTTTAAAGTCCTCCTTATTCTTGTCTTTTTGCCCAGTTTCTGCTTTCAATTCTTTTTTTTAAAGATTTTATCCATTTGTTTTTAGAGAGGGAAGGGAAGGAGAAAGAGAGAAACATCAATGTGCAGTTGCTGGGGGTCATGGCCTGCAACCCAGGCCTGTACCCTGACTGGGAATCGAACCTGTGACACTTTGGTTCTCAGCCCACGCTCAATCCACTGAGCTATGCCAGCCAGGGCCGCTTTCAATTCTTGTTGAAAACAGAAAATTGAATCAGAAGTGGCTGAGACTTACAGAGACATAAGATCTTTCCTTTGTGCATCCACACAGAGCAATCAAGTTATCTTATGTGTTTACTGGAAGATATGGATACAGAAAAATGAATGTAGCCTCTCTTGGTGATACCCACGGGGAGGAAAGGACTGCCCCAATGATCTGCCCTCTAAGAAGGCCCATGACTTCTTTCCTCCTCTGCTCCAAAAATTTTAGTTTGAAAACTCTTGTCAGTGATTGCATTTAAAAAGCAGCAACAGGTTATTTTCTCTTAACGTTCTGTTTCTCAGTGCGAAGTCCCTTCCTTCAGAGATGGGTCATAGTGTTGGCCTCCCTGAGAAGGTTCTTCAACCCCAGGTCTACCCATCCATGCAGCATTTCTACATATACTTAAATCTCTATGAAGATCTCAGGAAAAATTATTTGGAAGGATAAATAGAGTTTTTAACATTTTTAGAAGTTATTTTTCTGATTTTTTCACTTTAAAATCCACACTCCAATGTCCTTCAAAGCACTACTGAATTTTTTTGAGTCTTTACATAAGTTGAGTTGCAGTAAATGTGACATTTGAGGTATAGGGTGAAAAATCACTATAACTCCAAGAAAAAACTTAACGAAAGAAAAGAGAAGGAATATTTTAATAAATTTTTGAATAAAAACTCTCACCCTGATCACTTAACCGTAACTTTAAAAAGCTAGACTTCCTAATATTAGTTTTTAAATTAGTTTTTAAGTGCATAATTATTTTTAGAATACATTTTCTTTATTTTTTAAGGAAAAAGTATATGTTATACTTTAGCTTGTTATTGTTTAACTTAAGCTTGTGGAATCTGTTAGAACTTTCATTTTATATGGCAAAATGAAGTATCGATTAACCTTGGCTAATATACTCAGTTAATCTAGAACAACCATTAACTCTGGAATTATTGATTTTAGAAGCTATTTCTGGTAGCCTTTGCTGTCAAAGCTTTTTCTGATGACATGTGTACAGAAATAAACAGATGGTTTGGTTCATTTTTATTACTCAAGAAAAGTTCACGACTTGGTATTCATCTTTAACTATATATTTTTATGTCTGTGACCTTTCCAAAAGTCAGTGTTGACACTAACTTTGATAACTAATGCCCTCAGGGAAGGCTGTAGGTATAAGTTTGCTTCTTTCCCACCTCCTATGTGGTGGCTATACCTTAAAGTAATTTAATTTGAGACCAGAATAGTTCAGTATGTGAAGAGTACCATCGGATAAGCATGATCCTTTGACCCAGTTAAAATATATACAATATATTAGAAAGGCCTATGTTCAGCTTTTTAGTTTGTAATGGTTATAAAATTCTGCACTGCTACAAACAAGTAAACAAACAAAATAGAAACAAGTGATTTCTGCATACCACAAAAGAGTAGTTCAGTAAGAAGTTAGTGATGATAATACCAAACAGATAATCACCCCAGGTAGACATGGATTCCTATGTACAAACTGACTTAACTACCGACTTCTCACTCTGGTATCCAGAGCCCAGCACGTCTCTCCCATTTGCCTTTTATTACATATACTGTTGTTAAGCTAGATCAGCTGGCCTCTATTCCTCCACAGGGACACCTCCACTGTTTGTTGCTCACTGCCACTGAAAGTCCTGTCCTCCCAGGAAGCCTAAAATCCAAGTCTACTTATACCTAGAATACCTAGAATACCTAGTCTACTCATGCCTCCTCCACCCTGCTTTTCCTAACTCCACAGAGTATCTGTTGTCTTTGACCCAGCAGTCTATACGGGGTGAAAGTACCCCACTTCCCTCATGGTTATTTGCATGTAGTAGCTCCCCCTTATCCGCAGTTTTGCTTTCTGTGGTTTCAGTTATCTGCAGTCAACTATAGTCTGATGATATTAAATGGAACATTCCAGAAATAAAGAATTCATAAGTTTTAAATTGCATGCTATTCTGAGTCTCAGGATGAAATCTTGTGCCATGTTGTCCAGCATGTGAATCATCCCTTTGTCCAGTGCCTCTATGTTGTAGACACTTCCCGCCTGTTAGTTAGTTAGTAGCCGCCATCTTGGTTATCAGATTGACAGTCTCAGGTACCAGGTACCACCGTGCTTGTTTTCATGTAACCCTTATTTTACTTAAAAATAGTCCCCAAGACTATTATTCCCCGAAGTGCAAGAATAGTGATGCTGGCAATTCAGATGCCAAAGAGAAGTTGTAAAGTTCTCCTAAGTGAGAAGGTGAAAGTTCTTGACTTAAGAAAAAAATTGTATGGTGAGATTGCTGAGATCTATGGTAAGAACCCATCTTCTATCTGTGAAGGCAAAAGAAATTTGTTCCAGCAAATTTTGTTGTTGCATCTCAAACTGTGGAAGTTATAGCCACAGTGTGTGATAAACCCTTAGTTAAGCTGAAAAAGGTATTGAACTTGTGGAAGACATGAACACAGCATGTTATGATTGATGACAGCATATTGTGTCAGAAAGCATTGAGCCTGTTACAAAGACTTCAACAAGGAATCTCCGGGAACAAGTTGTGAGTGGTAGGAAAAATGACACCAGATGTTAACCGCAGTTTAGCAACTTCAGTTCTTGCATTCTGGCTAAGAGAAGAATTCAGAGCCAAGATTCAGATTATAAGAAAAAGTTTATTTAGAAATTCACAGAAGAAGTGAGACATCAAGAAATGGGCTGAGGAAACAAGTTACTGCAAACAAATGCCCTTGGAACTTAGGAGTGAGGGAGAAAGGAGAGAGAGGGGAAGGAGAAAGGTGGAGGGGGAGGGGGTCAGAGAGGGAGATAGAGAAAGAGAACCCAGGAGAGAGAAGGGGGAGGGGAAAGGCTGTGAGGCTGGAGGTGGGGCAGGGGGCATGCTCCACAGAGAGAGCCAGGCAGAATTCCTAGACCAAGGGCTTTTATCTGAAGGCCTCAGGGGAGAATCCCAATAGAATATTCATCAGCTTCCCAGGTGTGCCCCCTCATAGTCTCCACCAGTGGTCAGCACCAGGGGGTCATTAATCAAGCTGGTCCTAAAATTACCCATGGTGTTACTCCATCTGATTCTGCTGCTTCTCTGGTACTGGAGCTGAAACACAGCTGAAGCCTAGATGTCATCTTCCAGGAGTTAATGCTTAAGGGAAAGGTCATGCAAGGGCTTATAGTTCTGCCCGTGGCTCGGCACCTAGGGGTCTCTGTCTTGGTGACCCTCTGCCCCTGGACCATTGTTTCTGCTCTACTCATGCCTGTATCTCACTGCCTATTACAAAATGACCACGTTCACATATTTTTACAATTTTTACACACATTTTTACAATTGCTCTGTTTTATTAGTAATGTTGTAAGTCCCTTACTATGACTAATTCATAAATTAAACTTTATCATAGGTATGTATAGGAGAAAACATAGTAGAGTTCAGTACTATGTGTGGTTTCAGGCATCCACTGGAGGTCTTGGATGGTATCCCCTGCAGGTCAGGGGGATTACTGTACTTAACACCTCCATTGGGACTGTATCCCAGTGCCCGACACAGAATTTGCACCAAGTGGCATGTAAGCAATAAAAAGAATTTGCTGAAGGAAAAGATCTTTGCATCCCAAGTTCAACAGTACCTTCTTACAGTTTCATTCAGAACAAGAAACACAAAGCTGTAAAAGATGGAAGCTAAATAGAATCTGTATCTGAGAAACATGACACACAGAAGTATAAATAGGTAATATGGTTTAAGATTAAATGAAAGAGAAAGCCTTACTACTGTCTTCAGAAAGCAGTCTTTGTTTTGGATATCTTTTTTATTAAATTGATAAGACAAAATTACTTGAACATAAAAAAGAGCTTTCTTTTTCTTTTCTCTTTTTTAAAACCAGGGGCAGTTCTGTGACTACTGCAATTCTGAGGACCCCAGGAAAGCACATCCAGCCACCAATGCAATCGATGGGTCTGAACGCTGGTGGCAGAGCCCGCCCCTCTCCTCAGGCACACGGTACAACCAAGTCAACATCACCTTGGATCTAGGGCAGGTAAGGTCTACTTCCAGCTGCAATGAGGGAAATTCATTTGAACCATTGTTTCGGTGGTGATTTTGATATAATAATAATTATTTTAAAATACAAACTTCAGTTTTAATACATTAATCATTGTAAAGCCTGTTACATTAATATTTGTATCCCTCAACACCCAGTATAGTGCCTGTAAGCAATGCATACATTATGCCTGTGTAGTAAATGAGCTAAAAATTATTATAAATAGTTTAATTGGTGAAGATATTTTTATTATCATTCTTAATAGTGGTAAAATATATATAACATAAATTTTGCGGTCTTAACCATTTTTAAATGGCGTAGTGTTGAGTACATTCAAATTGTTGTGCAACTGATCTCCAGAATCCTATTCATCTTGTACAACTGACACTCTCCCCACTAAACACTAACTCCCCATGCCCCCCTCCTCCTGCCCCTGGGAATCACCATCCTACTTTGTGTCTTTGTGAATTTGACTTCTCTAGGTGCCTCATATAAATGGAATCATGCAGTGTCTGTCATTTTGTGACTGGCTGTTTTTTTTCACTTAGCATAAAATGTCTTCATGGTCCATCTGTGTTGTATGTACCATCTATCAGAATTTCTTTTAATAAGGCTGAATAATATTCCATTGTATATGTGTGCTGCATTTTGTTTATCTCTTCATCTGTCAGTGGGCCCTTGTGTTGTTTTTACCTTTAGGCTGCTGTGATTAACGCTGCTATGAACACAGGTATGGCAAAGATATTTTTACAGCATTCTCTTTCCTGGAAATTCTGACTCCATGAACACTTACTGCCCTAGTGTTGGCCCTGTTTGGCCAGGTGGTTCACGACAGAACATGACTTCAGGCCTATACTTCTGGGGTGGGCCAGGATGGCCCAGGATGCCTGCCCCATAGTGTACATGCTGGGTATAATCCTCTCCTCTGAGTGTGTGGGCTGCACTGTAAATATGGTAGATGTCATACCTGTGGTGAGTTGGTATTATCTGACAAAGATGAAGAGATTTTGCAGACGTGTTTCAGGTCCCAAGTCAGTTGATGAAAAGGGATTTTATCCTGGGGGACCTCTTCTAATTAGGAAAGCTCTTAGCCCTACCTAAAGGGAAGAGATTCAAAGCATGAGGTTTCCTGCTGACATTGAAAGGGAAAACTGCCATGTTGTAAACTACCTGTGGAGTTGGCAAGGGCCTAGAAGCTGGCTTCTAGAAGCTGAGAGTGGCTCCAGCCAACAGTCAGCAAAAAAGTAGGGACTGTATCCCTACAACCACAAGGAGCTGGATCTTGCCAACAACATCTGGCAACTTGGAAATGGGTCTATCCAATCATCTAGCTGACAGCTTGATTGTAGCCTTGACCCTGAGCAGAGAACCTCGTCAAGCCATGCCCAGACTCCTGACCTACAGAACAGCAAGACAATAAATGGATGTTATTTTAAGCCAGCAAGTGTGTGGTAATTTGTTTAGCAGCAATAGAGAACTGATGCACCTTCTTATTTCCCTTTTCAGGCCAGGCAGGGAGTCCCTCCCATCTATTCCATCCTATTCCTTTAACAAATATTTATTGAGTTCCTTCTATGTGTCAGGCACTGTTCTAGGCATTTGGGATACATGAGGGAACAATAGAGATGAAGATTCCTCCCTTCGTGGCATTTAGATTCTAGTTTGGGAGACAGCCAACAAAATATACATAACAAATACATAACTATGCTATGTTAGAAGCTGATAAAAGCTCTAGAAAAATGAAAAAGAAGATCACGGTAAAAAGATTATTAGTGCCAGAGGCAAGGATGGTTTGCAGTTTTAATTAGGACGGTCAGGAGAAGGCTTATTGAGGAAGGACTTGAAGCAGGTGAAGGAGCTAGTCATGTAATCTGTCACTGAGGCAGAGGGGTCAGTCCTGAAAAGTCTCTACGGTAGGGGCTGTCTGGAAAGTACAATAGTATGGAAGCCAGAGTGGCTTGAGCAAAGTAAGGGAGGGAAAGGTGGTGGTAGAGGTGTTCTGGGAGATAACAGACAAGACGAGATCTCACAGGGCCCCATAGACCATGTGAGGACTTGGGCTTTTAAGTGAAATGAGAGTCATTACAGAGTTTCAAGCAGAGGAATGATATGACTGGATTTGTATTTAAAAGGGATTTTTCTGGCTGTTCTCTTGAGGATTATGGAGAGGCAAGTGTAGAAGCTCATCAGGAGACTGTCACAATGGTGACAGTCACCACCACTGGTGGTGGTGGAAGTGGGCGTTTGGATTCCAGGCATACTTTGAAGATAAAGCTGCCACAACTTCCTAATGGACTGAATGGGGACTATGAAAGAATGCAGGGTTCAGGGATGATTCCCAAGACTTGTGGTCTCAGCAAGTGGAACTGCTATTTACTGAGATGTTGGAGGCTATGGGAGTTATTTTGGACATGCTAAGATTGAAATATTATTTGGATGTCCAAGTGGAGATGTGGGCTAAGCACTTGGAGATATGAGTCTGGAAAGCTGTCTGGGCTGCAGACAGACATTTGTTGTGGATTTCTTTAGGATTCATCCTGTTAGGATTTTCCAGCCTCTTGAATCTGTAGGTTTATAACTTTCACCAACTTTGGGCAGTTATCCTTCTGTCCTTTCTACCTTCCTTCCTTCTCTCCTTCCTTTCTCACCTGTGTTAAAGTATAATTGACAAATAAAATTGTGTATATTCAAAGTGTACAATGTGATGGTTTGATACATAATTTGTGAGATGATTACCACAATGAGGTTAATTAACACACTTATCACTCACATATTTCACATGTTTACCTTTTCGGTGAGTGTGTGGTGAGAACACTAAGATTTACTCTTAGTAAAGTTAAGTATGCAATACGCTACTATTAACTACAGTCACTATGCTGTACATTGGATCTTCAAAACTTTCTCATTTTATAACAGAGGGATGGTACCCTTTGATTAGCATCTCTCCAGTTCCCCTACTCCCCAGCCCCTGGTGACCACCATTTTACATTCCGCTGTGTCTGTTTGTATGAGTTCAACCATTTTTAAAAAGATTCCACATACGTGTAAGTGAGATTATACATTATTTGTCTTTTTTCATCTGGCTCATTTCTCTTAGCCTAATGTCCCCTAAGCCCATCCATGCTGTCATAAATGGCAGGGTTTCAGTCATTATTTCTTTAAATATCCTTTCAGCCCCTCTCTCTTCTCTCCCTGTGGGATTCTGAAGATATACTTGTTAGATCTTTTATTATTGTTCCACAGGTCCTTGGGACTCTATTAATTTTTTCTTCAGTTTATTTCCTAGTATTTTTCAGATTAGGTAATTGTATTGTCTTATTTTCAATTCATTGAGTCTTTTCTCTTTTATATTTGTTCTGATATCTAGTTCTTCCAGTGAGTTTTTTAAGTTTAGTTATTTTATTTTTTAGTTCTATAATTTCCACTTGGTTCTTTTAAAGGATTTTTTTATTTCTTGGCTGAGATTTTGTATATTTTCATTTACTTAAGGAGAATTTGTACTTACTCATTGAAGCATTTTTATGATTGCTGCATTAGTCATAACAACTCAAATGTCCTTCAACTGATGAATAAGTAAACCAAACATGGTATGTTCATACAATGGAATGTTAGTGATCAATATAAAGGAATGAATTTCTACTGAATGCTACAATATGAATGAATTTTGAAAACATTATTGTATGTGAAAGAAGCCAGTCACAAGACTACGCATCTTATGACTCCATGTATGTACAATGTCTACATAGACAAATCTACTGAGACAGAATAGTAGATTAGTGTTTGCCTAGGGCTGGGAATTTTGGAAGGAAATGGGTAGTAACAACCGTAAGGAATAGTTTGTTTTGGGAATGAGAGATGAAATTGATTATAATTGATTGGGCAACTCTGTGAACATACTAAAAAGCCTTTGGGTTGTGCATTTTAGATAGGTGAATTGTATGTTATGTAAATTATATTTCAATGTAACTATAAAAAAGAATTCGTGGAAAGAGAGTATTTCAAGGAAAAAAACAGAAAGGGGATAACTGTGTCAAATATTGTGTCAAGTAACATAGAACCAATAATGACTGATAATTCACCAGTGGGTCTGTCAATATGTGGAGGTCACTGATGACTTTGGTGAGACAGGGTTGAAAACCTGACTGTAGGGAGATTAAAAGAGAATGTGAGAGGAATCGAGACTTGTAGTACAGAAATCTAATTTGAAGAGTTTTATTGCAACAGGGAGAAAAGAAACAGGGGAAGAGTTGTTGGAAAGTCATGTAAAGAGAAGACTGATTCGTAGTGGGAGAGAGAGCAATGGACTATACAGATGGTAACAGGGACAAGAAGAGAAGACTGCTGCTGTTTTGTGAGTTTGCTAGGTGTTATCAGTACTAACACTTGAACTAATACTAATGTCTATACTCATCTTTCTGGCTACAGCTGTGCACAGAATACAGTTTTCATGTGAAATACTGCTTGAAAGCAATAAAAAAAAGGAAATGCACCCCACAGGCTGGAAGTTGAATGATACTGAGATTTCTTTGAAAGAATGTGTTATCATCATTTTGGTTGGGAATAGTTTGGTGATAGAAGGGCTCTCTAACTTTTCAGCCCATATATTGTGTTAAATTAGACCTCTCCTGAGAATATTTTCACTGTCAATTTGCATCTGAGATAATTCGGGTAAATCTCTCATGATTTGAAACATTTTGTAAACCCAATTTCAACTATGAATTGTTCTTATTCTTTTAATGGCTCACCTCAAGCATTAATTCAGTAGAGATTTTGTTATAATGACTAGGATTTACCTATTATATCAGTTATTTAACTGAGGGTTTCTGTAGTTACCTGGGAATTTCAACCTATCAAAATGATGTGTATTGAACTTACTAGTACCTGCTAGACATACTCTTTTTCCCTTAAATCTATTTTTTTTAAATCTACCTTTAAAAGCACACTTTGTTGTACTAAAAAATCTCCACTTAAGACAGTTGAATGAGAACAACAACACAGAAACAATCTAATAATTTGCTGGTTGCCAACAGACATTAGCCATAGCAAACGTCTTCACGAAGACTTTATGTCCACCCACCTCTGTCTTGGTGGAGGAGGCTGCTCTGTGAGTACGTGGGAGTGTGGGCCTCGGGTCCGTTTGAACCTCCACGAGCGTTTACTCACTCTGTGGCCCTAAGCAACAGACTAAACTGCTCTCTGCTGTCTTTTCCTCATTTATAAAGTGAGATGAATCTAAAGCTCACCTCATAGGCCTACTGTGAGGTTTAAACAAGTTAACTGCTTCATTTATAAACCTCTTTAGGCCAGTGAATTTAAAATAAATGTTTATTTAATAAAACAAGTGAACTTTAATAAATGCTCATTATTAAAACCCTTATAACTTTTGTTCCTCTAGAAAACACTGTATACAGCACTATAGATAGAAAATGCTCTGAAAACAGGAACAGCAATACAAATGATATCAGACCAAAGTGTTTCTTTCCTCTTTGTTTTGGTGCGACAGGTGCTTTAACAAGCGTGTTTTGTTTCATAAGATCCATGTTTTATGCCCCATTGGCGGGATTTCTGTTTTCTTCTTTTTGCTGGAATTAACCATGGGAGTATCACTGAGCGGTTAGATTTTATAATTGAATAGTGACCTAAAGACCTTTTATTTAGAGAAGTGTTACTACTGATGCATGGCTGGGAAAGAAAATAGAGGCCATAAACTTGTTATTACCAAATCACTTTATTCTAGCTACTGAGAACGGAAATTTGATTTTGAAGTGCTGTAGTCAGTCTGACAGCTAAGTTGTTGTGAGGGATCACCTTTTTTCTGCCTCCTTTTGGACTAGGATCTTTTTATTGTTATTTTCTTGGCCAGTACAGTTTGACAGATAGAAAATTATCTTCAAGACTTTATCTTGAAGGACAGCTTTCCCCCTTACAAGGTAGCAAATGTAGGAAGTTTCTGCTATTCGTTAGAGGCTGTTTTCCAAAGCTGTTCAAGTTCACTTGATTATACTTTATTCATCAGTTTCAGGCTATAGAATAAAAACCTGTCTACTGGGAAACTTCCATTTTGTCTGGTCAGGTATAATGAGTTGATGTTGACATTTAAAGCAAAATACAGATGTCCGTTTTTAGAGGAGAGTTTCTGGAATGTAGGGGACATTTGTCTCTTCTCAGACTCCTGGCGGGCCATGACAGAGCTCCTAGTGCGAGATCAGGCTCTAGACATGCTCCTGGCTTTCCTTCAGAAGTGGAATGAATCTTACTCTGTGGACTCCCTATGTTTACCTTCACTTTTCCTCCTCCAGGATGAGGTGTAAGGAAAAACATGTGGGAGTGGGTGTGGCAGGGGTTCTCACTGTCCCCTGAAGTCAAGGTGGCAGGGGGGCAGGGAAGGGCTGGCTCTCAGGTGGGAAGGAATTGGAGAACCAGCTCAGGGCATGACAGGATGCAGGGCAGAGCAAGCCTGCCTCATCAGTTCCTGCTGAGGTGTGAAGAGGAAAGACACAGTGATCCCAGTTCTGCAGGATTGGTGGGGAAAGGGGCTGGGCTGGAGTGCAAGACAGCAGATGAGACAGTCCTTTGGGCCATGTTAGAGGCAAGGGCTGTGATGCCAAGGCCTGCCTACAGCCCCCTGGACCCTCCGTGTAGGCAGCCCTGGTGACAGTCCCCGTGCCCTTGCCCCTTCACATATTCCATCTCAAGGACCGACACCTGACTCTATGCTTCCTGACTGAGAAGTCTTTTTAGTCTATGCAGACAGCAGCCAGCAGCCAGGAAGTGCGGGAATAGTGCCCTCAGGGGCAACCCTCAGCCCAGGAGGGCCAGGAGTTAGAGGGAAAATCTTCTTTTCCTGCCTCTCTGTGCACAGTTCTGATGTGCATTCTTCATAATTCTGAGTGTTTCCACCAGAGCTGAGCCCCACTTGCTCGGGCAGGAGTCTGCGTATTAACACATCACTCATTGGCTTTTCTCCCTCTTCTGTGTCTGCCACTCTCTCCCAAATTGTCGTTCTTGAGGTCACATCCCAAATATACTACCTATCCGTGAGTCTTTGTCTCAGGGTTGGCTTCAGAGAGGACCCAAACTAAGACACTCTGAACCCCCCCCCAGGTATTCATACAATCAAACACTACAAAAACATTATTTAAAATTCAGAAAATGTTTCTTAAGATCTCAGATTCAGAGTAACTAAGGAAACAGTATTACATCTTTCAAAGAAAAAATGGGGCCCAGAGAAATTTCCCATTAATCTATTTTTTCATGAACTCCCCAGAGGCCAGATGTGAATATAGGCTCCAAACATCTGTGAGTGAATTTAGTATGCAGGTGCCTTCTGGGATCTTTTTTTCCGGGTCCTTTTCCACTTTATGGGACTCTGGTGGACGGATACAGAACATTCTTTGTAGCCTTTGTCAGTTCTGACTCAGATGGGAGGAAGACAATGATTCTTTCTGTGCTGTTGGGGTTTGGGGATTAAATTGGTTCTAGGGATGCCTGGCAGACCAGGTCACTAGGAATCTGACTCATTTGGGTCCCTGGGTGGATAGAGCTCCATCTAGAAAGTGGATGACTTTTAGATTTGACCCAGTCTTGTAGATTCCTCAGAAATTCTCTAGACTACAAACTTTAGGAAGCCAGGGACTATGTCTTCTTTTGTTCACTACATGAATGTCCTCCCAACATTGTGCACAGTGTTTGGTATCAAAGAAGATGCTCAGTGAATAGTTGCTGAGTAAATGTGCACAGAACCAAGATGACTCGGGGTCAGCCTGAACTTCTCCAGGGTATTGTATCAGCAGAAGCATATTGCTGTGAAACAAGATTTCTGGTGGGAGTGAACCAGCCTTGACTCATTATAATTCACTGAGGTGGCTGGTTCTATTTGTGACACTTGGGTCTCTTTGCAACACCACTTAAGTATGTTATAGCTATCACACAGTTAGAAGATACAGATCTTATTCAAGCAAATTTGTAATTAATAAATATTCTATTAATGAACATATAATATGAAATTCAACCCTTGAAAACAAATAATTCATGAGTGGGTAAAAAAATAAAGACCAATAAAATCTTCTGGGCCAGTGGGGATGCAATTTTTATCCTTATGCTATTATAGTAATTGGGGACCTGGTCCAGAACCCAGGCATGTGCCCTGACTGGGAACCGAACCAGCAACCCTTTAGTTCACAGGCCAGCACTCAATCCACTGAACCACCCAGCCAGGGCTATTACAGTAACTTAAAAGGCCTTTGAAGTGCCTTTTAAGGAACTTGCACATCAGGAAGAATCTGGCAATCTGACAATCATAATCTTTTCATATGCAAAATACTCAAGGAAGCTGAGTGGATCCAGAGCAACAGACAAATCCCTGAGATGTCAAATTTGTTTGCTTCTCTGAACCATTATCCCAAACAGCATTTGTAATATATGTTAGTAAATAAATTCCAAGATCTTTAAACACTATTTTAGAAAATAATGTCTGAGAAATAGTTCCTGACCTAAGAACAGATTTTCTGGTCATACTGGCTCTTTTTCAGTACTTTTTCCCTTAAAATGATATATTTTTAATCATCTACCTAGTCTTTAAGCCATAACATCAAGTCACCTTTTACTCCATGCATTATAGATAAATTCAGACTCTAGTAGCAAAATGCAATGAAAGTTTAATTCTCATTCATGCAAACAGTTCAGATATAACTGATCCTGGCCAGACAGCTCCCTCCAAACAATAATTCAAAGACTTAGACTCTTTGAATTTTGGCTCCACTATCTTCAACACATGGTTCCTTAGGTTGACCTCAGGGCTGTCTCCATGCCAGCCAGGGGGAGTGAGAAAAGAAAACGGAAGATTATGTGTGGGAAATTTTTTATGGGCAAGGCTAGAAGTGGTATAGCCTTATTTTGGAAGTTCTTATTCTGTTGGCTAAAGCTCAGCCACACGGCCCTACCTAAGTGCAGAGGAGGCTAGGAAATATAGTCTGTTACTCAAGCAGAGGAAGCAAGCTTTCTAACCTGAAAAGCAGTTTTTTCAGTGGTGTGCTGCTGGTGGCTCCTACCAGGTGAGGGAGCTGATTTCTGTGCATCTTTTCCCAGCTCTGTATCCAGTGACATCCACCATGGTGGGAACATTTACACCACAGAAATGGGCAAATATTACCGACCAGGGCTTCTTTTTTCCAGGAGCCAGTTTACTAACTAGCACACCACTCGCTGAGTCTCTCTCATATCCCTCTATTTTCCTTCCCACCCCTCCTTACTATCTAGTTAATCATTACATCTTGCTCCTTCACATCTTGGAGTCTGGCCTCCCCTCTCCATTGATACCATGCTACCCTAGTTTGGACCTTGACAGCTCTTCCTGTGATTAGTTCACTCATCTTCTAACTCACCTCACAGTGTCTACTCTCGGCTCACCTTGGTTTGTAGTCAGCCTGGGAGGAACAGAATCACTAATGGTGCGATGAGAAAAATTAGAAACAGTTGAGGTTGGTGGTCTTTTCATTGCTTCCAGAGTGAAACAAAAATTTGGACAAGTCCTTATCCCTGTTATTAACATCCTTTAGTGGGTCTCTATTACTTTCAGAATAAACTTGAAGTTTCTTAGCATGTCATATGTGCCTCTTCACAGTCTAGCTCCCACCTTGTCACCAGTCTCTTCTCTAGGTGTCACTTTCTTCTGTAGACTCCATGCTACATCAGTAGGAACCTACTTCTAATTCTCTAAATACTCCATGATTTGAGGTCTTGTTTTATTGCTCATGGCTCTTGGGGTACCTTCCCACCCTTCCCAATCTGGCTACCTCCTTCCCGAGATAACTCAGGAGTCGCCTGCTGGAAACCCTCCCTAGCAGTCTGCTCCCCTGTACCCTGCTGTTTCTGTTTACTCTGAGGCCCCCACTGCATCTGCATCATGTTGTGAACACTTAGTACATGGGGAGCTCCTCAGGGTCAAGGGCTGTGCATATAGTATTCTTTTTTGTATCCATGGGACTTAAAAGTCCTGGAATATGGTATGTCCTCAGCATATACTGAATCAAATGGAAAGAAAAATTCCAGGACTTTCTTTTTCATATTATCTCATTGGATTATATGTCTTGCTATAACCATGAACAGCTCTGCTGTATTTTTTTAAAGATCCCTAACATTTACATCTGCTAATTTCCATAGAACCAACACCACAAGCATAGAAAATATAACACAAAATGAGTTAAATATGTTTCCTTGCAAAACATTCAGCAAGCTGTAGGCAGACAACGTAAAACCCAAAAAACAGAATTAGGGATAGAAATTGTACTATGAAGCAGAAACACTTTTCTTCTAGAATTTTCTTTCAAAATCTCTATAGGTAGAAGTTAATACGATAACATAATAAACAGCTATCACCATGACCTCCCGGATGACTCCTACCAGGTAACCCTGGGCCACACTGTCAGGACTGGCATCCACATACGTTGCACCATAAAGTTGTCAGAGGGGTCTTTCTTGCCAGGGAGGGTGATAGCCGGAGTTGGGCAGCCCATGGGAAGGCGAAGACTGCAGCCTAGGGAGAGGCACTGCAGGGAATTGCCCCCCCTCCCACACCATTGAGTCAGCTCATATTGTGTGTGTCTCACAGAGCTAGATGACAAACATGCACACGAGGTTGTTCTGAGAACTTGCAGGATCATGGCTCATGACTCATGCTTACAAGAGAAAAATAGACAGAATCAGAGCCCTGGGGGTGTTTTAGAAAAGGCTGAGCCTACTTCTTGGAGGGCTGGCCATGCCGCTAAGAAGAGGGAAGGAAGAGGGCATGCCATGGCACTGATGATGAGTTGTGTGGAAAACAGACCAGGAAGGAAAGTCGCTGTCTCCTTGGAAAGGGCCCCGGTTGCTGTGCCAGCCTTTGGTTGTATGAAGTTGGTCATGCTGAGAGAGACACCAAGGCACAGGATGTGGGCAGGCTTGGGTCAGGGCATTCCAGGGTCTGGTGGTGGGCATGGCAGGCCCCGGCCCGCACCTGTGAGTCTGGGGAGGACGGCACTGCCTAGGGCTAGAGACGCTTGTGAACAGTGCGTGTGGATGGGCTTAGACTTTTGTGCCATACTAGGCGAATGTGGAATAACCTCATTATTACTTAGAGAAATCATCAATGACACCCACCCTTACTTTTTCCCCATCTAGGGTTCCAATGAGCTTCAGCTGCCTTATCTTTTCTAAAATAAAAGATTTTAGTAAACATTACTATCTATCTTTGTCATAGAATTACTACTTCAAAGAATTTAGCCTAAGGAAACAATGAGATAATTGCTCAAAATGTTTGAGCAAGTCTATCCTCTTATAGCATTGCTCAAAATAACATAACGTGGGACTCAGTCTCCTGTCCAGTAAAAAGGGATTGTTCATGCAGTGGATTAATTGGCAGCCACTAGAATGAAGCCAAAGAAGGATCTTTATTGACACAACACATGTCAGTGTAAATCATTAAGAAAAAAAATCAAATTATATGGAAACTGTATATATAGTATGGCATCATTACATTTTCTTTGTATAAGCAAAGACAAAAGTCAGGAAAGAATCTAAAATAATGAGAGTATTTTACATGACATTTCTCTGCATGGTGGGATTATTGGTGGTTTTTCTTTCTTCTGTAAACAAAACAAGCAAGCAAAATAGAACCAGAGACTTGGAAATAAAGAACAAACTGACAGTGACCAGAGGGGAGGGGGAAGCGGAAGAAAGAAGGGGAAGGGTCAAGCGAAAGAACATGAATAGAGGACTCAAGGGCACGAACAATGGGGTGGGGCTGACTGTGGGAGTGGGGAGGGGTGGAGGAGGGGTGAACAGTGGGGGAAAAGGTGGGACAACTGTAACTGAACAACAATAAAAAAGTTCCATTTACACTGTAACTCAGATCGATGTGTCTAGGTTATTACCTAGGTACGAATCTGGCTCCACAGCTCTACAGCCATGTGAGGCTGGAGCCTCTAATTAATATCTTGGGGTTAGTTTCTTCCCATAAAATTCGGGGATGAATCTAGTTCCGCCCTCCTAGGGTTGCTGTGAGGAATTAATAAGATAAGGCAGAAAAAACTCTTAGAATTATGCTTCGCACATTCTATGAACTCAATCCATGTTAGCTCTCAGGTCTGTATTTCTTTTTTTTTAATGAGCATATATTACTTTCAGATGTAGAGATACAATAAAGCTCAATGGGAAATCTTTTCCTTTTGGAAAAAAAAAGAAGAATTCAATGCACAGAGGACAAAAGGAAAACTTGTTTCTGGTGGGATATGAGGTATTGATTGAAAAGCTTACAGAGAGGTTTCCAGATGGCCTCTGTCCGCGCCCCAGGCCCCAGGAAAGGCTTCCCACTCTTTCCCCCCGGAGTGAGGTCTGCCTGCTGGTGAGCTTCAAATGTCAACGGAATCAAAAAATACCCCATAAATGGAAGTAGATTTTTTTTAAAAAAAAACCTATTTGATTCCTTAGCTTCCCTTGAAAACTATTTTCTATTTCTTCCTTTGTGAACTTTTGTAATTTTAGGCATATTTTGGCTTTAAATCATGGCCGTTCTCCTAGTGTATTAATGGCGAGCATACATAAGGAAAAACTGAATTTTGTGTATTCTTCACAGGTTCCAAAGAGTCTGAGTTAATATAGATTTGAGGAGTCCTCACCTGGTGCTTCCCCTCCTCTGCCCGCTGTGTTCCAAGGCGCCCACCTCCTCCCCGCACAGCCCCAGCCCCTCCTCACACTCAGGGGCCCTGGAGACTTTCTATGTCATCGAACTCTATTCTTTTCTTCCTGATACCTCTTCTTTCCCTTTTCTCATTCCTGTGATTCTCTTCATATTTGCTTTTTCACCTTCCACTCTCCTATTGTGTTCCTTCTTTTAGGGAAAAACTAAAACCATTATCAAACCTCCACCCTTTCTGTGGCCACTGCCAGCCTTCAGGATGGGTGTCCCTCGTTGCCCCTTCTGTCCCCAGAGCACAGCCATGGTTGGCCGAGCCAGGTGGGAGTGCCAGGGCTCTGGAAGGGGACCGGGTTCCACCAGGGTACACCAGCCCTGGCCCAAGTGGCTTCAAATGCAAGCAGTGTGATCTCTCCCCAGGATTCCTGCATCTCTCCCCAGACTAGAGGGCTGGTTTTTATTTCCCACATCCCACCTGGCAGCTCCTGCTGCTTCATGAACTTCTGCATGAAGTTCACCTTGCTCGGGTAGCCTGCGGATATGGATGTGTCATGCTCCTTGTCTCTAAATCAAGAGCCAGCTCCTGTGCTATTTGCACT
This sequence comes from Phyllostomus hastatus, assembly GCF_019186645.2. NCBI lineage: Eukaryota > Metazoa > Chordata > Mammalia > Chiroptera > Phyllostomidae > Phyllostomus > Phyllostomus hastatus. The sequence goes on from NW_025333960.1 coordinate 20,288,558, forward strand.
CCTCTCCTTGACTCTCAAACCATGGATGTAAACATTCTACAGCTTAGGTGTTCCCAATTATACATCACATGTGACTCACTGTTTCATAGGTTTTAAGCACCTTTGTTGATGAGATTGTTTACCTTTAGAGTTTCTCAATATCACAGAACAACCGGATGGAACATTTGGTTCTATACCTTGCCTCTCACAATCCTCCTAGCTCAGCTGATTCTCACTGTCCCTGGAACATCTATATATGCATGCAGTGTTCCAGGTGCACTCCTGGGGGTGTAGGGGGCAGGCCAGCTCCAGGGAGCCAGGAGCTAGGAGATGCAGTGCTCTTCTTGCTTCAGGATCTGAATTGCCAGTCCAGGAAGGCACAGCAGCATGAATTTCAGAAGTCCAGGCAGACAGAGCAGTGGGGCAGTTAGCATTAGGGTGCAGGGCCTGGCCCAGGTGAGGCAGAGCTCTGGAAAGCAAGAGTCCAACCTCCTGACTGTGGAGGGAGATGAGAACAGGCAGCTGGGCACAGCTGTTGTGCAAATTCTTGTGTTGCAGGGCAAGGGCATGGCCCCAACACTGCTCAGGCCTGGTCAGGGCTGGACCTGAACAGGCCTGGTATTTAGACAGATGGGTCTGACACCTTGCCTGGGCTGCCCTGGCTTGTCCCTGTTAGTAGGTTGCCATGGCTTTCACACAAAGCCTTGTTTAAACTCTCTATTTTTTACTTTTTCTAGCCAGTTAGCCACTAAGTCTTGGACACTGCTCTCCTTCCTTCCTTTGTCCATTTCTTCCAGTCCATGTGCTACTGGTCTCATACTTTCCCCAAAGCTACACAAACCGTCACCCAACCCAGGGGTGCGTTCACATCCCCGTCACCCAAACCCTGCTAGCTTTTCCCCTGGGCGGTTCTCTTTCTTGTAGCTCAGGGCGTGGTCTTTGGACTAGCTGCACTGGCCTTCCCTGGGAGCTTGTCGGGAGTGCAAAATCTGAGCCCCAACCTGAACCTATTGACAATCAGAACCTGCATTTTTAAGCCTCCCCACCTGGACTGCTTGTACATTAAGATTCAAGAAGCTGTACTCAAACGATCTATAACTGTGCTAATCTGTCACAGACCAGAACCTTTGTAAAGTACAATAAAAATTAAATCTTAGAAAAATGAAGTGAAAAATAAAGGATAAAGGCATACAAAACACAAGCCTCATTTAAAAAATTAGATTGGCTAACCTGTTCTTTCAAATTGTTACAAAAGTTTCTACATGCTTACCCTCTGTGTCTGTCCTTGTTTCATCACAGATGAGTAGCACACAGTCCGCAGAGCACACTGAGCAGTGCTGCTCTAGAGGGTGCACTCTAACTTTCCTTCAAACCTATCGGTGCCCACTGTGCCCCATACTGAAAAGTCTGCCTCTTCTTTCTAGGACCTCAAGTCTCTTCCCTGGCTCAGCTCTAGTTATGCAGGCCAAGTTATGTTTGTTACTCATTTAAGACTGTTAGCCCCAAGTCCCCTTGCAGCCCAAACAGTCTCCCTCCCTCTCTTCATCCACTCTCTGCACTGTTATTGCCCACAGCAGCGGATTTTTCAAGGGCAGGGCTGACAGACTCCACCCACCCCTGCCCCTCAGCTTAGGGCAGAGTTTGGCACACACAAGTGCTCAGCTCAGAGGGAGGGAGGAAAGCAAGACTGGGGTATCTCTCCCTCCTGTAGAGTTCAGTATCTCGTTCACATCAAGGGTCTTGGTTCCTGGCAGCTAACTTGCTCTAACAACTCCAGCTCCGGCTGGCTCCAGTATTTGTTCTCTCTCCTTGCTCTTCAGGTGGGAAAGACTCTCAGGTGTTCTTAGCTCTGAGGTGCTTCTCCATCACAAGAATGCTCCCCTAACCCCTGCCCACTCCTTTGTAAATAGCTGCTATAGTGAACTCTCCTCAACTACTGTGTTCTAGTAAGTCGTCTGTCTCTGACTGGGGCTCTGAGTGACAGCCAGTACTCAGGCTTGCAAAGGATGCTTTTCAATTGGTTGAAACTCACCAAGCCCCACCTAATTGTCATCTGGGAAAGAATAAAAAGAAATATTAAGGAGGTGACTAAGTAGAACATTTTAAAATGTATGTATACTGTGAACATACATTTGTGTGCATGTGTGTATATGAGAGAGAGAGAGGGAGGGAGGGAGCCAAATGAATTATAGCTATGAAATAAGAAACAGCATTCTGTTCCTTTCTGTATCCCCAATACCTAGGACAATGCCTAGTATATAGAAATAATTCAGTAAATGCATGTTTAATGTATGAATGAATGAGGATACCAAGAGTTCCTTAATTATATCTGCCCAATTTACATATGTCCCTTATATATCTAACAAAAGCCATACATATGCAATAGATAGTAAGATATTTATCACTTATAACTTGAAACATAATGAAAAAGTTGGACTTTTGGTCATTCATATTTAGAGTATTAAACATTTAGAAAAATGGGTGGTAGGAAGAAGGTATATTGTTCCTTCTTTGTGGTAGATAAGCTTATAAGTCTTAGAAAATTCTTCAACATCTGCTTCATGAGATGAATAAGATAAATGATATCTTACTTCACAAGATAAATAATTTAGAATAGAAAACCTAAGGGTTATTATGGCAGCTGTAATGTGAATTTAATGCTAACATACTTACCATTCTAGAAACTGTTCTAAGTACCATTCAACTGTTAACTCATTTAACCTTCATCACAACCTTACAAGGTGGGTCCCATTTCACAGAAGAGGAACCCGAAGCTCAGAGGTGCTATGGAGCCTCCCAGGGCTATATAACCTCCTACTCATGGTCCCAGACAAGCGTGGGGTGAACGGAGCCTCTGCACCAGGCAGTGCTGCCGCAGGGCAGGCCTTGGCTGCTGTGCAGGGATCGCGCTCAGCCTGTTCCCATCCTGTCTGAGCTTGGGCTCAGTAAAACTCCTGTGGCCCACGTGGCTGCAACAGCTACCCTCTCTCAGGATATCGGCCATCACCTTCCACAGTGTCGCCTGTTAAGGACCATACTTTGCTTCTTTGGGGCATTAACAAGCAAAATAACACTGTGATCATGTCTCCCTCTTGATACTGGCTGCTGGAAGCAGTTTTGGGACTCTGCCACGCAGGCGTGCGAGCGCTGTGCACGCTCTGTGCGAACTTCACCGCGGGCTCGACGTTTCACCCCTACTGATATTTTTCCTTCTACGCCTTTGGTTTGTTCGCTTTTGATTTTTGGTGATTCCATATTGGTGTGCTTTTTTTTACATCCTTTGGAATTTAGGGTTGTGAATAGCTTCCCACCTTAAAGGGGATGTGGATGAATACCTGCAACATGTTGATGGAACAACAGTCAAATATAATCACTGATTGTACTCCAGTCATACGATGTGTTTGGTTGCCACTCAGAATAAACTGTCCAGGTGTGTTTTGCCTTACTTCATGGTTACCCTAAGTCTGAAAGATTTGTATATTCATATAAAATATTTCTCACTTTATAGCATTAAATGACATTTCTGAGTCCTTTTGAGAAGTACAGGGTGATTCTGTAGAAAACACTCAAGCTTTTGTAAGCTGGCTGTGGCTTAGTTTTTAATTTTTCTTTTTTCTGATTGGGTTGTCACACAGAAGCTCTTAACAACATCAAGCGTAATGGCCAAGCATCAAAGGCTGTCCGAAGAGCACACCAGGTTATAATTTTTCTTTTACAATATACTCAGCTGTTCCCTTTTAAAACTGATTTGATACTTTTCCTCCTCCCAGAGCAAATACATCTTTTTAATTATAAGGGCTCATTAGTTATTATACCGTCCTACTCCCATATATTTTTTCTTTTGCTCCTAAACATTTCCAGTGACAGTAGGATAATAACATGTGTGTTGGTAGCTGAGAACGGGTTTATTTCTAAGTATATGGGGATTCACCCTAAGCATTCATATCATGACTCATAATGTCCCCTCGAGGCATTCTTTCAGGACCCCCTCCCACCCACACTGTGCCCTTTCCTAGCCATGATTTGTGCTCTCGTTAAGAGATATTGCTTACTTTAGAGAACAATTGGAGTTTAATAAAGGATGTTCTAGGCTGAAATTTCTTGCTCAATGTATTATCCTATAGAAGACAGATGTGCACACATGGACTGTAATTTAGCTACCTGAAGATACTTATTTTGTTCCCCCATGCCGGTCTGTAATTATGGTATGGAGAAAACATATACTCTATTTCAGGAAAAATTCTCCACAGAGATGATCTGGCAGCTGTTGGCACAGTGTAATTTCAGGATGTAGAGCAGGCTGTTCAAAAGCCCCTGGAATTTCTTTAGCTGAGGCTAAAGTTTGAAAAGGCTAATGTTCTTGGGAGAGGTAATACATTGACTTAAAATTCACTAGCGACCAAGTTTCTAAAGGAGAAAGAGCAACACTGACAATGCACCCATTAATGGAAAAAACACACATATATTATGAGCTGGGCCAGTGCTTCTCAAACTTTTACATACATTTGGATTATCTATTCAAATGACGACTTTGACTCAGAAGGTGGCAGGTGTGCCTGGAGGTTCTGAATTTCTAAGATGCTCCCCAGTGATACCACGACTCCTGGCCTCTGGGCCACACTGTGGTGGGACTCCCTGCTTGCCAGCAGGCCTCACTGAGAAGTGAACAGCAAGGTGAAGGCTGAGCCAGAAGCAGGACAGGCAGTGATGAAGAAGCAAGAACCGTGATACAAGAGGATGAGGTCCTAGAGGAGCCAACAGAACCTCCCTAAGGGCCTTATGAGTGGTAACGGACACTGTGCTAGGAACACATAGGCTGGAGATGGGGCAAAATGTCCTTGCAGCCAGGTAGCTCTTCATGTTCCCTGTTTCTGGCTTTCTTGAGCATGGTATACATGGGGACTGAAAATCAGGCTGTACAGTGACTTTTGGTCCTGGCAGAACCACCCAGGGAGCAAAGACTCTTTGAGGAAAGGACCAGACTCCCCCACTTCAGCCTTCTCTGGCCCTGTGGCCTTCCCCGATAGCAGGATCACTGATTGCATCAGAGCCCAGGCTTTGGAATCAGATAGATGTGGGCTGGGTTCTTGCTTTGTTACCTACTTGCACTGTGACTAAGACATGTTCTGCTTCTTCCCCAAACTTCTGTTTTGCATCTGTGAAGTAGAGATAATACATCACCAATACACTGGGGTTATTGTAAAGGCTACAAAGACATGTAAGCATGAGTACCTGGCACATGCTAAATCCTCAAAAAATGCTAGCTTTTCTTTTCCTCATCCTTCTCACTATTATTTTATAATAATCCTACTTGACAATATCTTACCAGTGCTACCTTTTTCTCCTCCTACCTGCCACTGTAATCACATGCCCAGTTTTCCTACTGCTTGGCCCTGCATTTTCTCTGGCTCAGGACCCTAGTCCCAGCAGATGGAGCCCTAGGTCCTCAGACTAAGCTGCAGCCCAGGTCACAGAGCAGCCCTGGGTTTCTAACCCAGTGAGCAGCACTTGGCTGGTCTTGAGCTGTCTTGATGTCCCACTCCCTTCAGGCCCCTCCATCGCACCCTAGCAGCTGGGTCCTCTCCACCCTTCTTTTCTGCAATAGGACCTCTCCCTGTCTCCTGGGATTTCACATTCTTTTGTGGAGTCAAGTGAGTGAATAAACGATTAGCGATTAGCGTACACCCTGATAAGTGTAACTACCACAGAGAGAGGCATTTCCTCTGCTTTGGGATGCTTTCAGAGCATTTCACAAGGAAGTGGCCTTTCCATTAGTATCTCAAAGACAAAAAGGTTTTGGGGCCAATGCTAGGCCCTGGTCATGATGTGACCAATTGCCCCTGTTTGCCAGAAACTGAGATGCAGAATTTTCAGTACTACAACCAGGAGAGTCCAGGCAAATGGGAGTGGTTGGTGACCCCTTTCAGTCGTCTATCACAGCAATTTTCAACTGGTGTGCCATGAAAAATTTTAAAACATGTAATACATGACTATTTAGTGAGGGAAACTGACTTCTTTTTCCCTTAGGTGGAAAAATAAAAAAAATGACAACAGCCAACACAACAATAGCTGTCCAGTATAAATGAATCAAATAATACCTATTTTTTTTCAAATCAGCAAAAAATATATTTTTTGGTATGCTCCAGAATTTTAGTAATTAGTTTATGTGTGCCATGAGACAAAAAAAGTTGAGAATTACTGGTCTATCATTTGTCTATATCTTAGAATACTGTTTTTTTGGTTGGTGGTTTGTTTTTACTACTCATCTGAAAGCCTATAGTTTGTGACTGGGACCCTAATTATCAAATTCTGAAACACAGAGCAACTTCCTGTCAGAGCAGAGTTGACCATCAGAGTCTCCAGCTTTTGTCCTGCTCCTTAGTGCTGGGACCTGTCTTGATGACCTGCTTTCCCTGGGTGAGACTATCTCTCGGTCAGTGTTTCTCAAAGCTATTCTTTTAATTACTGAGCTCATACGGGAAACCCATGCTTGGAGCTTAATACTGTCTTAGAATTCTTAATCATTTTACATTTGAATTTGTGTTTCGTGAGTCAAGTCCAATGGGACAATGGAGCTCATTCTCTTTTCTAGACAGGTTCTCAGCCACCTGCTTTCCCCAAGTCCTGGTACCGCAATCCCTCCAATCCTCCTCCACCCTGCTGCCCTGTGCCCTGGGCGGGGGTCTGGGAGCAGGTGCAGGGAGGGTTGGCTGCATGCACACCATGCAGAGAAGGGGCACGGCAGCTTTACCCTGTCCCACGCTAGCAGAGTGATGGGTGACTTGACAGGGATGAGCCTGCATCCAGGCACTAAGCACGTCCCAGTGCAGAGGTTTGGGTCCTTCAGGAGTCACCTGTCTTTGTGGGTTAGGGCGATGGGCCCATGGCAAGGGGAGAAAGACCTCTTTGCTCCTGGCTGGGGCATGGCATGCTGTGCTATGTCAATCCACCAGCTTTTGGGAGGGAATCCTGGCATATACACAACCAGTAGCAGGCTGAGGTCCCCTGGTACCTGTGAGGGTCATTATGTACCCAGCAAGAATCCCCTTGCCCTTGGAAGTACAACATTAAATAGCAAACAAAAAATACTATGATGAGTCAAGAGAAGAACTGGAAGAAAGGGAAAAATATCTTTTAGAAGATTTAAAGGCACTTTTTTCCTGCCTTTGTATGAGGGCCCCTGCATCTTCATTTTGCTCTAAGTTCTGCACAGCCTGCACATTTCAACTGGCCCTGGTTCCAGGCCTTACTGAAGACCTACTGATTTAGAGTTTTCTGAACCATATCCTGACCTGAATTTCCTGAATTATATCCTGAGCGTGTTAGCATGCTCTCCAGGTGTGCCCGATGCACACTTAAGTTTGTGAGCACGGCCATTTTGACACCTGGCTTGGCTCAATGTCCAGAATTGAGCATGTCTTCTGGCCACGTTTGTCCTCTATGCACAGTGTGAATAGCATGGGGGAAAAGACCTCAACACCTCAGAAACTGTAACTTCTACCACTGTCACTTTCTGACCTGGCTGGAGAGTGGGGCCAAACCGATATGAAATGGGGCCCTCTAAGCACAGGCACAACTGCAGTCCTTGCTCACTAGGACTTCCTGTCTCTTTGAAGGAAAGCCTGGCCTGGGGCCTGGTCAGTGCATGATGCACCACGTTTCCTGCCTCAGTGATGTTCCAGAGAGCAGGGGCTCCACTGGTGTGTGTCGCTTTGTGAGGAGGACACAGAGCAGAGCACTCCCCCGCCCCCCCGCCAACTGTGGACTTGTAGCATGGATGAGATACAAACACATGTACTATTTGAAAGACTGCTATTTAGGTGTTGATTGTCACTGCAATGCAACCAGCCTGTCATGATTGACACAGGCTCTGTGTTAATGCATGGGACTCTGACCATCCTCAAGTCCTTAGCCGCAGGGCAAAAAGGAAAGGAAAACAAGGATTTCCTTTTAAGACTCCCCAAACAGAAACTTAGATTCTGACCCAACTATAATGATGAGCTGTAACTCCATGTGGCCATGAGCAGGCCTTTGTGCTCCCGCCTGCACCAGAAGCTTCAAGAAGGGACCAGTCCTGGGTTGGGCTTATGGAAAGGTCTTGCCAGAGGTTACAAGGTCATGGAGATATATCAGGTCTGTCCAGAAAAAGTCCAACCATTGTTAATATAATGAGAATGGTTTGTGTGATATCCATGTAACCTGGCAGCTAAGGAAAGAGGACTGGAATGCTCATGCATGAACAACGACGACTTCACTGTCCTAGTCAGTGGAGGCGGTAGATGCCATTGCGTGAGCATGTGTACTGTGTGGCCATCATATTCAAAATGACCAAGCAAGAAGAGCAACAAATCTGCATCAAATTTTGCCTCCACAGAAACCATTTGGATGATTCAGATATAGGCAACTGGTGATTGGCAGCTTCATCATGATAACGGGCCCGCTCATGTGTCTTGTGCAGAGTTTTTTAGCAAAACATCAAATCACCCAGGTGACTCAGCTCCCCTACAGCCCAGATTTGGCACCCCGTAACCTCTAGCTTTTCCCAAAACTGAAATCACCTTTGAAAGAGAAGAGATTTCAGACCATTCGATGATATTCGGGATAATACTACAGGACAGCTGATGGCAATTGGGAGAACTGTGTGAGGTCCCAAGGTGCCTATTTTGAAGGGGACTGAGGCATCATTGTCTTATGTACAATGTTTCTTGTACTTTGTATCTTCTTCAATAAATTGTTTTCCATAGTATATGGCTGGATACTTTCTGGGCAGACCTTGTAAAGCAGAACCTAGGATCTGAGTAGCCAGCAGGAGCAAGATTCAGCTCGCCAAATGGATATTTTTAAGCTCAGAAAAATTTCCCAAATTTGGGGTGATTCATTATGTCCTGAACACCATTAGTTGAATTGCAATTCAAGTGGAAGCAGTCCTTTCTTTCTGCAACTCAGGCAGTTAAGGTACCTTCCTCTCTTAGCCAGAAGGAATGAATAAAAAACAAAATCTCAATTAGGGCTGCCATTCATTCTTGGGTGCATGTGCTCATAGGTGTTCACATTTCAAAGACTGGTCCTGAGCACTGTTGTCTCCCCTTCTCTCTGAACTCCTGCTGCTGGCCTGAGAAGGTGCTGATGGACATTTCCAATGGTTCCTTGGGACTTTTGCCAAGTTGGTTGGCCAGAATAAGTGGCAATATATATTTTGTGATTAGTAGAGGCTGATGCTGCATTTAGTTTTGTATTGATGCATTTCATTAGGAAGTAGGTGTTAGAAAATTTTAGAGAGATGGTTCCTGCTTCAAGGAGATGCGCTGATCACAATTTTCAGCTCAGAGCATGTTATGACCTATGCCACTGTTGCTTTATTTTCATATTTCCCCTTCATCCTAGATCCCCTCCCCTGCTCCTTTCCCCTTCATATGCATCTGCCCTAACGTCTTTGCTACTTAACCTGAAACAGGCTTCTGCCTTTGAGGCGCGCTCACTTCCACGGGACTGAATCCCCACACAGGCCAGGCTCTGCGCCAGATGCTCTCTGGGCCTTGACTCTTTAATCCCTCACCCCAACCCTGTGGGGTGCATGGTCGCTGACATTTCTGTCCCTGTGGAGTGGGTTCCACCGGATGGTGCTCCTGGCTTCTCTCTGTCCCTCTTCTTCTGGATGGTGCATGTAGCATCAAGAACAGGGCATGCCCGGCTCTGCCCTTGTCACTCGAGGGCAGGGCACAGATGGACTCTTTCCTGCTTCTCCTGCCAGAGCCACGTGGGCCACTCCAGTCTAGCACTCACCGTCAGCAGACCCAGCTCGTGATCTGCACTGTCAGCTTCACTGGAGATAAAGGCGATATTTGTCCTCATCACCTTTGCCTTCTCAACAGGTTCAGAACCAGATGGAGATGAGAGATGCTTTTTATCAGGGCCTTTCAAAAACTCCCACATTAAGTACTGCTATTATTCCCTTTCACGGATGAGGGTCCTAAGGAACAAAGAAATGAAGGGAATCACCCAGGTTTCACAGCTCAGAAACTGGAGCCAGAAATTCTGGCGCCAGGCCTTACCTTTTCAACCATTATGATACACTTCCCATAAAATATGAAGTGTTGTCTGTGTGTATACATATGTATATATCTGTGTGAATGTGAGTGCGTATATATATATATAATTTACATGAGTGTGCTATAACATCTAGTTTGATGTCTTCTGTATTCATGCCCTTTGTGTTATGAAGGTTCATCATATTTGCTACATGTGAATCTCCTTCCTTGCTCTGACAGCAATGTGGTTGGTATGATTACTGTGAGATGAACTTTCACATTGTTGTATGTAATAGGATATTGTCCTGGGCAAAGTCATATATAGGCATAAATGAGGTGTGCACCAGGTATTTAGAACTCATATTGCATTTTCCCCAGAGAAATGCTATAAATAGGGGTGACCTAAGCTGTGTGTTAAAACCCTTGTATAGGTATAGTAGCTGTCATATTCTACATTTGCAAGATGGAATAGTATAAACATTATTTAATCCTTTCCCTGACTGTAGCCTCTGGGGTGCAGGGAGAAGAGGTGCCCAGACTGGGGAAAGGTGTAAGGAAGACCAGGGAGTAAGAGAGTTGGGGGGATGGAGATGGGTCTATGGAAAGTGAGGCATTGTGTGGGCTGGGGATGATGGAACTTTGGGGCTCCACCTACCCTCCAACCCCAGACTCTTCTTTTTAGCATGCCAGCCAATCACCATATGTGCCATTGTAAGACCCAGATCTGAGTTCCTACTCAGAGGCAAGGTGATAGTTTGCCTCTAGTGGGGTGTTCCTACTGGCATGGAAGGTGTCCCCCCGCCCCCTCCCCTTCTCCACCACCAGGCAGAGTGGGAGTATGCTGTGCATCCACCTCCATGCTCCCAGTCTAACCTGAACCTGCCGTGGTGGATCAGTCTGGCTGCCCCACCCACTCCCTGGGCTCATGTCACATTACTGACTGCTCTGGGGCAGGCATGCATCCATGCCCTTGTGACTAACAGTCTTACCCAAAGGAGGATTTCAGGGACTCAGGCCCAGAAAAGTTCAGTTTTCTCCCCCATGGTCACCTGACTCCCGACGGTAGCTGGGCTGGGCACAAAACCCAGTCCTCCTATTACCCATCAGGCCCACTTCACTCTGCTGCCCAGCTGCCTTTGCTCAGCACGTCCCGCTCTGACCCTTCACACCCAGGCCTCTCCTGCACTGCAGCATTGCTCTTTTTCACACATTTGTCTGCTATGGGGAGTACCTAGTAGGGGTCCTCGTGGAAGCCAGAGCATTTATGTCAGAGCCTTTGGGACACAAGAGGTCATCTCATGTTTAGTTCTGAGAGTTCAGCTGGGGATTCACGGTTGCATCACATCAATGGTAACTGTGAATTGTCCCATTTTATGCCAAGTAATCGCAATCCATAGGGTTTTGGCCAACTACCAGCATCACCCTCATCCAGGCAAAGTGCAGGCCCTACCCTGGCCTCCAGCTACGTATAGCCAAGGTATTCCTTTTGCAGTTCATGAGTGGACAGGAGAACCAGGCACATGCACTGTATCACCAAGGTCACGTGCACTCGAGCTATGAATGTTTAATTCCTCCCGTGATGAGTGGTTTAAAAGAAAAGCACAGTGCTCCAGGAAATATAAAATACACACAACTAACCAGAGTGAAGGCTATGCTGAGACCTACAGGTTAAATAGGGGTTGGCAGCCTCCAGGGGGTTGAGGTCGGGCTTCCATTGAGTCATGTTGAGGTGATGTGGATGCAAAGTACAGATTAAGTAACCAGCTGGAAACACGGGGTCAGAAGTTGATGGGAGGAGTCTGGGCTACAGATATATTGGGTTGGCCAAAAACTCCATTAGTATTTTTTTCATAAAATAAAAGACACATTTTTCATTTTTACCAATAACTTTATTGATTTGGATATTTTGAGTATGTCAGCTATCTCCTGCATGGTACAACTTTGACTGTTCTCAGTTAACATTTCAATTTGATCGCTATCAACTTTAACTGCTCTACCCGACTTTGGAGCATCGTCTAGTGAGAAATCTCTAGCACAAAACTTCACAAACCACTTTGACATGTTTGATCAGTCATGGAGTCTTCTCCATACACCACGCAAATCTTTTTTGTGTGTGTTTCAATTGCATTTTTACCTTTATTGAAATAATAAAGCATAATATGCCAACAATGTTACATATTTCCTTCCATCTTCAATATTAAAATGGCTACACAAAAATTTACCAATTTTGATAAGATTTTAAAAAATGTACACTGATATGACAGCTGTCACAACACAATCTAACAAAATTGTTTTGATTGAGTTAAAGATAACTAAGTGCTACTAGAGCCATCTTATGGAAAAAAAAACAAACAAATGAACTTCTTAGCCAACCCAATACATTGGAGTCAGTGGTGGGAAGCAGAGTGTGGAGTGAGGTGAGACAACTGGGCTGAAGAGATGTGAGGGTGAGAGGTGGGGAGGGAGGGGCCAGGCCAGCATGCCAACTTTCCAGGATGTGCGGCTGTGATGGGGAGAAGGAGCTAGGGTGGAGCGAGGGGAGGGCTTGTCTTTAGGTTGGAAGAGACATTTAAAAGCTGATGGTAAGGATCCAACAGAGGCAGGAGGGGAATGGGATCCAGAGCACAGAGGAAGGCATTGGCTTTGGACAGAAGAGGCTCCTCGTTCCACTGGACCAGAGGGAAGAGGGAGAGGATGTGCAAATGTGCTTGTTAATTTGTGAAGGAAAGGCAAGGCAAGGGAGTTCCTTTTGGTAGCTCTGACTTTACCAGTGAAAGAGAAAAAGTCTCCTTTGAGGGTGGACAGAAGCAAGGAAGGCTGCACCGTGAGAACTGTGAGTCCTCTGTGAGGACACACCCACAGCTGACACTGGCTGGTGCTGGTGACACAGGCAGCCCTGAGCCCGACTCTGTACTCAGTAACCTCTGCTGGGATCAGCCACTGTCCCCAGAAGCCAGGTGCTGCTGCTGTCTTTGTTGCCGCTAAAAAGAATTCTTCAGTGCCCTTGTCTGTTAGTACCATTCGCTCCACATGCAAAATCTGGGCAGGAGACAACTGATTTGTGATTTGCAGGGTCCAGGTCATGTGCCTCCGCTGCCTTACCTGCTAAGGGTGCCGGAAAAGCTGGCATGTTCCACTTTTAAATGTGGAGGTCCAGTCTGTTCCCAGCAAGATCCTTAAAGTGGAGACGACATTCAGATCCTCAGAAGTCTCACCAACTGAAGGCAACACCTCCCCGCTCTGGCATCACCCTGCATGGCAGTGCAAGTCCCTTGTATCAGTCAGAGCCAAGCACCCAGAGAGCAGCCTCCTCACTCAGAACTAGCTGTGGTATGTCTCAGGGTCCAGGCTGACCCCTCTGAAATACATGGTCTGTCTCCTTGTTGGTCTTGTTATTGTGACAACCAATAATATACACCAGAGGGTGATACCACCCCCTTTGAGACCTACCATGCTAAGGGATTTAGTTCAGAGAGTAAAGACAGCTTTTGATCAAAGACCAAATTCTAAAAAAGAATATTTAATCTGTGACCCAGCTGATTGGAAATGACACTTCAGCTTAAAGCTCATTCCCCTCTCCCCTCAAAATTTATGCTGACTGATAGAAAATATGCTGAGTCAATTTAAGTGATTGTCATTATGCCCTACAGACATGCACAGCCAAGAGGGTAATTTTAGCCTCCATTAAAACTCTGACATAGCCTTGGTAAAAGTCATGATGCTGAAGTTAAGGAAGATGTGACAGAGGGTGAAAGGAACAGATACGACAAGCAAAAGTAGGGCAGAGCCGTTAGAGTGCAGGTCAAAAATGATAATAATCTTTAGGTAGAAAGATATTGGCCAAGGGGAGAAGATTGGAACATTATAGAAGGTGTGAAATTATTTATGAAAAATGATAACATCATTTGGGAGCTGATTTAGAACAAATTGTCACTGAAAAATATCTCATTGAAGCCTACCTGGGTGTAAGTCACCTATAGAAATCAATTTATTTTTAGTGATTACTGAGTCTAGAAGAACACAGGGGAGGAGGATGCAGAGAGCTTGGTCACCGGTTATTAAAGCTGAGTTACTTAAATCTCTTTGCCTTGGAAGAACATGACTATATAAATTCCACTGTCCTGTATGGTTTGTCAGCAGTTTCTTAGGCTACTTATTAGTCCAGTGGTTGAACCAAATGTTATACCTAATTTTCTTATAAATTAGCAAAAAAGCATGAATGTGAAAAACTGAGTTTTGAGAGAAGAATCAGGCTCTGGACAAAAAAAAAAAAAAATCCCTGACAGTGAGAGTAACTACAGAGAGTAGGATAAAATATAAAACTTGACATAAAATAGAGCTGAGTTCTTGAATCCCAGTGGGCTTCAGCTTATTTTAAATCACCACCAAACCTATTTATAAGTTGCTAGTCATGGGTAAAATGCTCTTGAATAATACATTTCGGTCTGAAGCCCTGCACTTTCGAGTCCACTTTAAGGAATAATGATTCACATCCACAGGTAGTGAAAATCATGCTATGTGTCATCCATCACTTTTTTCTCCCGAGTTAGGAATTTATCAGTAACAACATATAGGTGAATATGTTTTACCTTTCCTCCTGTTTTGATTATTTTTATTGAAATTTTCCATTAAAAATAGTGGCTTATCATTTTCCAAGTTGTTTGAGTGATCCAAATCTTTAGAGTTAATTTTGGTTTAGGGGTTTTATTTCTCAGGATGTCGTGGTTATTTTCAGTGAGGAAATGAGAGATGAGAAACTCCAATTCTCCTCTCCCTCTCAGGTTCTACCCTAAATCTCTGATTCCTGCTGACTTGAATCTTACCACCTTTTTTTTAAAAAAGCCCATGGGAATGCGGTGTTGGTATTGAAATCCTGGGCAGGCTGTCATGTGGGATAAATAGTGGAAATCTGTGCTACTCCGAAGGCTAGGAGGAAAACCTACAAGACAAAACACCCAGGAAACATGTAATGGCCTGATCTTGTCAGGAGTGTAGTGGGTTTCTTCTCAAAAAGAGATTGTGGAGTAAAGTTTCTTACCCTGAGTGAAAGGTTGACCCAAGGTAAGAAATAGATATGACAAGCAAAAGTAGAATGGGACCATTATGAGTGCAGGTAAGCAATGATAATAATCTTTAGGCAGAAAGATATTGGCCAAGGGGAGGAGACTGGAATATTATAGAAGGTATAATGCAAGTTTCCTGTACATTTCTAGGGTGATCTACCTTCTCTCCTTGCAGGTGACCAGGGGCTTCTAGGAAACACTAAGAGGGTCTGAGGGACAAAGTGACTTTCCTCCCCGCATACGCTTTTTGATGGGCCCGGGGTCTGGGCTTTATAGTAAATGGTGGTGATAAACCCACAGGAAAGAAGTGCCCTCGCCAAGCTATTGGCAGGTGTGCTCTTTGGACCGGGATTAACAGGATGCTTTTTCAGCTGAGTTGTATTTTCATCACTGACCTTGACTGTTTTGTGAGGACTGTACTTCATTTTGTGAAATGTTTTCAAACAAGATTACTAAAATGGAGTTTAATTTCACTTGATCTGCATCTTTCCTTCTCAATTAAAGCATTTCTATGAAATTAGCTCATTAGATAAATTTTTCAAAGGACATCAGCCACAAAAGAAATTTAATCATTTGGTTCCTTATTTTGGGACTTATTTTTCATAATTTGCATTTATATTTTTATATGGATAGTGGGAAAGGTTTATAATTTAGTTAGTAAAAATGTTTTAAAATGCCTCTCCATGGATTCCTTATTAATGAAAAAATTTAAAAGGTGACTTTATAATGGGGAAATATAGCAGACGTCTTCTTAGACAAGTGGTCAGACATAGCATCACTGATCAGAGGACAGCCTGGCTTCATGTGCCCCCTGGCACGATGGCATGAGAAGGACACATCACACAGATAGTAATCCTGCCAAAATGCTCACCCTGAACCAGATCCTGAGAAGGTGATCAGACAAAGTCAGGTTGCAGAACATGCTGTGATAGAAAAGACCTGGACTCATTCTAATGTCAATGTCAGGTGAGACAAAACTGTGGAAAGACTACTCTTGATTAAAATAGACAAGAGAGACTTCAGAAGTAAATGCTGTATACAATCCTTGTCTGGATCCTGAATTGGAAGTATACAACAGCTGTTATTAGAAGAATCAGGAAAATTTGAATATGGACAGTGCGTTAGATAAGATTTTTGTATTAATGGTAAAATTTATCAAGTGTCAAAGTGTTGAGTTTATGAAAGAGAAATATCTGTGTTCTTGGAAGAAACATGCTGCCATAATGGTGTCTGAAACTTACTTTCAGTGATTCTTTTAAATGTGTGTGTGTGTGTGTGTAGGTGTTATTTCTCTGAAAATACACAACTCTGCCATTGCTTTTCTGCTTCCAGTGACTCCATTGTCTAGTGATTTCCAGCTTCATAAAGGGCCTTTGTTGACATCAGTGAATCTCAAGTGTGGGTCATGCATGCTTTGAAATATTATGAATGATCAAAGAGCAAACATAAGTAACTGATAATAGGAGTTTAGCAGAGGGAGCCATTTAAAAAGCATGTAATTTTAAATTATCAAGCACAAGAGAATAAACCCATAACTGTTGGTTTAACATGCATGAGCCAGCTGTAAACCCTCTTTGGACAGCACTCATGCTGACTCACAGTGACACTTGAATCTGCTCATCTCAGAGATTTACCGTAGAGCTGGAGCACTTGGCAAGAACTGGCTGCGAGTTCCACAGCAGTGGAGATGATCCAGAACACATAGGGTGTTAGTGCTCGTGGGCTCAGAAAAAAGGGAAATGCAGCCTTCCAGTGGTCAGGGCACATAAACAGGTTCCTAAGACAAAAATGGAGGGGAGACTTTTTTTTCATTTTATTTTATTTATTTTTATCCTTACCCAAAGACATGCTTATTGACAGAGGGGAAGAGAGGGAGAGAAACATCTAAGTGAGAGAGAAACATTGATCAGTTGCCTGTCTTAACATGCTCTGACCAGGGACCAAACCTGCAGCCTAGGCATGTGCCCTGACTGGGTATTGAACCCATGGCCTTTTGGTTTATGGGATGATACTCCAATCAACTGAGCCACACCAGCCAGTGGGAGAGGGAAATATTTTAAAGTGGAATGCCCTCTCTGATAGGTGCTGGAAGATGAGTTGGTGGAATCAAAAGGCTTATTAAATTAGGCCTGGGTGGCAGGCTCATCTAACAAGTAGAGTGGCCACCACGGTGTCTCCATCTGCTGCTAGATTTGGAATTTTTGCTGTGTTGCATCAAAGGGATCACACATTATCTCAGAACCTGACAAAGAGAAATAGAGAGTGGTCTTCTGAGCTATTGGGGCTATTTCATTTATTTGGATTTTTAGTAAGTGCACTTTTGGAAAACCATTGCATTCAAATAACCCTCGAGATGTATTATTCAAAATACACCTTCCCGCCTCCAGGCTCCCTATAATGGAAACTTTGAATATTTGGAAATAATGACATTTGGAGCTTTCTGACGATTCATTTCCCCTAAGGTGACAGAGGTCACATATTCAGTACCAATTAGGTCTGTGGCATAGCTAATGGCCAGTGAGTAGGATACACATAGTTTCAGGATTTTTACACCTGCAACATGTGGGCAGGTTACTTAACTAAGTAACATTTCCCTCGTCCTCATTATTGTGAGGCCTGAAGGCAAGAATGTGTGAGAGGGACTTATCATAGTACCCAGAACATAGTAATGATTAAATCAGAAATTATTAAATGAACAGGTTGTGCATGGGGGGAGGGTACTTGACAATGACTGCTGCTTGACATCAGAATTCTCTGAATGTACAGACTGTAAAATGCTGTGTCAGCTAGCTGAAATTCAAAGTATAATGATTAAGATGTGACAAAGATTAATGTGTAGATTTGACAAGTGGTAATTTTGGTTTTGGATATAATAAGCTTGACAAGCTGAACCCAGGCAGAGACGTTGAACAGACAGGTAAGAATGGAATCTGGATCTTGGGAGAGGTGTGGCTATATGTATTGACTTGGGAATCAGCATCACATAGAGACAATCAAGGTCGTAGACAGACGAGGTGACTTCAATAATTGTATCTCCTTTGTTTTATCAGCTTTTCCATGTGGCCTATATTTTAATCAAGTTTGCAAATTCTCCTCGTCCTGATCTTTGGGTCTTGGAAAGATCTCTAGACTTTGGGAGCACCTACTCACCTTGGCAGTATTTTGCTCGTAAGTAACCTTGCCTACCATGTTATAAGGGACTTTAATTATTTGCAACAGATTAAGACTTTGGATTTAACTAGGAAATTTGTCTCTCCATGTGGCTAGTTAGGGATTGGTCAGTTTTAACTTTCTGGGTTCCCCTTAAAACAGCCCTATTTCCCAAGCATGTGTGCATTAATCGCAAGTATACACATGCAGAACTGAGGTTAAAATGCCCTTGTGTTAACAGTTCTTGCCATGATTTGGAAACAGTGTGCCTGTAACTGAGCCATAGCTGCAGTCCTTTCCTTTTATGCAGAATTAGAAACCAGCTTTCATTCATGGATCCTGCATTTCATATAACTTACCTTGACCCTGTCATCTTCACTAATGAAGGATGTCAGTGTGATGAACCCTGTGATGAACTTGAGCTGGACAGGAATTTCACTTACAAGGGCATTGGGTTTTCCGTGAATGCTCCTTGGAGGGTAAATTTGCTTCATCAGTGAGGATGTAGAACCACATCTTCAAACATTGTTTTTGAAAGTCAAGTGGCTTGGTATTTTCTTTCATGATGTAAAAACCTCGGTCTAAGCTTTTGTCTAAAAATCTTCAATACTTCTCTGTTCTTTCCCTATTTATGTATTTTCTTAGGGAAACATAAGATTTCTTAAGAGATTTACATCAAGGCTATAGTATTTTATTTGACAGCATTAAATGTTTCCTTTCTAGATTCTAAAAGAGACTGTTGGGAACAATTTGGGCAGGCGGCAAATATGGCTGTCGCCCGAGATGATGATGTGCTTTGCACCACTGAATACTCCCGGATTATACCTTTGGAAAATGGTGAGGTAGGTAAACTTGGGAGGTCATGAGAGATGAGACTCAGGAATGAACATGGGTATGAAAATTTTCATAATTGTGAAGCTCGCACTTTCAAGGAGATCTGACAGAGGTCACAATGGAGACCAGTACTTGGGGCTAAAGGGTAAAAGAATCACATTGAAGACTCCCAGAATGAGTTGGATTGCAAAATTCTTTCTTTTTAAATTGAGGTATAGTTAACATTGGAAATTCTGTTTGAGGTCTCTAATTCTCTGGAAGTCAGAGTTCTAAATTCAAGGCCCATAGATCTTGAACTGTCTTTTCGGGTAGAGTATGGAGAAAGTGGGTTGCTGGTGATGGACGTGAAGCCCCTCCCACTGCTTCCCAGACCCATCATCCCAGCAAGAGTAACTCAGCGAAGGGACGAAGGGATGTGGCAGCACTAATCCGTGATCCCTTGGGCAGGGTAAGCAGCATCTGGGAAAAAACAAATTGTTGTCCTTTAGGGCTGTATTTTTGCCCCTGTGAAGTTGCTCAGGCTGTTGTTAGAGGTGATGGGGAAACAGAGGTGGGCAAAATCAGAGAAGAATTCCATGGAAATTGTGAGGCCATAATGAGCTTGAAGTGAATTTCAAGTAAGCTTTTTAAAGGGTATCTGTCTCCCCCTCTGTAGGTGGAAAGATCTTGAGTAGCTCTATCCGGTATCTTGCAGTGAGTGGTGAGTGGTTCGTGTCTCAGATGGTTGGGACTTGAACTTCATTACCTCAAGCTTTAAATAAAACCTTGGTTTTGTATAGCTATTTTATCTCCTTCACTGTCAACGTTAAATGCAGAGACTCTTTTTTAAACATCACTGAGGTTTTGATTACCTTGGTTTTGTTTCTTTGATGCAGCTTGACAAAAAGTTGTTCCTTATATTTATATATTTTAACATTCTATTTTCAACATTTCATAGCATTACAGCCCCACAACTACACTGATAGATCAAAGGGCTTGGAAAGGAAATGATAACTAACGTCTTCTGAGAACTCAGGTTTCAGGACAGATTGCCAGAATTCAAAGAGAAGATGAACTAGCAATGTTTTTAGACATAAACAAGACCCAACAACACCTACAAACATCAAATGACTCAGGGAAACCTACTGCTTTGGGATGTATGAATTATTTATAGTTACTTGCTACTGCATTTTGATGAAAGGACTTTTTCTTCCTCTGTGTGTCTATGTGTATGTTGCTATTTTAGGTTGTGGTATCCTTGATAAACGGCCGTCCTGGTGCGAAAAATTTTACTTTCTCCCACACTCTGAGGGACTTCACCAAGGCCACAAACATACGCTTGCGTTTCCTCCGAACCAACACCCTTCTCGGACACCTCATCTCCAAAGCACAGCGAGACCCAACTGTCACTCGGAGGGTGAGTCGTGCTGTGTAGGTGCCTAGGCAGCAACTTTTTCAACTTTTTATTTTTCTTATCAAATTAACTGCCTTGAACTCATTCAAGTAATGTTTACAGCAAGTAATGGTGTTGACACAGGAGTTGGTTTTGTCTGAAATACTAGACATAAATTAGAAGTTTGCTTTTTGAGGAAAAATGACTATATTCAAAGAAGATGAAAGGCAAAGAATGATAGCCAGTGTGGTATTAGTCTGATATAATGACAAACAGTCCCCAAGTCTCAGAGGCTTAACAAAATAAAGGTTCATTTTTTGCTCATGTGGCAGTCTAATGTGCTCAGCAAGTGGGACTGGCTCCACAAAGTCATTCAGTGAACACGGCTTTTTAAATTTAAATGTGCAGCCTGTGGGACCTCAGGGTCTTCCCTGGGTCCCCTGCATCTGGTCAGAAGATGATGGAAGAGAGAAAGGGCAGAGGAGACCTACATGTTCCCAGCCACACAGGTCACTTCCATTGGCAGGAACTGATCGTATAGCCCCACCTAGATGCAGGAGGCTGGGAAATGTAATCTAGCCAAAGCAGAGGCAACACAGAGATTGGTGAGCACTGGTGCTCTCACCATGTTGGATGTATAGCCTGGACATCTCTCACTCAGTGTCAGGAGAGTGCCCCTGTCTCCTGGGCACGGAGGGGACCATCAGAACAAATACTCCCAGCTCTCTGTTCTCCTGCCCTCTGATTTCCTGCTGTGACCAAACCCACTAGAGAGCCAGAGAGCAAGAGACCCATGTTGCAGCCCATAAAGTTCAGCCTCAGGGCCAAGAGCAGGGTGGAGAAAGGTGGAGAATGGACCTGGAAGGGTGAATGGAAGGTGACCTATGCACCTTATAGAGTTTGCCTTCTTATGTAAGTAATATTAGAGAGCTGGAAAAGGAAGAGAGAAAAGTAAGTTTTGCTACAGTTTTAAGGATTTTCAAAAAGTCCTGTTATCTTGGGTGTAGGTGGCTTGTCTTCTGCATTTCCTGCACTGTTAGCACTCTTAGCTGCTGTATGTGGGAACTGTCCTGGATCCCAGGATGGAATTTACAAGGAAACTCGGGCTTTCTGATAAACTGTGGCCTGACTATGTTTCCATTTCTCCAGGTGTTTAGTAGCTCTGCTACAAATGTAGCTCACCATCATTTTAAAAAATTTGTCTTGTGGGGGGGGTTGAAAGATTTATACTGTTATGTATATATATTTCTTTTCACTTAGGTGAATGCAGTCTTCTCTATTAAGCAATTTTTAATGGAGCACACAACATATAATCTCGAATCCCAAAATCTAAGTTGCTTCTTTGAATGGAGGAACAGCAGTGCTGTGGGGTGAAAGCTGATCACGTGCTTTTGCTGCTGCCACCTGTAACACATATATATGCAAAGAGAAACTTCCATAGTGATCAGCTGAGAGGCCTCTGAGTGTTAATGTATCACAGAAAGCCCTTGAATACTGAATTTATCCATATTAACAAGAAAGGTTGTAGATGCCTTCAGACTAAGTAAGATGTTGCCAGGAAGCTTAGACACTTCAACAGTTTTTAAAGAGGAAATAAGAACGGAACCTCAATATCACATGAATAGGGCACTTTAAGATGACTGATCTCAGCAGCAATAGCAAAAAGATACAAAACCCCCTTATCCTTGTGAATTCAAAGACTTTCTCACTGGCAGGTGTGTTCATGATAGAAAGATTATTCTAACCCCCCCAAAGTACTCACTGAACCCTGTGCATCTCCCTCCAAGCCTGAGAAGTCAGGGACCTGTCACACAGTGCCACCTGTTGGCACTAGCACAGAGGCCTGCAACCCACCAGAGATGGTGCCCTGTCCCTGCGACGGCCCACCCATATTTGTGGCCTGGCTTTGGGGCCAATCCTCAGCTATGTCTGAAGCTTAATCTGTGTGGCCTTTTGGAGCTTGAACTTTGGTGTTTGGCCTTATTAACCTTGAGTTAGCAAGGCTTCAGCAATTGCTGATGGCACCTCCCAGTCTCAGAGCACTGTATCAGATCATCTTTGTAAACACTCTCTCCCTTGGCAAAGCCTGCACGTGCATGGTAGGGGCAAAATTTTGTATTCGAAAATTTATTTTTCGTGAATAAATACATTTAACTTATGAAACCCAGATTTACATTTAAAAAATAAGCTAGGAAGCACTTAATCTCTTTCCAAAAGACTAAAGGGTATAATTCTTTCCCAAGGCAATTTCCCTCCATGCATTTAAAGCATTTGGTTTTTAAAAAGGTACAAACTCAGCATTATGCTATTAAATTTGATTGAGGGATGCATTTATTTTTATAAGACAAATTACATCCAAATGTGGCTCCCTTGGAGTTGAGGTAGGCTCAGGTGCGGCTCAGTGGGTTGAGTGCTGTTCTGTAAACCAAAAAAGGCTGCTGATTCGATTCCCAGGCTGGAGTGCATGCCTGGACTTCGGGCCAGGTCCCTGGTTGGGGGTGACTGATGTTTCTCTCCCTCTCTTTCTTCCTTCTTACCCCTCTCTCTAAAAATAAGTAAATGAATATCTTAAAAAAAGATAACATAATGAAAGAGAAGCGGGTCCAGTATAGATATTCATTAAGGGTTAATAAAGCAAAGTCTTTGTTGCTTTTGTATAAAATGGACACATTGTGTTTTCTGTTGCATAGTATTATTACAGCATAAAGGACATCAGCATCGGTGGGCGGTGTGCTTGCAATGGCCATGCTGAAGTGTGCAATGCAAACAATCCTGAAAAACTGTAAGTACACTGTACAGATTCGTTAGCCTTGCTATGAATAAGTCTAATTGTTTCAGTGAATGTTTGCATCCCATTAAATATCTCTAATTCCCTGCCCCAACCCCCATCAACCCTCGCCCCAACCCCCATCAACCCTCACCCCAGCCAGACAGTGCTACAGGCAGGCACAAATAATTGATTAGTGTTGCCAAGAGAAATAATATGTGTTAGTCATCCTGGATCTAGTGGGATCGGGGTATATAGATTCAAATCCTTTCCTCCCATTTTTTATTTTGGTAAAATACACATAATACAAAGTTTAGAATCTTAACCATGTTTAAGTGCACAGTTCAGTAATGTTAAGTATATTCACATTGTGGTAGAGCCAATCTCTAGAACATCTTGCAAAAATGAAATTCTATACCGGTTAAGCAACTCCCCATTCCCTCCTCCCCAAGCTGCTGACAACCACCACACTATTCTCTGCCTCTGTGATTTTGACTACTCTAGGTACCTTATATAAGTGGAATCATGCAGTATGTGTCTTTTTATGACTGGCTTATTGCACTCAGCATTATGTCCTCAAGGTCCATCCATCTGGTAGCATGCATCAGTAGTTCCTTTATTTTTGATGCTGAATAATATTTCATTATGGATGCACCACATTTTATTTACCCACTCATCTGTCAATAAACACTTAGGTAACTGTTACCTTTTGGCTACGAACATGGTTGTACCCAGTTTTGTTTTTAATTGAAGTGTATTTCACATAAAATTAGATGCATAGATTTTAAATATTAAGTGTTCAGCAATTGCATACATTTGTGTTACCACCACGAGAGATACATTTAAGGACTAGAAGTTACTGGAATGCTAGATACAGTAATAATTTTCTCAGTGTTTCATTTAAAGTCTACGTTTCCCCATGAGTAGCATTTACCAGAGACACATTTTACTTCAGTCAGATTCAGGTGTGTGCATTGTTAGGCCTGGTTTTGTGTTCAGGCAGAGGTGCCAGCTCCCAGCTTATGCGGGTGCTTTGTGAGGCCCTTATTCCAGACCAGCAACAGTCCCTGAGTTTGTCACTCCTCCTTCAGGGATCAGGTGGTGCTGTTTGAGATAACAGTGTGAATCCCACAACCTGCTTGCCTTTAACTGGCAAGGACGTTTTTATTAATGATTAACCCATCACCCTGGTGACTAGAAGTCAGGTCCAAATTAGAGAGAGGAAAGCAAGCAGGTTGGTCTGTTGTTTCTGACCCTGAGACTAAACAGCTCCACATGGGATAGTAAAGTCAACAGAGGAGTCTGAATTTCCCCTCTAGGAAGGACTGCCATGCCCTGTCGACTCTGCAGACCTGGAGGAGTTGCTGCTGGGTGCATGTGAGTGGAGAGGCCATCTCTCCATGCCTTGGTGAGGGGTTCAGTTTGCCACCTGTCTACACCAGCACAACTGCCTTGCCTCCTCCTACGTGTTTGTTTGCTTCTGATCAACCAGCTGGCTTGCACAAATGCTGCTAAAATCCACATCCATGAATAGGAAAAAAGTCTTATACTTACGGAGACGCAGTGACTTAATGAAGGAAGCCAAAGCTGGACAATCAGAAAAGTTAGTTGCTAATCAAGAAGAACTGGCAGAAGGGGGCTTTAATTAAGCATGCATACCATGCTGACTTTGATGCATGGAAATGGGGATTGATCACGTAATTGATTCTGAGCTCCCTAGAAGTCCGATCAAAAAGAGAAAACTGCTCAGTTTCATATTTCACTATGATCATAATCTAAAAAGTAACCAGTTGCTCAGGAGAAGCATGACTGTTAACATCAGAATGAGGAAACACATTTCCCTGGGGTGGGGCAGAGTGGCCATCAGGAAGAGGATTCCCTAGTCAGTGCCTGTAAGAGAGTTCTTAAGGTAGGTGCAAGGGTCAGTTTTCTACACTAAAGTCAGAACGAGCAATTATTTGGGGGTACCAATATGATTCAGACAAGTACCCAGCTTTTTTTTTTTGCTATGCTCAATTTTTATCTCCGTATAAGAGCAGTTACACTGTATGTTCTTCAAGCCATCTTCCCTAAATAATTCTTTTAGTCCAGTTTATGCAAAGATGTCATTGGCAATGAACTGCAATCATCTCACAAAATCCCATTTGGACTCCAGCTGTCCTTTGCTGCCAGTTACATCGATGTCCATTTGCTTTCTCAGGCAGCTGAGCTGAGAGGGGATGGCACCTACTATTAGGCATGTAACTATTTGCCTTCCCATCTCCCCACTGTAGAAATGAGGGAATCCTCACAGGCACAGCCAAGAGCCTTTTTTCCCCTTTATTCCTCTGTATCTTATTTATTAAATTCACTTCTTTATTTAGATATTTACATATACATATATACCATTTAACTGGGTCACACTTAAAGCATTGTGCTTTACCAAAAAGAATAATATATTTGATGCAATTTTCTTTTTTCTTTTACTTCTTATGAATCCTTTCAAGCTCCGATGAGTGGGAGCTCAGAACTTGGAGTTCTAATCCAATGCCATGGCTACAACAATTTCACTGTAATTTTGAAAAGTTTTTAGGCAGATGTATACATTTTTGAAGGTAGGTTTTTAAAGACTTTTACCCCCGTGCCTTGCTGAGCAATCTCAGCTTTGGGCCCAAGGATGAAGTGGTCAGTTGGAGCTGGCACGGGCTCCTGGGACAGGTCCTTTGAGGTCTCATTGGTAACCGTCTCTTGGGCCTGGTGAATCTCTGTGATGGCCCCAGGTCGGGAGCAAGGTATCTGAGTAGACCTTTCTCATAGGATGACTCCAGATCTTTGTGAAGAGGCGATACTCCACACATCTCAGCAAACTCAGTCCTGGTTGCTAATGTGTTGGTGTATTGTAATATGGTATGGTAGTGAAAAAAGAGCTGAGACTTCGGAGTCAGACAAACAGGTTTGAAATCTAGCTTTCATTTATCATGGACTGACCTTTGGCACGTGTTTTAGTATCTCTGAATCTTAATGTCAACATCTGTAAAACAGATAATAAGTAGGATGGGGGGAAGACTTGAAATAATATATGCAAAGTGCTTTGTTCTCATAATTACTCTATACATGGTACCATGGGTGACCATGGTGACTGTCAGTTTTTCATACAGGAACAAATGATCTTCATGAAAACCTTCCAATAACCGAGATTGCCTCACCCCTTGCCCAGGTTTCGGTGTGAGTGCCAACACCACACCTGCGGGGAGACCTGTGATCACTGCTGCGCTGGGTACAGTCAGCGGCACTGGCAGCCTGCCACGTGGGAGCAGAGCAATGAGTGTGAAGGTGAGCACAGGGGAGGGGTGCTGGGAAATGAGGCCCCTCCCAGCGTTTCCTCCCATTTCTACCTGAGGACTGATGCTGTGTTTTTTCCTGCTTGTGAAGAGAGTGGGATCATGTCAGTCTTAGGGACACGGGTCTTTCTATTGTAATGAATAACTCAAAGACTAGAGGTATAAGTGCCCCACTGTAAATTCAGATATAAATATAAGAAGAAAAATCATAACAGCAATCACAATATGCAAGGATTGGGCTGAGTGCTTTAACATAAATTGGCCTCTCTTTTTACCTATCTGAAATATGATGCAGCCACTATTAAATGTCAAACCCTTATCATTCGTTGGGATGTGATGCTGGATTGGAATCCTAACTATTTTGAGGACCGAGGTCTAGAACAGGTGGTGAGATTGGTGGCTAAGCAGAGAGCTGGAAGCATGGTGGGGGGGCAGTGGTGGGAGGGGCGCTGTAGTGGGACGCTGGCAGGTGCAGACAGAAGAGATCAGAGAAGGAAGGAAAAAAGATGAGAGGCTGCTGTTAATTACGGGTGCAATGTGAAGTAAGGAAACAAACAAGCCCTGTGACATCCAACCGAGGGTTTTCTTTTAAACTGCTCTTCTTAGGAAGCCACATATTTACTCCAATTCTTGAAAAACATTTTTTGTAAAGTTTAGTTATTGGTTTTAGAGACTTTGTCCCTTTTTTCCCCTGAATATCTTTAGTATATGGATTGAAGATGGATTTGCTTTTTTTGAAATGACCAAAAAGTGTTTGGATCTAGGTTTGTAGAACTAGGTGAGTAAGAAAGAATCTGTACTTTACACTTTTTGACCAAATATTTTTGTAACTATTAAGAAATAAAACTGACGATCTCTGTGATCAGCAAACTTACTCAAAGGAGTTTCCAGCGAGGAGCTCCAAGAGTGTGGTGACAGATGCTGATGCGGTCGGAAAGTGCTGGTGCTCCCCCCAGGGAGCGCTCGGATGCATCTCCAGGTCCAGGGGTGTTCCCTGGATGGCTGTTCTCACTTTATGGTCAAGTGAAGAATGACTTTCTCAGTAATGTCCCCATTCCTCACCCCTGGATGAGGGGACTAGAAAGAGGGAAAGGTAATAATCAGGGGTGAGTCTGGTTTAGGACACCTTGATTGAATTAGTGTCATCACATGAACTCCAACATTAACAATTTGGTTAGTTTTTCAAATTAATGAAACTGAATTTCAGAGAATGATGTGCTTTACTCTTACAACATGAAAAGTGTTAACTAACTTCCTCTTAATATTTTTACAGTTGTCTGAATGGTTAAAAGTTACAAAAACAGCATGTGGAATGAAGATCTATTTGTTAGGTACTTTCTAAATTCCATTTGAACTAAAGTCAGAATAAACAGACTTCCTAAGAAATGACTGGGGTAGTAAACATAAATGCCTGGAATTTTTTCTTTTTTAAATCATGGTACTACTGAGGAAATGAAAATAAGAAAGTTCTCAGCCTTTTAAAAATAGGACAACTTGGAAGTCTAACTCAATCTTCTTTCTTAATAGATTTATTTGATTAAAACATAGAAATTGCTAGAAAGACTTAGAAAAGTTGATCTAGACAGAATGTAATGAACAGATATTTTGCATAAAAGGGAATAAGAATTTTACTCATTTAAGATTTTTTTCATCTTGGCAATGATAAAAATCATAAGTGGGTTTTAAGTTAGATTTTCTAATTTTAAAACTATTATACATTACTTGTAGAAAACTTAAAAATTATTTTTAAAAAAGGGGAATCTCCAATCATTCTACTACCCAAAGAAGACCACTATTAATATCTTTTAGGTAGTTTAGTATTTTCTCACACTTACTTTAAATATTCAATAGGGTATTATACAATTTTACATCCTGATATTTTTCACTTGATATTTTTAGATATTTCCCCATTTATTAAAAACCCTTTGGTATCCTTTCTGATGGCACATAATATTGTCATCTTGTGGATCTAAGTGTATCCAAAAAGTGTTAACTGTTGAGTTCCCACTATGTTCTGGAGAATGTGCTCTAGTGTAAATGAAACTCAAGTAGTTCTTGACTTTTTGGAACAGAAAGTCAAGCAATAATACTATTATTTGCTTAGCCATTTCTTTATAATTGAACATTAAGATTATTACCAATTTATTGCTATCATAAATAGTGCTGAGATGAAAGGCTTAGAATATGGGCTTAGGGAACAGGCTTTGGAGTCAAACAAAGACAGTTCAGGATTCTGCCTCTCTTATTTATGAGCTGTGCACCTGGAGGCACATCCCTTAACATCTCTAAGCCTCAGCCTCCACATCTCGCCTAAGGGAATAACAGCATCTGCCTTAGAGAGTTATTACACTAATTGAGATATTGCACGTAAAGCACTTTTTACAGTGTACCAGGAACTCAATTATTCTCGTTAATAGTAGTATTAGTGGTAATAGTGATGTTCTCTTTGTACGTGATAACTTAACCTCTCCCACTTAATATCAAATGAAAGAAGCTACAAATTGCATATATTTATAGATTGAACTTTATGTCAAAGTCCCTAAAATTTTCCAATGAGAGTGTCCCTGATGTTCCAAAAGGGACTTTATTGTAGCTCAATAAGCAGTAATATTCTCTGGGAGAATTTACTAAGTGTCTTGTAGTCCTGAAGCAATATTAACCTAGAATGCCCTTTTCAGCATGCAACTGCCATGGCCACGCCATCAACTGTTACTACGATGCAGAAGTTGAGAAGCAGCAGGCAAGCTTGAATACCCAAGGCATCTATGCAGGTGGAGGTGTATGCATAAATTGTCAGGTGAGGCACTATCTAAGTCAAATGGATATGTCACGGTAGGAAATAGACATTCATTAAGCCCTACTCCCCAAAAAGATGTCAAGAAAGTTATAAGCATTTGAAAGCATTTTCTGAAGTCATTTCTCCACTTCTGTACACAAAAGTTGTTAGCTGGCTGTAGTTTAGGGATTGAAGGGAGAACAGACTGATGCATGTTTGCCCATACTCTGTTGATTAGGTTCTTCAGTTAAGTCTTTGCCTAACTAGAGAGGAGAATTCCTGGCTGTCGTCCTGACTACTGTCTACCTTAGGGTAAAAAGGCTCTACAATTAGAGGAAAATAAGTGTCAGCCTCAGTGGTGACCCTAAATCCCATGTTCAGACAGATTTTGAATCTAGGCTTACTGAGAAAGTACATCAGGATTAATTAACGATGTCTGCCATTGACATCAAATATGAAACACTAATTTTTCATCTTTTATATAGGACAGTATCTATTGGATCCACTGGAAATTAGCCAAGAGGAGAGTATGGCTGAAGAGGGTATAATGTCCATGAAAATGGTCTATATTGTCACTCAGTCTTGTGTACTTTTAGAGTGATGCTTTGTTAAAGAGCTATTCTTTTCATGAACTGCCCATGTTTCTCGAACCAGGACCAGACATGCTTAGAGAGCCCCACCATTCTCCACCTGTCTGTCACTCTACACCTTTTGTATCCTCTGTCTTTCCAGATAATTAAAATACAAGTAAAATATAGGTCACATAGTTTCATGTATCAGGGAAAATCACAGGGTTTCATGTATAAGTGAAAGATCCAAGGATCTTTTTACAGCTATGCACTACAAGATCCTCAGGTAATTTGTATGCAAATTAAAATTGCAGAAGCTTTGGACTAAGATGTAGGTGGAATGCTTGTGCAGATGAAGGGTCAAGCCCCTTCACTGTGTCTTTAAAATACATTGTTCCTCCTTTTGTTTCTCTCAATGATACTGTGTTTTGTGCTTTGCTGTTCCAGAACAACATCGATTTAGTCTTTTTCATAATGGCTCTGCAAAAGCATTTTTCTTTTGTATATGAATTATTGAAGTTCTGTTAGAGTCATTGTACTTTTTTCTAATTTAATTTTAAAATGCCTTTATTTAAGTTATATATATGTGTGTGTGTGTGTGTGTATATATATATATGAAACATAAACTATATCATTTAGCCATTTTTAAATTTAAGAATAACTTTTATATTGTATTCATAATCAAAGAGCAAGGAAAGAGCTTTGCTTCTGTTATAGTTTAGTAGCTCCAACAGGACCCAAACCTCCCTGAAAACAACTACAGACTATAGCAAAATACAAAAACAAAAAACAAAACAGACCCCCTTTCCAACACAATGATCTGAAGGCACTGGGGAATAAACATAAGCAGGAAGATACTGGAGAAGAGCTGCCATTGGATAACGAGATCAGCTTAGGGGGAGTTACTTTTTTTTTTAACTTTCAGCCAACAGGCAGGTCAAAGTAGGTGCCATGTGGTTTAGCTAAAATTCCTTCAGAAATAGGACTTGAAGAACAAGAGGGCAGAGCTTGGGACAATCACAACTTTTGGAAAGTGAGTGGGGAGTCCAGGGAAAAAGAAATTGAGAGTAAATTCCTAAGTTGGTGTATAAATTCTTCTCAAATTTATGACTGGCCCCTGAACTATTCACCACAGGATGAATTTCAGGTAAGACTGCAATAATTTATTTGAGATTTCAGTTACCACTCTAGAGTCAGAGTTTGCAGTTTAAGTAAAATCAGTTGTCTCAAAACAAAATGAAATATTCTTTAGAGAAATATTACAGACTCCAGAGTCTCTATAATATAATATTTATAATGTCTAGGATATAATTCAAAATTTATTGACATTTGAAGAACCAAAAGAAAGTGACCTGTTCTCATGAGAAAAGAAATCAATTAAGACCTGAAAATCAATCAATCCTGAGATAACCCAGATGTTAATGTTAACAGTTAAGGATTTTCGAGCTGTTGTTACAACTATGCACACAGATGTAATTAAAACATGTTCACAATTAAGAGACAATAAATATCAGCAGAGAAATAAAAATGATGAAAGGAACCAAATGAAAATTCCAGAACTAAAACATACAATATATTAAATTAAAAATTCACTTTATAGGTCCAATAGCAGGATGAAGAAAATAGAAGAGTCAGCAAACCTGAAGATAAATCGATAGGAATTATCCAGTCTGAGGAAGAAAAAGAAAAAAATTTTAAAAAATGAACAGAGATTATAGCAAAGGGTCTGACACACGTGTAACTGGAATCCCAGAACAGAGGAGAAAGGATGAATGGAAAAAAGAAAAAGAAGAAGATACAATGGCAGAAAATTCCTTAAGTTCTGTAATTGAATATTATTCAAGAGATTTAGTGAACTCACAGGTGGATAAATACAAAGAAAATCACCGCTAGGCCTAACAATCAAACTGCTGAAAACCAAAGACAAAGTGAAAATCTTGAGAGCAGGCAGAAGAACAACACATAACAATGTTTGTGGACATCTCATTAGAAGCTATGAAGGCCACAAGATAGTCGAGCAATACCTTTAAAGTGCTAGAAGAAAAAAATTGTGGACTCAGAATTTTGTATTTAGCAAAAATATCCTTCAAGAAGGAAAACAAAAAAAATGTTTCATCAATAAAATAAAGCCAGAAATGCTAAAGCATTTTTTAAAGTTAAAGATCTATGATACCAGATGGAAACTCAGATCCTCAGGAAGAAATGAAGAGTATTAGATTATAAATGTCTAGGTAAATATCAAGAAGTATTAAAAGTTTAAAAAATTTATGGATTCTTAAACTAAAAATTATGACATTATATTGTGGGATTTATAATGTGTGTAGATATAATATATATACATATGAATCTATAGTATAAATAGCAAGGACATATAAGACTATAAGGTTTCTACACTGTTCATGCAGTGGTACTATATTAACCCTAAACAGACTGTGAGAAGTTAAGGATGTACATTATAATCCCTAAAGCAATTAACTAACAAAACTAATGCAAAGAGGCATAGTGAAAAGGCTAATAGGTATATTTAAATGTACTATACTTTTTAAAAATATACAAATAATCCAAAAAAGGGAGGAAAGAAGGAACAGAAGGATGAAATACACATACACACACAAAATGGAGAAAATAGAAAATAAATTAAAAAATGACAGACCTATTTCCATTCTTGTCCATACATAGATGAAATGTTAATGAACTAAACACTGTAATTCAAAAGCAGAAGTTGTCATAATGGATAAGAAAGCAAGACTCAACTCGATATATTCTGCATATGAGGTGCATTTTAAATATATAGACATAGGTTGAAAGTAAATGAGTGGAAAAATGTTTTCAATAAATAATAAACAATAGAAGGATAGATACGGTGGCTATATTAATGTCACATAAAATAGATTTTAGTGCAAAAAAGCTATAATGGAGATAAATAGAGACATTTCATCACAATTAAAAGATCAATTCATCAGGGAAACATTGCTATCGTAATAACAGAGGTTTAGAATGCATAAAGTAAAATTAGACAAAATTAAAAAGAAAAATAGACAATTTTATGATAATAGTTTACTGAGACAGATCTCTAGGAAAACTCTGACATTTGAAGCAACACACTTTGAAATAATCCTTATCAAAGAAAGGATCTCGAGGGAAATTAGGAAGATTTTAAATTAAGTAATAATAAAAACACAACACATCACAATTTATGGGTTGCATCTAAAGCAACTTAAAGGGAAATTCACAGCTCTATATGTTTATGTCAGAATACAAAGTCTAAAGTCAATGACCCAAAGTTCTACCTTAAGAAGCTAGTAAAAGAAGAGCAAAATAAATCCAAAGTAAGTAGAAGGAAGAAAATAGTAAAGATAAGAGCAGAATTCAACAAAAGAGAAAACACACAAACAATAAAGAAACTTAACAAAACCAAAAACTGGCCTTTTGTAAAGGTCAACAAAATCAACTCCCAGCTGCACTGGTCAGGGAAAAAGAAGGTTACAAATTACCAGTATATCATATACAAAAGTGGGTTTATCATTAGAATTATTATAGACATTGAAGAGAAAATACAAGAATACTGTGAACAAACTTATGCCAACCGAGATTAAATGGAAAGATGTTTTGAAAACTACTATTTAATAAAACTGATAAGACATTAAAGCAGAACATCTGAATAGTCCTATATCTATAAACATTGAGTTTATTATAAAAAATTTCCATTAAAGAAAGTTCCAGGCCCAGATAATTTTACTGCCAAATTCTGTTAAACATTTAAGGAAGCTATAACACCAATCTTATATAAATTCTTTTGGAAAACAGAGGGAAGAACACTTCCCAATTTATTTGATGAGGTCAGCATAATCTTAACACCAAACCCAACAGACAGTACATAAAGTAAGACCTATATCTTTTATGAACATCATAGATTAAAAAATACTTAACAAAATACTGGAAAATAGCATTCAGCAATATATTATAAAGATAATGCATTTCGACAAGTAAGGTTTATCTCAGGGAAGCAGGGTTGGTAGAGCATTCAAAAGTCAATATGTATAATCATATTTGAATAAAAGAGAACAACATTGTAAAATATCATTAGACAAAAGAAATACCCATTTTATGATAAAAATGTTAGCAAACTAGTAATAGAAATGAAATTCTGCAATTTGATAGAGCATTTATGAAAAACCTATAACTATCATCATCTTATTGGTGAACTATTGAACTATTTCCTTCTAAAGTTCAGGAACAGGCAAGGAAGATTGCTTTTCACCACTTCTTTCATACAGCACTCTGGAGGCTCTAACTATTGCACTAAGGCAAGAAAAGGAAATAAAAGGCATTAAGATTGGAAAGGAAAAAGTAGAAGTACCTATATTTACAGATGACACTATCATTTATGTAGAAAATCCTAAGGAATAACAAAACAACTACCATAACTAAAAAGTGAACTGCAGGATACAAGGAAGTTATATTGAAAATAATTGTATTTCATCTACTAGTAGCAAGCAACAGGAAAATGAAACAAATATTCAGTTTAAAATAGTGTCAAAAACATAAAATTCTTAGGAATAAATTGAACAAAATATATGCAAGACCTCTATATTAAAGCTAAATAACATTGCTGAGAGAAATTTAGAAAGACCTAAATAAATGAAAAGATATAACATATTTATATATTGGAAGACTCACTATTAAGGTAACAAGTCTCCCCAAATTGTTCTAAAGATTCAATGCAGGGTTTTTTTTTAAGAAATTGACAAGTGGATCCTAAAGTTTATATGGTTATGTAAATGATCTAGAATATCCAAAGCCATCTTAAAGAAGTATAATAATGTTAGAGAAATTATATTATCTTACTTTATGACTAACTATAAAGCTATAGTAATCAAAACAGTGTGATGTCAAGATAGGACAGACAGATCAATATAACAGAATGGGGAGCACAGAAACAGAACCATACTCATATAGACATTTGTTTCTTGATAAAAAATACCAAAGCAATTCAATGGGTGGTAAGGTGGGGAGAAAGTCCTTTCAACAGAAGGTTCTGAAATAACTGGATATTTATATGGGAAAAATAAACCTTGACCCCTACCTCAAATCATACAAAAAACTAAATTAAAGCTAAAACTATAAACCTTTAGAGAAAAATATAGGAGAATATCTTTGTGATTCAAAGGATGACAAGTTTTCTTAGGTCGTAGAAAGCAATAGCCATAAAAAACTGACAAATTAAGTTTCATCAGAATTATAAATTTGTGCTCACAAAAGATACTAAGAAAATAAATAGGCAAACTACAGATAGAAAATATTAGAAAACATAAATCTGACAAGTGGTTAATATCCAGGATATATAAAGAACACCCACAGCTCAATAATGAAAAGACAAATAACACAATAAAATACACACAAAATTTTTTTGAAGATTTTATTTATTTTAGAGAGGGGGAGGGTGGGAGGAAAAAAGGGAAAGAAACATCAATGTGTGATTGACTCTCATGTGCCCCTTGTTGGGGACCTGGCCTGCAACACAGGTATGTGTCCTGATTGAGAATTGAACCAGCAACTCTTTGGTTTGAAGGCTAGCGCTTAATCCACTAAGCCACACCAGCCAGGGGTACACAGAAGATTTGAACAGCCAGCTCACAAAAGTAGACATATGAATGGCAAATAAGCACTCAACACATGGCTTAACATTATTAGTTATCAGAGAAATGCAAATTAAGATTACGACTTACCACCAATTTTGGTGAGAGTGTGGAACAACTGTACTATCATACATTGTTAGTGTAAGTGAAAAAATGATACAACTGCTTTTGGAAATGTTTTAGCATTTTTTAAAATAAAATTAACACAAACACCTACTCTATGGCTCACAAATTTCACTCATAGGCATTTATTTACGAGAAGTGGAAATGTGTGTTTACAAAAAGTTTTTAGTAGCTTTAAGCACAATAGCACCCAACTTGGAGTAGCACACGTGCCCATCAATAGTAGAATGGATGAACAAAGTTTGACATATTTAAACAATGGAATACCAATGAACAATAGAGAGGAACAACTAGTGATGCATGCAACAACATGCAAGACTCTTAACAACATCATGCTAAGTGAAAGAAACCTCCAAAATAGAGTGCATATAGTATGAAAGCCATTTAAGTGAAATTCTGGAACAAGAGAAACTAATTAACAGTGGGAAGAATCAGAACTCTGGTTGGCTCCGGGAAGTTGGTGATGGTGATTGACTAGAAGGATCATGGGAAACTTCCCGAGGTGATGGTATTGCTCTATATCTAGATAGAGACTTGGGGTACACAGATGTATGTATTTGTCACAACTCACTGATGTACAATTAAGAGGTCTGTACTTGCACATAAATTTTACACCAGAAAACTGTAGGCAGACCTTGAACTGTAGTTAATTATATGCATGCTAAACTTTTGGGGAAAAGTGACTGATATCTACAATTTATTTTGAAGTGCATAAAAAAAAATAAAATGGACTGCTGAATGGATAGAGAAAGTAAATGGATAGTTATGTGATAACACAAATATAGTAAAATGTTCATGGTAGCTTCTACATAGGGCATGTGTAGATGTTCACTGTACAATTTTAAATATTTTACAATAAAATTGGGAGAGTAAAGAGCAATGAAAAAAAGAAGGCAAGGGACAGAACATTTTTGTCAGTGACTCCCCAATATCTTTCCCTTTAATGAAATATTGATGTTCTTAACTAAGATTGAGGATTACCCAATTTGTTTGAGATGATGCTTGAAGACAATTTGCATTCATTAACTGAAACAGAGTCTTTAGCTTCTTCTGTGGAGACACAACTTTTGATCTAAGTCTTGAGCTTGCTCCCTAGCTGTTTGTGTCCTTGATGTGTTGGTCTCACTATATCCAAACTGGTGGTCTCCCCCGACTCCCCCTACACCACACAAAGCTAAGAGATGGGATCAAGAAACAGATGAAACTCATATGGCTAGATTCCCTCCTGCAACAAATCCCACAATATGACACAAAAGATAATAAATAAGCAAAATACACTCTCCTTCTAGAATGCACAACAGGATGAAAAATAAGAAAGAGTATTATTAACAGACCAAAAATTTCAAGAGATTCTAGAAAGATATAAAACAGAAGCACACACATGCAGAAGAACACAGTTGTGATTTGTGGATGATTTGGAGATACTCCAAGAGGCAACAGAGAGAAGAAATTAACTGTGAAGCTGCATTCAAACCTATAAAACTTTATTGGAGTTTATAAAAGAAGACCAATATGGAAAGCCATAATGTGTCTCCAGACTCAATATTATAAATATACCATTTCTACAAAACCAGTCTATAAATTCAGTACAATTGCAATCAGAATCCCATAGGATATTTTTTATTTTAATTTTTAAAAATACTTTATTGTTATTCTATTACAGTTGTCCCAGTTTTCCCCCCTTTGCCCCACTCCACCCAGCCCACCCCCTGCTCCCACAGTCCATCCCCACCCTGCTGTCCATGTCCATGGGTCCTTTATACCTGTTCCTTGACTAGTCCCTTCCCTTTCTTTCACCCTTATCTCACTACCCACTCCCTTCTGGTTGCTGTCAGTCTATTCTTTGTTTCCATGCCTCTGGTACTATTTTGCTTGTTAGTTTCTTCTGTTCATTAAGTTCCTCTTATAAGTGAGATCATATGGTATTTGTCTTTTACCACCTGGCTTATTTCACTTAGCATGATACTCTCCAGTTCCATCCATGCTGTTGTGAAGGGTAGGAGCTCCTTTCTTTCTGCTGTGTAGTTTCTGTTGTGTAAATGTACCACAGTTTTTTGATCCATTCATTTACTGCTGGGCACTTAGGTTGCTTCCAGCACTAGGCTATTGTAAATTGTGCTGCTATGAACATTGGGGTGCCTAAGTTCTTTTGAATTGCTGTTTCGGGATTCTTAGGGTATATTCACAGCAGTGGAGTCACTGGGTCAAAAAGCAGTTCCATTTTTAGTTTTCTGAGGAAATTCCATACTGCTTTCCACAGTGGCTGCACCAGTCTGCATTCCCACCAACAGTGCACTAGGGTTCCCTTTCTCTACATCCTTGCCAGCACTTGCTTTTTGTTGATTTATTAATGAACAACCTAACCCCACATCTACAAGAACTAGAGAAACCACAACAAACAAATCCCAGAGTGAGTAGAGGGAAGGAAATAATCAAGATCAGAGCAGAATTAAATGACATAGAGACTAAAAAAATCAATTCAAAAGATGAATTTAGGAGTTGGTTCTTTGAAAAGATAAACAGAATTCACAAACTTCCAACTAGACTCATTAAGAAAAAAACAGAGAGGACCCAAATAAATAAAAATCAGAGATGAAAGAAGATATAACCAATACCACAGAAATGCAAAGGATTGTAAGAAATCATTATGGACAGCTATATGCTGTGAAATGGACTGATTTCTGGAAACATACAATCTTCCAAAACTGAATCAAGAAGAGACAGAAAGCCTGAATAGACCAATAACAAGTAGTAGTAATAAAAAAACTCCCGGCACACAAAAGCCCTGGCTTCACAGGTGAATTTTACCAAACATTTAAAGAAGAACTAACTCCTAACCTTCTCAATATATTCCAAAAAGTTCAAGAAGAGGGAAGTCTCCCAAACTCTTTTTTACGAGGCCAGTATCATCCTAATTCCAAAACCAGACAAAGACACAACAAAGAAAGAAACTACAGGCCAGTATCTCTGATGAACATATATGCTAAAATCCTCAACAAAATATTGGCAATCCCATAGGACATTTTTAATGAAGATTGACTGAATGAATCTAAAGTTCTTATTGATAAAATAATATATGAGAATAGGTGAATAATTATGGAGGAAAGTTGTATTCAGAGATATCAAAACATACCATGAATCTGTACTGAGTATGGACTCAATGCAGGAGTAAATAGTTCAATAAACTCTAATAGAGAAGCTAGAAACATATTCTTGCAGATGTGAAAATCTGGTTTACAGTAAAATTGGCATTTTTAGTGGAAGACAGGGGTGGACATTACATATATGATGTTGGGACAGTTGGCTCTTCATTTTCAGAAAAAGTATCACCCTATCTTATGCCGTGTACACAGGGACATGGGGAGTCTTGACAAGGAGTGGAGGGCAGAGAGTGCTGCTACAGCAGGGCCAGTGGCCTGGGTGGGCCACAGGGTGATGCTTCAAGGTGAAGTCTGAATTTGCTGGTAGAACATGTACCTCACAGCCGTCATCTACCAGAAACCCAGCTGTCTGAGTCAGTTCACGCTGCCTGAATAAATACACCATAGTGTGTGTGGATTAAATAATAAACAGTTATTTCTCACAGTTCTGGAGGCTGGGAAGTCCAAGATCAAGGTGCTGGAAGGTCCAGTGTTTGGGGAGGGCTCACTTTTTGATGTGCAGATGACTGCCCTCTAGTCGTAGCCTTCATATGGTGCAGAAATTCTCTCTCTTCTCATGAGGGCACTAGCCTTATCAGGAGGGCCCCACCCTCATGACCTCCCTCCCTCCCAAACACCCCATCTTCAAATGCCATCACATCAGGGATTGGGTTTCAATATATGAATTGGGGGGTTGGGGGGTCACAGACATTCAATCAACAGCACCAGTTAGCCTGACTGTCTCCCGCCTTTTCTCTGTGGTGCTAGTAATGGACGAATAATAACTATCTACCATGAGCTCTGGCTGGTAACAGGTAGTGGGAACATCATAGGCAGGCTGGGCCTGGAGACTTTTACGCGGTCAGGCAGCCAGCATGTGAAGGAGCCAGATTATTATTCTGCAGGGCAGTCACTTGCCAGAGATGACCATGTTCTCATGTGGAATTGATTTGATTTTAGTTCATGTGTTTACTATTTTAAGTATTGCCTTGGGGATGTGACATTTTAAATAGGGTGGCCAGTTCCCTGGGATTTGGCATTTGAGTGAAGACCTGAAAGAAGCAAGAGAATGAGCTAGGCATTTATCTGGGAGAGAGTGTTCCAGGCAGAGGGTATGCAGGGCAAAGGGCCTTGAGAGGGAGCAAGGGGCTCTGTGTGGCCAGAGAGGAGTGGGCAGGGGTAGACAAGTCAGAGAGGTAGCAGAGGCCAGATCGTGTTGGCCTTAGGAAGGAAAATCAGACCCAGGCTTTTCAGGAACGTGTGGAAAAGTGTACTCCCCACATGCTTGAGGTCCACAGAAATGGAAGTCAGCTGCAGTGTTGTGGGTGTGGCCAAGGAATAGAGAGAGACAGATGAGTTTTAGCCTGAAGATTGCAAAGCACCTTGGAAATTTTGCTTAGAGGAATTAAAACCGAAGAATGATCAGAGCAGGGCTGGGTTTCTAGGTGAGCATTCCTAGCTTCTCTAGGAGGTGGCAAAGGAGGGGGTGTGGGTGGTGGTAGGCTCATCTCTGGCATAGATCCCATTAGTGCCCATCCTACTCATGAACTTGGGAAGCTGAGGTTTTCCCATCTTGTTTAGTGTCCTGTAAATGTAAATTCAAGTACCCACCCCTCCCAATGAAATTGCTTCTTCATTGCTTCCAATATAGAAATTAGAGAGCCACTGTCTGTAGGTGTCAATCTGACCTCAGTCCAACCATGACCTTGGGTGTCCATAGATAAAGGGTGTGTCATCACCTTCAGGGCTCTGTGTGGGTTCCAGACAACCACCTGAGATCTGAAGGCAAACCACAGGCATTATTCCATCTTCGGGGTGATCTTTTGTTTTCTTTTGGTCACTTGTTGCTGTTGTTTGTGTCTTAAAAATGTAACTTCTCTGTGGCAGGTGCTTCATTGACCAAGCTTTGTGTAAGAGGGGAGAGCCTGGGCTGCCCACTTCAGAGAACTTTTCATTTCCTACTCCACTGGGAAAAATTGGGGAGCCAAGGCTAACCTGATGTCCTCTGTTTATTATAAGTCACAGTGGCGAGCAACAGAGAGGTTTATTGGCATTTGATGGGAAGAAGGGTGGACGACAGCTGTTTCTCATTTGCCCAGAATGTTTATGCATGTAAATGTTAAGTCAGAGAAGTGGCCAGTGTGGTTTTAGTCTTCAATGTTAAAGTGAATTCAGATTTTCACCCACAGGACAAGGAGTGGTAATAAATAAAAGTCTGTAATTAATAAAATCATCTAAAAAGGGGGAGAGGATATAGAAAGTGCCTTTGTTCTCCCCTCTGTGATTCTATGCAGACTCTTTTTGCATCCAAGTGTGTTATATTTGTTCTTTTGACTTCCAATTGCCTTTCCTTTCATTAGTGAAAGAACACTGTCCTCCTAACTGTTTCCAAATTAGAGAGCGAGAGAGGCAGAATTGAGCTGGACCCATGGTGTACAGTTCTTGGAAACTGGTGATGCATGTTGGGTAATTTGATTTGTGGCAATTAAAAGGATTAATCATGAAATATAAAAAACTGCTTACTATTATACTTTAAAATGAGCTCTGTGTATGAAACTCATGCCTACACTTTCTGTTCATGTAACAGAAATGTTTAGGAAATGGTTTTATGACTAAAGTACAGATAAAATTAGAATGGCAAGAGAAGATCTGTATATGTGATTTCTTCTAAAAGCAGAGATGGTAAAAATACATACATGACCTTTTATTCCTTGGGTAAAACTAAGGGTGATTTATTATCCACACTTCTGAATAAAACTTTAAAGAGTGGTCCTCTTGAGCTTTTTTTCTCACTCAAGTGTCAGGTACTTCATCAGGCAAATTGTGTGATGTGGGGAAAACCTGGGTTTTCCAGGTCATGGTACTTACTCTCATTTCTTCTTCCAATGAGAAAAAAATTCCAGAGCCAAACGTAAACCAGTATCCTGTGGTAAGTCTTGCAGACCAAAGGTCAAGATCAATTTTGTGTGTGTGTGTGTGTGTGTGTGTGTGTGTGTGTGTGTGTGAGATTAAAACTACAGGTGTATACAACAGAATTATTTCCCTGGATGAATAGCGCAGAATAAAGATTTCTTCAGTACTATACTTCTAAATTTCTTTTCTTTCTTTCTAGCATAACACGGCTGGTATAAACTGTGAAAAGTGTGCTAAGGGTTATTACCGCCCTCATGGCATTCCAGTCGATGCCCCCCACGGCTGCATCCGTAAGTTTCATTTCAACCTGGTGTGTCTGACACTGTGTATGCTGCTTCAGGGAGGTCACCAGGCTAAATCCCTGTCAGTTAGTAGTTCCCGACTTTCCTGGTTTCTCCATATTATTGGTTCACTCCTTACTGTGTGACCTCAGGCAGGTACAGAATCTTGCTAAGCCTCAGACTTCTTATATATAAGTAGAAATGGTGATATACTCCCTAAGATTAAGTGAAATGCCCCCCAGAGCCCCTAGGAAAACACTAAGTATTGGGCCTGTCACACACTGGGCCTGCAGCAAATGTGAGTCCCTCCGTCTCCTGTTGTTGCGACGTGTTTCTATGATCTCTGATTATTTCAAAAATTTTCAGCAGTAGCATCAAGTAAAGATTAGTAAAGATTTTATAAGGATTTAATAATAGTCCCAATATTTAAAACAGCTACGATTTATCAAGCATTTGCTATATGCAAGGTCTTGCCTACATATTTTCACAATGTCTTATTTATTTCTCACAATAAGTTTAGGACATTGTATTATTATTCTAATTTTTAGAAATGGGGGAACCAAAGGGTCTGAGTAGTTACAAATTTCGGCCCAGGTGAAAAAACCACTAAGGGATCCACTGGTGGATCCAGGAAGTAGTTTACTTCTGTCTGGAGTCACCGTGCTATCCCGCATCCATTGTAAAGAAAAATGCCGCTGGTTCTTTCCTGTGGAATTATCAGTCAGAGGTCTGATTGTGGACTTTGTCCTGTATGTGTATCCTATTGGGTTCCTTCCTGTTTTTTGGCCTCCACGGTTCTCTGGCTGCCATGGTTGGAAAAAACTCAGTGCCCCACCATTTCTAAAATTCATTTGTCGTATCATTAAGATTTGAGGGCACCAAAGTCTGAAGTATTGTATTGTGGACTCTGATCTGTCTTTCTCTAGGACAATAAGTCATTAAGCGTGTTTCCATTTTCCTTCCATTGAAGTGGTCTCAGGGAGATGTTACAGGCTTAGCACAAAGAATCCACAGGACACAAAAATCCTAAACAAATTAAGCAAAGGACACCAGGAGAAGCTGGGCTGAGGTGAGGGAACTGGAGGGTCCTTGACAGCTCACAGCTTCTCCAGTCTCCCAGTTCCTCATGGGACATGTGCCTTGCTGGGCTATGGCAGTATTTCTGCTATACAAGGTGAGGATTTGCCAGGTCAAGGGAAGCTCCCAAGTGAGGGGTTCACCAAACCTCTTATACCCCAAGTATGTCCCTCTGAAATGCAAACCTAATAATTGTGTTGGTTGCAAAAACTGCCTTCAGTAAGCCACATTGCTTGAATCTAGCATTTGGATTATGGGCACAATCTTGCCATGCTGTCTGCAGATTATATATCCACGTCTAGGCATCCCATGCGAGTTCGCACCACAGCTGTGTGATGATGACCATGATGTGGACATCACAGTTGGGCAGGAGAGGCTGTGCCCAGCAGACCGGCCAGCAGCTACAGCACACAGCCACCAGCCCCTCTGATTGTAGTTGATGAAGGTTTTCCCTCTTCTGTGATGAGCTGGGCAGAACTCAGTATAATCAATCACATTCTTGAGAACATCTCAGTGTGGATGCTCATTAAAGCTCATCTCTGTGGGCCCATGGGGTTCAGCCAATGGGAACTATGTATGAAGTGAAAAACAGGATGCACCCTTTCAAGGATGGCTCTAGACCAATGAAGAAGTATTAAACATTGCCTGAGAAGTATTGGGACATATTTGCTTCAGTAAGTGCAGCAGACTGATCCTTTGAAACCTGAAATTTCTCTAAGCTTGCAGCTGTAACCCTGAGCATGCGGATGACTGTGAGCAGGGCTCGGGCCGCTGTACCTGCAAGCCAAATTTCCACGGAGACAACTGTGAGAAGTGTGCTGTCGGATACTATAATTTCCCTTTTTGCATGAGTAAGTACCACTGCAAAAGTAGGACACCCCTTCTTGGTGCATAGTTGGGCTTTTTGCATTAATAGCTGAGGACATGGCAGGTGGGGGAGGGTTGGAGGGGGGTACCAATGGGGCCAGGTAGACTGTATTTATGTCAAAGTGTTTTTAAAAGTTTGGAACATAAAATTGATACAAGTATGTTTTATAGTCTTCTTTATGTCCAAAGTGTTAGGTTGTACCATAGACATTGCCATCTCATTGGGTTGAAAGGGTCAAATATTGGCAATTTCACCTTAGTAATCCACGTCTGTGATTTTAGTTCATGAACCTAGAATTGATGTCATGGCTTGTAGATGTTCACTTGCATACATGTAGTGCGTGTCATGTTTGGGTGAGCAGGAGGATGTGTTTCCTCTTTCCCAAGGTACACTAGGCTACGGTGTCATAGCCCCCACCTCACCCCACTGCAGTGATCTTAGTGAACATCTCAGCATCTTAGAGAGAAAAATAAGTATCTGTTAGAAATACCATAGAACACAAGGCAGAAGTATCTATGAAATCGACTATGCAAATTGTGGTTAGAGCCATGGTCTGGTCATTCAGCTACAAGATAAATACTGCAGTCTGATGTTAGGACAAGAGCCCCCAGTGCTGCATGAGTTCTCGCCCATTCCCACACTCACGATCCTGCAACCACAGGAAGAGCACATTGAGTTGTAGGGAAAAGTGGGGGCAGGTCACCGATGACTCGGT
The DNA here is from genome assembly GCF_019186645.2 of Phyllostomus hastatus. NCBI lineage: Eukaryota > Metazoa > Chordata > Mammalia > Chiroptera > Phyllostomidae > Phyllostomus > Phyllostomus hastatus. The sequence goes on from NW_025333960.1 coordinate 20,333,172, forward strand.
GGCTGTGGGTCCAGGCTCACACTGTCCCGGGGTAGTTATTAAACTAGTGCTGCTTTCACTGCCAACTGTCCTGGTGTGAAGAACCAATTATATGATCATCTGATGTTTAAGTGAACCAATTTTAAGCCAGAACACAGTAACACCAAATCAGGACTTAATCAACTTAGAATCTGCAGTTGTTGGATGGAGGCTGAGCAGAAACTGTATTTTCCTTTTTAGTGGAGAAATGAAACCTGAAGTAATGTTATGGTGTAAACAAAATCTGAGGGGTGGGAATCTTGAAAGAAAACACTTTTAAAAAGCTAGTCTCAATTTTACATTAAAAACCCATGAAGTTGTTAAAGAAGTCAAGTCATCCTGCTTAGCCTGGGACTTGGCTATTGTGAGCGCAAAATCTCTATATCTGTTTGTTAATATGCAAATAAGAGTGTCTGACCAGTCTGGTTTCAATTACTAGCTGCATTTTAAATGTAGCAATATTGTCCTTCTTTAAGTTAGTCTCCACAAGCTACTTTTCACTAAATTAGAGAGGGCTTCTTCTTAGTTAGTGCAATTTAATATTTTATTGTACTGTCTCCTTAATCCTCTGAGTTTTTAATAAACTATTTTTCTAGGAATTCCCATTTTTCCTGTCTCTACTCCAAGTCCAGAAGATCCAATAGCTGGAGATATAAGAGGTAAATAACCTCTCTTTTTTACTGAACTTCAGTGAAGATATTATGTCCCCCTAGTCTCCTATTCTACTTCCTGCGCACACAGCTATGTCCAAGTTCAGGAAGAATGGCAAGATGTCTTGAGGTGTCTCCTGTTTGAGCCCCTCACACTTCCCCCCATCATTTTCTACACCAATCTGTCTTTTGCAAGGCACTACCTGATTAAGGAAATGAAGCAGAGCTTGGACTATAAATCTGTGGCTGCTCAAAACTTCAGTCGCAATCAGTGCTCACTGTCTTCTTTGGGCTCCTTGTGAAGCCCAGAGAAAGGAGAGCCAGCGGTTCGTTTGGAAGCGATCCCAGGAAACACCAATAAGCAGCAGTCACCAACCTTTTTGGCACCAGGGACTGGTTTCATGGAAGCAATTTTTCCACAGACCAGGGTGGGGGATGGTTTCCAGATGATTTGAGTGCATTACATTCAAGCTCCTCTCCCACTATGTGGCCCAGTTTCTTACAAGCCACAGACCAGTAGTGGTCCACGGTCCAGAGTTGGGGGCCCTGAATAAGGGAGTGAGTCAGGGAGTAATAGAAGCTGTTATACAGATATATTAGCAAGCAAGGCCCTACTGCAGCACCTGGAGCCCCAACCCTCTGAACACAGAATTTACTCAGCATTTTCTGAACTGAAGGAATAATTTCAATTGCCTGCTACTGATGGAGGGCTGCCTCTGCGGCATTAACTCTGTGGCATCTCCAGCTTGGCCTGCAGGAAGGCTGAGGTGCTCCTGCAGCCTGAAAACTCTTCTGGGCAGAGAGTGGTAGAGGTGTGCAGGAAGCAGCCTTTGGGGTGGAGAGGTATGGGTGCCACACCTACCAAATTTCTCATTCTGCAAGTATTTTATGATGGCTGATTATATACACAGTGACATTCTGGCTGTGGGGGGTTAGCATTCCCAGCTCTCTTAGAGCTTATATTCCAGTTGGGGAACTCATACAATAACATATGCGGTATACAAACCACTTAACAAATAAAATCTCTAATATGCTAGATTATGATACATGGGGCTGGGACCTATACAAGGCCATTACTTTTATGGGAAAGTCATTCACATTGCAGATATAAACTAGCCCATATGGGAATATGTAGGTCTTTAGGTTAGATTCAGGAGCTGTGGGAAGTTTCCTACCTAAACCCCACAATGGCACACACAGGGATGCACACACTCAGAAGGGCACACCCGCACCAACATCACATGCACACAGCCCGTGACCATCTGAGTTACCCACTGATGTCACTTCTCGTCCCCTAGGGTGCCCAGATGCTCCCTCTCCGGGTGTGCAGGAAATGACAGGTGTATAAGAGCACACGTACTATTCCTTCAGGCGTGTCCGGGGCCTGGGTGGGCAGAGAAGGGGCACTTGTGACCAGACAAGAAGATGGCCCCTGGAGAGATCTCCTTGGCAGAGCAGTTCAGGTTCCGCACCAATATGGTAGCTCAGAGTATGAGCTAGAGACAGCCTTGGTCATGCCTGTTGTGGAAAAAATAAGGCAGAGAGAGAGGTTAGGGGATGTGAGGTTTGCTGATTTAAATAGAGAAGGCCTCACCGAAAAGATAATCAGGAGGGCCCTGAGTGGGTTAGGGTGAGCTCTGCAGGCGTCTGGGAGGAATCGTCCAGACAGGAGAGAGTGAGTGCAAAGAAAGCGATTAGGGTAGGGACACACTGGGGGTGTTTGATGAACAAAAGGGAGACCAGATGTATGAAGGCTGAGTGAGCAAAGGGGAGACAGATAAGGGGGGCAGCTCAGGGGCCAGACGGTAGGCCCTTATCAGCCACTGCAGAGACTCAGCCTTCTCCTCTGAAGGAGACGGGAGCCACGGAGAGGTTTGCACTGAGAAGTGACATTGTGTAAGGACCTTCGTGGCTGCTGTGTTGGAAACCACTTGCAGGGGGAGACGATGAGCCAGGGAGACATCATGGGAAGCTATTGCGATAGTTCATGAGGAAGAGAGGATGGTGGCTCAGGCCCAGGAGGTCTCAGTGGAGTGACAAGAAGTGGACAGATTGTGCATTTAATGTGGAGATAGAGCCAATGGGACTTGCCAGAGAATTGCTGGACCAGAAGTGACATACGAGAGAACGACAGGACACTGGAGGGGGTAAGCAAGGAAGATGTTGCTGTTTATCAAAGCCAGAAAGGCTGTAGAAGAGAAGGCCATGTGTACGGGCTAGGGGAGAGGGGAGCGGGTGAGGTCATGGGGGCTTGTGGGCACTCTCTTCTGGCTGTTCCTTTTTCTCTCTGTGAAATAAGAATCAAGGCCAGAGGCAGAAAGTGAGGATGGGGAGGAGGACTTGGAGTTGAGGAGAGAGAGGATATGAAAAAGCCATCCTACACCGTGGGGGACTGAATTGGCCTGGAGAATGTCATAGGATTGGGGGTGGCACAAAGGGCTCACCGGAGGTGAGGTGTAACACAACCCAGTTTACCTTCCTGTGCTGTTTCCTACTTCTGCTCTGCCTGTGCCAGATCAAACCACAGCACCAGGTGCTATTATGTGGGGTATGTATCGTCTTAAGTTTTGTCAGGCCCTTGGTTGCCGGGGGACAGCAGCTCTGCTTGACTCGGTTTCCCATCCTCCCTGGACCCACCACAGTGTCCTGTCCAGAGTGGGGCATAATCAAGTGCTTCGTTAAATGTTCGTTAATTGACTAGACAGAACTCAGCTTTCAAGCTTTGATTACAACACACTTCTCTGGTTGTCTGCCACAAGAATGTTTTAGATCTCCCACTTACTGTCTGTCTACAGTAATCCCTTTGTTATCCAATTCTTTTTTTTTTTTCTCCCCAAGTAGACTGGTGGTGACTTCAGGAAAAAGAAAACTTAATTGAACTTGAAGGGAAGTTCAGACGTCTGTTACAAAATATTAGTGAAGCCTTAGAACACAGCCTTGAGGAAAAGAAGTTTAATTAGTACAGTTAGATTTATTTGGGAATTTGAATGTACAGCTATCCATTTCATTGTGGTCTTTTATTAATGCATTTTGAAAACACCCTGTTTGGGGCCTAACTCCTGGCAGGGAATCCTAGAAACACAACCATCTCAGCAGCCAGAAGATACACAGTACTGGGTAATACCGAGCACCCTTCAACCCTGAGAATTTCAGTTCTTTTAGGTCCATGGATGCGTTCATGTCTTCTAATACAGTGGTTCTTAAACAGGGCTGTGTTTTAGAAGCCCTTAGTTTTACGGGATATAACTTCCTGTGTATCACCCCAGATCTAAATCTACATTTTCAGAGTTGAAGCCTAGGCTTATATTTTGAGCAAGTTTTCCAGATGATGCTGATATATGTCTGTCATCAAAAAACCACTCCTCTAGTTGGTAAAAATTCCCATTTAGTGTTTGGAAAACTTTTCTGTAAAGGTTCAGGTAGTAAATATTTTCAGCTTTGTAGGCAAAGTTGCAGTATTCAACTTTGTTGTTGTAGAAGCAGCTATAGCTAATACGTAAATGAATGAACTTGGTTGTCTGTGTTCCAATAAAACTTTATTTGCTAAAGCAGGGGTGGGTTTGGCACTCAGACCATAGTTTACAGATCCTGGGATTATATCAGAATCTCTGGGCTTGGGATCCCACACCCAGGCAATGGTGGGGAACCACTACTCTAGAAAATCTATACAATCAATTTCAGACACTGAAGCTTTGAAGCAGAAGAACAGAACAATATTACAGATCAGAATGTTTGTGAGTTTTTCATTGTATTTCATGACCCCGAATATTATTAGGACTTTCTAGGTCCAAGTGATTAGTTATATCCACTTAAGATTTATTTTTAGGAAACCAGTATATCAATATCTTTGTATCATATCGCAATGCATCGATAGACACATCTTTAAGGGTTCCTTTTGAATGTGAAGGCATATGCAAAACATGCCCTCTAGAGGGACACCAGCCTGCAGGTGCACACACACTCCTGTTCTTCCAAGTTTGAATGAAGAGCAGCAAAAAGCAAAGTCAGCATTTGCAGAAAGACTCCGGGTGCTCACTTTAGTAGACATATAATCTAAGGATGATTCTCTAAAGCGGCCCATTTGGCCTGAAAAATGTCCAGGACGTTTTTCGACTAATATCATGAAAAGGGTGTAATTCCCCCAATCATTTTGTTAGGAGCTTCTTGCAGTTGCCAAAGTTTGGAGGTCAGTGTGGTTGGGACAAAGGATGAGAACTCCAAGGCTGGGGAGATGGCCGCTGGGGGTGCTTTCCTGGCTCTGTTCCTCCCCAGGCTGGGCACTTTATCTGCCTGGTGGGGTGGAGCCGTCATTGTTGATGTGGAGACCTGCCAGGTAAGGCTTATAGAAGGGCACGCAAATTCTGGCATTTCACCTTTGAAGCTCTGTGTGGATGCCAATAAAATAGAATTCAAGGAATGGTATTTACTGAAAAGAATTCTAGTCTTGAATATTTAGCATATTCGTCATTCACTAAACTTTTATGAAGTGCCTATTCTGTACTAGGCACTGACTGGGCACCGACAAGGCACAGTCCTGCCTGCTACATGGCCCCTGCACCCCCGGAAGCTCCAGTCCCGCAGGAGACACACAGGCAAACAGTTATGATTATGACAACAGGAGTTAATACGATGGTCAACACGAAGCTGTGCGAGCATACAAGAGTGACATCCATATAGTCCCTTACAGAAGGCGTGATGGCAGGGAAGGGAGGGAGGGAGGAGAAAAGAGAGGGAAGGAAAGGAGGGAAGGAGGAAGGTCCATAGAGGTTCTGGAAGGGCTTCCCCAGAGCAGGAGGAGGAGGCATGTGAGCTGAGTCTTAGAGCATGGAGGAGTTAGCAGGGAGAGGGGCCACTGAGAGAAGGCATGGGAATAAGAGAGGGGGCGGCAGGTGGCTCTGGGAGGCACTGGGACTGAATCGTGGGGAAGGGGAAGAAGGGAGTGAAGGGGTAGAGGGAGGAGAGGGTTAGGAAACGAGCAGACTGGGCAGCCAGGCACAAGTGTGCAGGTTACAGTGCACACTGCACTGCGTCTGAGGGGCGTCACATCCACTGAGGGCACTGCGGACGTATATGTTTATGACAATTTTACCACAGGTGTCAGGAAAGCACCTGAGGAAGGGACACCTGTTCTAGTTTGCACGTCTAGTTTGTGCAAAGATGCCACTTGGGCTGCTGGCAGTCTGGAAGGTTTTGAAGGGGCTATGGTGTCATACATGTCAAGGACTTTGGACTGTGTCCTGAAGGCATTGGATCACCTTTGAGGAATTTAAACTGGAAAATGACATGAGAAGAAAGGCCACTCTCGACACCAGGGTGGACAGTGAACTGGAAGGGGCAAGACAGGAGCCAGACAGCCTTGTGCGGAGGCCGGCAAACAATCCAGGCAGACAGGGATGAGGTCTGAGGGGAGGCTCTGGAAGGAGAGCAGCATTCCAGGGACTTTCCGGAGATGTAATCACCGTGACTTGGTGACAAGGGGAAGGGGAGGGACCTCAGAGGTTTCTGGCTCCGGCACTGTCTGGGACTGCTTTCCAGATAAGGAAGAGGAATTGTTGAAAAGTAGAGTTTTAGAAACAGAATTTTTAAAATGCATAGGTACCAGATGTTTTCTTTCTGTTTACAAATGATTGTAAATCAGGATTCCTTGGACCTCAGTGACAATGTGAAGTTCAAGTTTCTTACTGAATTTGAATGCCTGGTTAATGCCAAGACTGTGTTTGACAATAACACTTTCCCTCTCTCTGCAGCATTCTGTGCTGACAGGGCCAGGGCTTTGGGGCCTTGGATGGCAGTGTGGCGAGTGGTCAGTGCGGTGCTCATGCCAGCCTGGGCGCCAAGGCTTGTCTTGTGATGAATGTGCCCTTGAACATGTCCGGTGCTCTTTTGGTCAGATTAGGTGACTGCCTGTTTGAAGGATGGGCAAGGCAGAGATTATGCAGACTATAAAGGTGTTCTGATGTACCCTGCTCCTTTTTCTTAATTATTTTTTCAGAGAAAATAATTCCATAGCTTTCTTATTAATCTTTCATCTGAAAAGTTAAGGGTTTAGGACAATGAAGAAAGACTGGGATTTGACTAAACTTTTAAAATGACCTATTATTTAAATCTTTTTAAATAATTTGAAAGAAAATCTTTCAAAATGCATGAGACCTCCCTTCCTTGAGAACTATGGTGATTGAACCCAGTCAAATCTTTGAGTATTTTAGGATCTTCCTTATGGGACCATGTTGCAGATTTAGATGCTAAAGTTTCTGATAGAAATGTAGATGATTTAAATGTGAGATTGGCTTGAATACTAATCTAGGACACACCTTGAACATGGCTTTTAAAGTCAGTTATCAGCTTGTAATTTTAGCATGGGCTTGAGAGTCAGAAACACCTGTGTTCATATCGTGACCCTACTTTTCTGGCTGTGTGACCTTGAGCAAGTTAATTAACCTTTCTGAGCATCTTTTTTTTTTCTCAGCTATAAAATGCTTACCTATCTTACAGAGCTCTTGCTTGTTTTTTTTTTTAATCCATTTATAAAGAAGTCAAGCAAGAGTCTGTCTTTTTGAGAAATATTTATTCATTGAGAAATACTGTATGATGACATTGGTGGCCCCGAGGTGACCCCTCACTAAGTGTTCAGTCCTAGAGGTGTTTCAATTACCTATTGCTGTGTAACAAATCACCCCAAAACTTAGTGGCTTAAAATGACAAGAGTTACTTCTCACAATGTGGGGGGCTAGCTGGGCAGTCTCTGCTGGACTTGCTGGAGGGTCTGCTGGGGACAGCGGGCATCTCTCCCTCGTGGCCTTTCTCCTTGAGGAAGCTAGACTGGGTGCTTCACATGGCTGTCTTAGGGTTCCCAGAGGGCGGAATGGAAACCACAGAGACTGTTTTGGCCTGGGCTCAGAAATCCTACACCAGCATGTTCACTTCATTTTGTTGGTCAAAGCAAGTCGTGAGGCCCACAGTGATTTCAGTAATGAAAGTGTTATGAAAGACAAACAGCTAAGAGAGAGAATAGGAGAGGAAGGGGGGAGCTGCTTGTACAGATTGGTTGGGGTTGACTTTGGACTGAGAAAGAACCAGGGAAAGGCGTTCCAGGCAGAGGAAGGTCTTGAGGTGGGAAAGCACTTCTTTGCGGGCTTAAGAGCGTCCTGACTTGCTCATGCCCTCTAGGCATGGACAGGCTCATGCCTAGAGGGTTAAGTGACGCAGTCTGGGTGAATCCCCCGCAAAGCCATGTACAGCATGTGGTTGAGCTGAATTTACATTTGTTTCTTTTCTTCTAAAAAAATGTGAGTTAGAAGTATGTTTAATTCAAGATTGTCATTAGGCCCTGGCCAGGTAGCTCAGTTGGTTAGAGTATCATCTTGATATACAGGGTTGTAGGTTCCATCCCCCGTCAGAGCACAGTAAGAATCAACCAATGATACATGAATAAGTGGAATGACAAATTGATGTTTCTCTCTCTTTCTGAAAATCAATAAATAAAAATTCAATGAAAAGAATGTCATTAGCTGGGAATCTATTAAATTGAAGTTTTTTACTCTACAAAGCTCAGAGTTGGGGTGAGGGGAAGCATTTTCACAAGAGTAGATGTTAAGCCTTTTCAAAAGATGTTTTGCAAACTAATGCTCACCCTGGATGTCTTAGTGGCATCTCTGACTTTTCCTGAATATTTGTTTTATTTCCCTTTCAGGTGTCATCTTCAGAGTTAAGGATGTCTATAAGCCATAGATGTATCATAATCTGTGTTTTCATGATGGAAACCTGGGGGGAGGGAGAAACTGACGAAGGGTTGGGGAGACCCCTCGAAAGTCTCTTCTCCTTCACAGGGTGTGATTGTAACTTGGAAGGAGTTCTGCCCGAAATATGTGATGACCGTGGAAGATGCTTGTGCCGCCCTGGGGTTGAGGGCCCTCAGTGTGATGCCTGTCGCTTGGGTTTCTACTCATTCCCTATTTGCCAAGGTAAGTGGGCAACACTGCATGGTGATCATCAGTCCCCGAAGATAAACTTCCTCCTAAGGAAATGTAGAGACTGTTTCTGGCACAGCTGTGTGGCCTGCTGTTTAATAAATAAGCCCTTGCCTTAGATATGTGCATCATATGGGACCGTCCTCCTCCTTGGGCCATGTCACCTCTCTCCTGTTTTCCAGCCCTCCCCTGCCTCTTCCCTGGTGGTCAGACACATGGGCTTCGGAGTCAGCTGCCTGTGTGCGTGCGAACCCTGGCTCTGGAGAGAAGGTGGTATCTGAGCAGTATTTCAGAACCTGATAGGTAGATAAGGGGAGGAGGCAGGGCACTCCAGGGAATGGGACAGCATACACAAACCCACAGACTCCTCCCTCCCCACTGGTGTGTACCAGTCCTGGTGAGCGTGACTGAAGGGGACAGAGGGCAGGAGTAGGAGGTGCCTGGCACAGTCCGCAGAGCAAAACAGGTGTGCTGTAAATGATGGGTGAAGGAGCAAATGTCTGAGTCAATTTGTCAAAGTCCTTCTCCCTTGTCTCCTTCGCACTGCCTGCCACTGTTCTTCCCCCAGCGGTTGATGTTGGGAAGGGAAGGAGGAAGAAGAGAAGGTTATCAGTCAGGGCTCAGGGCAGGAACTTTACACCTCTGCAGGTATTATACACACACAGACAGGGGCTTGCTATAAATAATCAGGTGCTAACCCATCTGCCCAGGAAGCCGGACAGGGCACAGCTGCAGAGACACTCAACAAGCCAGCCAAACACACAAGAAGGCAGCCTCTGCCTTACTTCCCTCCATCTCTAATCTCATTCAAGTACTTCTTAATTGCAAAACCCGTTGGATTCCAGTCATCCAGAAGAGCCTGGAAAGTACTATTTCTCGTTTCCTAGCCTCTGGACACAGGAAGAGGTTAGCACTGCTGTTGAGCATCCACAAGGTCAGCACAATCAGCCACAATAAGGAGCTGTGTGTGTGAGACGGCAGCAGGAAGAAGCTTCCCCAAAGCTGGAGGACAGGGTGGCCAAGAGCAAGGTTTGCACTGGCTGTCAACTTGGGCAACTGACTTAATCCCTCGGTTCCTCAGTTTCCAAATAATAGCACCTGCCCTGTAGTGTGTCGTGCAGGTTACACATATGCACTGACAAGTAAAGTTCTCAGAGTCGGGGAGTCCTCACTTGTATGGCAGCTATTATTCCTTAACCCTCCTTCTTCTGCCCATTTTACCCTCTGCGTCATTTTAAGAGCCCCAGTCCCAGTTATCTCTCTGCATAGATGTCTGCATGCCACACGCCAAGCCCCTCCTTTTCCTCCTGGCCCCTTGGCACACCCTGTCTATGGACCTCTATCCTCTGCCCCACTTCTCAGCCTTCGCCTCTCTGGGACAACAGAAACTCGCAGAAGTTTCTGAACAGAGATTTGGTCACCTAGCAGGGGGAGGATGAGGACAGAAAGGGGGAGTCTTGTCTTCTTGTTCCTTGGCTTCAGAATTGACTTCCAGCCAAGATGGAGGCATAGGTGGATACACTGTGCTTCCTAGCACAACCAAAAGAAGCACACCAGCAAATTTAAAAACAAAAACAACCAGAACTGCCAGAAAACGGAACTGTATGGAAGTCTGACAACCAAGGAGTTAAAGAAGAAACATTCATCCAGGCTGGTGGGAGGGGCAGAGATGGGCTGCCGGGGCAGAGAGGACTTGCAGCAAGGCAGCAGAAGGAGGACTGGAGTGGGCAGTCCCACATTCACGTGTGGCTAGACCGGGAGACACAATTGGGGAGTGAGACAGACCATGCAACCCAGGGTTCCAGCACAGGGAAATAGAGCCTCAAAACCTCTGATTGAAAAAAACCTGTGGGGATTGAGGTGGCAGGAGAAACTCCCCTCCTCACAGGAGAGTTCGTTGGAGAGACCCACCCACCCGGGAATCAGAACCAGAAGGGCCCAATTTGCTTATGGTAGTGGTGGAGGGGACTGGAAGCTGGCAGAGAGACGAGTGGGCCTCATTGTTCCCTCTCGAACCTTTCCCCCACATACAGCGCTGCAAAGCAGCAACTTGGGTTGCCTCACCCTGGTGAACAGCTAAGGCTCTGCCCCTTACTATGTAACAGGTGTGCTGAGACAAAAAAAAAAGGCCCAAATAAAAGAATAGATCAAAGTCCTGGAAAATATACAACTAAGCAACAAAGAGATAGCTAACCTATCAGGTGCACAGTTCAAAACACTGGTAATCAGGATGCTCACAGAATTGGTTGAATATGGTCACAAAATAGAAGAAAAAGTGAAGGCTATGAAAAGTGAAATAAAGGGAAGCAACAGTGAAGGGAAGGAAACTGGGACTCAAATCAACAATTTGGAGAAGAAAGGAATAAACATTCAACCAGAACAGGATGAAGAAACAAGAATTCAGAAAAATGATAGCCTTAGGAACCTCCAGGACAACTTTAAACATTCCAACATCCAAATCATAGGGATACCGGAAGAAGGGGAAGAGCAAGAAATTGAAAATTTATTTGAAAAAATAATGAAGGAGAACTTCCCTAATCTGGCAAAGGAAATAGACTTCCAGGAAGTTCAGGAAGCTCAGACAAATTCACGGGGTAGATTAACAGTTGCTTCAGGCTGGGGTGGGGGTGGGTGACAGACAAGTGGGCATGGGGATCGACTGCAGTGGACGTGGGCTTCTTTGGGGGGACAAAAGTGTTTTTAAAATTAGATTGTGCGCTGATGGTTGCACAACCCTGTGACTATATCTTTTAAAAATATGGAATCATACATTTTAAATGAATGAGTTATATAGTACAGGAATTATATCAACAAACTGGTTTAAGAAACAAACACTGCAGAAGAGGGGAAAAATTAAAGTAGGGTGCTTCCTCTGTAGACGTATCCGTCCATCTCTGTGTAAGTTTGACCCCCACCTCTCCTGGCATCTTTCACAACAGTGATAAAACAACATGCTTTAGAATTTTAGAGTTAAAAGTAATTAAAATTACTTATTTCACAGCAACTGTTCAGAGACCCAAGAGAAAAAGTGGAGGCTACATCGTTGCAGGGCAAGGAGCAGCACTGGTTTTCTTGACTCCCAGCCTGGTTTACTGCAGGGATTGTGTTCTCCTCCCTAAAGGCCCTCAGCACATCAAAAAGCCTGAGCACTTGCCTCCACGCCGAGTTTTACAAACTGCAGGTCACTTCCAGTATTGGATGGGGCAATAAATTAGTGGGTATAGACCGGCATTAAAGTGAAATAGAACAGACTAGAAACTATTAGGGTGCAACACAAGTCGTGATGGAAAGAGATGTTTTGTGGAGTTCTTATTCATGGTTTTTTATAAATAGCTATAAATACTTTTTTCTCTCTCTTTCCCTCCACCTCTGTGTGTGCATGTGTGTGTTTATTGAGTTGCAGTATAAAGTGTATTTCTCGGTGTGGGTGTGGTTAAAAAGTTTGACAGCTACTATGTTAAACAATCTAGAGGAATTGGTCTGTGGTTCTGAGAAGTTTGTCATTTTTATTTTATTCTGCTCCTTGGCCTTGTGGCTTCAGACTTTCAAATAGTTATAGCCTGAAGTTAGGGAGCATTTGGGTGCATTTAGTATCTTTCTTTGCCCTGGAAACTGTTGATCAGTAAATTCCAGCAATAACCTGATAAACCTAAATTTGCCTGAAGATAGTCCTATGACGTGTACACAGGACTAATTGCTTCTCAGACCTGTTCAAGAGGTGAAAACCCGCTGTTTTATTTTTACACATGATCACTAGGGCAGGGCGAGGAACTAGTGTGAGATGCATTCCTGGTTTTATCTTCAAGCCTAATCTTGTCTTGACTCTGCTGCCTTCAACCCAGCCAGAGGGAGGGAGGGTGTACAAGCCACTGTCCCGCTGTCTTTACACCCCTGACTCAAGGGCATGGGGACCCAGTGTGACCTTAGTGACCAGCTACCTAGAAATGGAAGTGGCAGCTGGTTACCTTTTTAAAACCTTTGAACTTGATAAGTAAATTCAGTTTGGGGTTGTTTGCAGGGAGGAAGGGCAGAACTAACAAGATAATTGGGATTTTGCAAATGTCTGTGATAATTTGCCTTTTCATTGGGGTCAGTCTTTCAAATGAGAATCCTCTCAGCTTCTTGATATGAATATCAAAGAAAACCTTTCTTACACTTAAAACAAATTCAAAGGAAATGTTTTTAAAACTACCATGTCACTCCTTTTAAAAATGTTTAAATTGCAGAATTAGCCCTAAACTATGATAGAAAATTCTAAGAGCAAAGGAAATACCTGGAGGTGTGTTTCTTAACATTGTAGACGTTCACACCCAAAGTAATGGGGAAAGGTTAGAGAATGGGGGAGAGAGATTCTGTGCTGCCAACCCTTCCCACGAGGAGAGTGGCTGCTTACCCTGCACCTCAGACCTTTTGTGCTTCAAGCAGGACAGAGGTGCCTGGGGCCAGGCTTCGGCTTAGAAAACCGGAAGGCTGAGAACTGGGTGGCTCTTGTGTGGTGTCCGGGCAGGGAGGGTTTTGCTGTGCTGAGCATGGCCTGGGGCACGGGTGTTTCCACAGCCTGCTGTGGGAGAGGCTGGGTGGGGTGTCTTGGGTGCTGTCTCCCTAGAGGCACCAGGAGACCTTGCCCAATAAAACTGACATTCCAGGTCAGGTCACGTGCCTAGGTTGCAGGCAGGTCCCCAGTGGGGCACGTGCAACCAATTGATGTTTCTCACCCTCTTTTTCTCTCTCCCCTCCCCTCTCTCTAAAAATAAATAAATAAAATCTTTTAAAAAGATAGTATATTGATAGAAAATTTGAGGTTCAGCAAGGCTCTACAGATCAGGAAAAAGCTGCCAGTTTTCAAGAGGAGGGAGCGGGCCCTGGGGGCCCAGGGAGACAGAGGGACTATGGGCAGGAGCCTGGGTAGTGGTTTCGGCAGGAAGGAATGGGCAAGGCAGCATGAGCAGGCTTAGGACTGGCCAGCTGAATAATTTAGTGGGTGCTGGGGCCCAGGGGTTGTGCCTAGTTGTCTGGCACTTGGCTCTGGATGATCAGGGCCAGCGGGTTAGTGGCCCCAGTGAGGGAGCTAGTAGAGGAAGGAGGTGGGGTCTGAACTGGTTGGTTCGCATTTGGAATGTGCACTCTCTGGGCACTCCAGGACCTGGGTAACCCAGGAAGGGGCAGCCCCTCCGGAGTCAGCAAGGCCCCTGAGATAACAAAGCATCAGAAGACAGAAAATAGAAGACTTGGTTACTCTATTACCCAGGGCTGAGAAACTGAGCTGAGGAAAGTCACAGGGGCAACAGGAAAAGAGAGGCACCTGTCACTGGGGGCAGGGGGTGTCAGGAGAGAGCACCCCAGTAGGAGACTCAGCTTCAGATGTCTTCAGGGCTGGTCCAAGAACACAATCCTTTCCCTTCTCTCTTCTTCCAGGGCCCTCCACCCCACCCCACCCCACCCCCACTCTGGGACAATGTGAGGTTGAAGCCGACAGTGTAGAAAGGATGCCCACTCCCTTACCACCACCACTGCCACCACCACCTCTTCCCACTGGGGGCTTTTGTCTGGAATCAGGTCTGAGCTGGGGGAGGGGAGATTTGACCTTGTACTGAGTTTATATTGTTCTCTTCCTGAGACTGTGCTGAAAAGCCCTAGAATTTACTGCAGGTTCCATCAGGGTGCAGGGGAACAATCACCCACACTGAATAAGGTTGAAAAGGGCCATAGGATTCAGATTATAGCAGGAGTTTGTTCAATACGCCAGTTCTAAAACACTCAGTTGCATCCCCATGTGGCCTAATTTACCACAGTTTCCTTAGAAGGACGCCATGGTGCTAATTGGTTTCTAGGAACTGTGACCATCTTGAATGCTCTGCTTATTTAAACACAGATTTCTATAACAAATCCCAAGCTTTAACCATTTTTTTTTCAGAGAAAAAAAATCCCCGTTTGTAAATGTGTGCTATAATTCTTTAAACCGCGGAGTGTTATCATTATGCAGAGCTGGAATGTGGGTATCTGGCTCATGTGTCTTGGGCAGAAGTGAGAACCAAACAGTAACAGCCCCCAGTCCCTCTGGCCTCTGTAAAGTCGAAAAGCACACCAAAAAGATGTGTGTTTCACAACTAAATGAACCCATAGGCCCGCTCTCAGATTGCTCCCTTAAAAAAAAGAAAATTGTACTAAGTTTGGTTATGTGTTTTCCAAGCCAAACCCAGGGAGAAATAGCAACATAAAATGAGAAAGGAGGGGGAGTTATCAAGGCAAGACAGTACGGTGAGGGGGGAATGGGCAAGCAGACGTGAAAGTTAGGGAGGGCAGCAGTCTGAGGCCCCTTAGTGAAGGGCAAGTAATCCGCCCAGCTCAAGAAGGTGCTAATAGGGAAGGCAGTCACTATTAGAATAAGTAAATGAGCCATGTAATGATGGCTCTGGAACTAGTTAAATTAAGTCTAAATACCTGTTTCAGAAGGCAGGAAGGTATATAGCACATTTCAGTAAGAGTACTATTTGGTAAGTATTTGGTACTATTTTTTAAAAGAGAACATTTTGGTGGTTAAAAAGTTGGTTAAGATCTACAGGTTCATGGGACAGAAAATGACCTAAACTGGTTTAAGGCAAAAATAATTTATTGGATGTAATGGAACAGTTCAGCTTGTTTGGTTTCAGGAACAGATTGATCCAGAGGCTCAAAAGAGAGTGGTCAGTCCGTTTTTCTCCACTGTTAACTCTGATATTGTATACATGTATACATTGGCTTTATTCTTAGGCCTCAGGTGGTGGTAAAAAAGTAGCCAACAGTTCTTAGGCATACATTGGTATGGACTGAATTATGCCTTCTTGAGATTCGTAAGTTAAAAGTCCAGATTCTCAATGTGAATGCATTTGGAGTAAGGAAGAAATTAAGGTTAAATGAGCAGTGACCTGACAGGATTAGTGTCCTTATGATTATCCTTCCAGGTAGCTTTGTGCTCCCTCCCTCCCCCTCCTACCTCTCTATTGCTCTCTGCTCCGCTCCCACGTGAGGACGGACGCAGAAGAAAGCCAGGAAGAGAGTTCTCACCAGGAACTGAACTGGCCAGTATCTTATCCGGGACTTCTGAACCCCTCTCCAACTGTGAGAAAATAAACGCCTGTTGTTGAAGCCACCAGTGTGCACTATTTCGTTACGGCTGCTTCAGCAGCCTGATACCGTCCTGCTGGGTGCGAGTCTAGCGGAAGGGAGTATGCGTTCCTCACGGGCGGTTCTGGCTGTGGTTGGATCACATGCTCCTGAATCAAACCGTGGGCCCTGGACTCCAGTGCTCTGACAGCCAAGCCTGAGTCTCCCCACATCCGGGAACTTGAGAGTGGAGCCAGCATTGTCTGAACAGAGTGGATGGAGCAAGGGGGAGAGCGGTTCCCCCACAGCAAAATTAGGGTGCCACAACCAAAAAGCAGCAGCAAAACTGCGTGTCAGTGAAATCCTCGGCATTCTGAAAAATTTTAGTTCTCCAAAGTGACCAGTCCTATGAGAGATGAGGAAAGCCTCTGAGATGTAAGTGTAGCATTGTTCTTCCTAAAGAGATGACCCTTGGCCTGAGAAGCTCTTTAATGGGTTGCTGTGCATGCAGGTCATGCACTGTTCCCAGTGCTAAGTGATTGGAGTCCAGATTTTTAAACAATAGGACTTTAACATCTCATTTGTATTTTTGGTTAGAGTTAGTTTAGACCTCTGCTTCCAAAGGTCTCCCAAAGCCATCTGACCTCTCTGGTCGGAAGGTGGACAAGGGAACAAGGAAGCATGAGCGGCAGGAGCTATGCTCACAGCACTGCAAGAGGGGCTAGAGGAGGGGCAGCCGGCACTCTCGGCTCCTGGGGTGAATGTGTGGGGTCAGCCCCTGCTGGGTTCCATTCAAGTGGAGGGAAAGGCTCACTGGGTAGGGCAGAGAGAGTGCAGGTACATTGTGCACCCTACTTTCACTCTCCCTTTCACTTTCCACCTGTTCCTAAGCTCCACCCAAAGTGTGGATGCAGGAGGGAGAAAGCATGGCTCAGGTTTTGGAATTCAGTGGGCATCAGTTCACCTCACATCTGGTGTTTCTGGGCATCACTAAGCACACCCAGCCTTGGGGAAGCCCCCCACCACCTTAGAGCTGTTTTCTGAGTTTTGCAAGAAACACACAGTCTGCCTTACTCCTGGCACGGTTGAAGGAATAACCACACAGTTTGTTGTTTCAAATTCGAACTGTCGGGTTCCAGAGGAATGTGGGATGCTCCAACATCTGTCTATGATGGTCTCACTTCTCTTACTCGCGCCTTTCTCTAACAGCTTTTGTGATCATTTAAAGTTGTTTCCTTGTGGGGTGGCTTTGAAGCTAGTGGCTGAAGCTCACACTCACTGAAATCTGAACTTGATCTAGCATCAAGGTCTGATCTAACATTTTAGTTTATGATCTTTTCCGTTGCAGTGGATTGCTATTGAATTTTAGAGTCAAATCAATATGACTCCAAATGCTACATCACATGATTCAGTATATTCTAGCCAAAAAAAAAAAAAAAAAAGACATGTTCTTATGGCTCTGCTCTGTATTGCTTTAAAGATTTTTTTAAATCTTCGAGGAAAGGAATTTTTTTTAGGAATTTTAAAACCTTTCTAAGTTGTTCGTGCCAGATGCAGTCCTGCATTCGTGTTTTGCTTTATCTTGATTTATTCCAGACTTCTCTTAGCACTAGGCCATATTCTGCCATTTTAATTTTGACTCACTCCCATGCTTTGTACTTTCTTATAGGTGTAAAATATGGGGCCACATAGGAGAATTGTCTACATGTACCTGTAATTTGTAATTATGTTGATGTCTGGTTCAGCTCTTTATTGTCAACCATGGAATGCAACTGCGACTCTAGGTTAACTTTGTCATTCAGGGGGTTGACTCTTCCCTTTTCTCCTTCCCATGCCACCCTGTCTTTTCCTTCTCCTCACCCCTCATTCCTGGCTTCCTCTCCTTTGTCTTTTTTTTTTCCCCTCCCTCTTCTCCCCTTCCCTTGCCTCTCCACTGGTGCAGTTGGCTAGAACAGAGGCTCGGAGGGTGGGAACAATGGGACCTCCATGACTAGAAACAGAAGGAGGGCAAAGTGCAGCTGCCCCTAAACATCAGCCACATCAGCCCCTGACCCAGGGCCCGGAACTGTCCCTGTCAGAGTTTGCTGTGGTCTTTGATTTGTGGTGATGTGTCATTTCTTAGAAAACTCCTATAAATATGTTGCCAGTCCAAGATTAACCTATTTGTGAGCATATTCTCATGAATCAGACAAAGAGTCCAGAGAAGAGGCCAAATGCACCAGCTGATGGCGGATGGAGCTGCTGGGAGGGCTCCTGGCTGGGGAAGCTCCCGGAACAACCCTCCCAGCCTTTCCGAGGAAGCACATCAGACCTGGAGAGCTGGGTGTGGGGCACATCTGAGGCCAAATTCTGTGCAGTTTTGCCTTGAACTGGCCCTTCACTTTCTAACTCAGCTTTTATGTAGGAGAACATTGAGGTGGTTGGTTGGAAGAAGCCTTAGGATTTTCTGTAGATTGAATCTGCCCTAAGTCCATTATCCAGAGGTAGATGGTGCTAAGTATCATGACACTGACTGTTGGCTTTGTGGCTTTGACTGGAGAATGTGCCTGCCTGCTTTTCCAATGGAAGGACACACTGCAAAATCATGGGCAATCAGAGCATCCCTGACACAATGAGGAGCTCTGTTTACCTTGTAATTCACTTGTTGATGGATGGAGAAGAGAATGGTGTTACTCATGGCAATACTTATTTCCTAGCAGCATTGCAAGATTCAGTGAGAGAACACCTACGAAGAACCTATATGGGCTGGACTGGTAGAAGGATTTCAACTGTTGTTTATTCTTTCATTTAACAAATATCCATTTGGCATGCACAAGGGAACAGGACTGTGCTCGATGCTGGAAGACATTGGGGAACAGCACAGACAAGCTCCCTGACACCATGGACCTTTTCATCATTATTTTCAAGTACTTTTGGGGAATATCTTAAATCAGAAACAATTGAGTAGATGAGTAGGAAAATACTCCAGAAACTTCAAAGGGCTTGCACCAAAACAAAGAGCAGAGTTAAAATATTTGTAAAGCCTTATAGTATTTCCAAGAGTGAGAAGAGCCGCCAGCATTGGGGTTTGGAAGCTCTCACTGACAGATGGGTTGAAGTGAGGAGGGCGATGACAGATTGAGCAATTCACAGTTTAGAGCAATGAACCTGCATTTAAGGCTGGGTCTTTGTTTCCAGTTGTGGAGTGTAACTGCATCTCCTGGACAACCCCTGAGGCCCTAGGGGGTTAATGTAGATGGCACCCACATTGTTCCGGCCAGAGCTGCCATAATGGTGCTCTGGATCCCTGTAGCTCTGCTCTGCCCAGTGAGTGCTTTTCTCTCTGCATTCACTTTCCTTCAGGGTAGAAACAGCAGACAGAGCTTGTATTAGTCAGGCTTCTCAAGAAAAAGCAGAACCAATAGAATGTGTGTGAGTGTGTGTATCTCTGAGTGCATAATACAGAGTTACTTTAAGGAATTGGCTCACGTGACTGTGGGAGCTGGAAGTCCAAAGCCTGCAAGCAGATCAGCCGGCTGCAGATCCAGGGGAGAGGTGATGTTGCCACTCGAGTCCCAAGGCAGTTCGGAGGAAGAGTTCCTTCCTCCTCTGGGACCTCAGTCTTTTCTTCTAACTTCTTCTTCTTCTTGCCTTCAGCTGATTGGATGAGGCCCACCCATGTGGTGGAGGGTAATGGGCTTTACTCAAGGTCAACTGATTTAAATGTTAATCACATTTTTAAACAAAACACCTTTGCAATAACATTTAGACTGATGTTGGCCAACCATTGGAGTCCCTGTAGCCCAGGCAATTAACACATAAAATTAACCATCCAAGAACATTTCCTGGGTAAATTGTCCCCTGGTAAGCACAGGCCTGGTGGAGCGTGGAGCCATGGGAGAACGCTGACCCAGCCGGCAGCAGGAGATCTGAGGCCTGTGCTGCTGTCTGCCGAGGGCCGACCGACTTTCCTCATCTCCCTTATAGTGTCTTGGTGCGGGGAGGGGCGGGGAGGTTGCGTCATACAGTGTCAATAATTCTCTAGCCCCTCTTCTGGATTTTTAGGTCCCCGAGATCAGGGATGTGTGCTTTTCATATTTACCTCTACCCCAACACCTAGCTATGGCGCTGACAAACAGTACGCATTTAATCCAAGTCTGCTGGAGAGGTGAATAGAAAATAGGGTGGCGTGGATGGGCCTGCCACTACATAACTGTGCCTCTCTGAATGAGACGCCTAGTCCACTGAAGTCCCAGGTGATTGGCAAATGAGAAAACTGGGGAGTCTGGGCCAAGCCCCATCAAAGAGAGGGAAAGTGGCCTGGTCTCATCGTCAGGGGAGCTCTGGGCTCCCAGGCTTGGTGATGTGGGGCTGGACACACCCTGAAGACACTTGCAAATAAATCACCGGAATGTACAGTTTACCTCGTGAATCTTTCTTTTCTTCCCCAAGACCTCAACAGGTGTGGAATCTTTGAAACCTTGCAAACAAGGTTGTGGTTTTTTGTGGGGTTTTTTGACTGCATGCCCTGAATATGAATTTGGAAGTCAGGTATACTAACCCACTGATCCCATTAATGCAGCCTGGGGTCATGCACGGAGCACCTCCCTGAGCACCGGGCACTGAGTCGTCACAGTAACAATGGTAACAAGAGTGAACACGTACTGAGCACTTCCTTTACACCAAGCTCCATGCTCAGTGCTTTTCATGCCTTGAAACTGGTGATTCTCTAATGACCTCATGACATGGTACTGTCATCAGCTCCAGTTTACAGAAGAGGAAACTGAGGCTTAGAGGGGCTGAGCCGCTTGCTCATGATTGCACAGCTAAGTGGCAGAGCTGGTACTTGAATCCAGATGTGTCTGCCCCAGAGACTAAAACCCATAGCTACAGACTAATTGGTGACTTTGGAACTGTCACTTAGTTTCTGAACTTCATTATATAACAGTAGAAATCAACAAGGCAATCTCTCAGTTCCTTCCTGTTCTTAAGATGGGAAACTGTCCTGCTCAGGAAATCAGTGGGTCATCTCCCCTGCTCTCCCCTCTGCAGGAAGGAGCAGGGTCCTTGCAGTGAGAATGGGAGTGAAGCTGAGTAACTGCAGCCCTGTGGGGGGTTAGCTGCATAGACTAACCCGACCCAGGAGCCCGACCCAGGGCAAAGGGAGCAGAGAGCGGAGCAGCCAGAGTCTGTTTTCTCCATCCACATATGTTTAGTTCCCCTTCGTGAGGTGGGAGAGAGGAAACTGGGATTCCTTTCCCATCCATTCCCAACCCTGCCTGTGTAACTTTTCCTGTGATTATTCAACTACACTAGACCTTAAGAAATCAGGTGTGGAGAGAGGTGGACAGGGAAAAAAGGGGGGACAGTTAGAGGCTGATCTGGATTGGAATGGTTTACACTTGATCCCTGGTGGGGTGTGGAATTAATGTGTCCCCTCCAGTGAGTCACACCCCCATCAGTTGTTCCCTTCTTCCTTCTCTGACGAGCACCAGTTACTACATGCAGGAGGAATTTACCAACCCTCATCCACAACCAGCAATTTTGCTGAATATGAAGTTGACAATAGCAAAAACAAAACTCATGCGCATCATTGAGTTCTCACTATGAGACAAACATTGTCCCAGCTCTTTTAGGTATGATCTTATTTAATGCTGTCAAGCAGGCACTAGGACTATTCCCACTTAAGGAAGAGGAAACTGAGGTGTAGGGCATTTGGCCAGATTGTTTCAGGTTCCAGGTCTACAAAGTGGTGAAGCTGGAACTTGCATTTGGGTCTTTCCAGCCCCACCCCCATTCTTATCCAGGTCCATACCTCACCACCCCATGTCTGACAGAGGTCTTTTCATCCAGCCTGCCAGTGTTCAGCCCTTGGCTCCTACCGGATGCCCTGCAACCCAGTGACTGGACAGTGCGAATGCAAGCCGGGGATCACAGGACGGCAGTGTGACAGGTGTCTCTCAGGAGCCTATGATTTTCCCCACTGCCAAGGTAGGGAAGACATCTGAATGTTGCCAGGGGTGGGCAGGGGTCCTCTCTGAAGGGTGTGCAGACAGCCTCACAGAGTAGCGTGCAAATCCCACAGACCCAGCACTGGTTGCATCTATGTTTGACACTAATCTGCTTGGTTATCAAAAATGCAAATACATTTTCAGATATGCATTCTCTAGGTAATCAAAAAATGATTGATTCCTAAAATTTAAAACATTCCCATGTGTTATAAATATGTGTTTCTTGATTCACGTGTTAACTGTGTGGTGAAGATGGCCCCTTTTAGCGAAGCCCAGCATTCCTTTCCCCCTTTGCCAAGGCATCCCAGCTTCTCCTTGGGTCCGAGCTGTGGCACTGATGTTGGCTGCTTTGTATCACCCCAGGGGTGCTCCAACAGGTCCTCTTGTGGGCAGGCTGAGCAGGACCTTTGCTGGGTTTCTGGCCCTCTCTCTTTGCCCACCACTGGCCTCCTGGGGAACTCTGTCATCACACGTCAGCACGGGTGTGAGGAGCAGGGGCTGGGGTGAACCAGAGTCTATTTGGTTTGGAAAGAGTGAGCCAAGGAGGAAACATTGCTGTGAGTTGTCGATATTCATCCCTCGATTGATGAGAGATTGAGAGTCTGCGTGCTCTGGGGTCCAGGTCACAGACATAAGGGGCTCCATCTTACGGAGCATACGATGCTCCACGGACATGAGATGCAATCTCACTGTGCTCCAGGTGTTTGCAGCCTCCAGGTGTAAGTAGCTTCTGACTGTGGCTTTCAGAGGGCAGTGGAAAAGTGTTTGTGAAAGGCTGAATTAGACTTCCCATCAAGAGGACGTGGTTTTCTCAGACCCCTTCTGGCTCCTGATAGTGCTTGGAGCTCTGCATTCAAAGACATCTGAAGACAGGGCCATGGCTCAAACTGGGCTCTTTAGAACCTTACTCACCAAAATCCTCAAGAGACGGGGTTTTTTTTTCTGGTGGAAATTGTAGCCAGCAGTCATAGGGCACTGCTTGCCTTTGAGAAGGCCTGGAGGTCCCCAGCGGGCAAGGCTGTCTGGGGCCCGGAGTGGAAGGGGGTGGTCTGGGAAGTGTGTGTCAGCGGGCACTGGGGCTGGGCAGCTGGGATGATTTCTTCAGGGCTAGGCAGCAACATTGGTCAGATGGGGAGGAACCGAAGCTAGAAAACTGCAAGGAGTGGGAAGGTTGTATTGACTATTACAGAAGAAGGTGAGGAGAAAAGAAAAGGAGGGAGGAAAAAAGGGAGAGAGAGAAAAATTGATTTTTTGGTTCACAGGCTGGCCCCCAATCCACTGAGCCACAGCAGCCAGGCCTTCTGATGCTGTATAATAGACTGAGAGACTGCAAGCTCCCAACTGATTGAAGAGAGATTATATTGGACTTGTAATATTATACTGACTAAAGCAGCAAAACAAACTATTTTTAGAAATAATTGTAGAACAGGTGAGGAACAAGGGAATTGTGTGATACTTAGAGATTTAGGTTTTGGTTAACTAAAAAATGTGCTTAACAGATTCTGGAACTTTTTAACTGGACACTTAAAAAGTCTCAGTACAATATTGCCCTCTTCTGGACAATCTTAAAGATGCTCAAAATTTTATTATTTTTTCTCCCCCAGTCTCCTCCTATGTCACCAGTTAGAAATGAACGTTTATAAATTTTGGATATTAACCCTTATCCGGTGTATTACTGGTGAATATCTTCTCCCATTAAGTAGGTTGTCTTTTCATTTTGTTGGCCGTTTCCTTTGCTGTGCAAAAACTTTTTAGTTTGATGTAGTCCCATTTATTTATTTTTTCTTCCGTTTCTGTTGTCCAAGGAGATAGAAGAATATATTGCTACAAGAAGTATCAAAGACTGTAGTGCTCATGTTTTCTTTCAGGAGTTTTATGGTGTCAAGCCTTACATTTAACTCTTAGTTCATTTTGAGTTTATTTTTGTATATGGTATAAGAAGGTAGGCTAGTTTTATTTTTTGCATTTATTGGTCCAATTTTCCCAACACTATTTATTGAAGAGACTATGTTTACCCCATTGTATGTTCTTGCTTCATTTGTTGAGTATTAATTGATAATATAGTCATAGTTTTATTTCTGGGCTCTATTCTGTTTCATTGATCTACATGCCTGTTCATATGCCAGTACCATGTTGTTCTGATAAGTATAGACTTGTAGTATAGTTTGATATCATATAGGATGATACCTTCAGCCTTGTTCTACTTTATCAAGATTGGTGCAGCTATTCAGGGTCCTTTGAACCCTAGGTTCATTGCAGCATTATTTACAATAGCCAAGATATGGACAGAATGCAAGTACCCATCAGTAGAAAATGCATAAAGAAGTTGTGGTGCATATGTACAATGGAATATTACTTGGCCATAAAAAATAAGAAAATCTTGTCACATGCAAAACCCTGGATGGACCTAGAGGGTATTATGGTAAGTAAAACAAGTCAGTCAGAGAAAGACAAATACCTTATGATTTCACTTACATGTGGAATCTAAAGAACAATATAAATGAACAAACAAAATAGAAACAGAGTCATAGATACAGAGAACAGATGGATGGTAGCCAAGGGTGGAAGGTACTGGGTGCAAAAGGTAAAGGGTACTGAGAAGCACAAAGCTGTAGTTATAAAACAGTCATACGATGTAAAGTGCAGCACAGAGAATATAGTCAATGATATTGTGATAACTGTGTGTGGTGCTGGGTGGGTACTGGGAATGTTGGGGGTGCATTTTGTAAAGTAAATGCGTGTCTAATCACTATGCTGTACACCTGAAATCAATACAAAATAATATTGAAAGTAAACTGTAATAAAAAGTAAAATTAAAAAATGAACTTTTAGTAGTGGGAAGGGATTAGAGTTGTTCAGTGGTAAAGGGGGTGATTTAGGAATTAAGAGCATAAAGGTTATTTGGGGACTCTTTTTCTGAATTACATGCAATGTCCTCCTTGTCACCCATATATCAAAAAATATAAATGTCGACACACTATTTTTATCTTTTTATTTTTTAAAATATATTTTATTGATTATGCTATTACAGTTGTCCCATTTCCCCCTTCATTCCCCTCTACCCTGCACACCTCCTCCCACCCACATCCCCCCCTTTAGTTCATGTCCATGTGTCATGAGTTCTTTAGCTTCTACATTTCCCAAACTATTCTTGCCCTCCCCCTGTCTATTTTCTACCTACCATCTATGCTACTTATTCTCTGTACCTTTTCCCCCTCTCACCTCCTCCCACTCCCCTGTTCCTAACCCTCCATGTGATCTCCATTTCTGTGCTTCTGTTCCTGTTCTAGTTGATTGCTTAGTTTGTTTTTGTTTTAGGTGTTGTTGTTCATAATTGTGAATTTGCTGTCCTTTTACTATACATGTTTTTTATCTTCTTTTTCTTAGATAAGTCCCTTTAACATTTCATATAATAAGGGCTTGGTGATGATGAACTCCTTTAACTTGAGCTTATCTGAGAAGCACTTTATCTGCCCTTCCATTCTAAATGAAAGATTTGCTGGATAGAGCAATCTTGAATGTAGGTCCTTGCCTTTCATGACTTTGAATACTTCTTTCCAGCCCCTTCTTGCCTGTAAGGTGTCTTTTGAGAAATCAGCTGACAGTCTGATAGGAACTCCTTTGTAGGTGACCATCCCCTTATCTCTTGCTACTTCTAGGATTCTCTCCTTCATTTTTATCTTGGCTAATGTAATTATGATGTGCCTTGGTGTGTTCCCCCTTGGGTCCAACTTCTTTGGGACTCTCTGAGCTTTCTGGACTTCCTGGAAGTCTATTTCCTTTGCCAGAATGGGGAAGTTCTCCTTTATTATTTGTTCAAATAAGTTTTCTACTTGTTGCTCTTCCTCTTCTTCTTCTGGTACCCCTATAATTTGGATGTTGGAATGTTTAAAGATGTCCTGGAGGTTCCTAAGCCTCTCCTCATTTTTTTGAATTCTTATTTCTTCATCCTTTTCTGATTGTATGTTTTTTTCTTCCTACCAGTCCATTCCATTGATCTGAGACCCAGCTTTCTTTCCATCACTATTGGTTCCCTGTGCATTTTTCTTCATTTCACTTATTGTAGTCTTCATTTTTTCATCTAATTTGTGACCAAATTCAACCAGTTCTGTGAGCATCCTGATCACCAGTGTTTTGAACTGTGTATCTGATAGGTCGGCTATCTCTTGGTCGCTTAAAATTATTGGTTCTGGGGCTTTCATTTGTTCTTCTGTTTGAACCATTTTTTTTTTTGTCACATCTGTTACGTATGAGGGGCAGAGCCTTAGGTGTTCACCAGGGCCGGGTACCCCAGTCGCTGGGTTGTGATGCTGTACGTGGGGGTGGGGTCAGAGAGGGACAATGGCACTCGCTCTGCTCTCCATTGGATTTCAGTCCCTTCCACTGTTTCCCCAAGCAAACTGGGACTTTCTGGTCCCATGTGGGTGGGCTTGTGCACCCCAAGGGTCTTTCCAACGACCTCTCCTGTGAGTCTGGGAGTCTCTCCCTGTGCCTCAACCCCCCAACAGGTGTTTTCAATCAGTGCCCTGAGGCTCTATTTCCCTGGCACTGGGACCCTGGGACTGCTGGGCCAGCCAGATGCCTTGCGCGCAGTGCCTTGCTTCATAGTCGCCACCTTGCTGGGTCTGCTTCTTGCCATTCCTTAGCCGGGGTCTGCCAGCTGCTGCTTGCATGCCCAGGGTCCACCTTCTGCAGTCTTGGGTGCCCGGGATGCCTTATGCCAGTCCCTACGCTCGTTGTTCCAAGACCTTTCTCCACCCAGCAGCCCAACTTCACCCCTCCTACCGGTTTGAATGAACGTGTCTATTTTAACTCCTTGGTTGTCCGACTTCCATAGAGTTTAATTTTCTGTCAGTTCTGGTTGTTATTCTGTTTCTAAATTGTTGTTGTCCCTATCTTGGTTGTGCAAGGAGGCACAGTGTCTACCTATGCCTCCATCTTGGCCGGAAGTCTATTTTTAAAATCAAGTAAAACTTGCCTGGCTGGGTGACTCAGGTGGTTGTCGTGTCCTCCCATACACCCAAAGTTTGCAAATTTGGTCCTGGTCAGGGCACTTACCTAGGCTGCAGGTTCGATCCCAGGTTGAGGTGTGTCTGGGAGGCAACCGATCCATGTTTCTCTCTCTCTCTGAAATCTATAAACACAACCTCAAATGAGGATTGATGAAAAACGTGTTTAAAGTTCAACAACAAGTAAAACTTTTAAAACTCAAAACATGAAGACAAAGAGACAAACAAATAAGTGTTAACACCCCAGATGTTTAACGCATTTCTGGATTATGTACAGGCTCCAGCAGTTCCTGCGACCTAGCCGGTACCCTTGATTCCAGTTTGGTAAGTACAGAATTATTAAAAGGTTGCAATTCTAACTATTCTTCTGATACTTTTGCAAGACTAACACATTTGGGAGCTTCCTGAAATTAAAAGGAAACTGAAGTAAGGCCTGAGGCCAAATTGCTTAAAGAGGTCATTGCTCATTTTCAAGATGCATATGTGATGTTGTGATCTTTTTCAAAAACAAAAGAATATGGTTTGTTTAAAGTTTGAATTCTAGAGTCCTAGGTTTTAACTGTTATTGTTGGTTATTCTGAGGGTGTTGCCACCCTGGAGCCCCGCACATTGGCCTGAAAGACATTATTAAAATTAAGAAAATCAAGGCTAATTTCACGGTAAATAAAGCTGTCTGTGTACAGAGTAATTGTAACTATTTGATATTACTCCAAGATTCATTTGCTAAGCACTTTAGAAATTATCTGTCTTTTTAGCCCCTGGGCCTGGGGATGCGGGGTTGCCACACCTGGGGCACAGGGGAGAGAGGTTCTGCATCCTCCCTGTGAGTCCTTTGGTGTTTCAACGAGGCTCAACTCCTAGGTATCACATGACTTTCAGATAAACATACTTTTCTACTGATCCTCACATGTTAACTATTTTCAGGTATTTTCCTATGTGGTCCAGGCTATAATAAAATCAACAATAACAGT
Organism: Phyllostomus hastatus; assembly: GCF_019186645.2. NCBI lineage: Eukaryota > Metazoa > Chordata > Mammalia > Chiroptera > Phyllostomidae > Phyllostomus > Phyllostomus hastatus. The sequence continues at coordinate 20,360,860 of NW_025333960.1, forward strand.
GTTGTAAATCACAGTGATTTTTAATTTTTTTCTGTACTTTCCAATTTTGTTTTAACCAGAAATATGGATTGTGTGTGTACCAAATAAATGAGAAATAAAACCAGAGCAGTAAGTGGTGGACTGTTGAAATCAACCCAGTACTTTTATTTCCCTTTAATACACTTAATTTACTTTTCATCATCAAAATATGTTTCTGTGACAAGCTTTGTTCAGAATACATGTTTGAAAACATATCTTAATTCTGAGAGGTCAAATCTTGGTTTGATTTTCTTTTAAAGGGGTATTGCCAGTGCAAGCTTCATGTTGAAAGTCCTACCTGCAATATCTGTAAGCCATTATATTGGAATCTGGCCAAAGAAAACCCCACCGGATGTTCAGGTAAAGTTTCTTGTACATAATAATTTACTATGCTGGAGCTTCCTCGTAAGTTTCTTCATTTCAGTGACTAAACCCACAAAAGTGCTATTTGTTTAATCAGTTCAGTTTGTCTGAAATTTTGTATAAATGTTTTGATGTTTTTCTCCCCCTTTGGCAGAACTTCTGTCATTTTCAAAGTTTCAGCAAGAGATTTATATCCTGTTTCCATATGCATTGTGGTCTTTAGGAAGGCGGCAGCTACTTGATAAATGGTTTTTATTGGCTTGTTTTTATAATCCACTCTTTCTAGTTTAATTTTATTTTCATCTTATGCATAGACCGAAGCCAGGATAGGAATCAAAAACATCAAACTGACAGTGGCTAAGGGAGAGAATATCCTTAAGTACAGTACATTTTCATGTAAACGTATCAGCAATGACCTTGACATTAGAATCATTTAAGAATCCCATGGTGGTGCACTTTTGAGTGACTGTGGTCATAAACCAGCCATTACTCCTCGTAGGTGCTAGTATTGCTCTGGCTGTTGTGCTTCAGCAGTGCAATCTGCCTTCTGCGGAAGCATGCTAGGAAGTGACTGCCTGTGTAGTGTCGCTGGTGCGGCATGTTCCCAGTGCTGGGGAACTGTCCTTTATCTGACCGTGGTCCAGGGATGCTCTCTTATCTTCACAGAATGCCAGTGCCATGTGGCGGGAACAGTGAGCGGAATCGGAGAGTGTGGGCAGGTAACATGAGCCACTTTTTCATAGGATACCAGTAGCAATTGATTGTGGAGTTTCTGAGGGAGGGTATTAATATTAGTGCCTCTGTAAATGTACTGTGTGTGGTCATCTTTTTGGATGTTTTTAGATCCTGGCTTCATTTTGCACAGTGAGCCAGTTTTAAATCTTGAAGCTTAGCAAACTCTATAACCTTAATCCAATTTTGTCATCTGGCTCGTTCTGCAGCGAGATGGTGACTGTCACTGCAAGTCCCATGTTGGTGGTGATTCCTGTGACACATGCGAAGACGGATATTTTGCTTTGGACAAGAGCAATTACTTTGGATGTCAAGGTAAACACATTGGCAGTCCTGAGTGAAGCAAAAGTGCTGATGGACAAAGTCTGCCAGGACGACCTCTAGCGTGGATCCATTGTCTCCATGCAGACTTTCTGAGGGGACTGGATTCAAACATTTTGTCCAGGACATTGGACCGGACTTTCAGTTGACATGATTAGTGATTGAAAATGAAGTTGCTTCCACTTCTCTTCTGCCAGCATACTGTGGGTTTAATTATTAAGAAAAAATAATTGGGGTGGGGGAGTCATTGTAAATAACATCAATTCTTGGTCATTTTAAAGCTATATTTTGTATTATCAAATCAGCTTACACCAAATTTTTAGAGATTATACTGTTTTAAACAATAAAGCTGTGGGAGCAGGTCTCCATAAAGCTGCTCATGTCTGTCCCAAGCCTCCTGTTAGCACACACTGTTTATAACAACACTCTGTTGCTAACTCCTTTTTAGCTCCTCGGCTGCTGTCCCTTACTTTGGACAACCATGTTGGAGCTGGCCTACAAGTCACCTCCAACTTGGTGGTGGGCTTTTGGGGAATCCTGCCATCTCAGTTTGGGAGGTTCAAACGTATTTCAAACACCTGACAGATATAACACAGCAGGAAAAAGAATGCCCGGTGACCGTGGGCTTACCGATTTCCACTCCTCCTGGAGGCAGGGGAAGCATCCAGCGGGGAGATGCTTTGATGGGTAACCATGCTGTTTCCTGACTTTCAGGGTGTCAGTGTGACATTGGTGGGGCAGTCTCCCCCATGTGCAGCAGACCCTCTGGAGTGTGCCAGTGCCAAGAACACATCGTGGGCATGGCATGCCAGCGGTGAGTCGCGGGAGGTCTCTCCCCACACTGACGTGGTGGGAGACTCTCCCAGAGTCCTGTCTGTGCTGACCATGCTCAGGAGGAGAGACACGGTCCTGAGGACCAAGGGCAGCGGAACCTGTACTGTCATTTGAAATGTGGACACTTGTCAGTGAGTCCAGTTAAAGCAGGAGGCAAGGTGGCCCAGAAAAACTGTTCCATTTTGTAGGTCATGGAGCAGCTTCACTAGGAAGTTCCATGGGTACAAAAAGTCAGGTGGGAGCGACTAGAGCAGGACACACAAGGTGGGGTCCCATGGCTGAGCCTGCGCGTAGAAGTTGGAGCATGGAGGAGCCCAGCAGACGGTGGGCCCCTGCACCAAGGAGAGTCGTGTCCTGCTTCTCCCTTGGGACCCATGAGGGAGGGCCTGGAGAGGCCAGGCGTGCTGCACATGGCAGGGTGAGGGGTCAGAAAACCTCAGAAGTGGGAAAAGTCCCTCATCTCACACAGAAGCCAGTTAAAATGAACTGAAGGAGGAGGGGAGTGAAGTGGAGACTGAGCCCCAGAAGCACTATAGCAAGTAGAGCAGCAATTTATATACATATTTGAAATCGTGCCCATCTGTAATTTTCCCTCAGTGGGGGGAAAAACTAATTTTTAATATTCTGACTTTTAATCAAACACTGGAAATGCCATGAGATTCAACAACTTCAAAATCTCAAGCACCTTCAATATTTCCGCATTTTCAACACATAAATCTTTCAGGCTGTTAAGATAAATTGTGTGTGTTTAGTGTGGTGCCTCCCCTTTCCTTCCTTATTTCCAGCATTTGAATTCTAAAGTCAGAGCAGCCCAGCTGTGCTTTCTCCAGGCATTTCTTTTATGTTTTTCCAATTACAGTTTACATTCAATATTATTTTGTATTGGTTTCAGGTGCACAGCATAGTGGTTAGACAATCATCTACATTTACAGTGTTCCCCTGACACAGTTATTGCAACATTACCGACTGCATTCCTTCTGCTGTACTTTTCCAAGTGGCAGTCACTGCTGGGTCGCATAATAAAATCTATGTGAAGGAGGGTACATCTGGAGATTTGTTTTCCTGCAGACTAGCCGGCTCACAATGGTCCAGGGGAACTTTGTAAATAGGTTCAGAAACATTTTCCACCCATGTTTTACCTCTTTCCAGCCTCGTGTTTATAAAGCGAGCTTGTCTCCTGCTGAACCAGCTTAAGCTTTTTCTCCTTCCAGCTATGTAGATGACTGGCTAATTTTCGGGTCAAAATAATGCAAGTGAATGGGAATGACACTGCTCACCTTGAGGCAAACACACTGATGTTTTACCTTATAGCCTATACCTATATATAAAATTTAGAACATGCCCTTTGATTTAGTGGTAAATGATATCTGAAATAAAAGGGTAACAAACCAGCAACATAGGCACCGTACCACCTTGCCTCTAGGTCAGTAAGTCTGTGTCCTTTTGTCCTAAGTGCCTCTCTAATGTTTGTATTACCTGAGCATTTTTAGTTTTTCTTACAAGTTTAGGAAGCATTTACATTCATTTTTTTAATAGCTTTATGATAGTAAATGTAATATACAGGATGGAGCAAAAGTAGGTCTACAGTTGTGAGTATGCAGAACATAGTTTATTCTTGTATTGTTAGTTGTTAATTACTGTGTTATTACTGTGTTACATTCAAACAAGTATAAGCCCACCCTGTATGTTTATTGTAAAATTTTCACAAGTACCTGAAAGTAAACGGTCAAGGAACAATCTCCATTCCACCACCCAGAGTGGACTTCTTTTAGGATCTTTGTCTATTTTTATAGTTTCTATGAATAAAAATTAGTATTATATTTTTTACATAATTTGTATTAAGTCATGTGATATGATGAACATTTTCCATTATAACTAATCCTCAAAGATATTACTGGTTACATAATATTTCATAATTTCTTTAATTATTTCATAATTATTTTACATTTTTGTACAAAACAACATTGACGTTGTTTCCAAGTTTTCACTACTATAAATATTCTTTTATGTTCATTCTTTGACCACTGTATATAAAGTCATTCTTTAGATATATTCCTGGAAATAGACTTACTAAGCCAAGGGGTATAAACATTTTTCAAGATCTTTGTAAATTACCTCCAAAAAAATTGTAAGCATTCCTAATTCTACTTCTAATATGGGAGTGTGCCCTTTTATTTCTTTTTACTAAATGATCCTTATGGCTTTAAATCCATGAAGTGTGATTAGTTTGTGACTGAATTGCCAAAATGTATCATTTTGAAGAACTTCAAATAATTAGTTTGAATTTTAAAATGTCACACAAGTGTTGGAGTATTTTTGATCCTTCTCTGTGATTGCCATTATTGGACTCTTGAAAGGAATCCATTTTTAGGCATATAATTTAAGAGAAAACAAAGCATAGAAAAGCCATTCCAATGATCAAAATTATATATAAATATAAGTGAATCTAATCTATAAACTTAGCATATAAAACATTTTATGTTGTGTTCACTATTGTATCTGTAGTGCTTAGCAACACTTCCTGACACATAGACAGTGATGTTTGTGTAGTGAGTGAGCATGACTGTGTTAGTGAGTGAATGAATGTAGAGTAAATCACCTAATTTGACTTTGCCAAGTTGTTAGCAACAGAGAGATGCCCGAGTTGAGAATGTTCTGAAGGATGCTGCCACCAGGGGTTGTGCTACCTCATTTTACTGCCTGGAATGAGTAGGTGCGGCCTGTGCTTTCTGTGAACGTTTGCATGAGCGAAAGCAATAGTTTAGAGAAAAAGCTGTGGGCCTCTGTTGATTCCCTTGTGTAATGCACTCTGTCAGTTTGGTGGGAGTTCTTTTAGCAGTAGCTACTGGGATTGAAGGATATTCAGATTATCAACGGACCCAACTTGCTGTACCCGTGTTTACTTTTTATTTATGAAAGACCTGAAAACAACTACTATTTTCCGGATTTGCATCACATGAAGTATGAGATTGAAGAGGGCACTACACCTAATGGGAGAGAGCTTCGATTCGGCTACGATGCCCTGGAGTTTCCTGAGTTTAGCTGGCGGGGATATGCCCAGATGACCTCTCTACAGGTTAGTGGACAGGAGGAAAGAGCTCGAGGCAGGTCAGCCGTGCCCCTACCCACCGCGCTCTCAGTGGGCCTCCCCAAAGGGTGCATGTCCCCACAGTGAGTCCAGGATTATTTTTCTCCTGGGAAAAAAGTCTATAAATGGGGTTTGGGGTAAGGGGGGATTCTAACTGATAAACATACATATCACTTTCACAGTTTCTTGTTACTTAAATTTGGTTACCAAATAAGAAAATGAGGGGATTAAAAAAAATGGTGCTTATCTCTGGATACTTTTACAAGAAATTTCCCAAACAAAATTAGGCCATATTTTAACACAAGGGACATTTTTTTCTTTAAGCCTTTTGAGGAAAATAAAAATAAGTTGACTTAAATAATTTCAATAAAGCTTCTGTTGCTAATTTTTGGCCAATGATTTTAGTTTTTACTTTTTAAAACTCTGAATTACTACATCTAAATAGAAACTAAGAAAAATGAGGAGTTTTAGTCAGCGTTATTTAATTTTCCCTTCCTACATTTCTCCTTTCCTTCATTCTTCTCTGCTCTATGCATCTATCTCTCTTGGCTTTGTATTGGAATAAGTAAGGAATTTACACTTTACTTTTAGAACTTAATATTTATTATGAAAAATGTACATACAGTCATTGAAGTATTTTTGTTCTCAGAACATCTCTTTGAGGGGGTCTCTGAAGCTGTTTCTCAGTGGAGAAATTCAGAACGAAAGAGGCAATCTAATGACCATGGCAATCCCATGTCCTTGTGGATCCAGAACCATCCTTGCTATTTCTCATTCGCTCTTAGAGAAGCTGGGCGCATCAGCCCCCACTGATTCTAACTAACACTGCTCTTGCCTGGCCCAAACTCCCCATTCGGAGGATCCAAGCAGTCCTGAGGACCTTAAGACCCCTCACTGTGTTCTCCTTCCCAGATACAGCAGTTCAGTTTCTTCAGTTCCCTGCTCTTACATCATTCATTATTCAAGGAAAAAAGCAGTGGATTCCACTGAGTCATAACAGGATGTGAATGACTAAGAACCTAATATGTATAGTACCTCCCCACAGGTGTCTAGAGTTTGAAAGACTAGTTGGTTAACACTAAAGAGTGACTTTTTAGTGATTAATTCTCTAAGTAATTTTAGAGGACCTTGGCAGTATTCCTCAAATTACCACTAACTTTACACTGTTCCCAATTCATTTTTGCATTTTTATTTTGTTACTTGGAACTACTATTTAATTATGAAACTAGTCAAACTGAGAGGGCCAGCTGGAGGTCCTCAGTGTGGGTCGTCTGCAGCTCCGGCTCCCAGGACAAGGGATGCTACCCATTCCATCTTTTATGTCACAGATACCTTGTTCAACAGCATTCCCTGCATTTTAACCAAAGGAGCCAGGGGAGAAACCAAAAGAACCACTGACTGGGAAATTTCCAAGTTTCATGACCTTTCCTTGGACCGTAGAAAGCTGGATTTGAACACGTAGTCTGTAGTTCGGACTTATAATATCTACTTTTTCCTTCAACATGATGGGCTCAGCAGCTCTTGCAGACCTCTGTGGATGTACCAGGGCTAGTGAACAACAGGGCCGCCCTCCACACACCAGTCTAAGAAGCTCCTGTTCTTCTCGGAGGGGGATTGAGATAAATGTCATGTGACTTAGCATATTTAGGTACATTCAGGTTTCTTCACTAATGTGTTTGGGGTCTGTAACCTTTCCTTAGCCAACGATTTCTGTGACCACTTAGAATTTTTGCATGTGAAGTGGACCCTGGAGGGGTCTCTCTATGAGGGTGGTGGTGGTAAATTATACATGTCCCTTTCCTCCTTCCACCTTTTTCTTTCTCCCAGCGGCTGGTGGTTGCCTCTGTCACTGTGGCTTTCCATCTAACTAGTCCATCTATGTTCTGCTCTGTCTGCCTGATTCCAAAGAGGTCAAAAGGGGATCTCAGTTGCTGAGGGAATGCATTTTCACTGTAACTGTAATTGTAAGTGATTTCATTTTATTGTTAGGCCTGCTTGATTCCATCTTCCACAGAGCTGGTTCCCTGGTGCTTGTTGAATGGGTGCGAATGTGTGTGTATTTGCCTGTGTGTACACTGGAAGCCCAGTGGTGAAACTTGAATAACGGCACTGTTTGGCCAGCATTTCTTTTAACCGGTTGTCTCTTCTGTGCTTTACGGGTTTTGGTATTTTTCAGAATGAAGTAAGGATCACGATGAATGTGGGGAAGTCCAGTCTCTCTTCGTTTCGTGTTATTTTGAGATACTTTAACCCTGGGACTGAAGCGGTAGCTGGCCATCTAACTATTTACCCATCCTGGGCTCAGACAGGTAGGTAGATTTTCAAGCCTCTTTTTCATTAAGAAATGATTAACTAGTGAAACGTTTTCTCCAGTTTTCACAAAGTCACCTCTGGAGTAAACATTACGCCAGGTTCGTGGTCTAATTAGAACAGGGCTCTAGGTGCCCTGTCCTGTGCGACCTTTTTGATTCCTAAACATTCTGCTTATTCACATTTTGCTCTTAAATATATCATTCACTCTCATTTTAAATCAGTATAATAACCTTGGCTGGACTCCATGGATTAGATGTCACCACTGGGCAGAGCTCATGAATGAGTTATGGTAAAGCAGGTGTCACCTTTGTGGTGGTGTTTGCAAGACTTTGGCTCCCTGGCCTAGATTCTCCCATTGTTTTGGGCACACTGAAGTTAGTTCAAGGAAATGCGCGGGGATAGGAATTTTAAGATGAAGCCCATGAGTGCTCCAGAGGGGAGCACACCGACCTCATTCAGGGCCGGGGATGCCGAGGGCTGAGGGGAAGCGCTGTCTGCGGGCAGACCTCACCATGGTCCCGTTGGAGAGGAGGCCTGGCAGTCGTGTCTTCGAGGGGTTAGGGCTTCCGCCCGTCCTGGGAAAAGATTCCAGGAAGCAGGAGGAATCCTACACAGTCACCAAATGGGCCAATGGAAATCTAATTCAGGGTAGAAGTCTCCGTATCTGTGTTTAGCATCTACAGCAGATTCAGACTTGGGAGAAGAAATGACGCTTCCAAATTGTGTCAGCCGAGCTCCTGAGGCTAGTTGGTTCACTGGTAACCAATAGGGGGACCTAGCAGGCTTGCTTTATCATTTACAGAGGATTTGACAATCATTCCCCTGCATGATAGAGCTTGTGAACTGGGGAGGGCTGAAGAGGAGACAGGGCTGAGAGGTGTGGTAGGTCAAGTGCCTAAGCACTCGGCTGGACTTAGTAGATAAGTCTCAGTTTCCAGATCCCAGACTCTTTTTAATAGATCCCACTGCTTCCAACATGGCAATTTCATCAGCAATTTGCCCTTTGTTAACTCGGACAGTTGGAATATATTTTGGTTCGTTTTCTCCTGGAACACTCTTTCTGAGCCCCCATGTCTGAGTCAGGAGCCTCAGGTACGTATTCCTGTGGTAACTTGTCCCTTCTCCCGATTACCACTGTCCACACTGTACCGTATTCTCCTGTTTTCTGATCGGTAACCCTTCACCTCCCCTGTCCCCTTTGGAGATGCAAAGGCAATGCTAGCTGTGTTCACTGCCTTATCTCTGGAACCTAGTTCCAGGCCTGATACATAGTGGGCCTATGTTAGTAGAACAGGAGAGTGAATACAAGGGCTTGGAATAAGCATATCTCCTGAAGAAAAAGTCTCATTGGACTCAGATACAACAGTTTTGTTTGTTTCTGAACCTTCTACAGAAGGTTTATTTGTTTTTTGTTTTTAATTTATTGATTTTTAGAGAGAGGGGAAGGAAGAGAGAGAAAGAGAGACAGACAGAGAGAAACACTGACTTGTTGTTTTACTTATCTATGCATTCACTGGTTGATTCTTGTATGTACCCTGACTGGGGCTTGAACCTGCAACCTCGGTGTATCTGGACGATGCTCTAACCAACTAAGCTACCTGGCCAGGGCTGGTCCTTTATTTGTTTAATGCAGAAGAAAACATTTTGGATCCTTTTTTAAAAATTTTCAAAATGAATTCATGTTCTCCAATAGAAATTAAAAATTTTGAATTACATATAAACAAAATAATGTAAAATAAGGAAAAATAATATAATATCAAATGTAATATATTGAATACTTAGAGACTACAGAAGCAAATACCACCCTACCCCCCTCCAATCAAGGAAACCATCTGTGATATTTCCTACCAGGTGTTTTTCTCATGCCTGTTTTTTAAACTTACTTGAGATCATACTTGATCTCCAGTTTTTTATCCTGCTTCATAAACTTCCCCCCACATCACTGAATAGCCCTGTATTATCCCACCTAACAGTTACACCTTAAGTGACTTTCTTTCCTCCATTGTTAGATACTGAGTGCGTTGCCACTTCTTTTTCTATTTACTGTCATGCAGTGGTGACAATCTTCACCCATAAGTTTCTATCTACATTTTAAAACACTTCCACACGATAGATTTTAGAAGTGGAATCATTGGGCTGATTGGTAAGAAAGTTTTTAAGAGCTCTGAAATCGTTAAAATGGTTTTAAGAATAGTGGTAGCACTTACCCTTCTACCTGAGTGTTGCCACACTGCTGGCTGCGTGCTCACCACGGCCTGTCACCACTGAAGGACTCTCCTCCTCGATAGGCAAAAATTACACAAGGTCCTTATTTTCATTTTCATTCATTCAACTGCTTGTGATGTTGAGTGTTTACTGTGTTTATCTATTTTATTTTTCCTTGTGAATTATATTTCTTTTGACAATTAAAAAATGTGCCAAGAACTTTTCTAAGTAGTTTATTTGTAGTAATATGCTTAATCATTTAACAAATTAAAAAGTGACTTACAATCCCAGCATAGATAGCCACTGCTAACATCTTATCAACCTTTCTAGTCTATTTTGCACATATGTGTTCATAGAATTAAAAAATAAGACATGTACATATGATCAGTAAACTGTCCTACACCTTTTCAGATGTGAACTGAATGTTCAAAACTGATTATCTAAAATCATAACACCGACTAATAGAAAAATGCCCTAAACAATTCTTTTTATTTCTGATAGGTGTTGCTCAAAGCAAAGAGATTATCTTCCTGCCAAGTAAGGATCCAGCCTTTGTCACTGTCCCTGGAAATGGTTTTGCAGATTCATTTTCACTGGAACCAGGGACATGGATTGCTTGTATTAAGGCAGAGGGAGTCCTCCTGGTAAGTGATAGTTCTAAGTGGAGATTCTCCCCTCTGTCCCAGATGGTCCCATCTGCAGTGAGCCACAGTGCCTATAAGATATCAAAACCTATAGCTGGTTCCCTTTTAGACACAGGAACCTATGGTGACATTTGCCCTCATGTGACATTATAACGTAGGAACCAGCTTAGAATTATCTTCTGTAGTCTTCCAGCCAGCTTCTCACAGACAGAAAACATACAAAATTATAACTCAAAATGACTTGAAGTATCAAAATAAATGCAAAACCTTAATGAGCATATGTCCCAGCCTTTCAAAAGTTTCTTTGGGATTGTTCATCATGAATCAGAAGGGCATCTAAAAATCTAGCCTCACTGAGAATTGTGCAGAACAAATCAGAAGAAGCCAGAGAAAAAACAATCCTAAAATCAGTGAAGTTCTTGCTGGTGGAAAGAGAAGAAAGAAACTGGAGGAGCCAGTGCTTCTCCGTGAAATCCTTCCTGCCTTCTGCCTTAAGTGCAGACGAGAGTCTCACCAAGCAGATTGCCATGGTCGAGGAAGTCTCCAAGTGAAGACCGGTGTCCTTGAACATCAATAGAATGGACAGAGAGCCATGTGGAGTCGAAGGGATGAAAACTGCTGAGATACTGCTCTTTGATGTCTGCTTTCACTATAGTAGGGTCTTTTCAAAATAAAGTCTTTGGCAGTACTTGGTTTCATGCACTAAGAGGGGAAACATAAAACTTTCCCTTTGGGGGCAACCCCTTTGATTGGCAATGTTCATAAAGCTCCAGCAAGTCCCTTAACTGCAAGCCAGCCCCAGTTGCTTTTCCCATACCTTGGGGGCACTGCTTATCCTTGTGGGTGCTTTCCAAATCTGGGTTCCCACACAGATAATGTGAAGGTTTCTGCTGTCCATTCTGTCCTTGTTTGTTTTGCATCTTCTTGGTAGAAAGCTTTGTTGCTTTAAAAAAGTTTACGAATGTTTCACAGAGGCTGGAAATGAGGAAAAGGAAACTTTCATTAAGGTCAATAATGGGTACACAAAGTTGGACTAATGGAAAGATGAAAATTACCATTAAAGTTAATATCTGGGCATGGAAGATTTGCATGACATTTAGTCAGTGTGATTGTGCAGTAATTCATATATGTCCTTCCATATTATGATCCTGTTTTCTCTAAAAATGTTTTATTGAGGACCTGTTATCAACCTTCACTGTTCTAGGATCTATGGAACTAAATAAAGAGGAGATATACTCCCAACCTAAGGAAACTTACCAATAGAACAATAACAATTATTGAAATAAAGCTCATTCAGATATAAAGACCATTGAGCTGGACCACTATGCCCCCTGAATCACCATCTGCTACTTTCTCCTTCCCATACATTCCTCCTCTTCTCCATTCTAGACAAATTAAGGGCTCTGAGAGAGAAAAAGCTTTATGCCCTACGTATGAGTCTCTCCACAGTTGTGAAGATTCCCTCCCTCCTGCCCTCTGCAAACTGGTGGTGATATCAGGATTGCTGCACAACTGGCAAACCATCCGCCACTCAGAGACCTAGCTGTTCTCTGTCCTGGAGAGTCGCTGGCTGAATTTATGTTGTGGGCTTTGCTTGGCACTCTCAGTGGAACATGTTCTTCCTCTCATATCCAAAGACAGGCAGCAGGCCAGTTTTAGTCTATGATTCACCAGGATCACAAAACACAACCTTTCCCACCAAGCCCGGCGAGCACTGCTCTGGTGTGGGAATACAAAGCCACAGCACGTGAAACACCACTTGGTGTTCCGTAGTGAGGAAGGCACCAGTGTTTCAAAGGAACGTGTTATCAGTGGACTCTGATCACCTTTGTTTATTTTTGAATTAAAAACAACCCAGAGGAGACAGTAAAATTTTCCCTGAGATTTGAAAATGAGCAGGTTCACCCCAAGGCACTCATCTCCCATGCTCACAGTACCTGTGTGAGTGACTCTGGGTGTTCTGGGGCGTCAGGGGCCAAACAAGCAGCTGACGTGGAGAGTTTAACTGGTGAGCTTCACCTAGGTGTTAAATAAGCTAGCAGGTTTGACTATTTTATTTCTAAAATAGGGCTACCATCAAAGTGAGTAATTATCCTTCTGGCCTTTATTTCCTAGGACTACCTGGTGCTGCTCCCCAGAGACTACTATGAGGCCTCTGCGCTGCAGCTGCCCGTCAGAGAGCCATGTGCCCACGCAGGACCTCCCCACGAGAAGTGAGTATGGGCAGTGAGTGTATTATGGGGGTCCTCTGATTCAGGAGACTTTGGTACAAGGGTTTGCAATAGGTCTTACGGTCACAGCTGCAGCAGGGTGCTTGGATGATTATTTAATTGTGATTTGTTTTCTCTGTAGCAGTCAACCAACTCTCACCAAGAACCACAAAGCACTTTGTACACAGTAGCTGGTGCTTAAGAGTGACTCCCACCCTCTAGCATGTGGAAATGCTGAGGCATGCCCAAGTAATACCCTTGAGGCCATGCTTCCAGTGAGGGGAGGAGCTCTGCTCCTTCCGTTCCTCATGTGGACAGAAACTTGCTCCTGATTCCTGTAGTGGGCACTCAGTAAGAGTGCGTTGGAAGAATGATGAATGAATGGACTGGATAAGGGTCATCGGGGATGCACTTTGATGCTCTATGTTTTGTTCTCAGTTGTAACTATTGTGTTTTGTTGTTATTGAAGTTGCTTGCTCTACCAGCATTTGCCAGTGACCCGATTCCCCTGTGCCCTGGCTTGTGAGGCCAGACATTTCCTGCTTGATGGGGAGCCAAGACCCTTGGCAGTGAGGCAGCCCACCCCCGCACACCCAGTCATGGCGGACCTCAGCGGGAGAGAGGTGGGGCAGCCTTTTGTTTACTGTCAAAGCTATCACTACCTTCCGATCTGTGTCTGCTGGAAGTCCTTGGCTTTGATTGCTTCTCATATTCAGGGGAACCTGGAAGGACTTCTCAGATGTGTTAATTAAAGGTGTACAAGGTTCTCTGATTTGGGTTAGGGCTGGGTGGTATACCACACTGAGCTATGGTCATTTGTCTTGGAGCACTTCCTAAACATGGGCAACCACAGAATCCTTCCCTTTTGATTCCCTGGACTTGTAGGGGGGCATCTTGTCCTACCTGATTCAGGGCAAGATCTCTCTAAAAGGCCTCCAGAAACTACGGCTTACCCTAAAAGGACACAGTGCTCCCTGACTGTTCAACCCCTTAGGCCAGGCAGTTTGTAACAGCTGAGTTCCTTGAGCTCAGCCCCTGGAAGTGCTGCACCCCAAGGCACCTCCCTCGTGGCTCAGATGACAGGTTACTGCAGGTCTCGGCATCCTTTTACTTCAGGAGCCTCACAACAACTTGAGACAATACTAATTTAAGATTTGAGTTAGAAGTACTGTTTATCAACAATAACAGTAAGAACACACAGTACAACATTTCAAAATGAAGTTCTGAACAAAAACTTCATTGTATTTTCATTCCTTGCTTCTCACAGCATTCTCTGTTCTGTGTCTTTGAGGAAAACATTCCTTCGGGGGCTTAAATCTGTGAAACAAAACTATATATGATATTAATTCTCCCTGAACATTTAGATGTGTACCTTTTTGAAAAGTACATTCCTGACATTTTCAAGGTAGCAGTTTTAGGATTTTAAGGATATTCTTAAGTTCCATCCTCATTTTATTTTATTTTTATTAGAATTTTTATTTTACAAAAAGAGTTAATACTTATAAGTAAAGCAACATAGATATGCATGAAGAAATAATGAAATGATCCTCCACTCTATTCTAATATTAAATTAGTTTACTGTATCCTTCTCTACCCATGCTGCATGTATACACATGTGTATATCTACATACATACATACATGTGCACATACATTAATAGATGTGTGTATGTGTTCTCCAGACAGCAGGAGGTACAGTCGAGAAGGGCTAACCCCCAGGAAGTGATGCTGATGATTCATGAGGAAGTGTCCTTGCCTCTGACTTAGCCCAGAGCCACAGCACTGAGCTGTTGTATTTGTATGACGCCTAAAACTAAGCCCTGAGCTGTCCAGTTTTATTGAGCAGTCCTTTTTACGGTTTGATCCAAATGCTTACAGACTCGTGCTGTCTAATGCAGTGGTCGCTAGCCCTGTGTGGCTATATACATTTGAATCAATTAAATGTAAGTAAAGCTAAACATTCAGTTCCTTGGTTGCATTAGTCACATTTCAAGTGCTCGGTAACCATGTGTCTAATGGCCACCCCATTGGACAGACAGATTATAGAATATTTTTGCCATCACAGAAAATTCTATTGGATACAGTGTAATAAATCATTGTGCTAAAGTTCAGAGACCAATGGTGTTAGATTAGGTCTTAGAAATCATCTGATTCCCCTACCTCTGAAGGATTTCTTTTTATATCATCCTTGTAAGCTATTAATTTAGCTCTGTTGAAATACTTACATAGATGGAGGACTTGCCTTTCCTAGAGGTAGCCTATTCCATTTTTAAATAAACCACAGTTATTACAAAGTCCTTTTTCATATTAAGCCAAAATCTGGTCTATTATAATGTCTAACTTTGGGTCGTGATAAGCCACCTGGAACAATGTAGTCATCCTCCCTTCGTTTGGGTGGTTGAGACACCATAACTAGCTGGGAAACCTCCTTGGGCCTAAATTTCCTAGTATTCAAAATGCAGATAAGAGTAGTAGCTACCTTATAGGCACTTTTAAATAAGGTTGTCTCTGAGGGGCTCTTGTTGGGGCGCCCAGCCCACAGCGACTGCTCAGGAGCGGTTAGCCATATTGCTATTCATGTGTTCTTGTCAGGATTCTGGGCTGAAAAGAAAAGCAACCCACCAAATCCAGCTCACATGAAGGTCTGTGAGGGTTTTTTGTTGGTTTTCCTTTCTTTTTGTGTGTGTGTGAAACAACTTTTTAATTTCCATTTTCTCTTTACAAAAAGACAAAGAGAGTAGGGAGTGGGGAGGCAGGAACAATACCTGATCAGCCCCAGAGTGTGGAGAAAGAGGCCACAGCCAGCAAGACTGGGCCAGACCGCTCTTCCCTGCCATTTGCTGGCTTTCTGACAGACAGAGAGGACTGGGAGGGCTCCAAGGTCAGGCACCGAGTGGCTTCAGGTCTCCCAGAAATCTGTGAGGGGTAGAGCTCCCTGGTTCTGACAGAGGCCTCCCCTTCTCTCCGTGTACTTGTCTGTTCACCTGAGCTGCTACGAGTGGCCTCCTTTCCCTGCAGACAGCTCTGTCTCACACACTCACCGGGAAGGCTGCTCTGGTACCATTTCACGGTGACCTCCTAGTGCTGGCATTCACTGCCACCTGCGTCTCCCTTCTTCATTCTCTCAGAGGAAGAGAACTGGATAGTTCCTCTTTGCGAGTCAGACCACACCTGTTATACACCTCTGTCTCTTGTAAAGAAATACAGAAGTAGATTTTTTAATATTATAATCTGATCACTTCTGGTTTACAGTGTGACTTTAATCCATTTATGTTTGTGGTGACTGCTGGCATACTTGGCCTTATTTTTATCATCTTATTTTATTTACTAGTTTTTTATTTCTTTTTTTTTTTTCAAAAATTTTTTTGGATTTCTGTTTGAGTGATACAGTTTACTCTGTCTCCCTGAGTGTTTGGTAGGTCAAGATTGTTTCCTGATCTTTTAATGGTTGCTTGTACCACTAAACATTTCTTCTTAAAGTACCATATTTTGCCGTGTATAATACACACCTATGTTTTTGAGCGCATTATACACAGAATTATTATACCCATTATTAGACATTAGTATGTATATATTATATATGTAATTATCATATTTATGTATAATGTATATCCTTATTTTTCCCTAAAAATTCTCAAAAAAGTGACATTATACATGGCAGAATACAGTATAAATTTTTCCAATGAAGCCTAAAGTTACTAAGTATTCTGTTTTCTTTTTGTACTTGACATGACTTTAAAATGCTTAGTTACCCATTGTAAACCCATGTCCAACTTTCTCTTGTTGTCTAGAAATTGTATTTTCACCCTTTCCTCCCAGACCTTCAGATAGAGCATAAATTTTACCTCAATTCAAATACATCCCATATTCTCCCTTCCTTCCTCCTTCCTTTCCTCGATTCCCTTTCTCTCCTTCATTTCTCCTTGGAGACATCTCTCCTGGAGTCCTTCATCGCTCTTCTTTACTCTGGATGTAGTCTCTGGATGTAGCAAGGCACAGCCATTTCCTGAAGGGTCTCGCCACCACACCGCCATCCTAGACACTCTTTTCATCTCATTGTGCCAGATCCTCTCTTTCCTGAACCTTGGGGCTTTCTCTCTCTCTCTCTCTCAGCTTGCTTTCTCATTTTGGTAGATACCCTTCAATGGTTTCCTGAGAAAATACACATAGGAGGTACATTTTTTTGGAGACCTCACATATCTGAAAGTACTACTTCTCTATTCTACTCTCAATCTTGATTTTTTACTTTGGTCATACATAAAATTCTAGATTAAAAATAATTTTTCTCCAAAATTCAATGACGTTTCCCCAATGACTTCTAGTGTCAAATGTTGCTGTTGATATAGTACATTCTGATTCCCAATTCCATGGATGCCACCTGCTTTTTTTTTTTAAGCTTTTGGGGTCATCTGTTTCCTATTTTCTGAAGTTTCACAAGGATGTGCCTCCATATAGGTGGTGCATCAGTCAGAGTGTGGGGCTCTCAGCAGACACTTTTGGCCTGGAAACTTCCGTCCATCATTCTGGGAAATTTTCTTGAGTTATTTCTTTGATAATTTATTTCTTTATCTTTAATCCACCTTTCCAATTTATTTATCTTGTTTTATACTTTGGGAGATTTCTTTAATATTTTCTTTTACTCCCCCCTCACCCCACAGAGATACTTAGGTTTCAGCTCTTTCTGATGTACTTAATTAACATCATTTACTTTCTAGCTTCCAAAATTTTTTGTTGATTTCTCTGGTCTGTTCTTTTCCTCTTTCCTATTCCCTTTTTCCTTATGGGCTTATGATTTTAAAAATTTGACTCTTACTTTTGTGGAGTTCTGAGAGGAAAGATTAAAAAATATGTATGTGTGACTCATCATGTTTAACCAGAAAGTACTAAGATGGACTTTTCTTGAATATCTTCACTTGTCTTTATTTGTCTTTCTTATTCAATACACCATTATCTTTTATAAGGATCTTGGCAGTAGCCTCCTGGTTAGCTCACCCACATTAGTTCTTGTCCATTGTACCTACCAATCTATTCTCCACACTATGGGCAGCATGCTAGTTTTAATAGAAATATTGAGTCATCACTGACTCTCACACATACATTCTAATAACATCTTATTGCTCTTAGGATAGGGACAAGAAAATTTAATGGCCTATATATAAGGCTGCCACTCTTACTTCCTCATTTTATCAAACCTCCCCTTGTGCTCTGTTCCTCACCTCTGTGGCCTGCCTTCACTCTCTCAGACTGACCTCAGAAGCTGCCCTACAGCACTGCATGCTGTTGGGTAACCTCCTGCTGTGGGCTGTTTCCCTTTGTCTGAATGCTCTTCTCTCCCCACGTGGCCTTGTCCTTCAGCACTCAGCTAAGTTACTGCTTCTTTAGGAAGTGTCCCCTCTCTCCTCATCTTTCTGACTAGCTCTTGCACCCCTCTTAGCACCTCTTCCAAGCATTTCTCATATGTGTAATATAACATTGTATTTACCCAGTTATATAATTATTTGATTAGAGTCTGTCTGAGGGCAGATACCCAGTCTGTCTTGTTTCCCATTGTATACCCATCACCCTGTGATAGGCTGGCACAGAACAAGTGTTTAACAAGCATACATTGACCAAATCATTCTGAGTCCTCACTGTGATATCAGACATGCTAGATGTCTTTGCGTACGCAGCATATTTGATACACCGCCTTTTATGCCTTTATCCTGAAACACTGATAACGAGGTAAGGGCAGTTCCACACCATAAAATTGGAATGATTCCACCAGGTTGATGCTGGTTTTCTTTAAGTTCCTTTTTTTAAAAAAATAAATAACTGATAATAACCAGCAAACAGTAAAGTTTCTCTTTGCCATCTTTCATGTCTTTCCTCTGAGTTTCTCAAAACCCACTTTTACCATCAAATATACTCAAAACCCTTCCTACAAGTCTTCCAAAAACCATACCCATAGGACTCAGAGTGGAAAAAGTAATAGGAATTTATAATACTGCTATGACAGAACTGGCAGCCAATAATGACTTCTGGGAGAAAACTCAATACGTCATTGACCTGTGTCGGGGGTAAAGACAGACAAGCCCTTGTTTGGAGATGCCCAGGGGAGAAATGCTTCAAATAACCTCTCCACACGGATGGGAACAGACGAATGACAGCATCGTACTTCACTCTGTAACATGGAAAAGTAGTGTGGGTGATCCACATTCCCCCCTAAAGGAAGTCTTTCTATTATTTAAGTGATAGAAAAATCACTGTGGAAAATGACTGTGGTGTGGTTCAGAGCTGTGCAGGGAGAAGAGTAAATGTGAGTTTCCCGAGGGCAAGGGGCTGGCGGATTTTAATTAAATGTGGCAACACTGGCTGGGCCTGAGCTTATGAGCTGAAGTGGGTTAAACTGCTAAGGAATGTGGTGCTAATGTTGGCTCAGGCATTAACTATGCACATATGTTTGACCCACAAGTTCTATTTCTAGGAATCTTACAGCTGTACTAGCATGGATGTATATGTATACATATATATGGGTGATCATATAACATTGTCTATGTTAGAGGGAAAATTAGAGACAGCCTGAGTGTCCATGAATACGGGATTAGTTATGCAAATTATTTTACATTTACGTTATGGAATGATAGGCAGCCATTAGAAAAGTGAAGTGTGTATGTACTACTATAGACACATGAAATACTACTGAGGAAATAAAGCAAGTCATGGCAAAAAGCAATAATCACAGTTATAATCATTGCTGTTTATATAGTGCTCACGACATGCCAAGCACTGTTCTAAAGACTCTTCATGTGTGCATTCATTTAATCCTCATGTGCTTTTAAGAGGTGGGTGCTATTGTTGTCCTCGTTTCCACTCAGGAGAACTCTGGGGCACACAGCTCTAGGTCACTCAGCCAGAGGCAGCACAATTCCACATTTCAACTTCTTAAATTCTTAGCCAGTAGGTGATGTCAGGGACAGGCCTGCTTTTTCTGTAAAGAGCTAGACAGTAAGTGCTTTGGCTCTGCAGGCCCTATAGTCTCTGTCACAACCACTCAGCTCTGCCATGATGGTGCAAAAACAGCCATGAACACCTGTTCTGATAACAGTTTTTATTTTTTTTAAAGCACATACACATGCATTTCCAGACATAGGCAATAGTTTGGGGGTATGAAAGCCGAGCTCTTGTTTATCATTACCCAGGAGGAGACTGTGTGTATCCCTTTATATTATTTGCATCGGTATAATTAAAAGTTTCTTTTTAAATTAAAGAACAGTTAACGAGCCTCAAGGCATACTTCCATTCCTCTTATCTCCCATTGGAAATTTCTTTTTACTTCAACTTGTGAAGTATCTTTTACCTTGAGAATCAAGGCAAATGTATGAGTAGAAAGAGTAGAGGCTCCTAAATGTGGGGTTGCCAGATTTACAAAATAAAAATACTAGATGCCCCATTAAATTTGAATTGAAGATAATAAATAATTGTGTGTAGTTTATCTGAATTTCATGTTTAATGGAGCATCCTGTACTTTATCTGGCATCCCTATCTATAGGGTCACCTGCCTTACAGTGATGACATAGAAAACTATTTCCAGGTGTCTACTCAGCCCTGTTTTCACCATGCGTTTCACCTGGGAACGCATCCAGTACATCCCACGTCTGTCTGTTCGTGCTCTCTCACAGGTGGAACTGCACCTGCAGCTGCGGGTCTCACAGGTCAGCCACTATGTGGTTGTGGTCGAGTATTTTATGGAAGCGGACCAGCTGTCTGTGGTTGATGTGCATGTGGAGAGCCCTGGGTCTGTCCTGGATGGCCAGGTGAACATCTACAGCTGCAACTACAGGTAATCAGTCCTGCCCTGGGTTTTCCTCTGGAACCCAACAGTCAGGAGCTCAGCTTTGGAAACTGGGGTTTTTATCTGGATTGGAAAGTTGTTTTCTTTCTGAGGCTGATCTTGAAAAGAAGCAGGTGCCTAGTGGAGTGATCCAACATCATTACCCAGTGTGGGTAGGGAGAGGTTTCTTTGTAGGCAGTGTCTTGAAAATGTTGAGTTTTCTTGAACATTTTGGCTCAGATTCATGTGAAGCAGCACAGCCTTTATATTTTATTCTCTGACACCCTGAGTGGTGTAATGGACTCAGTGTTCTCACTTCAGATGCTGTGCAGAGTACATGCATGTGTGGAGCAGGGAAAAGTCTCACTCTCTGTCTGTCTGCCGTCCAGCATGCACTTCAGAACTGGAGATAATGATTGTTTGATGATTGTTAGGTGAAAAATAATTTGACAAAGGATTTTAACATTTCATTCTGATGTTCAGCTTTTCCAAGAGCTCTGACAAGGATTTATTATTGTTTTCTTGGCATAATATTTCAAAATATAGGCAAATGTTCAGAGTATGCTTTAATTAAAGAATCAGTGCAAAGAATGTTTCCATGTGAAATTCACTGTACGTTCTACTTGCCATTTAGGCACTGGAACTCAGAGGCAGCGGGTGGAGAATGGCAATGAGCCCACCCAGTTTATGGCCAAGGCCTTGAACATTTTGTTGTCTCTGCTTTCATCTTGCTTATTGTCGAACCCAAGATGACCTGAAGTAGTTGGATATTTTCCCTGTTTTGCAAATGAAAGAACTTATGGAAATAGTTACTTTTAGTAGCTTAGAATGGAAATTTTTATGAGACTTGATGAAATGGTCATTGGATTAACATCACACTCTCAGCAACCCTGAAAAAGAAACTATGAAGGCTTTCTTCTTTTAAAAATCTTTTTAAAAAATCTAATCTAACCCTTTCTCTGGGGTAATGTTTAAAAAACAAAGAATACAATCGTATTTGAATTTTTAATTGGAGCACCAGATGAGCCAAAAAAGTTCCCTTGAGTGTTCTTTCATTATTTGCAAATCCTAGTTTCATCTATAGGTGACATCAGCAACCACTGGAATGTACACTCCCAGATGGGTGGGTCACCTCTCTGCATGAATTCTGGTGACTGTTGGCCACGGGGCCTGAGGCAAGGCTTCTTCACACCCTGTCTGTCCACATTCATCCCCTAGATCGGCTCTCCTCCCAGGTCACATGGCCTGATCCCTACTCCATGAGATACAAAGTAGAGAAGGCTAAGAGGACACAAGGAAGCGTTCCTACAGACCCTGGTAACTCTCTGAATTATTTCAGAAGAGGCTGAGGGTGTCTATGCCAAGCAGAGGAGTGGTTTCAAGACCAAAGGAAGAAAGGACACCCTTCCAGGATCCCACAAGTGTCGTTTCCTTACCTTTGTCTGAACAACACATTGCAGGATACTCAGCAGGTCATTTTGGCTGTGGACATGACAATACCAAAGTTCTCCATACCAGTCTCCATGATATGGGTTCCAAGACAGTATTGTATTAGACCAGGAATCACTTGCATGGTATTTAACCACTCCCAGGAAGGTCCCATGGTATTTATTCACTTGTCTAAAATATTTCCTTGTTCTCGGCTTTGCCTGTCATGTGGACTAGTAAAACTGAACAGGCTACATATGCTGGAGTCCTAAAATATGAAACTGGAAAATATTTGACCCATAACAACCTATTTCAAATGACAGGCCCTTTCAACATTACAGCATCTCCTACTGAGATCTGAACCTTTACCACCAGCATGTCTCAAGTGAGAAAAGTGGTGGCTCCAGTGGGAATACCATCTTTCCACACAGTCCTGTGACAAATCCAGTCTGCCTTCCATAAGAGAGGTGATAATTAATGATTAAATCAATTCAGTTATTACTGTTAGTCTAGTCTTAGTAAGAATTTAACAGAGGATAAGGATAATCTAAATCTAAGTGAATCACTTAACACATTTAACTCCTAGGATTATGCTTGAATCCAAAAGGAATGCATTTTAGTTGATAACATTCATACCTCCACACACATGAGCAAAAAGGAAAAGAAAATGACTGTTTGTTGAGTTTCTAATTTGTGCCACAAACTGTATTTAGCTCCTTATATGCTATCTTATTTTAATCCTCACCCCAAAAGTCATTGCATAAATTATTTCAAATATAGGGTAGGCAAAAGTAGCTTTACAGTTGTGAGTACATGAAACACAGAGTTTATTCTTGCATTATTATTAATTATTGTATTACTTTCCATACAAACAACTGTAAACCTACTTTTGCCACACCCTGCATTTCCTAGAGATGGTCATTTTGTTTTAGTATGTCACTCAGTCCAAATTATATTTATAGACAGAAAAGTTGCTATCGAGTATGAAGTCAGAAATATTGTTCAAGAAATACTTCCTTTATGGGTTTTACCATTACAATATATTCTTGGCTCAAAACTGTGATCTTTTAAATGTTCCTAAACTCTGTATGTGACCTAATGGGATGGAGGGAAGGTGCACCACTCATAGAAATGAGGAAGGAAGGGTGAGGAGGAACAGAGTAGGCTTCCAGAGGCAAACTCTGGGTATCCACCTTGTCATGTAAGGTAAGCCACACGCACTGATGTGGCATGAGATGGTGGTTGCTAGGCCAATGGGCAGCTTTAATTACCAACAGTACCAAGGATATTAGTAAATTTTCAAGAACGCTGCGTCTTAAAAACCACATATAATTGACCCCGAGGCCCTTTCTTCCAATGACTAAGCAAAGTATTGAATACGTATTGCATTAAGCCAGTGGAAAAGGTAGGCAAAGAGTTTGGCCCTGAGAGGTGCAGCTGGGACCACCGTGGGAGGTTCTTTTCCCATGCTGATCATGAGCTGCACCCAGTCAAACTCATCATGCAGGAAAATTCACATTGTCCACTGGAGTACAACAGGAGAAACCAAAGAGCAATCAGCCACCCCACAGGAAGACACAAAGTGAGGGGGATAAGTGGAGCCAGGCTAAGAACACTGTTTCCTCTTGCAGCGTCCTCTGCCGGAGCACAGTGACTGACGGCAGGAGCCGCATCGCCATTCTTGAGCTGTTAGCAGATGCAGACATTCGGCTCAAAGCACGCCTGGCCCACTTCTTTCTGGTATGCCCATTGGATTTGAGAAGCATTCAGTTGATATCGATGTTTTTAAAAAGCTTATAAAACTTTGACTGAGTTTTTATTATCCTTATAAAATTAACCCTGTGAAGAATTGCCAGTTCTGTGATGTTTATTCTTCCCACCTAGAAATCTATCTTGCCTCTTCTTTGTTTGAGGCATCTTGCTAACAGCCAATAAAGTTTAATCATCAAATCTGAGCACATCTCACAAAACCCTACTTCATTAATTTTTATTCCTTGTTACTATTATGAATGAAATAACTTTTGGCATTATATCACCTAGTTTATTATTATTGCTGGTGTAGAGAAATGCATTTGTTACTCTATATTCTTTCTCATTTTACCATTTATTATAACTATTAACTTGCTGGCAAATTCCTTCAGCATTTTAAAGGTTATAATCATCTGGTATTTTTCCCAGACTATTGTTACTCTATTTCAAAAAGAGCATTCTTCAGTTAATTTGATATATACTATTAAGATTAAAAATGCCAAGTTTCGCAAATTAAGTATGTTTCATGGCCACCCTTTTAGTAGCACAACTTAAATGTTGAGGATTATGATAAACAGAGACAGTGAGACCTGGGCTAGGGAGGGGTGGTCAGATTTACAACAAATATCTCAGGGAGCATAAGATTATCTAAGTATGAAGGAACTTCCCGTTACTGCTAATATCAAGCACACGTCACACCCTGGGAAATGCCAGGCAGCCTGTTCTAATGTGTTTTAAGCATTTATGCCTGACAGTATTAAAACCTTTGAGGTTTCTCTAAAAAGTACCTGGAATTCAAAATTTTTAAATTACTCTCTAAGGTATATAATAATTTAGGATTATATTTTTAAAATCACAAATATCTTTTTAAACATAACCATCCAATTGAATCTTAACTTTTTCATCTTTGGAAGTTATAACAGGGCTGAATCTTCATCTTTGAAGAACAAGTTCGTCCTTTTTGAAACAGTCAAGTATCATTGAGAGTCAAGGCTGGTAGAATTATAAGCTCCATGAAGGCAGGGATGTTATCTTTCTTGGTCTTGCAGGATCCCCCCAGTCTCAGTTCCTGACTTATAGTTGATGCTCAGTAAAAATGTTTGTTCTTACTCTGAACAGATTTATGTAATTTAGTCTTGATTTAAAATGCAATATATTAGTAAATTAAAAACTGAGTTTCTTATATGACTCAAAAACTAGCCCTGGAGACAGTTTCTTCAATGAAACCCAAATGTACCTGAGATGTGAGTCATCTCCTGGTAAGAAGGATAATTTGCAGCAGGAGCAGCCCTCACTCCAAATAGCAGGCTCCCCGACTGCCCCCAGCTCCCCGCATCCCCCCCCCAACCCCGCCCACCAAGGGGTCTGGAAAGCCAGCCTCAGCGCTCAGGGCAGGAAAGAAAAAAAGGTACCAAAAGTCACTGACAAAGAATTGTTTTTGAACTTTCATATGATTTTGTTTACTTACGTAATTATTCCAAGAGTACTTTAGTCACTGGCCTTGAATAACAGTAAGAAAGGTTTGTTGCACGTATGGGTACCGCAGGGAATAGCATCATGCAGTTTTTACTACTTTAAAATAATAAGTATAGTTTCTCTAGATGAAGTTTTTACTTAATGGCTTTTTTTAAAGCATGTGTTTCACCATACCCTTGGTTTTGCTGATAACTGCAATTTACCTTTTTGCATTGTATTTGCTTGACAGCATCAAATTTGTATCATACCCATTGAAGAATTCTCAACTGAATATTTAAAACCTCAAGTAAAATGCATTGCCAGTTATGGGCCATTTGTTAATCAAAGGTAATATATTTTCTTCCTCAGTCCCTTATTTATTATGCTCTGAGTGATACTATAATGCTTGTAAATCTTCAGGTATATATTTGACCTCAGAAGTCACCATAGGTCAAGGTGCTAAAGGCCAATGATGAATTTAAAAAAACAAACAGGCATATCATTTACCCCAGAAGTCTTTCCAGAATCCTCTAATGTCAGGAAGCTGACACAGCAGCGCCTGGGGGAGACAGTTATGCCTCGCTCCTGTGGGCAGTTACTGTGTGTTCTATTCTGAGCTCACTTTGTCCTGATCCTTTAATCCTGTGTCTGAGGCTCTTCATTTAAAAAGCCATGAAAATAATGACCCTCCTCAAACTGTGTTATGAGAATTAGTTAATCAACACTTACTGAGGTTTTGGTAGAGTTGTTGTGATGTAGACTCAAAAATAATTTATAAACACAGTCAAAATATGTGCCCATGGCTAGAACTGTGGACTACCAAGGCAATGGAATCGGGACGTGCCTAAAGCCATGGCGTGTATTTGCTCTTTTGTTTTTACACAGTTTTATGTCAACAGTGATGTTAACGGGTGTGAATAATAATGTTCCATTGCATTGATCTCAGTTAACAATGAATTTTGGTTCTGGAAAGGAAAGTTTCAGGAAGTTTCTATACAGTTTACCTTCCCTCAAAATTAAGGTTTTTTCTTTCTGTTTTAGCTCATGGTATTGAGAAGGCTCTGGAACACACTGGCCAGTATAAAGATGGCCCCAGCCTCTAGCTCCCCCAAGACTGGACCCTTCTGAACCTCACAGTCTTATGCTAAACGTCTATATCTTCACCAATGGGCGGCTCTCCCTTTTAGGTTACTTTTAAAATAATGTTTTAAAATATTCTATTTTTCAGGGCTGCTTGCCTCTCTCTGTCCCCCAAAACTCCTCCAGCAGCATTGATTTTGGATGTCCCACGCAATGGATTTCCCCCTCTCCTGCCCCAGGATCCTTCACCTTCTGCTGGTGTTGTTACTGGTGTCACCTTGAAGGCACCTCAGGTAGGACACTCCTCCAAATGTGTTGTTTCTAAACCAGTGGTTCTCAAATTGTGGCCCTGAACCAGCAGCTTCTGCATCACCTGGGAATATGTTAGAAATGCAAATTCGCTAGCCCCTCCTCAAAACTACTGAATCAGAAGCTGAAGGAGGGGCCTAGGGACCTGTGTTTTAGCAATCCTCCCAGTGAATTCAGATGGAGGATTCCAGATGTGCAGGCAGCTGGTTAATCCTGTCTGCGACCACACCTTCCTGATGCTCTCTTTCCCTCCTGCATCTCTGTCTGAAGCATTGGTGGTTTCTCATGGCCCATCTTGTGATAGGCCATATTTTCATGGGCTATTGCTATTTAACATTGTTGAGTTTATTATCTTCCCAAGTTGGAGTGTAAGTGCTTTTAGATTAGCTGCTGTGGCTAACAAATTTTTTTATATCACCAGCTGCACAAGCACAATGCCTTACAGAAAGAAAATTCTCAATCAATATTTGTTGATTAATCATCTAGACATAAAGATCTAGAGCATAAAAATCTAGAGCATTTTTTTCCACTGTAAACAAAGTCACAAGACGTTTGTTTTGATATATCCTTATAACACTAGAGATAGTTTGTGTCCATTTTCATTGAATCAATTAGGAAATTAACAGATCTGAGAGAGAAAATTTAGTAAGGTCTCATATGGGAAAAGAAACTGAAAATAGTAGAGGAAAATGAATAGAAATCAAGACAACAGAGCTCTAGTCTTGGTTTTGTTACCTAGTTAATATGTGGCCTTCAGTAAGTTCCTTGCCCTCCATGAGTCACAGTTCTCCTCTGAAAGATGAGGATAAACTTCTGTTGTTATTTTTGTAGGGTTTTTTTGTTTTGTTTTGTTTTGTTTTGACTATCTGAAAGGACTTGTTGCTCACATAGACCTTCTGGGGAGAGCAAAGCTCACACCAATCCTGAACAACTGGAGGGGTGTGACTTGGGTTTTCAGTGTGATTGGGTGGGTGTGAGGGGAGGGGCGAGGAGTTCAGGGGGAGGGATACCTCTCCAGTGGGCTAGAATTTGTGTGGTTTGAACTTCCTGCCTGTGCCAAGGGATGAGCACTTGGGCTTTCTGATTGGCTCATCCAGGTGTGGGGCAAAAGGCAAGAAGCTGATGATGATCTTGCAAACCGTCAGTGGGCAAGCATGCGAAGTGGAGTCTGACTCTTTATTACATGGTTACAAGTAGTACTTGAATACTGTGAACATTCCTGAACAGCCTTTTGACAAACATGCATTTCTCTTGGGTAGGTATTTAGAACTGCAATTACTCAGTTATATATTCAACCTTGGCAAAACTGCCAGTGTCCCAAAGTGACTGTACCAAATTCCACTCTCTCCAACCATTATGGTTGAACCACAGTTGGTTTATCTGTTCTGTGACTGAGGAACATTTAGGCTGTTTCCTGTGTTTGTACAAACACAACTGTTGTAAACATTCCAGGGAAGGTTTTTACTTCACTTGTAATACCTCAGGTTTTGGTTTTTAACCTCAAAATATCCCGTGAATCTAATTATTCATAGCTCTGCAACTTGAGGATTTGTTTTTCCTCCCTTTTCTCCTAGAACCAAGTGACTCTGAGAGGACTCATGCCACGTCGGGGCCGATATGTCATCGTAGTCCATTTTTATCAACCAGTGCACCCAACGTTTTCTGCACAGGTGTCTGTGGACAGAGGACAGCTGCGGCCAGGTGAGCTGCAGGGAGGTGGCGCCATGGCGGCCTGCCTATCTTAGGCTTCGCAGTGGTCTGACAGGACCTCTTCTTTCTGCCCAGGTGTCTTCCGTGCCTCTTTTTGCCCCCATGTGCTTGGCTGCCAGGACCAAGTGATTGCTGAAGACCAGGTTGAGTTTGACATCTCGGAGCCTGAGGTGGTTGTGACTGTGAAGGTTCCAGAAGGAAAGTCCTTAGTATTGGTGAGTTCTGCTTGTCCCTCAGCTTGCTCTTCACGTGACTGCCTTGATCAGCCATTCTGTGTGTCTGTTTGGCTCAAGACAATAAATAATTCCTCCAAGAAATTGAAGTCATATTTACAGAAAAGTGTTTAAATTTGACAATTATCATTTACCAAAAAAAAGTATGTGACAATTAAAATCAAGCAAAACTGGAATAACAGAGATGTAAATAGGAAGAAATACTCCCCTGCAAGAAGCCCTGGTGAGTGAGTGCCTCACGCTCTATCAGCCCCACTGCACTCCCCTCTGACTGGTCTCTGTCTGAAGCATTTGATGCCTTTGTTCTTAAAACTATCTTTTTGTGCCTTCCATAGCTGCATTCTCTTGTCTTTTCCCCCACTTTCTTGAGTGCTTCTTCTGTGATTTCTCTTTCCTACTGCCCCCATAGGTTGCCGGTCTCGGGTAGAATCCTGAGCTCCTTGTTCTATCATTTCTCTTTGAGTAACATCGTCTGTGCCTGCTGATTCTATTCTGTCCTCTGTGAGAGTGACACCCACATCTGTGAATTCATCTCTGATTTTTCCTGGCCTCCAGACCCAACATGGGACTGTCTACTGCGTATCTCTGTCATCAGAGATCTCACAAGTGCATCAAGCCTAGCCTGCTACCTGCACAGGCCCAGGTACCCCTTCCCTGTGTTACCTGCACAGGCCCAGATGCCTCTACCTTGTTTATTACTTTGGTTGATGGAATCACAGTCATCTAATGCCCATAAAACCTTCCACAGAGCCAGGCAGCATTGCCCAGGCCCTGCTCTGTGGCCTGCTAGTCCTTCCTCTTGCCTCTGTCTCTTTTTGAGAATGACATCTTCCTAAGGACAGGGGGCTGACTTTATTTATTTTGTCTCCCCTGTGCCTAGAGCACCACCTGGCACGTGGTTGTTGGCAAATGTCTATTGAATGAATAACGTG
This sequence comes from Phyllostomus hastatus, assembly GCF_019186645.2. Lineage (NCBI taxonomy): Eukaryota > Metazoa > Chordata > Mammalia > Chiroptera > Phyllostomidae > Phyllostomus > Phyllostomus hastatus. Next base: position 20,390,292 of record NW_025333960.1, read on the forward strand.
AAACCAATAGTCTCTCTGTTGGTTCATAAATGAACAGTTGACAAAGACATTTGAAATTTCCTACAGCATTTGTTATTAACACAGTCTCATTTATATAGGCTCAGAGAACCAGGAAGGACTTTTAAAAATGGGGCTACAATAATAATTCACAATACAGTGTCTGATATGATATATACTTCAGGGGCAAACTATGGTATGAGTTTCACCATTGGTTCTGCCATTTTGGTTTGCTCACCTTTAAAAATACAAAACCACAACCCCTGTAGATCTAGGGGCATCCCAGGCATGGGCCCCATGGGATCCTGGGAATCTGGACAGGCCCCTGCTCAACCCCCAGCTCTCCCATCCCTGTCTAGCATCCTGGGCTGCTGCTCGCTGAGCAGGTGCTCCAAGGGCTTTGCCCTGCACGCACGATTACTTCCTACGTAGGATCACAGATTGAGCCTTTAATGCTAGTGTAGGAGTGTTCTTGTGTTTCTTTTTTCATGAATCCTGTTTCATTTGGTCTTGGGCCTATCAATAGAGAACATTGATCTCAGTACAGAGAGTATAAAGAATAATGGCAGGTGCACCCTGTGGTTGGAAATCCAAAGACATGGTCACTGTTCCCTGTAGGTCCGTGTTCTACTGGTGCCTGCAGAGAATTATGATTACCAGATACTTCACAAAAACTCAGTGGACAAGTCATTTGAGTTTATCACCAACTGTGGAGGAAATAGTTTTTATATTGAGTAAGTATTACTTTGTGGAAAAGCCCTGGAATACATGAGGTTCTCCCGCATTCCTGCCTAGAGCAAGGCTGAGGGAGCTGTTGGATCTTGGGCCTGTCTTCTTCTTCTCTGTGCCTGACAAAGTGGCGGGGGGTCCCAGGCCTGGGGAAGGGGGTGCTCTTCTCTGCACATGTTGTCCAACAACAGACCTCGTCATGCACAACTGGGCAAGATCCCAGCCCTCAACTCTGGTCTCAACAGAGGTTCACTCTCCAAACTGAGATTTTCGGGCTGCTCAGGGGTTTCTCTTCCTCTTTGCTGCTTCCTGCTGTCTATCTCAGATTCCTAAAGATACCACACGGGGTGCCTCCACTGGGAGCCAAACCAGCCCCGAGTTCTGCTCTGCTTTGTCATCTGGCTAAGCGAGGAGTGTCGCAGAAAGGTGGGCCTCCCCATCTTCTCACCTGAGTCCTTGAGTGCTAAGAGCCAAGTGTAGCCCTGAATCAGCTCCTCTTCTCTTCTGCAGACCCACCCGACCCACTGTGGGTTTACTGAGGAACCCGGGTGCTCCAGACAGCCTGATAGGCAGAAGCCACCTGTATAGGAAATATTAGGAGCAAAGGCCCTGAAGTCAAATAGCTATGGATTTGAATGCCTGCTCGGCCACTCTATAATTCTGTGGCCTTGGGAATGTTGCTTGACTTCTGGTAGCCTCAGTTGCCTTGTTTGTGAAATGGGTCTTAGGCCTAACTGGTGGTTGTGAGGTACAGTGAGATGTAGGAAAAGCTTCTAGCATGCAACACTCAATAAATGTTGGCAATTCACTGGCTCTTCCTCATTGTTATTGGTGTATCTTTACACATGGAGGTATAATTTTTTTGTAACTGCTTTACTGATATATAATTCTCATATCATACAATTCATTCTACAGGTAAATTTTTACCCTTTTATTCCAGTCACCAAAGTCCCCACCATGTCTTGTGAGGTGTTCTGGAGTGGACCAGTCGGGGGGGGGGGGGAAAGGGGTGCCACTGGCTATGAGTGCCAGGTTGGGGTGTTCTATCAGTTTCCCCGGACTCTAGAGTCACAGTCCCTCCCTAAGGACCTGCTTGGTGGAGTAGGTGGGAAGGGGAAGGTGGGGACTGTTTCTGGGCCCACCTCCTGGGATAGAACCATGGGTTGTCTTTGCCTCCACAGCCCCCAGACAGCCTCTGGATTCTGTAAGGACTCTGCCAGGTCCCTGGTGGCCCTTTACCACAAGGGTGCCATGCCCTGTGAGTGCCACCCCACAGGGGCCCTTGGCCATCACTGCAGCCCAGAGGGTGGGCAGTGCCCATGCCGGCCCGGCGTCATTGGTCAGCAGTGTACCCGCTGTCAAACCGGCTACTACGGATTCCCGCACTGCAAGCGTAAGTGCACCCTCGGGCCATCCCAGGCGAAGGATGCCCATCTGGGACAGGGCTTCTCCAATTTCAATGGGCTAGAGACTCACCTGGGGATCCTGTAGAAATGCAATTTCTGATTCAGGAGGCCTGGACTGTGGCCTGAGGGTCTGCATGTCTAATCACTACTCATTGTGTCCAAGCTGCTGGTCTATGGACCACACTCTGAGTAGCAAGGTAAATATTTGTTTTCTCGGGGGATGTGACCCATGCACTTGGCAAAGCTGGTGAGTGTAAGTAGCTTTAAGCATCAAAATAATGGACAGCTCAATCTCCTTCCTAGAGGAAGCCTTTTCAGATTTTGCAATACCACCAAAGTTGTGATGGGAGGAAAGGCAGGGTCAGAGTGCATACTACTCACTGAAGAAGAAGCCTGTGGACCTTTATCTAAGAACCGTCCTGCTGCCTGAGATGTAGGGTCAGCTCAGGCTCCATGGCAGCCATGAGGGGGGCAGGTGTGGTGTAGACAGAATCCCCACATGGAGACCAGCCCTTCCCTAAGGGGACCCTACTGCTGAGTCGAGCCCTGACCCCAGGCTCAGTGCACTGGGGTGATGTGGAGACACGTCAGGGAGCCTGTGAGGAGCAGAACCTCTGATGGACAAGAGGCCTCACGTTAGAGTGGCACATACAGGCAGCTCGGTGGGTTCCTTTGAGTAGCAGCCATGGAGCCAGTATGGTGTTCACATACTGCATCATACCCTGTACCCACCAGCAACATTGGATGTGGTTGCTCTTGGCCCTAAAAAAAGGCCTTTTATGTCAACTATGATCAGTAGTTGGCCCTAACAAAGGGAAAGTAAGACATTCTCCTAGACCCTTTGGAGCTTCTGGAAGCCCTGGCAGTAGGTACAGTCCTGCTATCGGTCGCCATACAGCATCTAACTCTTACATTGCATCTCTTTATCCCCCGGGCAGCATGCAACTGTGGCCGGCGCCTTTGTGAGGAGATGACAGGGAAGTGCCTGTGCCCGCCCCGCACGGTCAGGCCCCAGTGTGAGGTGTGTGATGCACACTCCTTCAGCTTCCACCCCCTGGCTGGCTGCGAAGGCTGCAACTGCTCCAGGAGGGGCACTGCTGCTGGGGTTGGCTCCCCAGAGTGCACCCGGGACCATGGGCAGTGCAGGTGAGCTCAAGTGGATGGACCTGTTGTTCCTGTTATGGGAAGGGACGTGTCATCTGCCCATACACTGGTCATTACTTCCCACTTCTCATGGGTTCGAGGGCTGTCCATGTTCAGCCCAGTCAGAATGGGTTACATGTGTGGAGTAACTTGTCCCCTCAGCTAACCCAGCGGAGGCTGGGTGGGCAGATGGCCAGTCGCCTGAGGCCACAAACTGCCTTGCCTGTATACCCCAGTATCATTCTTATCGTATGTGTCAAAATGTCTGCTTGAAGTTATCGGTTTCTTCTACTGTGTCACCTTGTGGTGGGCCCCTGTCCATTCGTACTCAGGGACGGGCTCCAAACCTTCATTCTGGGGTTAGCTGCCAGTCTTCGTGGAGGACAGTGCATGATAAAGTCTGACACCCTCAGGCCCGCCTCCCTAACTTCCCTAACTCAGACAGGCCAGCTGGAAGGGGTGGTGAACCGTATTACTTCTCCTGCCTACTGCCTTACTGGCTCAGTTTCTCTCCTACATAATCCACCATGTAATTCTCTCCGGCTTCTTCTAGGAGACCTGATCCTATTCTTTACCCTCTATCAGTACTCTCCAGTGCTACTGAGGTCAGGCTGATCACCTGGAATTATGTGACGGTGGCTTCTTGTTTTCAGTGCAGAGCCTGACCTATACCTGTTTGAGCCAGTGTGGGGGTTCAGTGGGCATTGTTTGGGAGTTGGGAGGGAGACAGGGTGGGCAGGTACACGCTGGAGAGCCTGCCTGAGGATGGGGCTGCCCCCAGGAACACCGATAAGTCCAATGCACAATTGCTACGAGACTAATGGCAAACACTGGCTCAGACAGGTGCAGGTCAGGCTCTGCACTGAACACTAGAAGCCAGCATCACATGATTCTAGGTGATCAGCCTGATAGCAGGACTAGAGAGTAGCGATAGGAACGAAGAACAGGATCCAGTGTCCTAGAGGAAGAGGCTGGAAATAATTACATAGTGGGCTACATAGCCTGAGCTTCTAAAATCTGGGCCAGTATGGCAGCAGGCAGGAGAAAGTGTATGGTTCACCACCCACCCTATGCTTACTCCCTCTCCCTGCCCGCACACTGAGGCACATGGATGTTTCCAGGTCAGTGTCCCTGTGGTTGAGGTGTGAGAGCCAGGAGGGGCTTCTGCTGCTGGCACTTGAGGGCAGCTGTAGTGTTTTCTGTGGCTTCTGTAAAAAATTACTGCCAACTGGGTGACTCAAAACAACAGAAATTTATTCTCTCACAGTTCTAAATGCTAAAAGTCCAAAATCAAGGTCTTGTCTGTGTCATGCTTTTTCTAAAGGCTGTAGGGGAAAGCCTGTCCCATGCCTTGCTCTCAGCAGTCCTTGGCTTTCCTTGTCCTGTAGATGCATCCCTCCAATCTCTGCCTTTGTCGCCACATGGCATTATTCTCTCTTCTTATAAGGCCACCAGTCGCACAGGATTAGGGTCCACCTTATTCTAGTATAACCTCCTCTTAACTTGACTACATCTGAAAAGAAACTATTTCCAATTCCAATAAAGCCACATTCTCAGGTAGTAGGGATTGAAACAGGAACATATCTTTTGGGGGACAAAATTCAACTCTCTACAGAAAGGTCTCTGAGGGACCTTTCATAGGATACGAAAGGTCCCTTAACCATACCTTAAATGCTGCCCAGTGCCTAACGACTCCTTTTACCACCAGGAAGGAAACTGAGTGAAAACTTGAGTCATGAAACATTCCAAGTCTTTAAACCCACAAGTGTGAATCCTTCCTGAGTCAACTCACTTGCTTATTCTTCTCAAACTATGAGCACAAGCTGAATGTGACTTGCACAAAGAATTTTGAGGTGATATCTAGTTTTCATCACAATTTATTAACATATATTAGGTTTTGTTCCTTTCAGTGCTTAAGCTGTTCTCTGGAAGGAAGATAGGCACTTAGTTCATTACTCAACACTCTGCACTGTGTACCTGAACGCACCTATGGGCCAGTGAAGATGTGTAACTTATTTCCAGTAAGCCACTGATGATTGAGGAGAATGGCCCCTGGTGTGGAAGTACAGGCTTCCCAGGACCTGGGGAATACTGCAGAACAAAAGGATGCCCTGCGCCCTGGGGTTGCTTGCATCTTGTGACTGGAGAAGCATCTTGTGATCCTGTGGGAAGCTCAAAGGACTGATATGTGCCAGTCATGAGTTGACTAACTTCATAGAAAGCAGAGAGAAGTTGTGTGTGGTCCTCTGACTTCATTATTGATCTAGATTTGCTTCTCCAGGGAAAATTGCCTCCACTCCTCTGTTTCAACCCTTGGTCCAAAATATAGCTGAAAAAGTGGCAGAACCTTGTAGTTTTGGTCCATCATGTGGCCACGCTGCCCCATTTCAGCTGGGCTATTCGGTGTTTCCCTCAGTATCTCCCTACTCTTCATGTCACAAAGCTGTCTGTGCTCCTATTACCTCTTTTTTTCTTCCACTCTTTCACCGAAGGGTATCATTTTTTCTCTCCCAGCCAACACCATCACTATGCTCTTCATCTTTTCTACAAATACAAGAGCCTTCTCCCCTCAAAAAGCAAATATTTCACAATTATTTTCCATCACTCCCTTACCATTGACCTCTCTTTTTATGTTCTCATTCTTTCCATGTCCCTTTCTTGAAAAACAAAACCCTTTTATTGGCAGGAAAGTAATAATCAGCCATAAACATTTGACACCAGAGCTCCAGAGTATTTGTGAATAAAATGTGTGGCTCTCCATGGAAACATCCACAAGAAAAAGAAGAATTGAATGTTCCTCTCCATGAAGCTAAGAGAGTAGCATTGACATGACCTGCCGTCTTGGGCTTGAAAAGGGGCTCAGGGGAGAAAGGGTTAGACAACAGCCAGAAGACAGTCAACCAAGCCAGTTTGTTGCTATTGACATGCTTCTGCAGTTTCTCTGTCCAACACACACACACACAGACACACACACACGCCCCTCAAAGCTCCCTAGCACACCTATCAGACTGGAGGAAACTGTAGTTAAAAATGCCTTCAGAAAAGGAAATCCAGGTGTTATAAAAAGGAGGCAGATTGAATTAGGAACAATGGTTTTCACATTAGTATATTTGAAGAACAAATCAAAGAAAATAATTCAATGTCTTTATGCAAAATAGATTTGTACAAATCCTTCAAAAGAAAGAAAAGTCTGACAAATAAGCAGGGTAAGTGGGGGAGGGAGGATGTTAAAGTCCTTTACTTACTCAAGGGTGTTATAGCAGGAATCTGGGTGTAAGGAAGGCTGAAAGGACAAGATTCCATTTGAACAGCAGACTAAGCAATGCATAACCTTGCAAAAAAAAGAAGAAGAAGAAGAAGATGGAAGAGCAGGAGAACAAGATAAACAGGAGTGCATGGAAGGGTTATTGGGAAATGGAAGTCCCGGCCAAGTGGAGAGCCCAGGATTCTGCAGCGACCCCAATCACAGCTGCATTAAGATACTTAGAGCCCTAAATACTAAAAACACTGCAGTGCTCCCATATATAATGAAGAATAAAAACTTACTAAGCCTCAAAATAAATGTAAGGAGTTACAACCAAGTTTTGCTTTTCCAGAATGACTCCTTGAGTTTTTCTTTTGAAAGTTGAACACCCAAGTGAAGAGTGTGGGGCTGGGAGGGAGGGTTAGAAACCAAGTGCATAGGTTAAAGTGAATGATGACCCCAAGGAGAAGGTGCAGACACACAGGAGGAAAAGCTAGGTGTGAGTCCTAGAGGAAGTACCGGTGTTTAATCCTAGTTGACACAGGAACCAAGGAGATGGTGAAGCAGTTTTTCAGCAGGAAGAGATGCAATAGAATTCACTGTGTGAGGACAAGTGGGAGAATTTTAAAAGAAGTAGTGGTGCAGTAGAATACATCGCTGGGAACAGAGCCTCATACATAGCGTCTCAATGCTGCTGCCACAGTAAAAAACAACCAAGAATGCATTACAAATTGTAAAATCAGTTAAGGACCCATCTATGATAGAGAGATTTATCATAGTATTTTAGGTAGAAATTGTAAGAAGTGTTTAACAAAACTTCACTAACCAATGACAGTTAGTAGTCTGAAAAATTCCTAACTCAGGACCAAGACCTATCATGTAGTTTTGCCCAAACCCAAGAGAGCATCCCAGGAATGGAACCTCATCACCCTGCATCACACTTAAACCAAGATGTGGTTGCTTAATACCCTAATGGAATGACATATTCATTCACAATCAAAGTGGATTTGTTTTGAAATGGACCCTTGGCAGATAATGCAAGAAAAACTTCCAGTTAGCTGCATGACTATGACCAGAAGTGGCTCGTGATAATTCCAGTGTTCATCGTGAAAAAGCTTCTGATTGCCTAAAAGCACTATTTCTTTAGACAATATTAGAGGAAAGAATACTTTTTGCACACAGAAAAATTCCTAAGGAAAATGAAAAATGTGTCTAGAAGAGAAGAACCTAAAATTTATATAACAGAAATAATCAAAGATGCCTGGAGTTCACAAAAACAACAAAACACTTGCTTTTCAGTTATACAACAGACTGTCTTGCAGTTGTACAAATTATCAGAAATTGCAAAGCTTAATAATTAGAATTTTCAAATTTTATTTGACAATAGGTGTTAAATATACTAAAAGAAAATCAATCTGTTATAAAGGTTAACTACTTTAAAATGAATTACAAAAATAATTGCAGCAATCTACAGTACTCCATCTTAATGAAAACTGGTATTGCAATTTTAGAGATAATTGGGAATAAGTAAAGTTGGAGCCATAAAACTGAGTTCTCAGTTCACCCTTATCATGAATTAGTCAGGAGACCCTGGGCAAGTCACTTTACCTTCCTGGGCCTCAGTTTCCTAATCTATAAAGTGAAGTTTGGTAAAATTATCTATAATATCCCACCTAAATTTAAAATTCTGATTATATTTCTTCTTCAATCTCTGATTGTATCACAGAAAATATTGCAAAATTGTATTCTATTAAATGCAAAAAAGTCTATTATTTTGGCCAACTCTAGTTTGAAGTCTTAAAGATGCTTATAATAATAAAAATTTCATGTTTTATAGCAACACAATAATTTAATCAGATATAATTGCAAAGAAAAAAAGTACATATACATAGGCTTTTAATAATGGAAGAGAAGGGGCCCTGGTCAGGTAGCTCAGTTAGTTAGAGCATCACCCTGATACGCCAAGGTTGCAGGTTCAACCCCTGGCCAGGACACATACAAGAATCAACCAATAACACATCAATAAGTAGAACAATATATCAATGACTCTCTCTCCCTCTCTCTCTTTCTCTCTGTCTTCTTCTCTCTCTAAAATCAACTAAAAAATAATAATGGAAGAGGAAGTAAGCCATCAGATATTTTGAACAAACAAAAGAACTAGAGTGTTCTCAGATTTTGCCAATCAGTAGCAGATACAGGGAAACTAGTAATCACTGCCTTTAAAAACTATCATGATGTCAACCACTTTCAGGTTATTGTAAGACTGATTAAAGGAGATGCAGCTCACCTGGATATTCAGTGCAGTCACGTGCACAAATGTGCCTTTTCAGAAGAGCAGTGATAATAGAAAAGCCTGTTTGTGTGACCTCTATTGCAGCCAGTCCACACAGATTTACTAAATGTTTGTGTTAGGTGGAGAAACAAAATACCAGAAAAGGTTGTAGACTTGGTGTTCGTGAACAGAAGTGCTTCCAGCTAGATGTAAATTTATGAGCTCTAACAACTTAGAGAAGCAAATCCTTGGATTCACCCTGTGGAATAAGAGGAATGGTAAACTCCGGGCAGCATGCAGGTGCTGGGACACCGTGGAGAGCAGGGTGGTGGATGGGGATGCTGCCCCACAACGCAGCGTCAAGCTTTCACCTCATTCCCTTTGTCACCTTTCCTCTTCGGTAATAACAGTATCTTTCTCTTATCTCTCTGAATGATTCTTCTCTGGCTGTTTCACTGGTTCAACCCCCTCCTGCCCCAGATACAGCGGACGTGTGTGGTGTGTTTGCACAAGGTTGCACCTGCCACCGCCACTCACTGTCTGGGTGATGGCATCCTGTTACTGCCCTCTGTGCCTTATTTCTTCATCTGTGAAATAGAGAGTGGAGGCACCTCCTTCTTGAAGTTCTTTGCAGGATTAAATATCCCCTGCAGAAAACCTTAAGCAGTATGTGACACACACGAGCACCAGTAAGTATTAGCTGATAGTCTGCCTTTCTCCCTCTACACTTTGTCCCCTTGAACGCCCCAGCCCCTTATTCTCCAGGCATCAGCCACCCCCACTCCGGCTGGTTCCCACAGGCAGAGCTCCAGTCCTGATCCTTGAGGCCTGTCATATCCCACCTCCACTGCGAATCAGTTCCACCTGGGCTCTCTTACTGGCTTTACTCGGGTGGCCTTGGGCAAGTCCTCTGAGGCTTTGAGCTCCTGTCCCCCATATGTATAATGAAATGTTAGATGAGATGATCTTTAAGGGCTCTACAACTCCAAAATCCTACAACTCTTACTCTGCATTTGAAACCCATGCCATTGTCTTGCCTTTTAAGTCATTTGTCTCTTTGGATATTTAAAAAATTTCTGCTTAATGTTGACAGCCTCCTCCCAGTCCTCAAAGCCTGAACTTCCAGTATATCTTAGAACCAACCCCTTGTTCATAAAGTCAGTCAGACATCAACCTCTGGCAAGATATATATTATCTGCCTTCCTTTCCATGGCTCTCTGCTACCGCTGCCACCCACTAAGTTCTTTTCCCACTTCATGTTTGAGCGATACCGATGGTCACCTAATACCTACCTTTTCCTGCTTTATAGTTTGTAGTCTCCCTCTCTCCATCCCTTTAGTCAAAGAGGAATGTATTAATACAAAATCATACTGGATTTTCCTTATAATTTTGTCATGAATATATAGAACTATTAGTAGCCTACAAAACTTAAGACAATGCTGGTAAATGTATATATGTTTATGATTTTTATCTTCTGGCATGTGTCTTAAGCCATGATGAAACAGCTCCTTCAGTTCCTTGTGAATTATTATTATTTTTGCCTTAAATTCTATAGATATAAGTGTTTTATTGCTCAGACTGTATCTAGTAACTACTTGAGTTCAGATGCTGTGCCCTTTGCAGAAGGGGCACACACCTACTAATAGTGCTTGTCCCGGATCACAGCCTGGTGAGAGAGTCTGTATTAACCAACAGTGACAATGCGGTGTGGCGAGTGCCACCCTGTGTGCAGGCACAGCACCACCTCAATGCATCTCTCTTCACATGAAAACCCTTCTCCAACCCTGATTGTCTCTCTGGTGTCCCATCTCTAGGTGCCAGAGTTCTCATGCTATACACTCGCTGCTTCCTCCAAAAATAAGGAATCATCTAGGAATAGTCCATTTTTTCTTTGCTGGACTGTCTGATTGCATTTATTCTGTGATTCCCAAGAGAGCAGATGTTATTACCCCAGGTCCAGAAACCCTCTGAGAGTGAATGCAAAAATTGTGTGTGTTAACAAGAGTGAGTGAGAGAGAGAGAGAGAGAGAGAGACAGAGACAGAGAGAGAGACAGAGAGACTGTATAATCTGTGAGTGGGTGATAAGTTCTTTTTTGAGAAGATAGCCCATAGTTTATCCAGCTTCCAGAAAGGTCCCTTACCCTGTTCCAATGTTTATCATCCACTGCACTAGGCTCGTCACTCTGAGCAGAACATTTACACCTCCTACCTACATTGCTATAGATGTTCTCCGGAGACTACATGTTTCTTTGTGAAAGCAATCCCCATAGGCACTTTCTTCCCCCACAAGAAGGTGATGGAGATGGGTCTGGGAAGAAGAGACATGATGTTGGACCTGTCAGGAGACCTTGACTTTGCCTTTTTAGGTGTGATGAGTAGGATACAGGGACACCTGTCTGCTCCCCTTGGCCAATGTCATAACAGGAATAATAGAATCAAATACTTACATGTGCACATGGGATTATTCTAAAGGTTTTATATATTTTATTTTATTGTATTCTCACAAGAATCCTGTGGAGTAGGTATTGTGATGTCCATTTTCACTGGGGAAGAAACTCAGTTGTAAAGAAATTAATTTGCTCAGAGTTCTACATCCAGTAAGTAGCCAAGGTGGGATTCAAACCCAGGCCACCTGGTCCCGAGTCTGTGCTCTTAATCCAATACAAAATCCTTTATCTGATTATAAACAACTGTTTGCCAAAGGCAAGGTTACTCAGTCATATTAAGTTATATTTATCTTTTTTGGCATGGGCACTGTGGCAAGATGTTTTAATGGGAATTAAGAGATGGGTGATCACTTACACTTGGTGGTAAGTTAATGAAATATTTCATATTAAATTGTATTCACTATGTGTCATCAAAAAGCACACTTGCTGATGCTTTCTTAGACCCACCAGAAAGGGTCAGTGAGTAGATCCCACCCGACTTCAGCTGTGGAGCTCAGCGCCCAAGCTACCGAAGGATGGGGCCCACCCCCTCTCGGTCTCCCCACCCCTCCAGTGCTGGGCTTCTCAGTTCTCCTCACAGCCCACTGTTCCTCTCACTCCATCAGGCCTTTGTTTTCTCACCCAGCTTCATGCTTCGGGTGCATGTACCTGCTGGTGGCTTGGAGCTCACTGCCAGGGCCTTCCTCAGAGCTTAGGTCCACGCCAGTGATTGCCCACTGGTTCCCACCCACCTCGTCAGGCTCATGGTTCAGTATCCATGCTGGTACTTCTGCCCCGGCAATACCGCACTTGTGTTCCCTGCATACTCCAAGCAGCATCCTGCTCTGTTCCTTCTGTCCTGAATGCCCACCCTACATCCAACCCCATGACCCTTGAACTTTTAGGTGCAGCTCAGGTATCACCTTCCCCAGGGAGGCTGGGTCAGTGCTGTTCTTCTGACCCCCTGTTTGACCCCGTGTGATATTGTTCACACTTCCACCTCACTGCTGAGGCTCACAGGCCATGTCTGTCCTACACGCCCAGAGCCTAGCTCGAAGCCTGACTCTCTGAGTGCCCTGCCCATGATGGTCATCTTTTTTTTCAACTGAGGTGTGGCTAACATAAAACATTGTATTACTTTCAGGAGCACAACATGATGATTTGATACTTGTACCTATTGTAAAATGGTCACCACAGTAAGTCTAGCAAACCCTCGTCACCACACACAGTAACAGATTTTTTTATGATGAGAATTTTTAAGACTTTCTCCCTGCAAATATACGGTATTATTAGCTATGATCACCATCCTATATATTAAGTCCCCTTGACTTACTTATTTTGTAACTGGAGGTTTATGCTTTTTGACCCCCTTCATCCTCAAGAACATAGTCATCTTGACCTGCTTTGTTTAAGTCTTTTATCTGCTTCTTCCATTCTGCCTCTGACTGTAAGCGCCCTGTGGGCAGACACTGTCTGTTCAGCTGGTTTTGTACAGCAACTGGTCTGCTGCAGAGGAAGTGGACTTGAGAACTTTTGAAGGTGACAGGAACTTTTGCTTTCTTTGCTTTGGGTGTAGGTGCAAGCCCAGAATCACAGGGCGGCAGTGTGACCGATGTATGTCCGGGTTTTACCACTTCCCTGAGTGCATGCCCTGCCACTGCAACAGAGATGGGACAAAGCCAGGAGTCTGTGACCCAGAGACCGGGGCTTGCCTCTGCAAGGTAAGAATGAACATCCAATGCCAAGGACATCAGCCACTGATCAGTGTGGAAGTTCTTCATATGGAATCAACATAGAAGAATATATGGGAAATGTGACTACTCATAACAGATTTTCACAATGTGTGCAGCATCTTATAGTCTTTCTCATTTGATGGAAAAAGTTAGAAGGGAAGGCTCCTCTCAACCCTCTCATCCTTTAGAGAGGCTGTAGCTCTCCTTAAAAATCTGATGACAAGTACAGACCCTCTCCAGGAAAAATAACACAAACCTCTGTCTACACTTTCAAGAGCTTCAAAGGTTCTCTAGAGGCCTATTCCTGGCCCATCTCTGCTACCTGGGGTTTTGTCAGGTGGTAGGAGAGCTCCCGGGTCCTAGCAGATATTTTGAGGGGGAAGTAAGTGGGATGCATGGATCCTGTCATATTGTGAATCCTTCTGGTGTTGATTCCCTACCTTCAAGATACCAAGGGGAATCTTAAGAAGTTGTCTGTTTGTGTGTGGTATGAAAGTTTAAACAATTAATATGGTATAAAAGCTTAATAATTATGCCATGGCTGGTGTGGGTCAGTGGACTTAGCAGTGGCCTGTGAACTGAAAGGTCGATGGTTTGATTCCCGGTCAGGGCACATGCCTGGGAGGCAGGCCAGCTCCCCTGCTAGGAGTGTGTGAGAGACAACCGGTTAATGTTTCTCTTGCTCCATCCCTTCCCCTGTCTCTAAAAATAAATAAATAGAATATTTTTTTAAAAAGCTTGACAATTATGTGTCTTAATGTTTGTTAGCATCCATGTCCTAACATCTTGTATTGGTGTTACATTTGTGCAAGTTGCTAATTGCAATCAGGGAAGCTTTAGAAGGAATGATCTTTTGCTTCATGTTTTTCAATAGGAGAATGTGGCAGGTGCAGAATGTAATGTGTGTCGAGAAGGCTCATTCTACCTGGACCCAGCAAATCCCAAGGGCTGTACCAGCTGCTTTTGTTTTGGAATAAATAATCACTGTCACAGTACACATAAAAGAAGAGCTAAGGTATGCAAGGAGTGAGAGTCTTTGTTTTTATTTAGTACCTCCAAATGAGGAAGGAATGAATTGGCATGAAACATAAAGGTCATGGAAGCTTTTGTATATTACTTTGTTAAAAGTTTAAGCATGGTCCTTGCTATTCCTCAGCCTTCAGCATTCTTCCCACAGATGTCCTCATGCTCTGTCCCTCAGGTTGTCAGGTCTCTGCTCGAGTGTCTGATGCTCACAGGGGCCTTCCTTCACCTCTCCCAACAAAACAGCTTGCTCTGGTCGTTCTCTGTGCACTTGCCCTTCTTGCGTAGTGTACTCAACAACATTTAGCACTCCCTGCTGTATCATACATTTAGTTCTAAATTTTGTTTATTATCCGCCTTCCTCCACCACTAGAATGTGAGCTCCTGATTCATTCCCAGGGTCTACAGCAGCATCTGGAACACAGTAGATGCTCAATAAACACTTGTTAAATAAATGGACTTTATTGTTCGTCCACCTTGCTTCTTCTCATCTGCTTATCTTCTTCCTGTTCCTGTTTTACTTTCCCTCTCATGTATTTTACCATATCTTTTCTCTGGCTGCTTTTTAAACTAATTCCATGAAACCAAAACTGTTGTTTCTTTCATTATTCAATGAACCAGCAGTCTAGCTTTCTTTGTGTGAGCAATGGCTTATATCCAACAACTATTCAAACAAAGATGATTTTACATATTTCATTGCCTGCCTCCTAAGACTAGCGTAGGCTTGTAATTGGAAAAAAAATTAGTTTGTAAATCTACTCTGAAGTCTCCTCTATTTACCCCTGGGGGAAACCGGAAGCATTATTCCTAATCTGTGCCTTGTCAGTTCCTTCTTTTTCTTCCTCTCATAATTTAACTCCTGGCTTCCTTTGTGATCAGTGAAATACTTAATTATGATGCTCTGCTTACAGCAAAATAATGAAAGCAGACCACCGTATCCCATATCATACTTTATATTTAAGGAGCTCACCATTAAAATGTGCTCACTGGACTAGCTGTTATTCATATACTTAATTATGTTTTATTAGAGCATTTATTGGACAGTTGCTAGAAGTCAAGAACCAGGGTGTGTGCTGGGATACAAAGATAAATCCACAGGGTCTCTGCCCTCCAAGAATACTGAGGTCAAGCCAGGAGGAAGCCTTTGAAGCAAGGTGGCTGCCCTATGGCTCCTTCTATTCTGTATAATCCAGTCATCATCAAAGAAGTCACCGGCACATGTTTCCATCCCTTGCTTTTGTGTTCCAGTTTGTGGATATGATGGGCTGGCGCCTGGAGACGGCAGATGGAACAGACATCCCTGTGTCCTTCAACCCTGGCAGCAGCAGCGTGGTTGCTGACCTCCAGGAGCTGCCCTCAACCGTTCACAGTGCAACCTGGGTAGCCCCTCCTTCCTACCTGGGGGACAAGGTAACGACATCCTTTTGTTCTTCTACAACCTTGCAGGCCTCCTCCCGCACTGCATGGGTAAGAGCACCATTCACCGGGTGTCTGGAAGAAAGCACAGGAAGTTCAGGTTACTAAAACTGAAGAAATTAGGTTAACTGCAAATGCAGCAGAGACACTGCCCCTCACTGGGAGGGGCTGAGACCAGAAGAAACGCATGGACCCCACACGTACTAGCTCATTAGCAAAGGAAGTCATGCACTATGTTATTCTTGCTTGTTTGTTTTTTTTTACTTAATGCCAAAGGAAATAACCATTTAAATAATATCTGTTGAAAATGGGACATGTATACTTTTAAATGTCCATGCTGAGAATTCTTTGTTTTAAAGAGGAAGAAAGACTTCTTGTCAGGAAAACAAAAGCTGAAAGGTGACTCATAAGCTTATTTAAAGAAGCGCAAGATTCTGTGCCAGTTCGGCTTTCATTAGCAGAATCACGTGCAGTTAGTTAGGCACTCCTTGGGGAGCTCACGCACTAGTTGTTCTTCCTTTGCTGCATAAATTGTTGTTCCAGAGTCTGGCCAGCTGCTCTCATTCATGAGGACAGAAGTGTGGTCTGCCTGTAGAAACAGCATCGGGTGACATACACACCTGGCGGCATAGGGCAGACCTGTCAAGAAGGGATGGGTTTCATATGGCCAGCTCAAGTAATGTCATACCTCACCTTAAGAATGACTAAACACTAGGGCCCTGTCGGCCTGAGGTCTCTAATTCTGACTTCTGGTTGCCGGACTATGGGTTTTGACCTTTGAGTATGAGGACCGTTGCTTCTCTCACATAACCCCACTTCTGTCTGACATAATATTCCTCTTCACCTCTACATGGTGGGCCCGTGTACTGGTTAGCTATTGCTGTGTACTAAATTACCCCACAACTTTGAATCTTAACACAACACACAATTATGGTCTTGCGTAGTTTCTACAGATCAGGAACCCAGGAGCGGATAGCTCAAAGTCTCTCATGAGGGTGCAGTCAAAACGTCAGCCAGGGCTGTGGTCATCTGGGATGGGAGGATCCACTGGCAAGCTCACTCACATGGTTGTCAGCGGGTCTCTGTTCCTTGTCAGCTGTAAATTGGAACTCTCTGTTCTTCTTCACACTAAGCTCTCTCTCCATAGGTTACCTGAGGGTCCCCATGACCCAACAGTTGGTTCCCTCTAAAACAGCTGATAGAGATAGATGATAGATAGATAGATAGATAGATAGATAGATTCAAAACACAAGCCATAGTCTTTTTATAACCTAATTTCAGAAATGACAATATTCTCACTTCTGCCATATCCTGTTCATAGAAGCCAGTCACTAAGTCCAGCCCACACTCAAGAGGAGAGAATTAAGTTCCACCTCATAAAAAAAAAGATATCAGAGAATATGGGGACATATTTTTTAAAATTACCTTAGCTATCAAGAAGGCAATATAGTTGACCCTTGAACAACATGGATTTGAACTGTGGGTGTCCACTTATATGTGGATTTTTTTCATCTGGTAAACAGATGACATAAACTTATATTATCAATAAATACATACCATACTATAAATGTATGTTCTCTTCCTTATGATTTTCTTAATAGCTTTTTTCCTAATTTCTTTTTCTCTGGCTTACATTATTATAAGAATATAGTATATAATACACATAACATACAAAATATGTGTTATCAGTCCAAAATCTATGTCAGTAAGGCTTCTGGTGAACAGTAGGCTATCAGTAGTTCTGGTTTTGGAGAGACAGAAGTCATACACAGATTTTCAACTATGCAGGAAGGGCTGTCGGCACCCCTAATCCCCACGCTGTTTGAGGGTCAACTCTACTGAGTAAGAAGATTCACCATGTTACCTTAGAATTCTTCCAGACTCTAAGATCATAACTCTGTAAAGCTTTGTCGAGCTCTAGATTCTAGGGAAAAACCTCGGTGGATTGGGAGCCCAGAAATGCTGCTCATTCCCTACTGCAAGTTGTTTGCATTCTCCTGTAGGGGCATTTTGTCCTGCATGCTCTGCTGTCACTGTTGCCTCTGATTTCCATCCCTTAGTCAGTCCTTCCTTCCTGGCTGGTTTTTCCTTTAAAGGTGGGAGGCGGCAGGACCAGAGGTGAAGGTGCTGCCAGAAAACCATGACCATTCACCTCCATGTCTCCATCACCATCGTGTTGCTCATGTGCCCTGAGAGAAGGTCTGTGTCCTTGACAGAGTAGTGAGACAGGCCTTGTGCTCAGGAGAATGCATACTCACTTAGGAAATACTTACTGTCTGCTCTCAGGGGAAGTTTCTTTGGAAAATGTATTTTTAGAAGTTCATTTTGCAACTGATAGATATTAAGCAATTCTCTCAGTTAAATAAGAAACCAATGGTCTAGATTTCTTAGAATAGCTGTGGACTAAATAAATGCTTTGGTTTAGTAGTTGTCTGGAATAAAATGGTCTTATTTGTTTCTGTGTGGCTATTATTTTTCTTTATAATAGAATTATTTTTT
The DNA here is from genome assembly GCF_019186645.2 of Phyllostomus hastatus. Taxonomy (NCBI): domain Eukaryota; kingdom Metazoa; phylum Chordata; class Mammalia; order Chiroptera; family Phyllostomidae; genus Phyllostomus; species Phyllostomus hastatus. Next base: position 20,408,181 of record NW_025333960.1, read on the forward strand.
GCTTGTAAAACTCAATCATGTTCATGTTAAACATTTTAATGGATATAAAATAGCATAACGTAGAACATTAAGATGCCATCTTCAATCCACTCTCTAAGGATGACCTCTGTTAACAGGTGGATGGCGTATCTTTCCAGGTCTAGGTACCTGTGAACTTCCTATGTGGGCTAATGCTGCTGTAGTCTCTTTGAATGTTTGTGCTATTGATGATATCATTTCAATTTTAGGTTTCCTCATATGGTGGCTACCTCACCTACCAAATCAAGTCCTTCGGCCTACCTGGTGATATGGTTCTTCTGGAAAAGCAGCCGGATGTGCGGCTCAGCGTAGGTATCATCAGAACATGACCCGAGTAACAGGAAGCAACAGTTGCAGTTGGTGCTGATTTGATTTTAGGATGGTTTGATAAGGGGCCTATGAAACGTTTAGGTTAAGCCATTTCTAATAGTTTGCAGAAACTAAAATAGAAGTTTAGAACATGTAATACCTCCTCAGGGCCCTCTGCCCCTGACTGTCCCGGGCCCAAATGGTTTCTCTTTTGTCCCCTCCCAATGTACTTAGTATCTCACCCTTGCTTCTCATGTTAAATGAACTTTTTTTAATGTTTCTATCTTTCGATTTAGTTTCAGAAATGTTTTTGAGCCCTTCCTGTTTATAAGACCACGTTTCTAGGTTCATAAAGGACAGGTATCCCCTGTCCTCAAAACGGGTGTCATCAAAAGGGGAGATAAGAAGAGAAATATGCAAAAAGCTACAATCCACAGAACAGTAAGCATGTGGGGCGAAGTCCAAACAGGGCTGTGTGGGATCTGGGGTCCAAGTGGAGACTTACGTAGTTGAGAGACCCTCAGAAGGCTTCATGGAAAAGGTTAGCTTTGAGCCGGGCCTTTAAGCATTGGCATGAGAGCAGAAACACCCTTCCAGTGGCCAAGAATGAGGTAAACTGAGGCAGAGGGGCAGTGCTTACCGGGTAAGCAGTCCAACCTGGCTGTATTAGCATCGTGTGCTGGGTCACCAAAGACAAGCCTGGCAGGGTAGGAAGAAGGGTGTTTAATGCTATGATAAGCAATTTGGCCTGATGTAGATAGTGAGAAGCCACTTTGTTTTTTCTGAGAAGAAAAGTGACATCGCACACTATGTACCAACACATAATCCAGAACTGCAATCTAGGAAATTCCTGAGGGAAGGGGCAATGTCATGTCCTGTACTGAGTTGCCTCCAATGTACTTGAGATGCCTTAGCCTAAACTTGACTGTGCTTTTGGTTTGTGTGTTGTGATCAATGAGACACAATTCCAGCGTCCTGAAGTGTTTCTGTGTCATTCCCTGTGCAGTAGGGGCTAGTGAGTCTCACAATCTCAGCACAGGCGAGGGCCCCACATTTTGGTGGGACTTTCACGTTCAGACACTGCCAGGTATGAGCTGTGTATACTAGCAACAAAATTTACTGAGCTATTGTTTTAAAAGCTCAAAGGAATCTTTATAAAACACCTTGGAAATGAAGCACCAACCTTTTTAGAGTCACGGTCAAGGGAAAAATAGCCCAACAAGAAAAATACCATCATGGTAGTGCTATATTTCAGTTTCTTTTTTCTTTTTTTTTGCAGAGTATTTCAACTTCAGGCCATTGGTATACCTATATTTTACTGCCAAAGGGCTTATTATGCCAACTGTTAGAATTCATGGAGAAGTGATGATCAAAATTTCCCCTTAATTTTACCTTCAAACACAGAAAAAAAATTTAGACTCATGAAACATTACTCTGCTGCTTCATTCCAAACTGCTATAATTAAGAGCCTATTGGATCATGTTTCTTAAGTTAAGGTTTTAAATGATTTGTGATCACAGATAATGCTCTTTTTTCTGCACCACTGGCTCTAATGAATTCCTTTCGGGTTTGGTACTACACCAGCAATGCTGGGGCGTGTGTGTGTGTGTGTTTGGAGTGGGGGTGCTGATGGTGGGTGCTGACTTCCCCATTGTGCCCTGTTAGGAGACACTCAAGAGCCTCTGTAATAGGGAGGGAGGTGCAGAGGCTGAGTGAGCGAGGCTGGGTCCCAGAAGGTGAGGGCTATGGGGCCAAATCCCCCTCCAGGGGCTAGCCCTGCAGCTCCCTGGCCCTGCAGGCTGCACGGGGTGAGGTGGGGGCCCTGCTAACCTTCCTGTCTATCCCACCCACTAAAGCACTTTCTTGCTACCACTGTCGGCTCCTGTCAGTGGTAATGGAGACAGCTCCTCATGTGTTGACTACAGGCATTGTTTAGAAAATTTTTTCTATCTCTTTAGCCACTTTCAGTCAGGAGAATTTGGGGGTTCCCTACTTGTGAAATACACCGTATCAGGTAGTATTACTCTGCTTCCATGTCACTAATCCTCTTGCCAGTCAGTTTATTTCCCAAAAGAATTGTTTAGAATCAGGCACTTTGTGTAATGCAGAGTCATACAAATTTGTTCTTAGCTCAACTGTGAACTTCAAAATACCCCAGCCACAGCATTAAAGCATTTGTGGATTTCTTTAAACAGGGTCAGCGCATGTCCATCATCCATGAGGAGCCGAGTGGCCCCCGGCCAGACCGGCTGCATCACGGCCGGGTGCAGGTGGTGGAGGTGCGTACCAAAAGGAGGGACGTAAGGAAGGGTCCCTGAGGGGCCTCTTTGTTCTACACCTTACTCCTCTCAAACAATCGAGAGGAGTTTTTAACTTATTTTATGAATTTAAAGTACTAATTATATTAATCACATTAATATAAATATAATTTCTATATATAAATTTAAAATATAAATTATATAAAATATATAGCACTTCAAACTCACAGGGCTTTGTTTGTACTATTTTCGTGGCACTGGGGACTGCCTCTCCTGTCTTATAGTTAAGTATCCTTATCTGATATACCCCGTGAGCGTCTAAGTGCAACGTTTGTCGCTCCCTCTCGTCCTAAGTGCCCCCTCAGTGCCTGGGGCCTGACGAGTGTCCAACAACTGCTCAGCATGAATGGATGGAAAGCCACAAATACATCTAACATCAAAGAAATGAGTAGTATGGATAAGCAAAGGAGAGCTCATTGAATCACAAAATATTATATTACACCTACTTGGTAACAACTATTCCTTTAAAATAATGTTCCATGTGTATTTCTAAATACTTTCAATACTTCAAGGTGATATTTTTTCAAATTCCTTGAACTTGCAGACTTCAAGGTATTACTTTTTCAAGTATCTTGAACTTTCAGACATTTTTAAAAAGATTTTATTTATTTTTGGAGAGAGGAGAAGGGAGAGAGAAATAAGAGTAGAAAAAAATCGATGTGCAAGAGAAATATCAATCAGTTGCCTCTTGCACAGACCCAGCTGGGGACTTGGCCCAAAACCCAGGCATGTGCCCTGGCTGGAATCAAACCAGCGACCTTTTGGTCTACAGGACAACAACCAACCCACTAAGCCACACCAGTCAGGGCTTGCAGACATAATTTAACATTACTGTACAGATCCATCATACAATGGAAAACTACTTGGCAATAAATGAAACAAAGTATTGATACCTACCACAACATAATGAAGCTCAAAAACATGATACTGAGTGAAAGAAGTAAGGCACAAAAGACCACATACCACGTGATTCATTTATATGAAAGAGGTGATGCCAGCAAAATGGTGGAGTAAGAACCTCCTAAAATTCTCTCCTCCATAAAAGTGAGAGGGAAACTGGCCTAAATGGTCAAAGTCAACTATTTCAGAACTCTGGAAATTAACCAAAGGCTTGCAACAATCTGGAGAGCATTTATGCAAGAAAAAAAAAAAGGATGAATCTTGGAAAGAACAACAAGCTTTGTGGCTGGTATTCAACCTGCTCTATTTCCATCTCCTCACCCTCCACAACTTCACAATAATCTTGAAAATCAATAGTCCAGCATCAAGGTAAAAGCCAGTAGCCTGGTATTAGAGCTCTGCAAAGCCTCATTTCCAGAGAATTGTCATGACTGGACCTGTCTGGGGGGTTTCTGGATGATCCCACTTCTAAGCCTGTCTTTATCTGACCTGACTCAGAACTCTCCTAACATGAAAATCCTCTTCCGGGGAGTGTTGGAAACATTTAGAGGCAATTGTTTCACTTCCTGGCTGCCTGGGATGGTGGATAATAGTTGGAGTGAACAATAGGCAAATCACAAAGCTTAAAATAAAAACTTGGGGAATATGATCAAAGCTTAAATAAAAGCTTGGGGAATATGATATCCATAGGTTTTGAAAAGATCCACAGAATCCTGGAAACATAGAAGGATTCACATACTCAGGGCTGTATGCATTCTCAGGAAAGACCTGAGAAGGCCTACACCCTCGCCTGAGGCTGACCTTGAGGCTACATGCAAACAGGAAATGACGGCTAAAGCAGAGTCGTCAGCTGCCTGGTTGAGTATTGTGCAGGGTCCCCCCAACAGGCCCACAGAATCCTTTTGCAAAGTTTAGGAGGCTTTTTATTTCTAGGCATTTGCAAAAATTTCTGTTCAATCATTAGCTGATTACTAAGCTAACTCTCACGGCCACACAGGACAAAGATTACACACTTCATGGAATTAGTTTAGGAAAGTCATTAAATAAACACACAAACAGCAAGAGCAACAAATCCTGCAAAGGTGGGGCATGATTTCCAGAGCTGCCAAATTTTATAATTTTAAATATCCAATTTTCAACAAAAAATCTATGAAACATGTAAAGAAGTAAGAAAATGTGGTTTATATACTGGAAAGGTGGGGGGGGAGCAACAAATCAACACTATCTCTAAGCAAGCCCCCCAAAATAAAGGATACCATGTCTAAAGAACTAAGGAATATATGAGAGCAATGTCTTACCAAATAGAGAATATCAATTTACAAAATAGAAATTATATTAAAAAATCAAATAGAAATTATGGAGTTGAAAAGTATAATAACTGAAATGAAGAATTCATTATAAGGGCTGCTATGGACTTAATTGTACACCCCCCCACACACACACCTGCCGAATCAATTCAAATGTTGAATGCTTGATGCCCCAGTGTGGCTGTATTTGGAGTAAGGAAATAATTAAAGTTAAATGAACTCACAAGGGTGGAGCCCTGGTCCAGTAGGATTATATATGTCCTGTAGTATGTCCTTATAAGAGGATGCATCAAGAATCTCACTTTGTCTCTCTGCCATGTAAGGACACAGTGAGAAGGTGACCATCTCTAAGCCAAGGAGGGAGTTCTTACCAGGAACCAAATTGGCTGGTGCCTTCATGTGGAATTTCTAGCCTTCAGAACTCTGAGAAAATAAATATCTGTTTATTAAGCTACCTCGTCTATAGTATTCTATTTTGGCAGCCAGAGCTGACTAAGACAAGGGCTCAGCAACAGGTTTGATCACAAAAAAGAGAGAATCAGAAAACTTGAAGAAGGTCAGTTGAGATCATCCATCTGAGTAACAGAAAGGAAAAAGGATGAGGTAAAACAAACAGACTCTCAGAGATATTCAGAACAAATGTACCCACCTGTGCATAATGGGAGTGCCAGAGGAGAGGAGGGAGAGAAAGGGGAAAAAAATGTTTGAAGAAATAATGGTTGAAAACTTCCAAATTTGATGAAAATCATTAATCTACACATCCAACCCCAGCAAACTCCAAGTATGATAAATGCAAGAAATCCACATACAGAAACATTGTAGTAAAGATGCTGAAAGACAAAGACAGAGAATCTTGAAAGCAGCATGAAAGAAGCACTGTATCACATGCAAGGATCCTCAGTAGAAGTAACAACTGACTATTTGCCAGAAACCACAGAAGTCAGAAGACAGTGGGATGACATTTCCAAAGTGCAGAAAGAACTACACTGTCAACAGAGAACTATATGTCCAGCAAAATGTCCTTCAACAATAAAGAAGAAATAAAGACATCCTGTTATAGACAAAACTGAGAGAATTCATCAAATAGCCAACCACCCTTACCAGAAATACTAACGAGAATCCTTCAGACTGAAGTGAAAGGACACTAGACAATAACTTAAATCCACATACGAAACAGAGCACTGGTAAAGGTAGCTACGTAGGTATATATAAAAGGCAATATAAATATATCTGTTGTTCATACTTTTTTTTCTCCTATCGGATTTAAAAGACAACTGTATAAAGAAATAATTATAAATCTGTATTGGTGATCATACAGTGTATAAAAATGTGAGTTGTATGATAGTAGCACAAAGGAGAGGGGAAGAAATGAAGCAAATGGAAGCCAACTGCTGGAATGAAGTTGCATTTATGTGAATTGTTCAGCACAGGCAAGTCTGTAGGGACAGAATGTAGCTTAGCAATTGCCTCAGGCTGGAGGTGGGAAAGGGTCGTAACTACAAATGGCCACGGGATTCTCTTGGGGGCATGAAAGTGTTCTAAAATTACATTGTAATGATTTCATGCTTCTATAAGTTTACCAAAAGTTGTACACTTAAAATGAGGCAATATTATTGTATATAAAATACACCTTAAGGTGTTAAAATATAAATTGAAATTATATAAATATTATATGTATGTGTTAATAATTACCATTTATCAAATATCAACTATATGCTAGGCACTATGCTGAATACTTTGTACATATTATATCATTAATTGACTTTAATCCTCATGATAGTCCTAAGAGATGAGGTATTATTATTATGCCCATTAAAGAGATGTGGGAACTCTTCAAAGGAGGCAACAGAATCTGAAGTTTAAAAGTACTAGCTTTTATGTGAAAAGATGCTTGGCCTCACTAAATCATTGGAGAAATGCAAATCAAATCTACAAGACACTACCTCACACTCATGAATATGGCCACTATAAAAGTTTTTAATTAAAAAAGCATAAAATAGTAAGAATTAACAAGGACGGGGAGAAATTGGAATGTGTACACTGTTGGTGAACCTATAACACTGCAGTTTCTGGGGAAAACAATTTTGAGTTTCCTCAAAAAATTTAAAAAATAGAATTACCATTTGACCTAGCATTCTCTTTTCCGGGTATATATCCAAAAGAATTGAAAACAGGATTTTGAAGTCATTTGCATACTCATGTTTATTACAACACTTACTCATATTAGCCAAGAGGCAAAAACTGAAATGTCTATTGACAGATCAATGGATAAAGAACAGGTGGCACACACACTGGAATATTATCACACCTTTAGCAGAAAGAAACGCTTGTCACAGGCTAGAACATGAGTGAAATTTGAGGACATTGTGCCGAGTGACATAAGCCAGTCACAAAAACAAAATGCTGCGTGATTTCACTCGTAAGAGGTATTTAAAGCACTTGGACTTGCAGAAACAGAAAGCACCGTGGTAGTGGCCAGGGTGTGGGGTGGCAGAGGTGGGGGAGGAACGTAGTGGCAGTTTTTTTTAATAGGTATAGAGTTGCAGTCTTGCAAGATGATGAAGTTCTAGGGGTCTCTGTTAAAACAATGTACATATAGTTAACAGTAGTGTAGTATACAATGAAAAATGGTTACAGTGATCATTTTTATGTTACGTTTTTACCAGAATGAAAAGGAAAATAATGCAAATGTGTGTTCAATTAAAGGTTGTACCTTCTGATACAATTATGTACATTTAATGATGTCAGCTGCATGACTCAGTTAGTTTCCATATACCTTTTGTTCCCATTTCTTTCTCACTCACTGCGTGCTTGCACAGTGCATTTTAGAACAAGCTCAGCACTGAAAGATTTTATTTCATTTTATTGTTTCTTACTTCCTACCTTCATTTTCCCCCCTTTCACATGGTACTCCCTCCTCTTGGGAATAACCCAGGTCATCTGAATTTCTGAATGTAAACCCACTAGCTTATACTTACCTTATGTTATTTTATTTTCTGTCATGTATTTTACATGTCTTTTCCTGGACTCATCCTGGGTGTCTGCCTCTTTGAAACCTCTGGAAGTGAGCCGGCCCAAGGGAGACCTTGCTCTCTGTTTTCCTGTGCAGGGGAACTTCAGACACGCCAGCAGTGGTGCCCCGGTGGCTCGGGAGGAGCTGATGACGGTGCTGTCTAGACTGGAGGACATGCGCCTGCGGGGCCTCTACTTCACAGAGACGCAGCGGCTCACCCTGAGTGGGGTGGGGCTGGAGGAGGCCTCAGACATGGGGAGTGGACGCAGAGCACATCGTGTAGAGACGTGTGCCTGCCCCCCCGACTACACTGGTGACTCATGTCAGGTAGGAAGTTCTCCTGCTCCACAAACTTTGCCCAAGGACTCCTGCCTGCTGTCCGGCATCCTGGGTGGGGCGGGGCACTGGATCCATCGCTCAACTTTCTGCGGGGCTCTAGCTTTTCTCTACCTGGGCCACCTTCAGGCATTAAACATGAAAAGAAATCACGATGTCTCAGAATCCAAAGAAAGGCACAGGACGCTGACAGATCCCCGGGGGTTGTAAAATTCAGGACTCTCCCAGAAGTTGAAAGGAGCCTGTCAGTTGGCACCCCAGTATCTGAGCTGCTGCTTTCCCAGTAGCTGACCCGGGGTTTTCATGCCTTTCTCTAACCCAGGGCCTCCCTCCCGTGGCCCCCCTCCCCCAAATACAGGTATAGTTCATGGTATAACCTAATTCTTTGATGAGAAATCGAAGTCCAGTTTTCTAGCTCACAAAAGGTGCTCACTTGAAATCCAGTCGAACTGACTTGTCCTCAAGTGATTTAAATGTGTCATGGAATGAAATAGTCTCGTATCTCAGGCTGTAAATCTGTTCTCTTCCTAAAGAGATGAGAAAATCACAATGATTAGTATAATAATTAGGAAATAACTATCATTCTGTGTATTCCATAGACATCCTTCATCCTCTCTCCTGACCCCCCAATAGCAGAAAATCCCAAGGTGATCTCCACATAAGTTGTTTTTTTTTTTTTAAATCTACAAATATCTTACCTGCAGTGGTTTTCTGGAGACCACAGAAATATCTTGCAACATTTCGCCCATAGGTGCCACCAATATTCTGCCTGCCTTCTATGTCTTTTCTAACCTGATTAAATAAAACACATAGCCCCAGGGAAAGAGTGGAACCTCTGGATTACCACCCTGCTGCCCAGGGCATGTTCTTTGCCCATGACTCAGCCTGTGATTTACAGCTTCTCTAATCGGCCAGTGCCGCTCTCTGTGGGGCGAGGTGGGAGGAAGGGGCTGCCCGCCCCACCTCGCAGGGATTACAGAGCGGTGCGCTTCCCTGTGGAACTGTTATGTGTGCTCTCTCACCGGCTGACTCATGGGTGAAGTTTACAGGTGGGGCCTCTGCCGCAGACAGCCTGCCTTACCTGAGTCAGGCGGGCCTGGGCTCTGAGCAGGAAGGGCTGGTATAAGAGGAAGAGGCAGAGGTTTGTGTGCAGCCGGCAGGACACCCAGAGACCAGGATGCCCACAGCAGTGAGGTGGTCAGCCCTGAACGCGGGATGGCTGTGGATCTTTGGGGCAGCCCTGGGGCAGTGTCTGGGATACGATTCACAGCAGCAAAGGGTAGCCTTTCTTCAGCCTCCTGGTCAAAGTAACCTACAATCAAGTTATGTGGAGTTTAAACCCAGCCAGGTAATGTCGCTTTTAATTTTGGTGTGGGATGATGGGGAGGGGTTCCCAGCTTTGTGACATTTTAAGCTAGGGTAATGAATGGAGTCAGGCGTGGGCCGGGGGAGGGGCCGATGGTCTCCCCCTCCCCCTGACTGGCAGTGTTTATTGCAGCGCCCAGCAGATTAGATTGCTCTCCTGAGTTGTTAACCACAACCCTATAAACATCAGCCCACCTGGAAATGCCGAGACGGCGCAGAGTTTGAATTCTTGTGGGATGTTAATATGCTATGAAACTTTGTGCCCTTTGGAGAGTAACCCAAGCCTCAAGACAAAAAGTACAATGTCTAGAGGCTTTCAAATTCTGCCTGGAAGAAAAATTATCCATAAAGTAAGACATTAACATCAGTGAAATCCATGTGTTAAAAACTGATGAGATCGAGTTTGTAAAAGACCTACCAGATGTGCTTCAATTTACCAGACATTAAACACTTGCACATTCTGTTAGAACTTCAAACTTTAAAGTTCTCTTTAAACTTCCTGGATCTTACATGTATGCTCACAGAGACACAGGTCGTATGTCTGGCTGCTGGAATAGCCTTGGAAACCTGACAGAGACACAGTTTTATCATTTGTACTATAAAAATTTATTGGACAAGTTATCCTGAAAAAATGATTAGCTGCAAAACCCATCTACTGAAATAATATATTAGGATACATTCACTGTTATTTAACACAGTGAGTTTTTAATGCAGTCTGAATACTTGAACTGAATTTCATGTAAAATGGTGAGTTTGTGTGCTTTAGAGAGGTGAGAACGTGATTATATTTCAGCAATTGACAAATGTTTTATCTGAGAGTAACATGACACATAACGCCTGCAGACTACTTTTTCTGATTCAAATCAAAAGCAATTTTTGATTTTACTTTCAGGTTAGACTACCCTTCCCCCCAAAGCATGTTTAATTAAGGCTTTTACATACTTGGGTGTGTTGTCACAAATGAACCTGATATACTTACTTATTTGGATAATTTGTTCTCTACCAAATACGATTATTGTGTAAGTATGTAATGTGATATATGTGATAATTATACGGTACTTGCCCCTTATTAGCAGAGATTGTTTGTTTGCAGATATGATCATACCATCATTGGCTTAATTTATTTAAAACGTATCTCTCAGTTTAGCTTTCAAAGCTAAAGAGCATTCCTTTCATACTTTGATTCTCCTTTAGACAAGCCTATTCATATAACACATAAAGTAATCTCACTTTTTGCAATGTATTCTTTTGCCTAAGCATAGTTCTAATAGCAGAAGGAAAAGTATATTGGAAATTATAGTCTTGTTATTGTGCACAATTTGTAGTCACTGGTGACTTCGGAAGAAGCGCAGCAATGGGAATGCTCCACTCTGGGGAGTGCAGGAGGCTTTCTCCCCCCCCCCCACCCCGCCCTTCCCGTCAGTTTCTTCCTCTCCCAGCTTGACTGCAAGAGACCTTGGTGACTGTAGATGAATCAGGACAAACAGTTCATTTCAAAATTTCCCCGGGCTGGAGTTTCAGAGTCTTACAGGCATACGTGCTATTTAAAGAGGATTGGAGAAAAGATCCTTTATCTTGAAATATTAATTTCTCCCGATGCTTTAAAGATAGAGCAAATAGGAGATGAGTGAAAGAAACTAGGGGCAACATTTGATTTTAACCAGCACACTGCTTCACTCTACTGAAATAATGAAAATGTCTGTAATTCTGTTTAAAAACATAAATGTAAATAATTTTTAGTGGCTAGTGTAAGAATAATTGCTTTTGTTCTATTGGGGACATTCTTTACTAGAATGCTTTTTAAAAGCACATCAGTTCATCAAAAGGGTATAATTATTTTCATCCATATAAAAAATGATAACTCATGTTACATTGGAAGCAGACAATGTACTGGAGATAGAAATGATCAAAGCGACATTGAACAAGAGAAGGGCACAGGGGGATTTCCTGGAGCTGGGTGTCTGTGGGCTCAGTCAGACCAGATACCCCCGAAAAGTCCTGTATGTGAAGGCAGGCACGTTCCTCTCCCTGGGCTTCCCTGTTGTACCCCTGGGCTGCTGAGTGGAGGAGAAAGGACTCCACACGCCTGCCATGATTGTGTAGATCCAGGGAAGACCCCTTGCGCCACCCTCCCCTCATACTGCCGCACTCACCAGCACAAACCCTAACTTGGAGAAGGAATGGCTACCAAAGAGAACTTGAACATGAAGGGATTTGCTTTCAGGTCCTTCCCACTAAGGCTGAGGTCCTGATCCCCTTTGCTCTTTCACCAGTGCCCCCGTCTACTCACCCTGGAAACAGGTGGTGTGAGAGCCATGCCCACACCCACCCTCCAAACTCCCCCTTCCTCTGGTTTCCCCACTTCACATCTCCCACTCAGGCACACGCGTGCCCACACACACACACCAGAACCTGACAAAAAAAAAGAAAAAATCAAGGAGACCTGGATAGTGTTAGAAAGTAGAAATTCACACATAGACTGAAGGAGAGAAGATTTAAGAAGCGAATCCTTGACAATCAGAATTGTCACATGCTTTAGATAATCTTTTTCTTTCTTTGTTTTGACTAAACACTTTGTTTGAAAAATAGGGTTGTAGCCCTGGATACTATCGGGATAACAAAGGCGTGTATACTGGACGGTGTGTTCCCTGCAATTGCAACGGACATTCCAATCGATGCCAGGATGGCTCTGGAATATGTATTGTGAGTAAATTGATACTGTAATGCTACCTGCAGGCAGTCTCTGTCTTCTTGTTTCCCGTGCTGCTAGGCCCTGAAACATCAAATGTCACATCTCCTACCAAACCCTAAGTAGAGGTTGCTATGTACTGGGTTGACCAAAAAGTTCGTTTAGTGTTTCCCATAAAGTAAAAGGCACATTTTTCATTTTCACAAACTTTATTGAGTTGGATATTTTGAGTATTTTGGCTATTTCCCACATGGTATAACATTGATTGTTTTCAACTAATGACTCAATTTGATCATTATCAACTTGAACTCGTCTACCCAACTGTGGAACACCATCCGGCAAGAAATCTCCAGAATGAAACTTCACAAACCACTTTTGACAAATTCGATCAGCCACAGCACCTTCTCCATACACTGCACTAACTTTTTTTTGCGTTTCAGTTGCACTTCTACCTTTCTTCAAATAATAAAGCATAATATGTCAAAATACATGTTTTCTTCCATCTTCAATATTAAAATGGCTACATAAAAATTCACCAATTTTGATGTTTTTTAAAAATGAACACTAATATGACAGCTGTCAAAATACAATCTAGCAAAATTGTTTCAAATGAAGTTAAAGACAACTGAACCCTTACTAGAGCCATTTTACGGAAAACACTAAATGAACTTTTTGGCCAACCCAATAAATGCAGGAGGCAAAGTGTTATCAGACTGAATGATTTTACACTTCACTTTTCCTCCATTTTAACATGAGTCGCCAGAGGAGAACACCTGTCTGAACAATTCATTTATACCTTAGCTTCTAAATCTCTGCTTCATTCAATGATATCAATGGGTGGATCCTGGGACTTAACTCTTGCCAGGATATAATAAATAAGCATCATTACTATGGGCTCCAGTTCTGGTGGGGTGGCAGGAGGTTATTGGAGGGGAGTTTTGTGGCTGTCAGATGAGCAGTCGCTCAAGAAGGCAACCAGGGGAGAAGGAGAAGCTAAGAAAGGCGTAATGCGCACACTCCGTCAAGCGCATGCCCTCACGGCTGACGAGACACAGTGGGCTGATGTAGGAAAACAGGCGAGCAGAGTCCCTGCTGTCTGTGGCTTATCTGCTGGAAAACAATCTTCTTCTGGAAAATTTTGGAAAATTCTCCCATAGAAAATTAGATTCTCAGGAAACTTTTCTTTTGTATCCCAAAGCAGAACATATTTTTTTTTATTCTGCCGACTTCTTTTTTATCAGAATCCCTCTCCCTGAAGCCAGCGTCTCCCCAGTTAGAGGATGGACAGTTCCAAGGAAGGGAAACAGTGTGGGTACCCACAAGACTCAGAGCCCCCCACTTAGGTTGTGCTGTTTGAAATACCTTCTTCTGGCATGGATTTCCTTTGCATTGTGTAATGCAACTAGAGTGTTTCAATAGTTTGGTTCCTAGACTGTCTTAAACCAAGTCAACATGTCCCAGGGAACTGCTTCCTCTGCAAGACGGGACAGGCCAAGACAGGAAACTGTGAAGAGCTGGATAGAATATTTGGTAGGATTTTGACCTTATGAGTTCAAAAAGAACTAAAGACATTGAAAAATAATGTTTTTCACCTCATATCTATTCTTTTATAATACTTTATGTTTGATCGTGTGTATTGTGTGGAACACAGGTAAATGCTTTAATGAGATATAGATATTTATCTTTTCACTGAACCATTGCTAGATGTTGAATCTACTTTATAAAAGCTGCCGAAGAACAAAGGGAGTTTACTCTGTAGTCCCTTCACCCAGTGGAAGGATCACTAGTGAGAGTCATAGTTCACAGGCTGTATAACCAAACAAGACTTTCTCTCCCATTCCCTTTCTCTCTAGCTCTGTCTTTACTTGTCCCTACTGCCCACGTGACCTCTAAAAACTATTCATTCAAGAAACCCTTACTGCGCACTTGCTCTTGTGGGAGGGGCTGTGCTAAGTGCCAAAGTTAAAACCAGCAGAGATAATCCCCACTCTCACGAGGCTTGCTGTCTAGAGGAGACTGTGTGTGTGCACACAAGCACACGCACACAGATGCTCACACACATGTACACTCATGGAGGCACAGAATCCTGTCTACACTCACTGAACTGCTGGGCGGCGGCACTGGCTGTGGATGCTGCTCTCAAATGTGGCGGTTGCATGGGCGCCGAGGACGCCCCCTCATTCTCACAGAACAGCGATGGGGACGCTATCAAAAGGGCTGATTCCTCCGCATGGTGACCTTTGCCTCTCAAGATCCAAAATCAATTTCCAAAATCTGGGACCTTCACACATTTGCAAATCTCCATGTCTTTATTCAAGAATAAAATTTGAAGTTTGAAAAGAAAGATCAACGCCTTGCTGGAAAGCACTATTTGTCCAGTTGAGAGGCAGAAGTAGGAGGTGATGTGGTCTTTCGGTGCCAAAGGGATCTGTGAAGATGGTGATGCGCCCCCCCCCCACTCCACTAGTAATGCCCTCCCCCCACTGGGGCCCTGCCGCTCCTTCTTCTCCTTGCCCACTTTCTCTCCCCCCACCATTTCTCCTATCTCCCACTCCCCTTGTCGTCTACTCCTCAGTCACCCCTCATCTTCCTGTCTGTTCCCATATCTCTTCCCCTTTCTCTTCTCATCTTCTATTTTTCTTCTTTTTATTCCCCGCCATTTAAACCCATCTTCTCTCCTTCCCGCAGACTGATTTACATGAGACTCACAGCTGATGCTGCCTCTCCAGGTGCATGCGCCCCCCTTGCACTCCACCCTTCAGAGCACCAGTTGCTTCGTGTTGCCGGCACACGCTGCTGTGCTCCTGCAGCACTGAGGATCCTTGGACCTGGAAGGCCCTTCCCTCACTTTTCCACTCAGCTAACTCCTCTCCTCCTATTCTCCATGCAGAAGGCATCATCACCTCCAGAAGCCCTTTGATAAGGCTCCTCTTGCACTTACGGGCTGCTGGCACACCTTTGTCATCATACTTTTCACACTGCATTGAATACGTCTATTCACAGGGTTCTAGCTACCTGAGTCAGGTACCAATCCATTTTTGCATCCCTGTATCTAGCATAGTTGAACATAGAATAAACACCCAGTAGATGTTTGGTATCAAATGCAGCTAGGACAGCATAAGTTATGGAGGTGGGTGTGGATTCATTCATTCACCCACACATCCATTTTCACAATGAAACACAGGGTTTCTGATAGGCAGCTGCCTCAGATTTGCAGGACTGACACAGACAAATTCTAGGGTAGATGCACTCACCTGAGGATGAGGGGTTGTTTCAGACATGCTCATGGGACTTTATCAAGCAACACAGGTGCGGATTCCCTTGCACGACCCTCTCCCAGCATCCAGTGTTTTTAGTAGAATACAGATGACCTCACTGCACTTCTTGTTTCTCTCTGTTCTTGCCTCTCTAGCATTTTCAGCTAAGAACTAAATAGTCACAGGACTAAGATATACCTATTCAAGCATGTCTTCTTTAAAATTGTCATTTGGAGTTATAAAAGAAAGGAAACTAACGTGGGAAGAAACTAATTAATTCAAAAGATGGATGCTATCTGAGAGAGTTGGGACCACCAGGCAAAGAAAAGGTGGAGGAAGCCTTCTGCACCTCACCTGACACCCCTGAGAGGCTCCGCTGTGGATCGGACACACTGCAGTGTGGACCTGTTTCCAGTGTGCGTGCCAGTGGGAAAACCCCACTCGGTGGTGACAGTTGGGGAAGGAGGAGCGGGTTCAGGACGGGGGTGAGCTTTCTGGTGATGATCAAATGTTTACGGGTAACCAGTATCCTCCTTTAGAGGCTCGCCTATTTTCTGATATAATTACTAATCCCTTGTGCATATAGCAAAACTTTATGTCCAGAAAAGATCTTTCAACATCTGAGTGGATTCTGTAATTCTCAGTTTCTCAAAGGTTTGTGGAAGACAGACCTGTTGAAGCTCAACAAACTGAGGACCTTGATGACTGAAGGACAGTCTTTGCTATTCGGAGCAGGGCCGCTCCCACCTAGGATGTACACACATACTGTTTTTCCCAGCCCGACTTCAGATATTGCTTAAAACTCACACCCTACTCAAGCACTGTCTCTGCATACAGACGTGACATATATAAGCACATTTTTAAAAGTGTGCTTATTTCAGGCTGTGTAATTAAACACAAGGTATCTCTGAATTATCAAATGCCTCTGGTAAGCAGTGTTTGCCAGGTTATTTTTGTGCATTAAAATCTTTATTACTAGAATAAAGCCAAGAAAGATTATACTGAGCTAAAAATTCCACAAACTAAATAAATTTGACACAATCCACTCAGCTTTGTCTCAGTATTCTGGCTAGTTGCAAAGTTGTATCATCCCAATGCCGGACTGAAGAACAACTTTCATCAGACATTGATTTGTACATGAAAATAATTAGATTCACATAAACACAAGGTTAGATAAAATTAATGTCTTTCTTGTTTGACACATTAAAATTCAATCGAGTGCTTTTTTCAGATACAGTGCAACTTTTTGTTGTTTTAACAAATGCATTGTGTTAAAAACTTATTTCAGTTTTATTGCTTTTTGGTATATCATTGTGAATTACAAAGTCAAATCAAGTTAATTTTCATAGAAACCATTCTAAGGAATAGAAATGGGAAAGGGTTTACATTTGTTGAGGTCCTACTATACTTGATAAAATTCTCCTAGCAACCTTGGAAAGTGGGTATTATTCTTAGCATACCTTTTTAGAAAATTGGAATTGTATGTGAATCATACACCAACAAAGTTGACTTATAAAAGATACTGAGGCTCAGAGAGGTGAGGGAAGTTGCTCAAGGCCCCGGAGCTATGAAATAACAGAGTGGGATTTGAACCCAGCTGGTCTCTCTCCACTTCATCATGCCTCCTCCCAACATTAAACCCCAAATAGCTGGTGGAAGGACGTTTACGTCCTTTTTTACACCAACAATAACTAGATATACAGGGAAATATATGGTTAGCAAAACTGCTATCACCATACAAGTCAGAGGACTTGAGTTATAAGTGTGTGAGTAATTAAAATGACAATGATCTCAATTATAATAAATGTTCAGTTGGCTGCTATTAATTATACTGTTTATCTGTCCCAAGAATTGCCAGCATAACACTGCGGGGGAACACTGTGAGCGCTGCAAAGAAGGTTACTATGGGAATGCCATCCAGGGGTCCTGCAGCGTCTGCCCATGTCCTCATTCAAACAGGTACTGTGGAAGCTTGAAAATAATCTATAGAGACAGGAAGTAGGTTGGTGGTTGCCTAGGACTGGGATGGGGGTGTAGGGAAAATGGGAAATGAATGCTAAAAGGTATGGGATACGGATTTCTTTAGGGGAAGATGAAAATGTTCTAAAATTGACTGTGGTAATGGTTGCATAATTCTGTGGCTATACTAAAAGCCATTGACTTGTACACTTTCAATTGGTAAATTGTGTGCTATGGGAATTCTATCTCAATAAAGCAGCAATATAAAAAGAGAACAAACAAAAAGTGCAAGACAAAAGTAGTCTTCCAAGTTGTATGCTTCTGGGTTTTTCCTTTTTCTCTTCCCTTTGCTATTCATTCAATGACTAAACAAGTGTTTACTGAGCATCCATTGCAGGGCTGGGACTTAGCCCTCTCTAGATGCTGGGGCAACCGCAGTAGAGAAGAACGGCAAAGACTCACAACTCACGGAACTCTGGAGAATATGGAAGGGGGGAGTCGTCACACTCAATAAATTTGTGCACGAATAAATAAGAAGTATGCTTTTAGAAAGAGATAAGTTATACAATTGATTAAAGGGTTATGTAATTGATAGTGAGTGAGTAGATTCCTTAGAGAGGGTGGTAGGAGGGTCTTCTGACATTGTTGGGCCGGGACCAATGAATGATGAGATGGAGTAAACCATGGCAGTGTCCTAGCAATGTGGGTCGCAGGCAAGGAAAAGACAGAGCCCCTGTGGTGTTGTGTTTGTGGACAGTGAAGAGGCAGGAGTGGCTGGAGTGCGATGTGGGAGAGAGGGCCAGGAGATGGCGCTGGCCGGGCAGGGTTCGGATCCTGTAGGACCTCACATGCGGGAGTAAGGCATCTGGATTTTCCCCGTAGTGTGAGAGAAGCCACGGGGCAGTCCTGAGCCACAGAGCTGTGCGATCTGAGTTGTCGCTCAGATTCCTCCAATATAGCAGACAGGTTATACAGATAGCAAGCCGCCATTTCCCCCCATAGTAACCCATATTCTGTTTGTGCTTGGTACCTTGTTATATTCTTGCTCATCATGGCGTGTTCACTTGGGTCCAAGCAAAATAGAATAAGTAACTACGAGAAGCAAGAAAATCAGGAAGATCCTGATAAAGTGTCAGGAATACACAGGCTCTGGAACAAGTGTGGACCACAAGGCTGATTGATATCAGCCAAGTAGCAGAGAAGTTGGCCACATCTTAAAATTACCAGAAGTCACTTGCCCAAATGTGGCTTTTCTGGAGATGCATATTTGAAACGTTCACCCTGCATTGCTATCTATGGACTTGATAGTCCTTAAACCTGCCCAGTCTTGCAGCTTTATTTGTAAAGAGATCCATCCCTTGACACCAGCCCAGGCTTGTTTGAACAGAAGTGAGGCAGAGCAGAAAGCAGTGAGGTTTTCACCAGATGCTTGAGAAAAGCTTTTCATCTTTGGTGGCAAAGTGTATGGTTATAATCAGGGTCAGCATCCAGGTTCCACGCAGTTGAAGTGACACGCAGTTCCTCAGATTTATCAGTAAAGCCCTATCTTTATCTAATTCTCCTTCTAGCAATATTACTACCTGCTGACGAATTTCTAGCTATCCTTTAGAGCTGTAACTCTGTATCCACCTCACAGGCCAAGAGAAGCTTCCCCAAATAAATTTTTTTTTACTAGCAAATGATAAATGGAATTATTTCTTCTCAGATTTATGTCAGTGAAATGTTTACACTGCAGACAGAGACATTTCACAAGACAACAGGGCTTTTCCATGATCTCTTAATTGAATGTTTTTTAAAAAGATTCTCCAATGTATACCAGTTTAGAACTAAAGGAAAAGGAATCGAAGCTCCACAACTTGATTTTAAAAATGTGGAAATCACCATGCCTGTGCCCACAGCAGGACATGGGTGGCAGCTGTGCTCTGGGCCTCAGTCCCTCCGGCTCTGAGGGCCTGGCCTCTCCACAGCCTTTTCTTCCCAGAAGGCAATGTGCCCAGTTTAAAAGAACTCGAATAAACAAGCAGAAAATTTTCTTAAAGAATCAGAACTCTCTGTTCTTTTGTTCTGCCCAGGCTTGTTTTATTCCTTGTGATTCCTGGAAAAACCCTGTTGTAATCATCTCTTCCAGAGTGGGTTGCTCTGTTCCATCTTATGGGAAGGAATGTATTTCTTCAGGCCAAAAATAAAACAAAAATAAATGCCTTCAGTCCTTATTCAACAAAATTTGCCCAATGCTAGCTGAAATAATTCATCATTACCTCTACAAGTCTCAATGGGCAAAATTTTCTTCACAAGGAAAGTAGCCAGATCCTTGGTTTTTGTTTTCACTTAACGCAAGTCAGTTCTTTGTGGGGGAAAAAAAAAGCACAATGCCTATCAATTCATATTTTCACGAGGGCTTTGTTCTGTCTTCCTTCAAGTTTTGCCACCGGCTGTGTTGTGACTGGGAGAAGTGTGCAGTGTTCCTGTAAACCTGGATACACAGGAGCCCAGTGTGAAAGGTGGGTGCTGCTCCTCCCTCCTCCCCACCCCCATCTTACAGGTGGAGATGGGCTCTGCAGGTGGCTGCAGGCACCTGGGCTGTGGGTGGGGCTCTGCCCTGTGGTGGCTCAGAGCTGAGGGTGGGGCTGTTAGTTTCACTGAGGCTGAAAAAAGTTCTCTTGGGAAAAACCCAAGACTGCTCACTTAATAAATCATTAACTTCCTTCTCTTTCCTGTTCTGTTCATTTCAGAAGTTTGAGAATAAGGTCCAATATGTCATAATGTCATAGCCCTATATACTCTCCAACATATACCCCTATCCTCATACACCCCTACGTACTCCTTTCTCTTCATATTCCTATATGCCCCTTTCCCTCCATATTTCAGCATTTTCCTCCTCATCCATGGCCCTACATACCCCTACCTCCATATAAATTTATCCCTGCATACTCCTGCCCCTACATATACATACCCCTACCCCACACATATTCCTACTTGTCTGTACACACACACAAACTCTACACAGTCCTATGTACATATACACATCCACAGCCGTAGACACTCTTATACACACACACCTCGATATCCCCACACAATACTTCATGATTAGCTACCATGCATAGGATACTGCCAAGTACTGTGAAGGCTGTAGAAGGTACTTACAAGCTAGCGGGGAAGATAGCACACACATATTTGGAAAAGTAACAGTATCACAAATGAATCATACAGGCAACATGTTTTTAAATTTAAAATAAGTTTATCATGAAATCAATACATACTTATTATAAAAATGATGTAACACAGGTGAGCAAAGAACCCACAAGGTTCGCCACACCCCTGCACCGCCCACTGCAGGCCTGCTCGCTTGCGGTCACAATCCCGTCACCTGCAGGAAACCTCTGTTGAAAGCCTGTTGTAGGTTTTACAGATCATTTCTATATGCACAGACTTCTCCTCAAAAATGAAAGTAGATTTCTATTTTACTTTCTGTTTGACTTGTTTTCTCACCTAATAATATGTTGGTAATATCTTTCCATATCAGTAAGTATTCATTGATAATATTGTGTCAGTACCAAGAGTTCCACTGAAGTGGTCCATCCCCCTTACTATTGCTTTTGAGATAGTTTTACTGTTTTCTGTTCAAAGCAAAACCAAGAGTGGATCCTTTTAGCTAAATTTTTGTGTATATAAATCCTCAAGACATAATTATAGAAGTGGACCCCTTGGGTCAAAAGATGGTAAGTTTTTCAGGCTTTTGACATATTTTGCAAAATTGCCCTCCAGAAAAGTTGCATCTGTTACATCCCTGCCGGCAGTGAAAGAATGACTGCCTGCCCCCAGCAGATGCTAAAAGTGATCGATTTTTCAAATACTTGCCAATTTAATAGGAAAACATTTATTATCATTTTAATTTCTATTTCTTTGTTTAATAATTAAATTGTGTTTTTTTTCCTGTGCTTATTAACCATTCATAAATCTTACTTTTTGAACTGCTATCCAGGTCTTTTATCCATTTTTTCCAGTGGAATGTTTGTTTTTATTGGCCTGTACATCTTTTAGAAGAAATTAATCCTTACTACTTTAAGTTGCAAATACTCTTCTCAGTTTGTATATTTTTTATTTTGTTTTTGTCAATTCTAGACATGCAGCAGTTATATTTTACTAGATTTCTATCTATTCTATTATCCTTTCAGATTTCAGTTACTGGTGTTGCACAGAGAGGTGATATAATGTTTATGCATATTCTCTTTTGGTACTTTTATGGTTTTATTTCTCACCTTTAAATCTTTATGTTGGTGAAAATTTGGAACCTAGTTTTTGGTGGTATTGCATCTCACACGGTAGGTAGATTTAGGATCAACATGTAAGGCAAATAACCTTAACTATCCCAATATCCCATCTCTGAATAATCCAGGCACCACATTACCTAAGATACACATAGTACTTGGTTACATACCAGACCACTCAGTATGGGGAGCTGTTCACTGTGGGAGAAGCACAAGGAAACTAGACCAGCTGGGGAAGGAGCAGATCCCCATCCCTCATGCCATGCTCACTGCGGGCTGCGTGCTCGCGGAGTGAGTGGGGACAGACACCGCATCTGGGTTCCCTCTTACTCTCTCATACTCGCTCCTTCTGCCAAGTACCTTTAGTTAAATTCACTAAAGCTCAATGTCTGTGTATAAAATGTCCATATAAACTTGAGTTTGTTTCTGTACATTTTATCTGGCTCTTGTGCCATTATCACTTCTGTATCATTTCTGAAATACAAAATGCCTTTGAGTGAATATTTGATTGATCAAGAGTCCCCCTGTAACCCTTATTTAAGCTATTTTTTTTGTTCATTCTGACATGTTATTTTTCTGGATAAACTTTAGAAGAGTTTTACCAAATTAAAAAAAAACAGAAATTTAATTTAACTGAATTTTATAATGAGACGGGGCCTCTCTAGACTGGGGTTATCTAGAACATTGTATGGACTAGGTGGGCCTTAAGTAGGTTAAAGGGGTGACTGGGGCCAGTGAAGCTGCAAGGGGGAGGTAGAAGGCAGCTCAGGTCAGGGAAGTAATGCAAGAAAGGGCCTGGAGGAAGATACACATCAAGGGGGAAGGGAGGTGCTTTATTGGAACTGTCTGCCAAGTGTCTGGAACTCTCCTATTATAATAAAAAGCAGTAATTCAAGGTTCTTCTGCTTTCCATTTCAGCAAACATTGCCCACACTTGCCTCAAATCTATTATTCATTCTTTTCTTTGATGAAAAGTATATGGAGATCTCAGTATATGCTCAGTGCTGTGCTAAGCACTAGAGACACTCTGCCCTCAAGGGTTTTTATAGTCTAGTGGTAGAACAACACACAAACGGGCCAATAAGATAGTGAGAGAGAACATAACTGGGCAGAGTCAGGCTGCAGTAGGAGAGACATCCGACCATCCTTGAAGGTTGAGGGATGGACAGACAGGTATACTGGACAGCAAACAGTGGGTGAATAAGGGTTTCTTTTTCTCTGCAACCTGTCCAATACTTGTTACTACCTGTCTTGTTGATAACAGCCATTCTAACAGGGGTAAAGTAGTGTCTTATTGTAGGTTTGATTCGCATTTCCCTAACAGCTACTGAACTTGAGCATCTTTTCACATATCTGTTAGTCACTTGTCTTCTTGGGAGAAGTGTCTGTTCAAGTCCTCTGCCCATTTTTTTAATTGGATTTTTTTTGGTATTGAGTTGTATGAGTTCTTTATATATTTTGGATATTAACCCCTTGTCCGAGCTGTTGTTTGCAAATATCTTTTATTTGGTTGGTTGCCTTGTTGTTTGGTTGGCAATTTCTTTTGATGATGACTGAAGATTTGACTTTGGTGGCAGGCACACAATGCAATACACAAATGATGTAGCATAGAATTGTATACTTAAAACCTATATAATTGTATTAACCAACGTCACCCCAATAAATTTTTTAAAGGGTGGGTGGGGTTGACAATGGGACTTGGGAAGATCTTCCAGGCTTTGTGATTTAAAAGCTGTGGGACTTGGGAGAGACATCCTAATTCAGTCTTCCTTATGGTCCTTCACATCAATAAAGCAGAAATCAACAATAGGCTGGATGAGACACCCATCTGGCAGACAGCTGATTTGAAAAGGGAAATTCTTAATTAATAAGTCTTATCTTGGCTTATGTTTGTTACATTTGATGTCTCAAGAAAGCAAGCTATTGTTTCTTTGAAATGTTAAAAAATATTTTCACAAGTAAATGCCATTTTAATGTCAAAATCTTTCATTTGTTGAACACTTACTGAGTAACCACTGTGCACCAGGCATCAGTCCCAGCATAACCATTAACTGTGCATTGATGATGACATGGGCTGCATGAAGAAAAAGCAGGAATATATACAGTAGCTGGGCAGGGGAGGGAGCAGCCAGTCTGGGCAAAAGGGTAGGAAAGGCTTCCCAGCTCACAGCCTGCTCTGGGGCACATGGCTGCCTCAGCCACCACTGATTTCCATGTTGATCCAACCACTGGTTCCTGTGTGCATTTTGTTGATTTGCCATTTGGCTGTAGGGCTAGCTGAAGAGTCTGTCCTCCTCGGGGTCAAGGAGGAAGGAAGCAAGCTCGCCTGCGTCCCACAATCATGCTCTCACACAAGCCATAAGTATTTCTGTACTGAGACACATTCATTCTTGAAAAGCTACTCTATCTTCCTCTGATAGGGTTATAATATCCCCAAAAGGGAGCTAAAGGTTGAGAAAATTAGGTGGAATAAACAATGAGTTCTTTGAGTGTTTCTCCTCTTTTCAGTATTTTTTTTTGGGGGGGTAGGGAGGGAACATATTCAGCCCATAGTTTGGTTTAGTGGAAAGATTAAAAGGATAAATTTTAGTTTAAAGGAATTAATAGAGAGGCAAGAGGTCTTTTTAGCTGGTTTGGAGAAAATGGTTTAACCTCAAACCAAAGAACCAGCTCTGGATTGAAGATACAGCATTTCCCTCAACTGGAGAATGTTCCAGCACAGAAGTAGTAAAATATAATAGGTGGGAGGCTGGATTCCAGAGCTGACCTACCTTGGTTTGAGTCTCTGGAGTGCCACTTACCAGCCAGGTTAATGGGAGTTACCTGTGCCCCAGGTTAGTGACAATAATAACAATACTTAGAGCCAATGTTACTGGACAATCAAGTAGTCAATGAAAAGTGCTGTGTAAGGGACATAGCCTTTCCAACAAGCAGGAGTGAGGGGTCCTGGCAGAGGACTGGGTGAGCTGGGAGCTGCGGAGTCTGGCCAGCTGTTGAGGCTGGACTCAACAGGGCACAAGGACTGCATTCATTCTGTTGAGGCTACATGTTTTGGTCAAAATAAATGAAGAAAATCTGGCATCACACTGATATGTAGTTGAAAATGAGAGAAGTAATGTTTAGAGCTTTTTCAGATGATTGTGGATATTTTCCTTTGATACTACACCCAAACCTGACGAGCTGTGTTTTCTTAAAGGTTATTTGCCATGTGGAATCTATTACATTAAAACCCATTGCCTGTCTTGCACTTTGAATGGATCTTTTACACATGCATGTAATATCATGTACTGATGATTTGAAAACATTGATTCAATGAGTCATATAGATCTTCCAAATACCTACATATTTTATTATATGATATAAAAAGTCATATTCATCCATATCACTACTCATTTTATCAGGAAAAAAATAAGAATTAGAAAGTATCAAACTCAGCCAGCAAATTCCAGTTTTCTAAAAATCGAACTTTTGCCTGAAAGCTCAACTGTTATCCTTGGAAACAATTGTTATGATTACTTTTCCTTGTTCGCCTTAGAGAAAACATCTGCCAAGTCTGAATAACTGCAGGATTACCTCCCAGTTGTTCCATGTCAAAGTGGCGCTCCATGGAAAGAGCGGCTATTTCATATCATAACTCAAATGTTTATACAAATGCTTTTCCTTGAGACAGCGTGGCACTCCTGCCTGTAGCAGGGAGGCTTTCGATATGCTTCCCACTTGTCGTGTAGAGTGTTAAAATGACATGTTCTCAGGGGCGAGATGTGATGGAATCAGTTATTTATACTCATTCAGCAGGGACATTTAAAAATTAAACTGGCATTTTTACCTACCTATAATCACTTTACTTTTTAAATTTTATGTTATTAACTGTACTGGGGTGACACTGGTGTGTAAGGTGAGAGAGGTTGTAAGTGTACTCTTCTGTGACACATGATCTGCACGTTGCACTGTGTGCCCACCACTCAAAGTCAAATCATTTCCCACCACCGTATATTCGGCCCCCTTTACCTTCTACTGCCCTCCCACCCCCATCCCTCTGGAAGGAAGAACCATGAGGTTGTCTATCTGTTGTCTATGAGTTTCAGTTTTATATCCGCATATTTGTGAAATCATATGGTATTTGGCTTTTTCTGACTTATTTCGTGTAGCATAATATTCTCAAGAATCATGCATGTTGTTGCAATGGCAGTATTTCATCTTTTCTTATGCTGAGTAGTATTCCCTTATATACAGGTACCATATCTTCTCTGTTCAGTCCTCTATCAAAGGACACTTTGGTTGTCTCCATCTCTTGGCCACTGTGAATAAAGCTGCAGTGAACGTAAGAGTGCATGTATCTTTGCAAATAAATGTTTTCGAGTTTTTAGGATAGATACACAGAAGAGGGATTTCTGGGTCATAAGGTAACTCTATTCTTAATTTTTTAAAGAACTGCCCTGCTCTTCTCCATAGCAGCTGTACCAGTCTACATTCCCACGGCAGTGAATGAGGGTCCCTTCTTCTCCGCAACCTCTCCAACAGTTGTTCGCACCTGTCTTGTTGATAATAGCCATTCTAACAGGTGTGAGGTGGTATCTCATTGTACCTTTAATTTGCCTAATAGCTAGTGAGGCTGAACATCTTTTCCTATATTTGTTGGCCATTTGTATGTGTTCTTGGTAGAAGTGTCTATTCAAGTTTTCTACCCATTTTTTAAACTGATAAGAACAGATACTACACTTGACCTTAGCTAAAAGGCTGAGAAGTGATCTGCCAATTTTTAATTGGATTGTTTGTTTGGTGTTGAGTTGTAGGAGGTCTTTATATATTTTGGATAGTCATCTCTTGTTAGAACTGCTGCTTGCAAATATCAACTCCCATTCAGTTGCTTGCCTTTTTATTTTGTTGTCTGTTTCTTTTGCTGTGCATAAGTTTTTTTTTTGTTTAATAGTCCATTCATTTATTTTGCCTTTACTTCCTTTGCTTTTGGGGGCCAAATTCATAAAACATTCTCTAGTACCAAGGTCCATAAATTTAGTACCTATGTTTTCTTCTATATACTTTGTTATTTCAGTTCTTTTCTGTCTTTTGTGTAGGTGTGCACCAGGATATTTCGGGAATCCCCAGAAATTTGGAGGTAGCTGCCAGCCATGCAATTGTAATAACAATGGTCATTTGGGAAGTTGTGACCCCCTGACTGGAGGTAAGATCAACTCATACCTCTGTTAATCTGCATTTATCAGACTAGTATAAAGTAGCAAGTGAAGAACCCAAGTAAACATTTTCAAAAAGCATAATACCCAATTCTAGCTAACAAAATGTCCCCTTATTTTGATAAACTGTGGAATGCTTAGGTGGTATTTTCAGCTCTGGTGAATAGCTTACTTCAAGTAAGTTGTTTTTATAACTTACTTCAAGTAAATTATTTGTATAACTCAACTAATTATAGCCAAAACAACTTCATACCCTATTTTGACGGTGTTGCTAAGATCTCTGTTTCATAAGGTTATTGTCACAGCAGTGTTGTGTGCATATCTGAAGTCAAAGTACTCTTTTCTGATAGCAATAAATGTCCAGGATGTGGGAGGTATAATTGAGGTGGATTTTACATATCAAGGAAAAGGTAATTACTGGGAATAGTATGGATTCATTAGGAACAACTTGGAAGAGAAAGGAAGACTACCTCTTCCTTGAATATTAATGTGATTTCTCAGCAAAATGCCATTGATATAGTGCAATGCCGAACCCTTAAAGTCTTTCATCTTATAGTTGTAAACAAAACCCTGGATGTATGAATTAGATTTGGTCAAGTGACTGTTCCTGAAGGAACGCAGAGTAAATGGATGGATTCTCAGTCTAGAATGAGGTGTCTAGTTTCATGCCTCAGGGCTTCAGCCTGGCTCCATCTTCAATATCAACTCAAGACTGTTGATGTGAGTGGAAATACAGTATCAGATGACATGAAACCCAGAGAGAGCAAATGCCTCCTATGACATGTTTAGTATTCAAAAGGGCCTCAACAGCCTAGAATAATGGGCTGATTCTAACCAGACAACGTTATGTTAGGGATAAGCATAAGGTTCTATTGTTGAATGGGAAAAAAATCAGCCTTTAAGTATGTCATGAGTGAGATGTGACTTAATAGTAGGAGATATAAAAAGACTAAGCTTTTATTTAGCAATAAGTTCAATATGGCTCAGGAGAGTAATGTGGCTCCTAGGATACCTCATACTATCTTCACTGAATTCTAGTGTTTAAACCAGGTAGGTGTCTTCCAGTCTCTGGCAGGCTGCTCCTGTGAGTCCTCATGTGAGGCTTTTATCTTTAGAAAGTGATAGACAACTTACGGTTTGTTCAGAAACAGGGTGAGACTATGAAGGAACTTAGAACCACGTCATGTGGAGGAGGGTTGATAAACCAGGACAATGAAGAGAAGTCTTGGAAAGTACCTATTTGAAAGGCTGGTGGGAGGAAGAAGGGTTGGTTGAATTCTATGTGGCATCAGGGATAGAACAGATACCAAAGAGTGGAAGCTAAAGGGAGATCTATTTTAAATGATCGAGAAGTGCCAAATGCTTAAAGATAAAAGCACTGTTTTAAAAGGAACTGAGTTCTACTGTGTTTGGAGGGACTCAAGGAGATGCTTCAACACTAAACCATGGCTTACTCATGAGGTCAATGTCTTTGCAACCCTCTTTTCCCTCCTCTAGTAACAAAAACAAGCACTGTGAAGTTATGACAGTAAATATTATTCTAAAGATGGAAGAAAATGCTCACATGTGAGACTCAGTTGTTCCTGTGAGATTTTTCCTTTTCTTTTTCATTATTTCTTTTTTTTAAAATTAATAGTGTATAGATTTCTTGGTGGTCAAAACTCAGACTTGTTGAGAAAATTGCACTGATAAGTCAATCGTGCACTTAAGTCGCCCCCACCCCCAGACTGTTCCAGGTGCTATGGGAGATTGTAAAGGAAACCAAACTTCCTTCCTGGCTATAAGGCATTTATGATCTAATTGGGGAAATAAAAGTGACATAACCATATATCCAGGAAAGAATGAGTAAATGGTTTTTTAAAAAATGAGTAAGAGAAAGTTATGACTATATATACTATATGAAAATGTGTACAAATATATATAAAGGAGACATTGTGTTTTAGTGGTAGGATCGAGGGTGATGTTTTTATCTAATTTTTCTGACTTTGCCAAGTTTTCCATAGTAAATTTGTATTATTTTTTACAATTAAAAGTGAATGTGTAATAAAATACACACACACAAAGTGTGGAATATTGCCTGCTGGTGAGAAGAACAAACACAAAAGCCTCCTTGTAGCATGTCTAGGAACTTTTCAACCTTAGCATTTTCTTATGGTGAAGTTCAATGATTTTACAGAGTGAAATGAGGGGATATGTCAGTGTAAGAATGCACTGTCTGGGTGTAGAGAAGTGGAAGGGGGTAAACAGTATGCAAGGATGACCAGTAGGCTTTCCTGGATATAGTGGAAAACCTCAAATTTTGGCTTATATTTATAAGAGTTGGCAGTGTGGGTCCACTAATATTGTGTGCATATCTCTCTCACAGCATCTGTTCCACCATTGTGTAGCTTGTCTGCCTTCCCCATGGGACCATTAAACCACAGCACAGCAGGGATTTTTGTGGTGGTATCTTTAGATTTCCTGCACCTACCACAGGACTATGGTGCACAGGGGTTGTTCAGAGGTGTCAATGATGTTTATTGAATGTTCTTGAATGGTATTGGAAGAGATGTCAAGAGTTGTATAGGAGACTGTCAAATGAAGAAAGTCTCAACCCTAATGATTAGGAGTTTTGATTTTATAAGAACAGCATAGCCCTTTATAGAGAAGAAACTGAGTATATAATCAGAGAGGTCACAAGAAAAGTTTTTGCAGCAAGACTGCTGGGAGATGGGAAAGGAAAGAGCTGCTGCTGATGGATAGTTTGGTGACTCAAATCTTGCAAAATTGGCTCTTCTGAAAGCCAAGTCAAAAAGCAGATGACGAATATGCTCAGTTACACTGTCTTCTCCGGTTATCCCTCATGTCAGACTGCATAAACCAGGAACCCAAAGATAGCGGCCCTGGAGAAGAATGTGATGGTGAGTAAAGAGAACACCTGTCCTTTCCAAGTTGTATGGTTTTATTTGAGGTACGTGAGCCCCATGCTGGAATACACAGTGTCCAGCCTGGGAAAGCAGCTGGAGAGGAGGTAGGAGGACCAGTATTTAAGGTCAAACCTAGCCTCTATCACCTAAGAGTTGTATGACCTTAGGCAAGTGACCTTACTCCTTCAGCCTGAGTTTCATTGTTTGCAAAATGGACATAATAACTGTATCAACTTCATCAGGGTTGTTGGGGAAGTTCTTGTAAATCTCTTGTTACAATGCCTGGTAAATAGCAATAAATAACTAAAAACTAGTATTAGCTTTCTCACATATAAAATAAGCAACTAATTGTCTAGACTCACCATTTCTTCTTTTATTCCAGTTTTAATGAGATATAATTAACACATAATATTGTATTAGTTTAAGGTATACAAGAAAATTATTTGATGTATAATATATATTATAAAATAATTCATTATCACAATAAGTTTAGTTAACATCCATCATCTCACATAGTTGGAAATTTATTTTCTTGTTGTAAGAACTTTTAAGATCTAATCTCTTAGCAATTTTCAAATATATAGTACAGTATTGTTAACTGTAGTCACTATGCTGACCATTACATCTCCAGGACTTATTTAGCTTACAACTGGACATTTGTACCTTTGACCACCTTCACTCATTTCCCCCACTCCACCGCTTCTTTTTAAAATGCATCCTGTTTGGAGATCTCCCTTTTTCAAAGTGTGCACCCCTCCCTGAGAAGTCTAGGGTTGTGATGTTTGCCTGTGGTGGTCCATGTGCAAATTCACTGGGCTGCATAGCGCTTGTGCTCCGTTTGCATTCCTGTGGCTCCAGCCTGCAGAACACTTGCCTTTGATTGTGGCCCCTACAGATTGTGACAGCTGTGTTATGACACTCTTGAATGACCTGGCCACCATGGGCAACGAGCTCCGCCAAATCAAGTCTCAGCTGCAGGGCCTGAGTGTCAGTGCGGACACTCTAGAACAGATGGGGCACTTGGAGACCCAGACCAAGGACCTGAGAGTAAGTAGTCTTTGGGTCCAGATGGAGCTGGCCCAGGTTAGATAAGTGTTGAATAGATGCTGTGTGAATGAATATTCCTCCAGCCGGAAAGGAGAGGTTGACTCCATTTAAGGCTATTGGGAGGGTTGGCTTTCCTCCTTCCTCTGATCTAAATGAAGGTTAGATTCTTTTAAATTGAGGTGTACTTGACCTACAATATTGTAATAGTTTCAGGTGTATAACATCTGAAAGTAATTCAATATTCACATACATTTTGAAGTGATCCATGATAAGTCTAGTTACTTTCTGTCAGTCACCATACAAACTTATTACAGTATTATTACTTTCTCTGTGTTGTTTATGACTTCCATGTGACTTCCCTGTTTTATAACTGAAAGTTCGTACCCTTTAATCCCCATCACCTTTTCTGCCCACCCCCTACACACCCTCTGGCAAGCCCCAGTTTGTTCTCTGTATCCACAAGTCTGTTTTCTGTCTTGTTGAATTTGTTCATTTGTTTTGCTTTTTAGATTCCACATTTAAGTGAAATCCTACAGTATTTGTCTTTCTCTTTTTGACTTATTTCACTGAGAAGAATACATTTTTACTGATGGGAAGTATTAGTAAACACACAAGAATAACTCTTCTATGTGAACACACCTTACTGAATGTTCCTGGGGTAAATTTTCTCACAGAGCCGTTAGCTCAGTGTCTTGCATTCAGAAGACTCAAGAACAGCTTTGTCTAAATGTTTGATGAATTTCCAATGAAGCCATGTGGGCCTAGGGTTTTCTTTGTTGGAAGTTATTTTTTTAACTGTAAATTCAGTTTTTAAAAATAAATATGGGACTATTTGCATTATCAACTTCTTCTTGAGTGATATTTAGTAATTCATGTCTTTCAAATAATTTTTCATTTCATCTGAGTTACCAAATGCATGGACATAAAATTGTCCATAATTTTCCCTCATTATCCATTTAATATCTGAAACATTTGTAGTGATGCCCTACCATTCATTACAGATATTGATAATTTGTGTTTGCCCCTTTTTTTCCTTTATTATTCTGGCTAGAGGTTTGTTCATATTTTTTTATTTCATTGATTTTCTCTGTTGTTTTCTATTTTCAATTTTACTGACTTCTGTTTTCATCTGTATTTTTTTCTGCCTTCTGCTTACTTTGGGCTTAAATTGGTATGTATTTTCTAGTTCCTTAAGAGGAAAGCTCATTTTATAGATTCAAAGCCTTTCTTGTTTTTATTTATAAGCATTTAATGCTAAATATTTCCCCCAAACACCACTTTAGAAGCATCCCACACATTTTAAAGTGTTGTGTTTTTATTTTCAGTCAATTCAAAAGATTTTCTAGTTTTTTTGTGATGTCTTTGATCCCTGAGTTACTTAGAAGTGTGTTGTTTAACTTCCAAATTGAGTATTTTCCAGATAACTTTCTGTTACTGATTACTAACTTAATACTGTTGTCATCAGAAAACATATTTTATTTGATTCTGGTTCTTTGCAGTGTGTTGAGATTTATTTCATAGCTCAGAATGTGTTCCACCTGGGAGAATGTCATATATTCTCTTGTAAAGAAGGTGGCAAAGAGGGTGTCCTGAGAAGTAATATGGTCTAAAGTGCCCCACAGGGCAAGAGTCAGGATCCCCTCACATGAATTAAGTCTGAAAAGAAAAAAAAACCCTGAAACTTTCCAATGCTCATGGTTGGCCAATGGCTATAGGAGAACCTAGAAAAGCTACCAATTGACATCTGAGACCTAGACTAGATTCTCAGACTAGGGTCCGTATTGGAATGTGACATCCTCAACACCACACTGTGCAAGTCCTAAGCTGACAAAATGAGATCTGGTCCTAGACTGGGAGGTCTGGGCTTGGAGTGGCGGTAACCACAAGACCGCTTGACAGGACACAGAGAGTGCAGGGGAGGAGTGCTCCCACTCAGAATGAGCTTGCAAACAATGCCAGTGAGTTACAAATAGTTGAAACAGACAAATATCACTGAGAGGGACATCTAACAGAAGCAGCAGTCAAGCAATGAGTTCCCTTTAGAGAAAATGCAAATCATGGGACAATCTGAAATGACTTTGAAGAACAACAACCTATAGAAGGCACAAGAAATTTAAAACCAGAAGCCAAACAAGAAGAGGCAGACATAAAAAGATCCAATAAAAAACCATGGAAATGAAAAAATATACTCATTGAAGTAAAATAATTTTGTGAACTAGACATAGGGAAAGAGGTGTTGGGGAAAGTTTAATAAGTGCTTTTGAAGTAAGAGCATATTCTAAATTCATTAGTGACTATAGCTGAGTATACATAGCAAAAAAATAATGCTCCCTTCAGCACCATTTTAATCCATGGTTCACATGCTTAGTATAGAGGGAAAGGGGAAAAGGCCCTCAGGCTCTGAGAAGAAATGAAGCCACTGCAGTTTCGGTACCCACCCTTGTGCCAGGCTCTGTGCTGAAAGCTTTACTTACCTCTTACAACATCCTGTAGGGAAATGGTGATGTTTTTTTAACAGGCATGGAAAAGCTACATAACTTACCTAAAATTATACAGCTAATATGTGGTTGTTCTAGAATTCCATCCAAGATCAAACTCTGGAGACCACGCTTTAACCACTGTACCTTTTAAGCAGGTGTTCCACTATTATTAGACAAAACGATGTGTCTCTGTTCTTCTAGAGTAAAATTAAAATAGGACTATTTCCTTGCTATATCATAAAAACACTGTGAAAATTCAGTAAAAGCTAAGTGTGAGAGGAGAACTAACACTTTTATCGCTTGTGTATGCATGATGTTTTATAATACATCAGCTCACTTATTACCATAAACAACGCAGCAGCTTCATATTATAATCTCCAATATCCTGATGAAGGAGGTCAGGCTCAGTGGGTGAACCTAGGGTTTGTACCTGAGCTGCAAAACCTGTGTTCTTTTACCCAACACTGGCAAAGAGAGGTAATGATATGGTTTTTCCTATAAAAAGTTTTAAGGTATTAACAATTTTTTTTCAATTTTTTTCCAAAAAATTGAAAATAATGACTATTCTAGATATTATGTACAGCAATGTCACCTTCTCAAATGAGGCAGCTTAGTACCCCAGAAAGGACAGGGGCTGGCCTGAAGCAATAGTGATCGGCTACACAGCCATGGCATGCACAAGTCACCCAGCCTCTGCAGGCTTCTGCTTTGCCGTTTGTAATCTGAGGATATTCAGTTAAATGAGCTCTGAGTTCCCCTACTGCTCTAACATTTTTTGAATTTAATTGTTCCTTCAATAAAATAGCCATACGCACTGTTTTTAGCATTATAAGGTTAAATATAACAACTTAAAACAACTGAATTTATTATAGAATCTGGAAATTAATACATCAGGTAAGGGATATCACTCTCATTTCTATAAGGTCAGGTCATTCATTCAAGTAAAGTATCTCTTGTCTTTTCACAGTTTTTAGTTTTGCTATTTTTATTGTAGAGCCATATCACAATTTCAATCAGAAAGTAGACTCTTCCTGTAGCCTATTTCAAAGAACCATGTTTTTTTCCCTGTGGAACCTGCATTGGTCTTGCTAAGTGAATCTTTTCATATCATCACCAGGTTTACCAAATTGATAGAATTTACCCCAGATTTCTACTCTAAAGTGATATTAACTTTGTATTTGCCTTTCAGAATCAGCTGCTCAGCTACCGTTCTGCCATTTCAAATCAGGGCTCAAAAATGGTTGGCCTAGAAAAAGAACTGAGTAATTTGAATCGTGAATTTGACACTTTGCAAGAAAAGGTAATGTGTTAGGTCAATAACATTAACTTTTTTTTTGCTTTCAAAATATTGTTAATTTCCCTCCTGCCATTAACTTAGTTTGTTGCTAATCTGTTTATTTTTTTATATAGGTTCAAATGAATTCCAGAAAAGTACAAACATTGTATGACAACGTTGATTTGACAACGCAGAGCGCAAAAGAGCTGGACACAAAGATTAAAAATGTCATGCGAAACGTTCACAGTAAGAAGAGTTACTCAACCCAATTAATTTTTTTATATTGCACAGCCTTTATCTACACACCAAAAGAATTTTCCTTTAAGGGTTCAACATTTTGAAGATCCTGCAATGATACTAAAAAACTAATGTGAACCCTCGCATAAAAATATGTGCGTTTTTCTTAAGTAGTCTGCTAGAGTCCAGAACCCCCAGGCTAATAAACTACTCCATGTTTCTAGTTCTCTTGAGGCAGATCTCTGGGACAGATGGAGGAGGGAACAACTTGCCTTCTGGTGATCTTCCCAGGAAGTTGGCTGAAGCAGAGCGCATGATCAGGGAACTGCGGAACCGCGACTTCGGAAAGCACCTGAGAGAAGCAGAAGCTGAAAAAAGAGAAGCTCAGCTCTGTAAGGATGCTCCCAAACTCTTGCATTCAGTCCATTCTAATTGGTTTGAAAGTATAATATTGAGTCCCCAGTTAGGGGTGGAGGTTGTCCTCATTTCAGGGTATATTACTGTGAGAGCACCATGTGGTGACAACAGGTAGCCAACCAAGTTACTAAGAAGGTGTAGAATGTAACATCTTAACATCATGCAAAAAAAAAAGGGGTGGGGGGAGGGGAAGAAAAGAAAGCAAGAAAGATTCTTCTCCTAAAATATTAGGTACTGGTATCTCTTTTTGCATTTTTACTGCATTTTGCATCTTATTCTTCTTTCAGTTCCAACTTTCTCATGATATCATTTTTGAATGGTCATCTCACCACCATTGGGGTTTAAATTACAAATGGATTCTAGCATTATTATTACAAAAAAATTATGAAGTAGAAATTAATTGCATATGGCTAAAGTTTTAATTAAGGAAAATGCCAAATCAGCTCAAAACTGAGAAATATGAGTTTGGTGCATGTTGTTCAAATATTATTCATTATTTTCTAGTAAAATAATGTTATCAATTGTTGATAATTGCTACAGATAATAGCAGTTTTCTTTTAGCCTTTGTATTGTTTAAATTTAAAATTAGCCTTAGTGTTTAACTGCAACAAGATAGAAATAACAGTAGGAAAGCATGTGCAAATCTCTAGGCTGACTAGTCATGCAGTCTTAGGTTGTCAACTAATTTCTCAGAATCTCTATTTCCTTATGTGAAACATGAGAATGATTGCTGTTTTCATGTGGTTGTCATAAAAGTTAAACAAGGCAATAAGTATAGTGCACAGAGCAGGTACACATAAATGTTAGTTTCCTATCTTATCCCCTTGCAAATGCAAGGAAAACCATGAAATGATTAGAAACTCAATTCTCCTTCTGTAGTTTTTATAACTTAGCTGCAACATACTCAACTCTTAAGTGGAAAACATAAAGTGATGTGTTACAGTGCTGAATCGGATCAGGAGCTGGCTGGAAACCCACCAGATGGAGAGCAATGGACTTGTGAAGAGCATACAGGATTCTTTAAATGACTATGAAGCCAAACTCACTGACCTTCGTACTGCACTGCAGGACGCAACTGCCCAGGCAAAGAAGGCCACTGACCTCAACCAAGACAATGAAAGGACTTTGGAATCCCTCAAGGTGAATTCACATTTAGGATCTGTACACTTTCATTAATGACAAGGATGAGAGAGATGGACCTCTATTGTTGATTAAATGGCATAGGGACCTGTCTGTACATCTAGTCTGTATGCACCTCCTTGTCTGGTGAACCCTTTAATCAAATAGGAATGAGGCATCGATGCAAAACCAAAGTTATTCCTACTGTTTAGTTGCCAGAAAAGATTCTGAGCTTAAACCACAGAGAAAACAAAGCAAATTGGTCCCTTTCCCTGGCAGATAGAATATTAATGGAATAATGTTACCAAGTAGATGAGAAATTAAATTAATATTGTTATGAATTCAAAGTATATAGTGTTTTAAATACCTTCTTGTGCCAGATGTGTAAACATCATTATCATAATCACCAGCAAAGGGCATTTTAAGCCATTGCTTGCTCATGCAAAAGCTGCAATGACAGAATTTAGAGCTCAAAATTCTATAGTACATATTTTTGAATGAGGAACATAGTATGCTAAACCAATAACAAAAGTGTGAGAGGTTATGAAATGACAGTAAGATCTAAGTGGAATAACATAGGACTGACTCCCCAAAAGAACTTGGTAAAAGAGAATAAATAATATCTTAGCAGATGGCAGTACACTTTATTCCCAAAGTCTCTTTAGATAGTAACACCTCTGTTGAAGTCCTGATTTTGCCAAGGCAAGGGAGCAGGATCCAATTTTCTGGGTCTCTGAACTTTGACCACCTCCTAGCCTGGCATTTCTAGGTCCTATGTGCTCTGTTGTTGAAGTTCACTTACATCCTAATGGGGAGTGGCATATGGATGTGCTGCTGGTTGGTGCTGGTTTATGTAGTTACAAATCCATCATCCTTCTCCACAAATCAGAGCTTAATTATATAGCCTCCTCAATGTCCAGGATGACCCCAGTGTAGAAACCTTCAACTATGGTGACTATCGCTTCATTGGCACATAGTCTGAGGTCACTACTATGACCCCACACCCGCACTGCAGAAGGAAATGATTTCCCCTCACTCTGTAGTTGCCTGGAGGATCTTTAAGTTCAATAAAACGTTCTGACTCTGAAATTACTTATATGCTATTGTCCAATAAATATGCCTGTGCCTGCTGATAACGTGTTCTGTAGCTCAAGCGGATGTTCTTTTTATTCTCTCCAGAGACAAGTTAAAGACATGAATTCCCTGCAGAGTGATTTCACCAAGTCTCTAGCCACTGCAGACTCTTCCTTACAGCAAACCAATGTTTTGCTGCAGCTGATGGAGAAAAGCCAGGAGGTAGAGACAAACCTTGTTCTCTAGAAAACTGAAAAACATATTGCAAGGAACCTGAGACAGGCTGACCTATTTTTGTATTCCAGTGTATGTCTT
This sequence comes from Phyllostomus hastatus, assembly GCF_019186645.2. Lineage (NCBI taxonomy): Eukaryota > Metazoa > Chordata > Mammalia > Chiroptera > Phyllostomidae > Phyllostomus > Phyllostomus hastatus. The sequence continues at coordinate 20,445,983 of NW_025333960.1, forward strand.
TTAGTTGGAAGAAAATATACCAAAGTGCCCATAGTGGGCTCCCTTGGATGAGGGTTTGAGTGACATATCTTCTTTGTGCCTGTTTGTATTGTCTGGTTTGTGTACAATGAGCAAACCGTACTTTCATAATTTAAGAAATTTAAGTGCCATTTTTAAAATATCAAGCATACCTTTATTAGCAGAAAATATTTAGGACTGATAAAAGATTGACAATATTTCTTAACCCAATGGGCATTTTGAAAATATCTTTTATGATCGCTAGTTCTAAATAAGAAACAAGTGTTTTGATTTAGTACAACTTTACACTAACGATAACAGTGTGCCATTATAAAATGTATTGAAGGGAGCTCTCACCATAAGGAAAATGTTCAAATGCTGCTTAAACTTGGGAGAATGCTATCGGCACCACTGTCTGAAGTAATCAAAGATTAATTGGTGCAGTAAAGGGGCTTAGAAAACAAATTTCTTCTTGATGCTTCTTGGAAACATGTCATTAAGGACAGTTCAAGAAAATGGCACGTACATACTTTGCTTAAACTGACACTGTCTCTGTTTACTTGGAAAAATAGGAATATAAGAAATTAGCTGCCACTGTACATGAAGTAAGACGCGAACTAAATGACAAAGTGACAGAACTCTCCAAATCCACCAACAAAGTGTCGCTGGTGGCAGAGGCAGAGGAGCATGCGCAGTCCTTACAGGAGCTGGCAAAGCAGCTGGAGGAGTGAGTGTGGGCCCTGGAGGCCTAACCACACCTTGCTGGGGTCTCTTGTGAAAGCCTCCAGCGTGGGCAGGCGGGCTAGGTCTCCAGAACGGGGTAAAGGGCTGGCCCAGGACCCAGGTCTGAAACCCCACCTGCAACAGGGTACTGATTCCCAGTTGCATCCTTGGAGCAAAGCTGCAGGGCCTACAGCCTCCGGTCTCTCTTGCCAAATGAATCCGCAGCCTCAGTGGCAGGCAGGGGTGGGCTGCTGGAGCACTTAACCTCTGTATGTCTTTCAGGATCAAGAGGAACGTCAGTGCTGATGAGCTGGTGCGCCGCGCTGTGGATGCAGCCATGGCCTATGACAACATCCTCAACGCCATCAAAGCGGCCGAGGATGCTGCTGACAAGGCCAGCAGTGCATCTGAGTCTGCCTACCAGGTGGGCACCCACACAGGCGCCTTCTCAAGCTGTGCTCTGGAGATGACTCGCTTTTTTATTTTCTTTCTTTGCGTGTTGAGGGACAAAAGTTAATAATAAAACAAAAAGCATTACTTTAAATCAGAACTTGTTATATAGAATAGACTTGAACTTGCTCCAAATTAGGCCCATTTCTATAGTTATATGACTGATGTAGCATAATTTTTTAAATTTTGTACAACCAGGTAGAAATTACATTAATTATCAATTTTGAACCAAGACAAATATTATAACCTGCTTCTTATTGAGATGCGTTCAGGCTGTGATTAAGTATTAACATTTACAAAGGAGAGCAAGAAGTCTGTGCGCAATTTGATAACCAGTTCTTTCCTGTTCTTTGTCCCACACTTAGGCATGTTGGTGGAGTCCTGTGGGATGTTATATGTACCGTATAATATTCCTGTATTTAAAAGTAAAGAACAAAATATCAAATATCAAAGAATTAGGGGAAAGGCCTTATTGGAAGGTTGAAGACTTTTATCCTCCAAAGACTAAAAACCTAAGAGCAACTTAGTTCTGTCTTCAGTTATTGCAAAGGGTGCTGCACAGGTGACGGTGAGAAAATGAGACAAGTGTCATATGATTCATCAGTCTGTCACTAGAGATGGCTCTACTTCCCCAAGCCACAGCTGCCCACCTAGGTCCCTAACTCTGTCTTTTAAGGAACAGTCTCTTTAAAGCTCTTCCTCACCTTCAAACCTCATTCTTTAAAGATTATAGATAAGGGGCTTTAGAGTAGGATATACAATCTTACTTTGTGTTTCCTAAGCTGTACCACATACTTAAGGCTGATAAATGCTTTGCTTTCAGACAGTGATAAAGGAAAATCTTCTAAGAAAAGCTAAAACCCTGAGTTCTGACAGTGATAAACTTTTAAATGAAGCCAAGATAACACAGAAGAAGCTACAACAAGGTATGCAGGGCACCCCCCCCCACCCACTGCCCCGCTGGTAATCAGATTATACCCAGGGTCTTGAAAACAACCTATAGGACCAGGGAAGGCAGCCCTAAAAAACCCACTCTTCCCAAATCTCAGCATTGATGCAGATTTGTAAATCTATGCATGGTTTATTTTATAGATTTGATGTTTCTACCCAATATTCTAACATATACTGAATTAACTGGAACCACATGAATATAAATAAATCTTGAGGGCAAAAAGTCTGTTTTGGCCTGGTCTTCAAGGGGCTGTTTAATTTAATCTACTTGTGACCATGGCATTGGGAAACCACATAGCATAGAGGTCTGTGAAGTTCTGATTTCTTATTTAAGGTCAAGATCATTAGTTTCCAGCCGTCAGAGTAACTGATTCACTATTTCTGAAGTCCTGAAATCTTAGCAACTTAAAAGTGCCAAAAACCATCATCACTGAGAAGTGTGAGAATTTTTTTAACCATCAATTTTATCATTGAAAATTTTTCACATATTTAATTTTTTAAAAAAAGAAGCTGTCTCAATCTCACCAAATTCCTGTGTTCTGAAAATGTTGTCTCTTGATTTTCTCTGGTTCCTCATGGTTATTCACAGCAGGGCAGTCCTCCCTCAGCTTCTTAGTCCTTCCAGAGTGATTAGATGCCTTCTACTAATAACTAAATAACTTCCTTTCTTCCTCCCTCCCTCTCTCCCTTCCTTCCTTTCTTTTCTCTATAAAATTTAAATAAAATATAAAAAATACATATTAGCATATATCATCTACCTAACAAATTTCAACAATGAAAATTTTCTTGTATGACATCTAGTGTCTATAAAATTTGAGCTAAGAAGTGAGGATCAGTGTTTTAAATAGGTTTAGGATGCTAACTACATTGTTACTTTTTTCTTTTATTTTCTGCCAGCTCTATCTTTTTTTACCTTTTGACTCCCCCACCCATTCCTTCTACCCCCACCTCTGACAACCACCAATCTATTCTCTGTATCTGTGAGTTTTTGTTGTTTTTAGATTTTATGTACAAGAGAGATCATATGGTTTTTGTCTATATTGTTATTTAAACCAGTCCTGGAATCATAATTTAAGCCTTCTATTATCAATTTCATCTTAAAGTATTCACCAATCATATTTCATGATCCCAAAGTGCCAATATTATCAACTGGGAATGTCTGTGTGTTCTGCTCCTTTCACTGAATTTCCTTAAATGTTTGGAAATGAGCAATGCCTACTTGTGTGTGTGTTTGCTTAGGTAAGGCTCTGATAGCAACACTCCTTTCTTATGCTCTGAGACTGAAGAAGCATCCTTTCTGTATTATTCATTCATGAGTTCACTCATTCATACAGTGGTTCATTTATTCATACAGTCATTCACTCACTCATTCAATAAATAGGGACTTATATCAAGCCCTGACTAGTGCCAGACACAGCACTTTGTCTGAGGACACAGCATTGAACAAGACAAACACATCCCTTTCCTTCACTAAGCTGAGACCTCTGTCCTAAACAGAGTGGAAGTTAAGCCCTCTCCTTTGTTATTTTAACCTTTTCCCTTTCTTCATGTGTATTCCTAGGAGGTTGTGCTCCTGACCTCTGTAACCAGAGATCCCTGGAGCTGTGGGTGTAGACACAAGCAGTGGGCATCTGTGGGAGGTTCCCTTAAATGTAGGTCTGCTCAATGCCATGCAGTCACTAGCTACTTAAGGGCCACTAATATCAACACAGGATCAAAATTCATAGAGTAATTGCCTCCTAATGCTTTATTTTTTGTTTTAGAAATCAGTCCAGCTCTGAACAAGCTACAGCAAACTCTGAAAATTATGACCATTCAGAAAGGGGTGATAGACACCAATATTACTACCATCCGTGATGATCTTCGTGGGATAGAGAGAGGTCAGCATTTCCTGAACCCGTACTTGGCGTCTTCCGTTGATTAGTTTAGATACTTAACACCTCCCTATTTGTGTGTGCATTAGATGATATCAGTGGTATGATCGATAATGCAAGGAACATGGTCAGAAATGCCAATGACATCACAGATGAGGTTCTGGATGGGCTCAACCCCATTCAGACAGATGTGGAAAGAATTAAGGAGACCTATGGGAGAACACAGAGCGAAGACTTCAACAAGGCTCTCACGGATGCGGATAACTCAGGTAGCACGTGTTCTTGGCCAGGAAAGATGGTCCACTTTCTCCATTGTTATGTGCTTTGGCCAGTTTAAATTCTTCCATGATAAAGTGTGATCTTAGAAATTAAAACATTAGAAAACAGTGTCATATAACACATTCAAGGAGTATGGATATTCTATTAGTTAGAAGGACCAGGTAAGATCCATGAACATTGCTGTTGATTTTCCACTTTAGAAATTGGAGGTATAGGTCCTTGGATCATGAGGTATTAAATTATGATTGATAATTAAGGATTAGAAAACAAAGATATTTTTCCTATAGTGTTCAAAAAAGATGATTTGATTTCTACATTGCTGAGTAAAATCTCTGACATGTTTAGAAAAGCTATTACCTGATTCCAAGTCATTCTGTTCAACATTTGGGACCCAAACATCCTACTTAACAAGTACTGTAAATGAGAACATTTGTATGTAACCTTTCTCAGCTTGTAATTATAAATTTATGTTTTGTAATCTCACCATTAGTAAAGAGATTAACCAACAAGCTGCCTGATCTTTTGAGCAAGATTGAAAGTATCAACCAACAGCTGTTGCCACTGGGCAACATCTCCGATAACGTGGACCGCATCCGAGAGCTCATTCAGCAGGCCAGAGATGCCGCGAACAAGGTAGGTGTGCCCGCATTGCCAGGCAGCCAAGCTCCTTCTCTGATAAGTCACCACATTCATCAAGAAAAGAAAGGCATTTATTTACTCAAGAATCTGCTGCCTTTCTTGCCCTAATTCTTTGGTTGCTCAAAATGTGAAAGTTGACCTCCTCCTGTTCTTCAAAAGTGCACTTCCCCTTCATCCCCTAAATGATCTGGTATGCCAGGGGCCTGAAACAGTTTCCTTCCCACTGAGTGTATGCAGACAGGAAGAAGGGTTTTCCTCCAGGCCCCAGCTGGAAAACTGCAAGTTTAAGTAAGGGTTCTGTGATCAGAGTGTGCCGATGTGACACTGCTCAGGACCGACTTTCTCACTGTAACTTGGCAGTTGTAGAGTCCACCTTTATCGAGGATGGAGAAATAGTTCCTACCAGGAAGGGCAGTGTTCTGAACATAGAATTACAGCAATTTTCCATCATTCTAGCTCTGATCCATCAGTCTTTCTCATTTTAATCTGACATAATTTACTTGAATTTCTGATACTTCTCTCCCATAATTTATTTTGTCCTAATATAAAATTAATAAAATATCCTGTGTTTTTAGCCAGCCCTGCTGTGAGATATTTGGAGATAGAGGGTTGGAGATCCAAGTCAGAATATCTCTGCCCGGGAGGCACTGTCATTGACTCTAGGCTCCGTGTTACTTCTTGTGAGCCTGAAATTCTGCCCATTTTCTGTAGGAAAGAGAAGTGCTGTCAATATGAAACCTTTAGCAGGAAAACAAGGAATTCAAGGCACAGTTAGGAAGACAGTACCCTCTTCGTACCCGTGCATGCTTTATGAAAACCAAATGAAAAAGAATGTGTTTCTAGCTTTTGCTCTTCTATGTTCATTCACTAATCCATTCAGCAAAATCTGAAGTGTGTAGTAGCACAGTGGTCAAGAGCTAGTGAGCCACGCCAGGAAGGATCATCTGTTTTCTCCGTTGTTAGGTGCTTTGGTCAGACCAAGCCAGGCCACCTTCGATTTGATCTTAGTTCTGTCACATACGAGCTACAAGACCTTGGGCCAGCCCTTTCCTCTTGCTGTGACTCAGTTGCTTAATCTGTAAGCAGAGTAAATGATAGTACAGACCTCATGAGAGTGTTAGGATTAAATAAGTTAATGTAAAACAGTTCCTGGCTAAAAGTATCATGTAAGTAGGGAACAAAAAATAATCAGCAAGTGCTTTTGAACTCCTGGCTTACACAGCACTCTCCTGGGTGCCGAGGACACAGAGATTATTATTAAGCTGGAGTCCTGGACTCAGGTTGCTCCCCAGCTGCCTTGAGTGACAGCTGGTGACAGACTACTCTAAGCGGGTGGATATAGGTGTGTTGTGCAGGTTTTAGAAATAACCATTTCTACCTGGAGATGCTCAGGATAGTACAAAAGGACACATACAAGAATACTCAATGCAAAACACCTTAAATAACAAAAAGATAATTGGAAAAATTCAAATGCCCATCAACAGGAGATGGGTGAAATTATGATAAATTTATACAATGAAAGCCCATACAACAATACATGTGAGTACGCTAGAGCTTGGTGTATCAACACGGATAAATCTAAAAACAGAGTGAGGCAAGGAAAACTGGTTGTAAAAATACGTGCACGGTTTGATCATACCATTTTTTATAAAAATATTTAAAACATGAAAAATAAAACTAGTTACAGTTGATAGACAAATGCATATTTAGTAACAACATTCAAACATGCATGGGACTCTGGCTGGGAATCCAAATTTAGGGTAGCGGTGACCTCTGAGAAGGGAGAGGGGAACAGGGACAAGGTGGGGTACCAGGGGCTTCAATTATATCAGCAGTGTTCAGTTTCTTAGGATGGTATTGCATATACAGGTGTACTCTCCATCCTTTCTTATATTCTTGAAATATTTGCTTAATTAAAACTAATTTTTAACAAGTAGGAGTTTTCCAGGTGACAAAAAAAGCACAAGGTCATGCCAGGCAGTACTCAGGATGTGGCTGCGTATGCTCGGGAGTGAGAAGAAGAGACAAGCATGAAATGAGCCAGACACGTGGGTGAGGGGAGCTCAGTCACGAACACTTTAGAGAGTCTGGCGCACCCATCACTAAGCACACCCACCACCACTGCACGGTGCCTTGCATACACATGGTCCTCCATAAATACTTAATTGCTTCATAGGTCAAATCTACAGTTGGTGTAGGTATCATTCCAGGAGTGTCATTCTTTAGATTGTTTGAGAATATTTTTTTTCTGTGTTTTAATGCAGAGCTACCAAAGCCGGTCCACAAACCAGCTCTAGTCAGAGAGCTTTTGTTACCAGGCTTTTACACACAAGTATAAAATTGGGATGTGTCAAAGCTTTTAATAATTTTGAATTGCGTCAACATCCAAACATGGAATCAGAGGAATAAATGCCTTCTTTATTTCACTTTTATATTAATTTAATTTTCAATATATCTTTTAAAAAGACTTGGTCCAGGGTGGATTAGACAAAAATAAGGGTCCTCACTAAAGAGTTTAGGAAGCACTATTTTAGAGGCCTTGATACACTCATTTGTAGGGCTGAATGCCTGTAATAACTGCAACCATCACATGTAATATGTTCATAGAAAACAGTTCCTTTACAAGTTCCGTTAATTTTTTTCTTGTCCTGGCCGGGTGTCTCGGTTGGAGTACTGTCCTGTGCTCCAAAAGCTTGAGGGTTTGACCCTTGGTTGGGCTGTATATGGGAGGCAACCAATCAATATTTCTCTCTCACATTGATGTTTCTCTCTCTCTTCCTCTCTCTCTCCCCCTAGAATCAATAGACATATTCTCAGGTGAAGATTACAAATGTTTTTCTTGAGGTATTATATATTTACTATATGCCAGACTTCACACTAAGTGCTTCCATATGTGTTAACTCAGCTGCGCAAAAACTTCCAGGGTTGGAATTATGAGTATAATAATGGTAATATCTCTGGCACTGAGAACTAAATAACTTCTCAAAGACCCCTGGCTGATAAACAGGAAGAAAATGAATGCTTGACTATCAGCTCCTGAAACAGTTTCGTGAGTTTTTAGTCCAGGCCTGGGAGACGTCCACACTCCTTTGTTTCTGATCACGACAGCTTGGGAAAGGCTGGTATACACTGAAAAGGAGTAGCTGCAAAGTCGCAAGCTACCACTGTGAACACACCCACTTTCCCCGAGGTAGAATGGTTAACACCACAACTCTTTTTTTTTTTAAGATTTTATTTATTTATTTTTAGAGAGGGAAGGGAGGGAGATAGAGAGATGGAAACGTCAATGTGCGGTTGCTGGGGATCATGGCCTGCAACCCAGGCATGTGCCCTGACTGGGAATCAAACCTGCAACACTTTGGTTCACAGCCCACGCTCAATCCACTGAGCTACGCCAGCCAGGGCCTAACACCATAGCTCTTGTCGCTCACAGGTCGCTGTCCCCATGAGATTCAATGGTAAATCTGGTGTCGAAGTCCGGCTGCCCAATGACTTGGAAGATTTGAAAGGCTACACATCTCTTTCTTTGTTTCTCCAAAGACCTCAGTCAGGAGAAAATGGAAGGACTGAAAATATGTTTGTGATGTACCTTGGAAATAAAGATGTGAGTATTGCTTGGACATTTCTCTTATTTTAAAACAGAATATAGTTTTTGAGATGCGTGAGAACACTGTGTCACTGCCATTGGCATAGCAGGAAGAAATCCCACCTACACATCAACAAACGTCCCCACCTCTGATGGAGCCACAAGGAGACTTCTGTCAATCACAGGCTGGTATCTGCTGGCAGCTCTAGAGGCCTCACCAGATGGGCCTGACCCATGGGCACCATGTGCGTATCCATGAGCACACACATGCCTGGGGTTACAGATCGGCCTCTCTCCCCACGCAAAGGGCAGCCGTATCAGGGTTCATAGACACTGACAGTTCTTCCTCACAGAACTGTGACCCTCTTCTCTTGCTTAGAATGTCCAGCCCCAGCCCTTCCTCAAGCCTGTGGGGCGGTGGCTGTCTGTGGATGAGGACCAGAGCAGAGGAAGCCTCTCCTACCTAATTAATCAGAAATCCAGTTGCCGCATCTCAATAATTCTAAATGCTACACAAACCACTGCTCTCACAGGCATTTTCAAAGAGTTCATTTTAGCATTAATCCCTCCACTCAAAATACACGTCTTCATCCTAATTGTCTGAGGAAAAGCTAATCACAGATTGGGTTAGGATACAATTTTTGGAGAAGAAATATCTGAAACACACTTCTTGAAAATTCTGTCAATTAAGAAATGGTTGGCTGTCACTAGTGGGTGCCATATTTAAAGATTCCTAAAATCAATGCAATTATTAATCATTCTTTCTGCTTCAAAGTGTTGATGCTGTATTTGTAGCTTTCTTATGGTATGACCTTTTGCTTTGTACTATGACAAAATGCACATTACTTATTCCTTCAACAAATTTGTACCATATACCTACTAGGTGCCACACCCTGTATTTATAATAAACAAAAATCTGTTTCTTAAGTGTACTTAGTGTACACTTAAAACTAGTTAAAATGGGATATTTTACTATAATTAAAAAAATTGTATCCACCTTAAAGTGCTTGTATTCTAATGGGAGAAAGATACATATGTAGCTGTGATGAGACAGGGTGGTAGGTGTTGTAACAGAGGCATGCACTCAGTGTTCAGAGAATGTTGTATGGTACGGGGAAAACAAAAATGGCTTATCTCTCTTACCAGACTAAAACCTAATGGAGGCCGGAGTCCATATCTGGTTCCTCTTTGCGGGAGGCACTTGGCAAACATTTGTAGAATAAATGAGTGCACTATACCATGAGCAACAACATCTAGACTTTATTTAATGTTAAGTGTTCTGTCTGTATTATTCTGTATAAGGACACACCTCATTTATCCTTCCTCCCCAAGGCTTCTTGTGTAAAACCCGTTAGCTATTTGAAATGCACTCCCTTCAGATGGGAAGTCGAGAGAATGTGTGTGTCAGTGTTCTGAGGTAGACTTTATGCCTGCAGGCCTCTAGGGACTACATCGGCATGGCAGTCGAAAATGGCCAGCTCAGGTGTATCTACAACCTGGGAGAACGTGAAGCTGAACTACAGGTGGACCAGATCTTGACCAAGAGTGAAACTCAGGAGGCAATTATGGACCGGGTGAAATTTCAGAGGTACAAGCCTGATAGACTGCTGCTCTTTGTTAATCTGACTCACACTCACCAAACTTCAGTTGGACATGTTGCTGGACCCCATTTTTAGAATGTTGGCTTTGATTTTTTCATTTTTGCATAAATTTTTATATAACTTTATTATCTGTTTTGAAACAGAATTTATCAGTTTGCAACACTTAATTACACCTCCCAAGCCACGTCCAATAAACCAGCTAAACCTCGATTCCATGACATGGAAAGTGGAAGTAGCAACACACTCCTCAATTTGGATCCTGAAAATGTTGTATTTTATGTTGGAGGTTACCCACCTGACTTTACAGTAAGTGCAAATGTTATTTCACTGAGTGAAAGTAAGTTTTAACATGGTGTGATGACCTCTTTTGTCTACCTATCACATATAAAAGATGGGTTTGACTATATATTCTTTCTTTTTCACTTTTACATGTAATTTTATTTTATATTTTTTAAACTGTATTTTATTGATGAGGCTATTACAGTTGTCCTAATTTTTCCCCCTTTGCTCCTCCTCTACCCAGCACCCCCCACTCTCTCAGGCAAGTCTCTCCACCATTGTTCATGTCCATGGTTCATGTGTATAAGTTCTTAAGCTACTCCATTTCCTATACTGTACTTTACATCCCCATGGCTATTCTGTAACTACCTATTTGTGCTTCTTAATTTCCTTACCTCTTCACCCATTCCCCCACATCCCCCTCCCATCTAGCAACCATCAAAATGCTCTCTGTGTCTGTGATTCTGTCTCTGTTCTTGTTTGCTTAGTTTGTTTTTTAGATTCAATTGTTGATAGATTTGTATTTTTTGCCATTTATTGTTCATACTTTTAATCTTTTTCTTAAGTCCCTTTAACATTTCATGTAATAATGGTTTGGTGATGATGAACTCCTTTACTTTTGTCTTGTCTAGAAGCTCTTTATCTGCCCTTTAATTCTAAATGATATTTTTGCTGGGTAGAGCAATCTTGACTATAGGTTCCTGCTTTTCATGACTTTGAATATTTCTTGTCAATCCCTTCTAGCCTGCAAATATTCTTTTGAGAAATCAGTTGACAGTCTTACAGGAACTCCTGTGTAGGTAACTAACTTCATTTCTCTTGCTGCTTTTAGGATTCTCTCTTTATCTTTAACCTTTGGTACATCTATTTTATCTATTTCCTTTACCAAATTGGGGAAGTTTTCTTTCATTATTTTTTCAAATAGATTTCCAATTTCTTGCTCTTTCTCTTCTCCTTCTGGCACCCCTATGATGTGAATGTTGGTACACTTGAAGTTGTCCCAGAGGCTGCTTATACTATCCTCATTTTTTTGGATTCTTTTTTCTTTTTGTTGTTCTGATTGGTTGTTGCTGTTTTTTGCTTCCTTATGTTCCATATCATTGATTTGACTCTCAGCCTCATCAACTATACTGTTGTTTCCCTGTAAATTGTTCTTTATTTCAATTAGTGTAACCTTCATTTCTGACTGGATCTTTTTTATGCTATTGAAATCCGCACTATGTTCCTTGAGCATCCTTATAACCAGTGTTTTGGACTCTGCATCTGACAGATTGCTCACCTCCATTTCATTTAGCTCTTTTTCTGAAGTTTTGAACTGTTCTTTCATTTGAGCCATGTTTCTTTGTCTCCTCATTTTGGCAGTCTCTCTGTGTTTGTTTCTATGTATCAGGTAGAGCTGCTTTGACTCCATGTCTTGCTACTGTGGCTTAATGTAGTAGGTGTCCTGTAGGGTCCAGTGGCACAGTCTTCCATTTCACCCAAGCTGGGTACTTGAGATACACCCTTCATGTGGACTGAGAACACCCTCCTCTTGTAGTTGAGCCTTGTTGCTGTTTGCAGATCATGGGAAGGATTTACCCAGGCCAGTCAGCTGCAAGTATTGGCTATGACCACTTACCACCAACTTCCACCTTCCGTGGAGGATCAGCTGTACCCGTGGAGGATCAGCTTTGCATCCTGTGGTTCTCCTACATGGTCTACAGCTGTCCACTGTGTGTGCTGGCCCTGGGGTTTCCTGGGAGGTACAGGCCAAGGTCAGCCCCTACCTGTGTTTTGCCAGGGTCACCCTGCCTGAGCTATAAAGCAATCAGGATGGCTGCTGGGCTTGGAGATTTCCAGGCAAAATAAAGGTGTGAATCTAGGCTGGCTGCTGCTAGCATCAGGCCTGGGGCTCACTGAGGCCAGCTTTGCTTGTTTGATATGATTTAGGAAGTTATGAAGCATGAGCCAAGACACACCATTCATATGGAAAAGCAGCTTGGGTGGGCCTGTAAGTTGGGTGGGGCAGAGTCTCTGGGGATCTCCAATGTATGTCAAACAATGTTAGCCAGATTGATGGAGTCCCAGATATGGCACCAGCTTGCTGGATCTGTTGGGGGAGGGTTTAGAAAAGAGACAATGGCCTCTGCTGGCCTTGATGCAGACACTTCAGTTTCTCCCAATATGCCACTTGTGCCTTACAAGCTACTACTCATGTGCGGGAGCTCAGAGGAAGGGAGTCTGAGTAGGTGAGTCTATGTGTAGGTTCTTTAAGAAGAGCTGCTTTGGGCTCCAGCAGTTTCTTCCACCGACTCAATCCCCACTTTTTTTTTTTTTTTTTGCAGCCAGAAGTTGTGGGGACTTATCTTCCTGGCACTGGAACCCTGAACTGGGAGGCCTGGTGTGGGGCTAGGACTCCTTACCCCCAAGATATTCCTCCCCAATTTTTATCCACCACACATGGATGTGGGACCAGCCCATGCTGTGTCTGTGCCCTCCTACCACTCTGAATGGATGTGGTCCTATAATCCGTAGTTGTCAGACTTCTATTTAACTTGATTTCCAGTGGTTCTTAGTGATGGTTGTTCTATATTGTAGTTGTAATTTCAGTGTGATTGTGCAAAGAGGTGGACTATGTCTGCCTACACCACCATCTTGACTAGAAACCTGACTATATATTCTTAAAACTTATTTAGAGATAATAGCTCACACTGAGTACTACCTTGCTCAGTGATATATGCTAAGTATATTTATTTAAAAAGCATCATTAATTATCATCCCCACTTCACAGATGAGGAAACTGAGACAAAGAGGTTAAATAACTTGCCCAAGGTCTTATAGCTAACAAATAGTAAAGCCAGGGCATTTGGTTCCAAGATCCACATTCTTAGCCATCTATTGGTATCTTCATGGTTAAAAGTGACAGATTCATACTGTTTCTTGGTCAACCTGATCATTATCCTTTGTTCATTTAGTAGATTTTTTGTTTCATTTTTTTCAGCCTCCTGCAAGCATTAGATTCCCTCTGTACAGAGGTTGTATTGAATTAGATGACCTCAATGAAAATGTTCTGAGCTTGTACAACTTCAGAAAAACTTTCAATCTCAATACAACTGAAGTGGAGCCTTGTAGAAGGTAAATGAAGCCTGGAAACTGTCTCTATAAAGTGATTTTTATAACTTGCAGGTATAATACATAATAAAAGATGGCCATTGACATGCTGTCAGTGTCGCTGGTTGATTTGAGCTAGTAGTTCTTAAATTTTGCTTATCTGCACCAGTGCTGGTCTAGCCTTAAAATCGAAGAATGGTAACCTTTTCTTAATTTGTATGTTAGATTGGTAGAGTTTTCTCAATTTAAAGAAAAAGCTAATCTGACTTAAATTTTCGGTATCCCCCACCACAAAATGCTCTGTGTGGATGGTACCTGATTTAGGTACAAAAGTATATATTTGCTGTAAATTTTTAAAAAATAATGCTCCACAAAGTACACCATGACTTTTTGGGTACTCTGACATCTGATCTAATGAAAATTGCTGACTCCAACTCCTCAGTTTCCCTCTAGTTAAAAGATTTAGAATTTAGAATATTCTAATATGAAACAGACTGTGCATTTATTACTCAGAATAAAATTATTACATTTCAAATTAATAATTTCTTATCTTTTCTTTTTTTTTACATTTTAAGCTCTTCAGATGCTGGGCTACATCTTTCTAAGTAGATATTTCCAAAAGGGACTCAAATATTGTTATTGAACTAGGGTTTAAGTATCATAAGAGCATAAGAGCACATTCAGGAGAAATGGCTGGCTGTTTTAACCTTTTAAAGATGTTTTCTTTTTAAGAAATGACAAGTAGGTCGCATATGTTTTGCTCCATTTTTCAGATAGCAGCATCTTGTGTCAGTAAACACAATTGTGTGGTAGTCCTTTGTTGCTGTGTTCTAACTTACAATGATTGATATTGACAGGAGAAAGGAAGAATCAGACAGAAATTATTTTGAAGGTACAGGCTATGCTCGAGTTCCAACTCTACCAAACGCCCACTTTCCAACCTTTGGACAGACGATTCAGACCACTGTGGATAGAGGTTTGCTGTTCTTTGCAGAAAACCAGGTAACCTATAACAAACATCTAAATATTAGCAAATATGTCCATTCAATCGATCAATTTGGGGGTAACTGGGTTATTACAAACAACCAACTAGATCTGGAAGACATTGTGTAAATGTTACCCACATCCTTCCCCTTGGCCCAATTCTACTTTCTTTGGCTGTGGGAATGTGTGTCTTACTAAGGCAAGTAATAACGAATTCGAGAACATGCCACCAAAATCCAGGAGAAATCACCCCTTTCCTATTCAATTCTCAATGTCAATTTCATTCTTTGAAAAATACTACTTGCCTAATAATGTACTTATTCTGCATAAAAACACACACAGACTTCCTGGGGTCTCTGGGAGCTAGACTGCTTGTCCTTCGGCTGTTTGTACCTCCATTGTACTCTTCTCAGGCTATGTGAGATTGTCTTTATCAGCTTGACCCTTGACTATCCAAGATGTGAAAGCTTCTCTGTTATCAAGCAGCTGAGATTTTTAGAGGCCAATCTTGAATCTTCCAGTTTAGAAAAGTCCAAAGTTATGCTCTCTGATGATCATTAGTGCCATCTGCTGGTAGACGGGCTGGGCGTTGTCTGCTCCTGTAAATAGCCCTTCTATAGGTGCTTCATTAGGTAGCATTTTTGGAGAAATGGGGATCTCCCATCTAAGAACGTGGAATTCACAAGGCACTTGGGATTTTACCAGACCCTTCTACCTGAAGGGTGAGGACATAGACCTGGTCCAACACTTCTTTCTGGCGCTGGTCTGGACTCTCCAGGAGATTCCAAGGCTAAACCATTTCTGGTGGTTTGGGGAGGTCCTGACCTGACTGAAGAATGTGGAGCTGAGAAGTCACACAGCATCTTCAGGACAAGGCAGTTGTTTTCCAAAACAAGGTCTTCTTTGTACTACGCTTTGAAGTTATGTGAGACTAAAAACCAGAAATACTACTTAGATGAGAAGAAAACTTACAAAATGTTGTTAACAACCAAATAAGAGAAAATGATCAAGAGTACTGCTGTTACAAAGGTTGGCTGATTACTCTCATGAGTTCATGTTATTCTGTTATTTACAAGTCTGATGAACCCTAACTGGCTTCTAAGGGCAAGGTTTAGGATCTAGCTAAGGACTGATTTTTCTTTTAGATGAGGACTCTGGCAGTAGACTTCAAAGAGAGGCATTCTTATCAACAGGGAATGGTATAAAAGCAAATCTTCAAGCCCTATGGGAGATGATGGTTCAAGTATGTGTCTTACACCATGATGAGGATACAAAACGACCAAGACAGACATGATTCCTGCCCCCGAGGACCTTGTGTGCTAGATGGGAAGACAAATATTAAACAGATTTATGCTCATTAATTGGTCAACTAACATCATCATAATAGTGATGAGCCATATAGAGGGAAAGTTTGAGGTGAAATGAAGATGTGTAACAGAAAAGACTTCTTGAACAAAGGTTGCTGTATCTGAGAGCTAGAGGACAAGTATGAGACAGTATGTAAATTGGAGAGGGCAGAAAGGTGATCCATGTGGTGGGAGGGGCAAGAAGGAAACTAAGGCATGGGAAGGGCAGGGTGCATGGGGGATGGAATGGTGTCCCACATGGCTGGGACACAAAGAGCCAGAGGGACCACAGAGAAATTGAACTGGAGGAGTGGTCATGGCCTCAGAGCATCTGATGGGGAGTTAGGGGTTTATCCTGAGGGCAAAAAAGGGTAATGTTGCTCATACAGGCATTTTCAAAAGACTGCTCTGGTGACAGAATGGAAAATGGATTGGAGAGGGCACAGAGTGAACATGGAGGGGCAGTGCGTCATTGCTGTGCAAGCCCCCTGAAGGACTGTGGCTGAGACTAGGTAGCATGGAATGGAGAGAAAGCTAAGAAATGGTGGAATTGACAAGATTTGACTGGATGGAAGAGGGAGGGGAAGAATCAAGAATGACTTCTAGTGGGTTCGTGGCCAGCTCAGAAAGCGATTAGTAGTGAGAGAAAGGAGAGAGAGCAGTGTGAAGGGCAGAGAGACAGGCTTGGCAGCAGGTGAGAGGCACGCAGATCATAAGTTGTGTTAGAGTATTTCTGAGTTTGAGGATCTGTGAGTCATGCCAGGAACAACAGTAAGGTAATCAGATGTAAGACTTGGTGCTGCAAAGGCAGGGCCAGGCTGGGGAAAAACATCTGAGCTTCCTGGGCACACCTGAATTGGAGCCACAGGAGTGTCTGTGATTGTGAGACAGAGACAGTGGTAGAAGGGAAGAGGTCCTGTGTGGGATCCCCAAAAAACCCCTAACACTTAAATTGAAGGTCAGAGGGGAGTGAGCCAGCAAATGAGACTGAGACATAACAATAAGTCAGAAAACAGATGGTGGAAAATGCCTGGGGTTGGAGTAAAACCATACATTTTCCCAAGAGGAGTGGTCGTTTTCTCATGACATTAATGATCTGTATCTTTTTGGTTTCCATTTGCACATGCTGGTTATAGATTCCTATGAAACAAAGCCATAGTAGCTAGCATTTATTGCATCCTCCCTATGTGCCAATCACTGTATATGATGCTTGCCAAGATTCATAACACTTAACCATCGTACCCATCCCGGCGGTTGGATATTGCAGCACTGTTGTCCCTTTTAATTAAGGAGGCAGCTGGAGCTGAGAACAGTCTGTAACCTGAGAGCAGCTGAGAGCCAGTGGCAGCTCTTCCTCTGTTGAGTCCCCTGGTAATCGACATTGTTTCCCTGCTCCAGGATCACTTCCTCTCTCTAAATGTAGAAGAAGGTCGTCTCCTGGTGCAACACAAACTGAATTCAGAGCCACCAAAGGAAAGTGGAGTTGGAGACATCATAAACGATGGGAATGATCATTCGGTATATCTTTTGAGTCTGTTTACTTAAACTGTTGAATATCCTTAGTCCTTTCAAATTAAGCCAGTGCCCAAAACACTTTTCTATTACCAGATGAACTTGTAATTATTAACCGAGAGACATGTCCTTTTAAAATTTGAACATTTGGGCATGAAATATGTTAACGTGTATATGGCATATGTAAAACACAATTTCAAATGCAAATTTTTCTATTAATGCTTTAAATATGTAAATATTAATTTTTAAAATATTAATATAAATATTAAATGTTTTAATGTTACATTTTTATAATGCAGAAGTGCTATGTCATATATATAAATAAATCTGAAGGAAGACAAAAACATAGTAACTCTGGAGCATTGTGAACAGGATTCCTGTATTTCCCATTGCTCACTGAGTTTCCTCCCTTGTATTTCAGATTCAGATCCGAATTGGAAACGCCCACAAAAGTATGCGGATAAGTGTGAATTCTAAACATGTTACAATTAACAGCAAAATATTTCATTTTGACACATATTATCTAGGAGGAATTCCACTTTCAATCAGGGAAAGGTAAGATGTTATATAACATATAATAATACTAATACATATATTATCAATATATGTATATTACATATATTACTAATTACTAATTACTAATATATATTACTAATAACTAATTACTAATATATATATTACTAATACATATATTATCAGTATATGTATATTATCAATATATGTATACTAATACATACATATCAATATATTAATATATTGATAATATATATATTTTTTAAAATATGTATGTGCCTTTTTTTAAGATTTTATTTATTTACTTTTAGAGAGGGAAGGGAGAGAGAAAGAGAGAGAGAGAAACATCAATGTGTGGTTGCTGGGGGCCGTGGCCTGCAACCCAGGCATATGCCCTGACTGGGAATCGAACCTGCGATGCTTTGGTTTGCAGCCTGCACTCAATCCACTGAGCTACACCAGCCAGGGCTAGATGTTATATATATTTTTTAAGGAAGCAGATTGCCTCTCTTAGTGGTTAGGATCGCTACTGATTAGTTTGCATATTTTAAATTCCACTGAAAATAAACACAAAAAGTTGGCTTTTCAGTATTAACAGTGTTAGACAACAGAGCAAAACAGGCTATAAATACTAGATGGGGTGGTGAGGGTGCCACCCCCCCATCATTCTTGGGAGGAGAGAAGCCACAGGAACATAGATGGTGGTGACAATGCTGCCAATTAGAATGGAGGCTGTGGCCCTAGGTCCTTAAAGGTAGTGTGAGAGATGCCCTGGCCGGGTGGCTCAGTTCGTTGGAGCATCATCCTGTGCACTGAAAAGTTACAGGTTTGATTCCCAGTCAGGGCACACACACAGATTGCAGATTTGGTCCCTGGTTGGGGCACGTATAGGAGGCAACCAATCAATGTTTCTCTCTCACATCAATGTTTCTCTCTCTCTTCTCCTTTCTCTCTCTCTTCTCTTCTTTCTCTCTCTGTCATCAATAAAAAACATATCCTCGGGTGAGGATTTAAAAAAAAAAAAGGTAATGTAAGACAGCATGGGCAATCCCATGCTGGAGAAGCAGTCCTGGGCACCAGAAGCTGGACTGGGGTTGCTGCCTTTGGGGGGTATTTCTAGAATGTAAGGCACAACTGTACCACCTGCCCCTCTGTATGTTATTGAGCATAGAATACATGCAAACCTGTTTCCCAGACTAATGAATACATGAATGAATTAAATTCATTTAAAAGGAAGTAAAGCTTAATCTGAATGAGGAAAAAACACTTTGAGAATGTACTTAACAAAAACGTTTACATTTTGTTTATATCTTCCAAAAAGGGTTTAAGAGAGCTGATGGTAGTGCACGGAAAGAAGATATCCTGGGCGGGTTAGTGTCTAGTTAAGGGAATCCCAGAATGTTCAATTACAATTACTTAAATGAGATCTGAGGCTAGTTAACTTTTTGTTCCAATTTATCAATCAGTTGGAAGGACTACTTTATATGAATTACAAGGTGTTACCCAAAGGTATTTTTCCTTCTACAGTCCTTATGCATTTGAGCATCTCTCCGTCTTTAGCAAGGAGGCACTAATCTTTGTTTCAAAGTTTTCAGGGTCATCCCCAAAGATAAAAATGCAGGTGAGAAATTTTAGTGCTTTCATGAATTTGCGTGGCATCCTTGCGTAGGGGCCATGCTAAGCTTCTCTGTATTGTTCCAATTTTAGTATATGTACTGCTGAAGCGAGCACAATTTTAGCACTTTAATAGAGTTTGGAGTGAAATTTTTCACTCCTTAGATTGTTGAACTGGAAAAGACCTTGTAGGTCATGGTATGTAATCTCTGAATTTTACAGATGAAGAAATTAGGAGCCAAAAGGTGATATTAATATTTAATATCATCAATATTAAATAGCAATTCAATCATGAATAGCTAGTTAGGAAGGGTCAATAATCTTGATTTTATTCAACTAAATGTAATAAAATAGAGAAATTTAAGGTAGCACTATTGTGTACATCTGAGGTTATGATTTATTTGTTCATTACTCATTGAGTGTTCCGTGACATCAGGCAGTGTGGCGGGTGTTGGGAAGACAGTGATGACCAGGGCAGAGCCACAACTGTGGTGAAAGGAGATAGTAGAATGTGACCAATGCCGCAAGAGGGGAAGCTCAGGGTGCTAGGAGACCTGGGAAGGGAATCTAATCCAGTTGGGGGCCTCAGGAAATTGGCCTCTGGGTAGACCTGAAAGATGCTAGCAGTCAGCTTATGCGAAGAGCCACACACTAGAGAAAGGGTGAGCTTTCAGAGAACTGGAGGGCACTGTGAAGCAGGCCAGGGCTGCCCCACAGGGCTGGTGTGGAAAGCAGGGGCCAGACCACTGAGGATCTTTAAAGTCATAGTAAGGAGCCATCGGGGGGACTTCAGTAGAGAAAGGACGTGATCAAATCTGGGTTCTCAGTAACTCACTCTGGTTCGAGGTAGAGATTGGATGAAGAGGGGAAAGAGCAGAGGCAGGTGGAGTGGTTGGAAGATGAGAGTATTAACGGTGGTGAGAGAAGAGGGTGGCCTGACCAGGGGAATGGCAGTGCAGGTAAGGAAATAGGAGTGGATTCCCAACATATTTAGGACAGTGAGTGGGCAGTACTGAATGGTGGCTTGGCTTTGGGGAATAAAGGAGAAAAGTGCTCAAGAACTGCACATGGTTTGTGATCTAGCACTTGGGCAGATGGAGAGCAGGGAGGGAGGAGCGGGGTGCTGAGTTTGTCCTGAGCTAGCAGGTGGAGAAGCCAAGACAGGGTGGGAAATAAGGTCTAGACCTCTGAAGAGAAGTCCAAGAAGAAGAGGGTGTGAATCAAGCTTGGGTACAGCTGGGTACTGAGGTTGTGGGGCAGGTGGGCTCACCCAGAGTAGTGAGGAATTCTCAGAGGAAGTACATTGTTCAGTGATTTGCACTAGTCTGAGGGCAGAAGGCCCCCAGACAGCCATGTAGGGGCCAGGCAAGCAAAGTTGACCAGGAAAGGGTATTGGGTGAAAATCCAAAGAAATGGTTCTGTTTTGGGCTCAGCCATCAAAGAGCTGCCTGACCTTGGGTTAAGTCGGCACTCAGCCTTCCTTTTCCTTGTCATCATCTCTACCCATTAAAGCAACACACAGATGGATGTAGGTATGCATATGCATCAGTATACACATATACACTTGTCGTAGTAACCTGTCCTAAGGTCTTCCAAACAAGGGACAACTTCCTTTTTCTGGGCAAATTTACACTTTGATTTTTTAAATTCAAATCATAAGAACGTGGAAAATGCAGGACATAGAGGCCAGTCGAAAGATCTCACTGGCTTTTTACTCCCCCACAGATAAAATGCTAGGCAATATATTCAACACTTTCTGGTCCTCCTTGATAGTCCAGAGAGTCCCGAAAGTCCCTGTGACATGGGCCTCTGGGGGCAGGTGGGCATAGAGGAGTTCATTCTGAGCCCTGGCATGAATGGAAGGCTCTTACAGGCAGTAGGAAGTGCTTAAATCTAATGTGGAGAAAAGCAAGCTAGAGTAATCTCTAAATAAAGCAGCTTTGACCAAGAGATTTCGTGGGTGTTCTGTTTTCTCCTTTCACTGTAGTGTGTCTTCTGGGAGTAGGACCCAGAGCTTGCAATGCCGCCTTTAGGATTCCAGTCAGGAGCCGCAACATGTTAACCCCACTTGTTTCCCATGAGAAGGGAGAACCATCTCTGACAGTACCAGAGAGTCCCGAACCAACAAGAAGCTTTTCCTGAGGACTGACACATTGAGTGTAATAATAAAACATTATTGAATATAATAATAAAACATTAAAATGAAAATAATTTGAAAAGTAAAATCAGTCAAGGATGTCTTGGACATTTTCCTAAGCACCCAGCCCTGGCTTTAGGATTACATTTTGCTCTTACTGCCCTCTGAAATCTGCCTCCAGCAGGCTGGCACCTGGCTGAGCCTTTGTGAACCGAGGGGTCCATGGTGTGCATACACAGCCCAAAGTGCCAGCCCATGAATACCTCAGCTTGTACCCCTCTGCAGTCCCATTCCTCTAGCAAGTGTGTGTAGTCCCTGCATCCTGGAGTAAACATGGAACTCTATGCTCTCAAAGACTCAGAGTAACAAGGATGTCCCAAAGAATAGTGGAATAAATCTACCATCTCATCATCTCTGATGCAGATAAATATTCTGCAGGAGAGAGCCATGATCATTCCGAGTGCTGTGGGTGCACAAGCTGTGCATGTGTGAGGCTCGAGGGCTTCAGGTGACACTTGCTTGTGTGTTCCACTGACCACTCAGGTCCCAGTGCTGCTGCTTTCCCGCTGCACAACTTCAGGCAGGTTACTCAGCCTCCCTTAGCCTCCTGCTACACCTGTAATGTGGGCACAGTAACTGCCTCTCTCTCGGGGTGGTTGAGGGATTCAGAGCAGTGAGCACAGTGCCAGGCATGTGGTACATGCTCAGGAAATGTGAGATGAGAAAGTAGCTCCCTCAGAGGTCATTGTGAGGACAGCATGACACTGCCGTGCACAGAACAGGCGTCCGTGTCTGTTAGTGCCCTTTCTCTCCCCCTTACTTTCTGCCACTGTCTTCTTCCTCCAGCCTGTACTTTCTGGAAAGAAGGGCCTCAGGAGATGTTGATGTGCCTAAAGCACACTGAAATGAAAGAGAGGGTGGATCTAAATGTTCGTATAAATAGACAAGCTCCAGCAACTCATATTAACTTTCCTCCTCTTCTGAGGGAAAAAGCCATCTTTATTCAATAATTAAGCTGATGCTGCAATTCCAGTGAGGATTCATTTCTTCCTTTTCCTTTAATAAAATTTAATTTTATGCATACTGCATGTAGCTAAACTGTTTATAATGAATTGAATAAAAATGAATGCAGACACCCTTCCATTTAGAAAAGTGAGCTGCCTTAGGGATTTATAATGAAATCAGCTTTGTGTTCTTCTTAGTACATCATTTGTTTAAGAAACACAAATATTTGCCTGGATTCCAGTCGGCTCATGCGTGTTAATGTTTAATGTGAATTCACCGTCAAACAGAGCCAGAAGTCAAATCAAAAGGGAAACACTAAGGCAGCTGCATGGGAAGAGCTGCTTTAGAGATGGTTCTCCTTATAATCGTTGCATTATGGGAACAGTTACTGAGTCTGCCATCACATTTTGAGTCCCTGCTCCATATTGAGTGCCATTTGAGTGTGTTACCCATATTAACTCATTTAAACTCCTGACAACCCTGGGAAACAGATTACATATCCCATTGCATACGTGGGAAAATAGAGGCACAGCAAAGGTACGTCGCCTGGTCAGGCAGCAGAGACAGGACTTGAGCCCAGGCAGTCTGGCTCCAGAGCCCACAGCTCCAGAGCAGGCCTATCTCGCCTCTGAGAAGCACCTCCTGAGCGTTCATGACCACGTCCACATCTGGTTGCAGGCATTGCCTGAGCACTGGCTAGTTTAATCCTCACAACAACCCCTTAGGAGGTGGTGGACACAGCATATGAGGCCAGACAGTGCTTCCTCTGTCCCAGCTTGGCACTGGTTAAATATCAAGCCACATTTTTTATAATTGTCTAGAACCAAAAAGTAACAGTTTGTTTCTTCTAAGTTTAACTTAGAAACGGACAGGGGAAAAGGCTAACTTAAAAGTGGCTAACTCAAAGGTGGACAGAAAAAAAGAGCAAAACTTTTCTAGAGCATTCCTGACTCTGATAAATTACTTATTAATTTATTAATATGTGCTTATGAATATTTATAGTATATTGATTTATTAATATACTTTCTCTTCACCACATATTGCCATGACTCCTGCATGGGCACGGGATAGGGAGCAATTTGACATATTGTGTATCTTCTCTGTCTCTATACCTTTGGGGGACACTGGCCATTCTTCTGTCAACACTACAGTGTTCCATTTTTAAAGCGGAGAATGCAGAATCACACAGAAAGAAAGTAGATTTTCCCAGCATCACAAAATAAGGATTTTATAGAAATCCCATGAGAACAGGTAACCCTAAAGCACACACTTGTTTATGGGTGAGAAGTAGCAAAGTGCGGTGTTTCAGCTCCAGGTCTCAGGTAAGCCTGGTCTGGTACATCCTTGTCCTTTCTGTGTGCCCCAAATCAGGTTCAACATTTCTACACCTGCTTTCCGAGGCTGCATGAAGAATCTGAAGAAAACCAGTGGCGTAGTGAGGTTGAATGATACTGTGGGAGTAACAAAGAAGTGCTCAGAAGACTGGGAGGTAAGTGAAGAGTTCAAAGCTGTACGAGTGAATGCTCCCCAACCAACTTGTTTTTGGTATTCGTTAACACATCAACTTCGGACTCTTTTCTGGTAGCACAGAACTGTTACTGAGAGCTGGCTCATACACACTCCCCACATGCTTGCAAAACCTCTTTAGGTTTGCATATGAAATTTGTAAGAAAGAAGGAATACCAACTATACACATAGAAACCTATAGATGATTGATAATTATCATTCAGAAAAGCAAAATCAGTTTCTTCAGGAGATGTCATGAACCACATTAATCAGTTGTTGTGAGAAGACATAGAATAAGGTTGGATTTTAAGCCATGAAAT
Source organism: Phyllostomus hastatus (assembly GCF_019186645.2). NCBI lineage: Eukaryota > Metazoa > Chordata > Mammalia > Chiroptera > Phyllostomidae > Phyllostomus > Phyllostomus hastatus. The sequence goes on from NW_025333960.1 coordinate 20,470,389, forward strand.
GATTGTAATGCTAGTAATTTATTGTGTTTGCATTTCAGCTCGTGCGGTCTGCCTCATTCTCCAGGGGAGGACAATTGAGTTTCACCTATGCAGACTCTTCATTGCCCAGCCAGTTCCAGACCTCCTTTGGGTTTCAGACCTTTCAACCCAGCGGCACATTATTAAGTCATCTGGCAGGGGTATGAAACATGGCATGAATATTGAACAAGATTTAAACTTGACTCAAAGTTTGATGTCAGAAACAATAGAGCAGGAGTGTCAAACTCATTTTCACTAGGGGCCACATCAGCCTTGGGATTGCCTTCAAAGGGCCGAATGTAATATTAGGACTGTATACATGTAACTGCTCCTTAACAGTTAAGGGAGAGCTCAGCGCTGCCACCAGGTAGAAACAAGGTGCTGGGCCAGATAAAACAAGGTGGAGGGCCAGATTCGACCCCGGGACTTATGTTTGCCATCTATACAATAGAGAGATTTGGAACAGAAATTGGAAGTTGAAATATTCATCCCAGGTTAGGTCCTAAAGGAAATCAGGCTTAGAAAGTACATTAGAGTTCACAGAATTGAATTTGTGTGTATTCATGGGCTTATTTTCATTCTTTTTAGATTTATATTTTGAGTCAAAGTAAATTATAACTGTTATAAATAATAATGTAGCTTAAAGTTTTAGATCTAATGAAAAAATCAGAATGTATCCCCATTATTCTTTTTTGATATCACAAAAGATAGCCCTCATTTTTGCAGCAGCAGCTAGTTGGACAATATTTACGTCTGAGAAATGGGAGAAAAGAATGTCCCTTGTTCTTTGCTCATGTACAACAGAACCACAGAAAATCCCTTTAGCAAAGAGATACCCTCTATAATTTAAGAGGATTTAGCTAGTGCAGTTACATAGGCTTGGGAGTCAACTGATACTTAGAAATCCCCTTGTGGAACAAGTGGGATTTAAAAAGAGAAGTAGAAATAGCATACTGCCATTCTTGCATTTGTTTATTCAGGATTTCCAGCACAACAGACATCTAGTATTTGTGGAAAGGAAGGATGGTAGCTGACTCTGTGAATGTGTCATATTAGAAAGCCTTTCCTCCCCTGGCCAGGTGGTTCATTTGGTTGGAGCATCGACCCATACACTAAAAGGTTATGGGTTCGATCTCTTGTCAGGGCACACACCTAGGCTGCGGGTTTGATCCCAGGTCAGGAAGCATGTGGGAGGCAACTGATCAATCTTTCTTTCCCACATCTATGTCTGTCTTTCTGTCTCTGTCTCGGTCTCTCAAATCAATAAACATGTCCTCAGGTGAGGATTTAATACACATATATACACACACACATATATATATATAAGAAAAGGAAGCCTTTTCTCTCTTGACATCTTTGCTATTAGCCTTTAGAGAACTTTTTTCAAAAACCAGTGCAAGGAAGGCACATGCCAACATTTAGATTGTGAGAATGGCTCTTCCATCAAAACAGGATGTTTTGATCTACTCTTTTGACATGGAACACTTGTTTCTTCTGCCAAGGGTAGGGACGCTTGGTACATAACATACAAAATGATCATAAGCAGATGGCAGATTTAATTGACTTAGTAAAAGATGAGGTGAGTCCCAGGCTATGCAGGAATCCTAGAAATATCCTAGGAACATGGCCCTCAACTTCATAATGGGTTAGCTAAGAAATACGTATCAGTCAGCATTCTTTTACCTAGTTCACGATGAATATTGCCAATGGAAAAAAAATCAACATAAAATGAAAGTGACATGGGTACAGCCATCACTATAAAAGCTGTTTTAGATTAAAACCTCACTGAAGAATTACATCTTGCTGAAAACTGCAAAAATTGTACTTGGTAAGAGGAAACATCAACAAAATTAAAATGGCAATTGCTAAAACTACCATGATTTTTTTTAAATTAAGAATTGACAGAAACAATCAAATTATCTTGCCAGAATTTAGATCTGCAGAGTTTGACATAGGAAAATTGAACTTCCTAGAAATTATGACCCCAAAATTAAAAATTCATAATGCCTGAACATAAGAGTTCATTATTATAATCACATATGAAAAAAATGATGGGTCAAGTCTTCATTCTAAAGTTTATTCTGGAAAGAATTGATCTAATGAAAATAACTTTAGCAAAATTAAAGTGAAAATAGAAAAATTTTAAAAATGGTTTAACTGTTTTGCATAATTAATGGAGAAATTAAATTACTTTATGAATGTAGGTCCATAAAATGCTTTTGACAAATCTACCAGTGTTGAAATAATTTGCATAAGATTTTTATATTCATGAACATGGAGTTAAAATATTTAAAAATAATCTTTAGATCCAAATACCAAAGTCAAAATATTTGGGTCAAAACACCCTAACTGTTTTATACTTAGTTTTGATTGTAAATTCAGTACTGATACAATCATAATCCTTAAGTGAAAATTCATTGTGTTGATGGGTACACCCTGTAATGATTTCAGATGAGCAGCCTCCACATCACCCTGGAGGACGGTCACATCGAACTCAGCACCAGGGACAGCAGCGGCCCAATTTTAAGATCTCCACAGACATACATGGACGGTTTACTGCACTTCGTATCTGTTATAATGGACAACTCTGGGTGAGTAGAATGGCAAGTCTGCCAGAGCTCTAAGGATTTTACTTTATTTAGTTTAATGGTATTTTCTAGTATCTTTCTTGTAAAATATTTGTCCTTGAGACTGACACTATTTTACTAGTAAGTCTGGGCCTTCTTCCTGGTTCTATATCAGCTTCCTCATTAAGAAATAATCAACACTGGATGGATACATACATTGTGATATATTCCAAATGGGAGAGAAAAAGGGATGTAATGAGAGTGGAAGCTCCACAGCTCCCTGTGCCAGCACAGTCCCTGGGGCGCTGGTTAGTTCTCCATCCAGGCGCTGGTGATGTTGCTGTATTCACATTGCAGAACTCACTGAGCTGTACAATTTCAATGTATGCACTTTCTGAATGTGCAGGAGACTTTAATAAAAATGTGTGCAAAAAGAAATGCATGGAAAAACTGTAAATGCTCTTTAAAAATAAGTCCAGTTCACTGAGTTGCTGTTTGTAAAAGACACTGAGTCTGCACTGAAGACAGTAAGTTGACCACGGGAGACAACCTTTTCCTCTCCCCAGCACTTCTCACCTTTGTTTTCTTCCCTCCTCTTTCAGACTCCGGCTTCTCATTGATGACCAGCTTCTGAAAAGCAACCAAAGGCTACAAGGCTCTTCAAGTTCCCAGCACTCTCTGCGTCTGGGCGGGAATAATTTTGAGGGCTGTATCAGCAACGTTTTTTTCCTAAGGTATGAGCCCTTTTCTCTGTGTGATGAGAACGGCCTGCCAATGCAGATGGCGTCATTGGTTGTTACGGGGTTGGATTGCCACACACGTTCAGAGAATGACTTCTCTGGCATAACACACACATTAAAAACAAACTCACAACAACCAAAAAAGAAAAAGAAAAAAAACACTTGGGCCCAGCCTTCCTTTGTAGAAGCAGCTTTGGCATGTAACCTTGGAAAAGGTGTTATAGCATTAAGTTTCAGATTATGTTTCTGAAAAATATTCACACTGAAATATTACTTCATTTTAATCAAGGTTGCACAGTTAGATTTAATCAGCTCTCCCTGTTCTCAGGCCAGGGATTGTGTGGACCAGTGCAATGCTAAGAGACCAAACTGCCACAGCGTTGACATTCCAGAGAGAGTAGAGCCAGAGGCTTGCATGCAAATGCTTTAATGTTCTGTCCTTGTGATATAAAATGATTATTTTTAAATAAGAAGCAAAACCTTCCCCAGGACAGAGGGAGAGCCCAGGACTGGTCATGAACCTCAGGCAGCCTGTTGGGAGCTTGGGAGCTTCTATTGCCCCTCAAGGCTCAGACAACAATCATGAGAAAAAGCAGACGTATCTGTAGTACTTCCCTATTCAAATGCAGCAAGAAAAACCCTTTCCTAAACTCACTTCTGAGGTTTCCTTATGTTCACCATCATTCTAAACCAGCAACCTTCAACCTGTGTGGCACACTGGTGTGCCACAAGAATTTGTAAAACGTGCAATACCTGACCACTTAGTCAGACCCACTGACCTCTTTTTCTCTTAGGTTGTCAAACAAACAAACAACAAAATGACAACAGCCAACACAACAATAGCCATTCAGTGTGAATGAATTAAAATGATACCTATTTTTGGCTGGACATTTTTTGGTGTGCTGCAGAATTTTAGTAACTAGTGTATATGTGTCGTGAGATGAAAAATGTTGAAAATCATTGCTGTAGATCATCTAGTGCCTGCATTTGTCCTCTTTGCATATTTTGTTGTCATATTTCTACATGATACCTGTTCTAAAGAAAGAACTGCAGTATTCTAGCTTTGCCACAACCCTGACCATTCAGAAAGAAAAAGCAAAGGGAAAAGAAAAAGAGGAGTTTCTCAAGCCCTCCTGCAGGCAAGGAGCAGTGCTGGGTATTTTAGGGAGTACACAGGTGGGCAGAGCACATGCTCATCCTCTGTGAGGAGCCAGTGGTGCCCCCAGGTACAAGGGGCAGTTGAAGGAAAGGGTACCCAGAAACCCTGGCAGTAAGAATGTGTTTTCAGAACAATCTCTCCCTGCCAGCGTGTCTTCCTTGATGTGTCCAAGTTTGGCAGTGGCTTTTTTTTTCTTCCCTCATTCCAGGTTATCACAGCGTCCTGAAGTCCTAGATTTGACCACTAAATCTATCCAGAAAGATGTGTCCCTGGGAGGCTGCAGCTTAAACAAACCACCTTTTCTAATGTTGCTTGAAGGTTCTACAAAGTTTAACAGAGCCATGACTTTCAATATCAACAAGGTAAGTGCCAAACCTTACCCTGGGTTTTGCTTCTCACCATCTCATGGGAGAGTTGGGGGAGGGGTGGGCGGGGTGTGGATCACCTGATCCTAAGATGCCCAGTGCCTGCAGTAAGTGGGATTGTTGGGTTATCCACAGTTCAATTATGCCAAAATGTCAAGGCGGTTTTCTTTTTAGGTTTTATTTTGTATCGATGAAAATTTGGCAATTTTTGCAGACACAAAACAGACTAAGCCTTGACTTCTGTTCCCAAATTTCTATAGCTGATGTCTTGCTCTTTTGACACTTCCAGCAGGTACAGTAATTGTCTCTAGAATTCAGGGCCCATGCCCCTTCCTGCTCCCCACAGACACCTCTCTGTCCCGCCTCTGTGACAGATGCACAATGCACCCAGGCCTTGCTGAGACCAGTGTGGCTTGACCTTGACTGCACTTGAGAACACTCGAAGAGCTTTTAAAATCCCAACACTCAGGTTGCATCCCACCCAGTTAAGTCAAGTGGTTCAGATGGCAGAAGTTAGTCAAGTTCCCTGAGGTGATACTAATGTGCAGTGCTAAAAGGGGTTGAAAGGAAACAAAATTCCTTGTTTGGAGCAGCAGAAGCATCGTAAGGAATTGAACACAGGGTTAGGACTTAAAGAATTCCTTGTTCTGCCTGAGGTCAATGGTGTGAACCCCCCACGTCTGAGGTTACAATTAACATGATTAATAAAAAACACTGAGCACCTCTATGTGCCAGGCATTGCCCTAAGCTCTTTAAGAGGATTTTCTCACTAAATCCACAAGTAACCTTGTGAGAGAAGTGCTATTACCAGCCACCTCTCACAGAAAAGGGTGTTGTGGTTTAGAAGGGCAAGCAACGTGCCTAAGCTCCCGCAGATGGAGGGTAGAGCTGGAATTCAAACCCAGGCAGCCTGACTCCAGAACCTGCGTGCTCTTAAAACCAATCTGCTTCTGTTCAGCACGCTTTTCACTTAATGTCAACCACACACTGCTTGTCTGCCAATATTTCCCTGCTGTACAATGATTTGGAGGAGTTTAATAGATAGTACATAATAAGAAATGTTTTATGCTATTAAGAAGGAATATACTTCATAATTCCCAAAGGGTTATCATTTCACAGTTATGGAAAGATTATCTTTAGACCTGCCCCATCGGGAATGAAGTCATATATTCTTTTTTTTTTGACTGTGAGGCTGAAAATTACTGAGAGACTAAATTAGTACAGTGGTGATGGAGACCGAGAGATGGAAATGGATTCAAAGCTATTTAAAAGATAAAATATACATGACAGAGTAATTGAATGTGGGTGGCAAGGGAGAGGTAGGAGTTAATACAATTCTGAGGTATCTAGTCTGGTATGGGTACTGGATGGATGGAGATGCCATTGTGGAAGAGGACAGGACAAGTATTTGGAGGGAAAGAGGATGAGTGGAGTTTGTGGCATATTTAGCGGCAGGTGCCTGCAGGACATTCAGGTACAGAAAGCTGGCAGGAGACTGTCAGGTGTCTCTGAGTGGGCCTTGCATGGTGTCTCCCGCTTGATGGGGGAGACTCCACTAAATATGCTATACTTAAATTTCCCCATTTTGTGCAAGCCCCCAGATTAGGTAGAATAAGACATGGATTCTGCCTTGCCAAGCCCAGTAACAGAGAAGGCAACAGAGCTTTGTGTCCTATGACTTTGGGTCGGACGCCCTGGGTTTGTATCAGGTGTTATCACTTACTAGGCATGTGACCTTGAGTGATTTAACCTCCCTGTGGGCCTATTTCCTGCAACATAAATGAGAATGTATAATAGTACTATCCCATGGTGCTGTGAGGATTAAATGAGGTAAGAAACATAGAACACATAAAAAAGTGCCTGGCACATGATAAGCACGCAATAAATATTAGCTATTATTATTATTCACATTAATAAACTAAGTGAAAGGGACAAAACCTGCAACATGGTGTAGCAGAAATGTTTCTGCTGCAGAGACAGGGAGGTCTTTTTGGAGGAGGTTATGCATGAACTGGGTCTGGAGTATGGGTTTAATTCAGACAAGTGAATGTTGTTGCTGCAGGAGCAGAAATCCAAAGTGGGGAGGCGGGGTGTGGGCAGAACTCGCAGGTAAAAGACGTTTTTGTGCACATTCTGTGTGATCATCACAAGTCTTCATACCATCTCTTTCATCCACAGTACACCCCTTTGGGAGCAGAATAAAATGCCAACTTTACAGGTCGGGAACTTGAGGCTCAGAGAAGTTAAGAAAGACTTGTCCTGTCAGTGAATAGTAGATTCAGAATTGAAGCTTAGGGCTGTAGAATCCCAAAGCATGTGCTCTTCACCTTCACATGCTCTTCCCATGTAGCATCTGCAGGCTTAAGAAACTTGGTGAACAGGGCAAATCTGGTGGAGAAAAGAGACTGGGGGAGGTAAGCTTAGAATCACACTCGAAGCAAATCAGTGTATCTTGGGTGGCCTGATCTAATTTTGACATTTTTCTGTAATTAACATGAAGCCATTAAAAGGAATGCTTTTGTGACAGAGCTTCAGATCCTCAACTGCAGTCGGGTCCAGAACTGGCTCTGGTTTTAAGCAATTCACTTAACTTTCGAGTGATCAAACATCTCCATTCAGCAATGTGCAAGCATAGAATGTTTTAAGAAACTGATTTGCATTCTGAGCATCTTATCTAGGAATGGGGTTGGGGAGGAAAACCTGGTCTTGAAGGAATCTGAATCTGTTGGGAAGCCTTCAGCTGCTAGCTCCAGAAAACCCACTGCAAAATGGTTTAACCAGTAAGGGGGCTACCCCGGTGTCACATTAATGGACACAGGAGGGCTTGAGGCGTGGCACGTCAGGACTGGGCCCTGCTCCCGCATGGCCATCTGGGCTCTGTCCTGCACAGCTGAGGGTGACATAACCTTACGTGGCAATGCCCAGCCAGAAGCACTGATCTGCCTGGGAAAGGCATGGACAGGTCATTGAAATCTGGGTTTTGCAGTGGAGAAAAGCAGGGGAGGGCTGGCGAGTCTTCATTTCTTCCAACAGTTTTTCTAGTCACATCTGATACTTATTATGGTTGTTTTGTGCATTAAAACTCAGTCCTGTTCATAAGTCCAAAGCATTGTCGAGCTCAGACTTCTGTGCTTGGGTCAAGTTTGATGAAAGTGAGGACAGATTGTGAGCCCCCACAGTTTTGGTACCCTGCTCTCCTGATCCTCTCCCTGCCCCCATGCTAAAGCCCGAGTGAGTGGCCCAGGGGAGGTGGCAGGTTGGCAGTTCCACATCCCACTGGCTGCCTGTTTAGGCCTTGGTGCTGCTGACCAAATGCTGGCTCTCAGGGGACACTGTGGTTCCAATGAAGCCCCAAAATGGAGAGGGGCTCTGGACATGGCTGGTTCCAAGTGCAGTGCTCTCAGGAAAGAGAGCAGACTTCTGTAGGTCAGGCATGACACCCTTCCTTCCCAAGGATGAATTCATCTATATTGAATTCCTCTCTTAGGATCCAAGGTAAAAACTGCTAAGCACTTAGCAAGATAAGTGTTCTTCATTCTTCCCTGTGACAATTAGCAGCCCTAATTTTGTGCTTCTTTCCCACACAGCCAATGCAGGACACACCAGCGGCCTCCCCAAGGAGCATGCAGCTGTGGCAGAATGCTCAGTCTTGCCCATCACCTCCCTGGACCCATGCCAGTCATGGAGCCCTCAGGTTTGGGGACAGTCCCACCAGCCACTTGATATTCATGCTTCCCCAGGAGTTGCTAAAACCAAGGTATTATTTAGTTTTCCTGCCCCCACACCAACTCAGAACCTAACTCTATAATTTTACTCCAGGTCAGGCTAGCTGGCATGAAACTCTACACCTGTCACTGATGATGGTGGCACCGCCACTTTCGTGAAAGAGGTGCCGGCCTGCACAGGACACGCAGCGTGGTTGCTGGAGCGGGCTCCCGCCCGGCAGCTGGAAGGCACACGTGACGCATGGCTCCGGGGCTGGAACAGTCGGCTCGGCTCTGCTTTAGAACTGACAGTGTTCTAAAAATAAGGCTGATAATTCTTTCCAAAGCTGCTATTTATTTCCATGACAAACCACCTTTCTTCTCCTGCATTCCATAATCAGAGGAAAATCGTTCTTTTCAGTAGACTCTCTGCCAGATAGATCATTTTTATAGGATACATTTGGACTTTTTGTGCTAACAAGTTGCATCTCTTTTGGGGAAGAAGGAAGGAGCACAGATATTAATTCTGTCAGAAAAATAGAAAAACAAGGTTTGTCATTTTCATGTGATTTGAAAGAGGCCAAAATAAAAATGTGCCAAAAACTCCTTTATGACTTACCTGTAGGAGCAGAATTTCCCTGGGGTCCAAGAGACCTGGCTTTCAGTCCCTGCTCAGCCCCTTGCTGGCTGTGTGAGCCTGGGCCATATGCCACTTCCTCTAGGCTGGAGATGTCAGGATGGGGTTAGATGTGCAGGAGATTCATTGTTCCTGCGGAAGATAAAGGGGGAGGGGGCAGGAGGTAGGAGCTGGCAAGGAGAGCCTTTAGCTGAGATAGGGGCCTGCCACTGGTGAGAGGAGAGGGGAGGGGAGGGGTGGGTGGGAAGGGCCTCAGACTACAGTGCGGCTCCTGCCACTGCCTTTTTTGGGTGTTAATCAGTTAGTCTTTTCTGAAAGTTGCTCTAAGGAATAATTCTGGAGAGCAAATGTCAAGTCTACTAACCAAGCCCACATATGTAAAGTACTTAAATTCTGTAGCAAGTTCTGTCCTCCCTTAAACTGCCTAACTCTCGTTTTTCCAAACCTCCGTGCTAATGCAGGTACACCACAAGAAATATTGAGCAGTGTCACCATCTGGTTGGTTTAATTTAACAAATATAGATTTTAAAAAACCATGAAGAACATTACCCTTAAGGAGACTTGCTAATTGAAGAATTAAAGTGCATCTCATTGTTTGCTCAGCCTCACAGAATTAAAAAGCAAAGAGAAGTTAATGTGATTTTCTTCCTTCTGCTTCCTTATTCTGCCTCCAAATTTTCTATATACCATTTAATTCAATTTAGTAACTAATACTTAAGTGCCTACTGAGTGCTAGGCACTGGGGATGAAGCTTTAAGCAGGGTGGACCCGGTTCCTGCCCTCTGTCGGGTGTGCACTTAGACATGGACCACGAGGAATGGGTGCTGGCAGCCTGTTAACACCTGTATCTCCCACCATGCCTTCCTACTGTGCCTTGGGCACCTGTTGCAGTGCACCTGTGCTCCATAAACTGCTCAAGGAGTGAGACATCCATTACTGCATTCTCTGTCTCCACCACAGTGCCTTATACATACTACACTTATACATACTACACACTCATTAAATGTTTGTTAAATGAATGAATAAATAAGTGGATGGATGGATAGACAAATGAATGTGAGCTTTCATTGAAAGTAAAGCCTGTTTAGCCAGCTGTATATATGATACGTAACCACCATGCAAATGAATATTAACTTTGCTTCTCTGCTTTTACTGTATGATGCTTGCTTAATTCCTGTTTTATCAGAAGTGGAGTATTAAGGTCCGAGAAACAAAGGTGGGTGGGTGAAGGTAGAACTCCACCCCTGTGCCTCAGTGTTAAATGTATCTTACAGAAAGAAAATGCTTACCCGATGCTTAAATCAAATCCTTGTTATTCAAATTATCCCCCAACTCCTCCTTACACCTTCTCCTTGTATGGGTACAAAATGGAACGCCTGTTCACAGGGTGTAAAGAGTACGTGAGGGGGAGCTGCTTAGTGAGATAAGCTGCTCACAAAGACACACTGCACGGTTTCACTCGCAGCGGGTGCCGGGAGCAGTGAAGTTCAGGGACAGGATATGGAATGGTGGTTGCCAGGGGCCAGGGGATGAGGAAGAACAGAGTTGTTGTTTAATGGGTACAGCATTTCAGTTTTGCAAAATGCAAGGAGTTCTGGAAATGGGCTGTACAATGGTGTGAGTGTACTTAACACTCTGAACTGAACACTTTAAAATGGTTAAGATGGTAAGTTTTATGTTATGCGTATTTTAGCATACTTTTTTAAACCTCACCTTAGAATATGTTTCTAGAGAGAGAGAAAAGGGGAGAGAAAGAGAGAAAGAAACATTAATTGGTTGCCTCCCATACATGTCTTGAGCAGGGATCAAACCCACAACCTAGGAAGTGCCCTGACCAGAAATAGAGCTCACAACCTTTTGGTGTAAAGGACGACACTCCAACCAACTGAGCCACCTGTCCAGTGCTACTGTAATTTTTTTAATGTTGTTTTTTTTTTTTTAAGTCAGGCATCTTCCTCCTTGCCATGTGCTGGGACTTACCCTATTACCTAAGCTTGGTGTGGAACTTCCACATTATTCCCTGACTCAGCGAGGAACTTATACAACACAGCTTTTAACAGCTGCCTATAATGACTTTTTAGAGTTCCCAGAGCCCTGGCCAGGTTGCTCAGCTGGGGCATCATCCCCTACACCAAAAGGTTGTGGGTTCGATTGGCAGTCGGGGCGCGTACACGTAGGTTTCGGGTTCCATCCCCAGTTGAGGCACGTATGGGAGGCAGCCGATCAATGTGTCTCTCTCACATCAATGTTTCTCTCTCCCTTCCTTTCTCTCTCCTTCTCTCTCTAAAATCAATAAACATATCCTCAGGTGAGGATTTTTAAAAAGTTCCTCGATAGGTCATTTAATTAGCACATGCCTGTTTATTTAAATAATGGGGGTTGGGTGTTTGCCCCTCACCCTCTCTCCCAGCTTTGAAGATTTTAAAACACTAAAAACTTCTATTTTCCTTCCTTGCCTGTTGCTGTCTTTCCCCCGCAGGCCACAGTTTGCTGTGGACATGAAGACGACATCCTCCAGAGGGCTTGTGTTTTACACGGGCACCAAGAACTCCTTTCTGGCTCTTTATCTCTCAAAGGGACGGCTGGTCCTTGCTTTGGGAGTAGAAGAGAAAAAGCTGAGGCTCAAAAGCAAAAAGAAGTGCAACGACGGGAAGTGGCACACGGTGAGTGCTGGGGCGGCGCTGGAACCTCAGCGCTGGAGACCGCTGCGCATGCCGTGCCTGGAAGCCATCTTCAATGCCAAGATGGCTTTCCTCACTGTTCCTTCAGTCCCCTCCGTGTCTCTCTGGGGTGTCTCACTCACCTTGCCTGCTCCCACCCCAGCCTCCTGGACCATTTCTCTCTTTCAGAACAATTTCCAGGTCTCCAGTCCCCTCTGTGAGCTTTCCCCATAGCACAAGTAGAAAGACCCACATCTTGTGCTGGTTGGGTGGCTAGGTTAATTGAAGCATCGTCCCGTGCACCAAAAGGCTGTGGGTTTGATTCCTGGTCAAGGCACATACCTAGGTTGTAGGTGTGATCCCTGGTCAGGTTTTGAATGAGAGACAGCTGATATATATATCTCTCTCCACCCCCCTCTCTTGAATCCTTAAATCAATAAATGTATCCTTGGACAAGGATAAAAAAAAAACAAGCCACATCTCTAGCATCTTAGCTCTTACCTTCAGACATCCCAGATTTAAAGAAGTACAGTTTAAAGCAAGAAGGGACCTGCATTTTTTTTCTGATAAGGGAACTAAAACTCAGAAAACTTAAGTCATTTGACAGGTTGTACTCAGTTAACAAGTATTTAATGAGTTGCCATCCTGGAGCATATAAACAACACCTCCACCCGCTATAATGTCAGGTGCTGGTAAGTGCTTTGAGAAAATAGTAAAGCAAACTAAGGAAGTAACTGAGTAGAGAGACTATTTTACATAGGGTAGTGAAAAAAGGCCTCCTCTGGGATATGACAGCCACATGAAGTTATAGGGAGGGTGTTTCAGGCAGAGGGAACAGCAGGTGCAAAGACCCTGAGGTAGGAGTTAGCTAAGCAAACAGAGAAGAAAGGATAAGAAATGGGATTCAAAAGCAAGGCAGGGGCCACATAATGTAAGCTTTGAAGACCAGGGTAAGGATTTTAAGTTTTATTCTGAGTGTCTCTGAAGCTTTTGAAGAGTCTAAAACCAAAAAAAAAATGGAGCATTGCATGAACAGATTTACATTTTCAAAACTCTCCTTAGCTGAAGAGACTTAAAAAGGGTAAAAGTAGAGGTAGGTAGACCAGATGGATGCTAGCGCCTTTGCTTTGAGAGACTGTGGTGGAGATAGAAGTGGACCATCCATGTAGATTGCATGTAGAGTGTGAGAGAAAGAAGAGGCAATATTGAGTCCTGAAATTAATTAGAACCAGCAATTGGGTCAATGGTGAAACTTTTGCTGAGATGAAAAAGATGGGGAGGACGTGGACGTGGCCGGGGAAGGAGCAGTGTAGAGCTGGGTCAAAGCCAGAGTTCCGGTGTGAGCATCCTCAAGCCGAGCTGCCTGTCAGACATGTGGGGAGAGGGTAGGGGCCAGAGGTGGCAGCTGAGTGTATAAACTGGGGAGCCATTAATGAACAGTCGCATAGCCACCAGGTCCACCATGGAGCCCAGATATCTTGACTTTTAGCAGAGAGTTTACAACACTTGTTCGTCTTGTTGACAGAGAAGTAGCCACTGGCCCCTTCCTCTAGGAGCCCCGCTCAAGGGAGCATGTGACTCCCCACCCCGCTCCTAGGTCTGCACAAGCTACTGCTCCCCTTAGTTACATGGGTGTATGTAACTAAGTTCTGTTCTGTTATGTTCTGTTAGTTCCTCAATTGTTTATGTTTTTTATAAGTTTTCAGATTAACTATATCTTTATTAGTTTACTTTTGAGCAACCTTGGGTCTTTTTTTTTGTCCTGCTCACATGTTTGGCTTACTTGTTTAATATCTAATATAACACTACAAAATGATGATGATGACAATGATGATGATGATAACAACCCTAGAGAGAAAAAGCTCTGATTTTTAAAAGCTACTTGAAGAAACATAAAAACACTTTTTAAAAATTTCCCATGACAGCAGCAATTGTCAAAGGCAAAAATGTGATTAACTTATTGTCCTTACTCTTAAGGTGGCCTTCGGGCAAGATGGAGAGAAGTGGCGCTTTGTTGTAGATGGTCTGAGGGCCTGGGAGGCGAGTTGGCCTGGAAATTCCACCTTCAGCCTCAGCACACCAATTTACCTGGGATCGTCTCCTTCAGGGAAACCGAAGGTGAGTGGTTATGCTTCAGAGCCATGGATAAATAATTCAGTTTATAACATAATCATTATAATTATACAAGGTATTCAGGACTATCAAAATACTCTAAATGATTTTTAAAATAATCTAATTAATGTCCATATACCCTCCCCATTCCCAGCCTTTCATTTTAAAGGTGCAGCTTAAGACACGGGCAGGCCCTGAAGGAGTGAGCCCTGGGCTTCCCTGTGGCTTTAGAGATGTGGCTCTCTTAGATTCTCATTCTAGGGAATGCAGAAACGTAGGTTTTACATTGTAGATGGGGATTTTGGGTTAAGATAATATTTTTCAGACTTTAGCAGGTTATGCCACCTTCACCATCTTTGCCATACTCAGTGAGACATTCATTTAATAGTTTGCTCTCAATGAACCCACTGTTTAACTTGAATTTGTTTCTAAAGGATCTCCTTTTCTCTTTCCTAAATGGAAACCCACTATTCTTAACCATAAATAGTAGGTAACCACCAAAATAAACATGTGAAAATCAAAGTATTTAAAAAGTCTGGCTAGACAGTGTTGCCCGCACTCCCTTCATGTAGAGAAAAAGCAGCCTGACAAGTGATCAGGAGGCGTTTAAAACATATTTGCACAAAACAGAAATTTGTTCCTTGCCCTGAATATGTGTTTTAATATTATTTGGTGTCTAAAATAAAATTATATTAAGAACAAAACTGGGGGAACTTTGGGCTAAGGGAAAGTCACAAGCCCATTTGTTTCCCAAGAAGGAGGGGTATGTCCCTGGATCTTTCAAGTTCAATGGCACTGATGGACCCACAGATCTAAGGTTGAGCTCTGCAGTGCCCTCTCCCCACGCTGCCAGAGCACCAGTTGCACCTAGTTTGCTTGGGGAAGCTGTACCCACCCTCAGTTCTCTCAGATTTGCTTTTTTCCCTGACAGAGTTGACTAAGATGGTTCTGTCAGCAGCTCAGGCCTAGGAACTGCCCTCTACCTAAATGCGTGGCCAGGTGCTCAGCCCCTCTTGCCCCTTTCTCCATGGGTGGTGGCCCATTCTGGTGCGATGTTTGCTTGCAGTGGTGGAGGAAGGGCCAAGACGCAAATGTGGGCCTGGGAATGGGCATAATTAAAGCAGGTCGTTTCCGCCAGCGTGGATTCTGTGCGTTCAGGCTGACCTTGCCTAGGCCAGGATGTCCCCACAGGGCTCAGCCTGGCCCCCTTGAGTTTTGCACTGGGGTTCGGGTCAAAGCCCCAGCAAGTCATAAAGTATTGGTTTTATTTATTATATATAATAATATTTATATCATAAATAATATATAACACAATAGATTATATAACACATATATATGTACAACATATTAATTGCTAAGGAGGATACTCAGCATTACTGTTTGCTTTTCTGAAGCCTCTGTACCTATTTCCCTCTCAGAAACCACAGGGCGGGGCAGCTGATGGAGGGCACAATCCGGGTATTCTTTTGACCTGGATACCTCACACCGGGCACCCTGATATCTGGGACAATCTGTAGAACCCCATTTATAACATTCTTACAAGCCAAGGTCCTTTTTGCAGCCTTCCTTCACCCTGAAAGATTATCACTGGGTCACCGTCCTCCAAATCCTACTGAAGGGCAGGCTACATGCAACCCAACCGGTGTGCCGCCAAGCCGGCGTGCCGCCGGACACCAAAGCCTGCAGCCCCAGCCTCTAGACCTGTGGGGGTGTCCGGCCTATGGCGCGACACGAAATCCTAAATTTACTTAAAATGTTGAGTGTTTTTGTGATTATGTGTCATGATGTATTTAACGTGTGGCCCAAGACAACTCCTCTTCTTCCAGTGTGACGGAGAGACACCGAAAGGTTGGACACCCCTGTGAGTCTCAGTGTCAGGCGATGGCCTGTCTTGGAGAGTCAGAGCTGGGTCTGAGCTACAGGCTCATTAGTATTGTACACGATGGAAAATCTGAAGAGACTAAAAATTTCACAGGAAGCCCAATCATTACTTTATCGTCGACACTGGCACCACATGCCGCTCCAATATTTCCTTATTCTCTTAAAATGATCACACCTTGCATCTGTCATGCAGGCTTCCAGGGTCCTAAAGGCATTGATTCTAGAAGGGAGTTTAGGGATTTAATTCAGTGACTCTTCACCTTTTTTTGAGAATTTTATGAAAGCTACAGTCCCACTCCCCAGGAAAACGCATGTGCAGAGGATATCTGGTGCATGATTTCAGGGAGCCCAGGACTCAGAAGCGCATCCCTAGGACCCGGGGGAGAGTTGCTGTTTCAGGCCCACCTGCGTGTCGGGCAGGCTGGGCTTCACGCAAACCCACCAATGCTGCACACTGTGTCTCATTTTAATTCCAGTGCATTCAAGGAGCCCAGTGGTGTACAGAACCTTTTTATACTTTACCATTTTGGGAATGTTTTGGCCTCTTTCTTCAGTCAGCTGCCCTGCATTAAGCAACCACATGAGCACATGAAACCCTAAGAAGTGGTCTGTACCTGCAAAGAGAGGGTGAGATCTGTGACATGTGAGGTGGAACTTCCCCTGTTGTGGCTCCATCTGCGTGGCCCAGAGTCAGGGCACCCACCTGTCCTTGTTCCAGCACTCGCAGACAACCTCCACCAGCCTGCTCTCTGCACACATAGCACCTTCAAACTCTGACAGCCCACCAAGATGTCTGGTATCCAGGTTGTTCTTGGTACTGTGCACAGGGAGCCAAGTGGAAGGCAAGCCCACATGACCCTTTGAAACAGAGGGAATGAATCCCCAACCTTCTGCCTTTAGCAGACAACTGCCCCTGCCCTTAACCTTGGCATCTGAAAGTTGCGGGTAATGAAGTTTGTTCTCTCTTCTGCATTGTTGCAGAGTCTTCCCCGAAAGAACTTTGTGGGATGCCTAAGGAACTTTCAGTTGGATTCAAAACCACTAGACACCCCCTCTGAAAGCTTTGGGGTGTCTCCCTGCTTGACTGACTCTTTGGAGAAAGGCATTTATTTCTCCCAAGAAGAGGGTCACATCAAACTAGGTAAGAAGCAGTTTGGAAGAATTTATGTCTTTGAGTCTGAAGAACTCCATCCTTTTTCTTGACTTATGATGTTTTAACTGTTCATTTTTTTCTTTTGAAGCTAACTCCGTGTTGTTGGGGCCAGAATTTAAGCTCCTTTTCAGCATTCGTCCAAGAAGTCTTACTGGAATGCTAATACATGTCGGCAGTCAACCCGGGAGGCACCTATGTGTTTACATGGAGGCAGGGAAGGTGCGTAGCAGCGTGATGATGTGGAAGAGCGTGCAAATTTACATTAGAAGCAGGTTCCACTTCTGGAGACCACACTAGGGGAAGTAATGATAGTGAATCCAAGCTTGTATTTAAGAGACCTGACTTTAGGGCTGACTCACCCCTTCCCTTTAGCAACTAATGTGACCATATCATAATTTCTGTTCTTCATCTTTAAAAGTAGGAAAACTCAAGCTGGGCTGAATTCCAGCTGCACCACTTAGCAGTATGACCTTAGGGAAGTTACTTTACCTCTTTCAGACTCGATTTCTTTATCTTTAGAGTGTAGATAATAATGCTTGTATCTTAGGGCATCTATCAGGAGAATAGAAGCTGCCATATACTCCATAAGTGGTCATTTTTCTCTTCCGCCCCTCCCCCTTGTCTCATCTCTACTTTTATTCCTAAGGGCAGTGCCAGAATTCATGGCACACCTTTTCTCACCAGATGTTTACACCATGTCACACCTGTGCCCATGCCCTGTCCACTGAATCTGTTTCAGATTCCCTTCGTCCTCTCTGCACAGCTTACCGGGCCCCCGGTCCTGCAGCCACACTGGCCACCAGGTCTCCACTGGCTTCCTTTGCAGTTCACCGATTCCTTCTCCGGGGTCTGTTTCTGCGGCTCCATCCATCCCATTGCTCACAGGCCCCATCAATATCTTATTTTCATGACCCACTTATATTGCTTTTCTCTTCACAAAAATCTCTTTAAAACCAAATTTTTCTAGGAAGCCTCTCTTAATTAAGGCCTCAAGGCAAAGATCAATAATGTGCAATTTTCTTCCACCTGCATCCTTCCACACTTTATAAATGTGAGGGGAAAACACCCAGAAGAAAATAAAATCATCCAAACTCCTAGAAGAACACTTTATTAAAAAAAAGTTGCAGCATTTAAGTCTGAGCAGGCCTCTGAGCAGCCGGAGAAGCGAGCAGCTATCTGCTTGCCAGGGGTTGGGAGAAGGCTGGCTTTTTGGGGAGGAGGGAGGTTGGGGACAGTCTCCAGTGAGAGCTTCTGGAGGGGAAATAATCACAGAAGTTGAAATCAAGGCCTGATGACCTCCATAACAGAAGTCACATTGTTTAGCTAGAAAGTTCCCTGAGAATAGGCTGCACTGTCTAGCTACATGCACATTAAATATAAATTACTTATCAACACTTAGTCCTCTCATTTCATTCACCTTCATTTGGCGCTTGGGGAATCCTGGCCCAGAGAATGAGAATGCGAGATTTTACACAGTAACACGTTGAGTGCCTGACCCCTGACACATGACTTGTGCCAATCCAGTTAGTTTGTAGGATTCTGTGAATTCCAACCCTTCTATAAATCATGCATTGATGGCCTTATTTTAATGGGCTGGCCCTAGCAGCAGTATGTAGGCCTCAGCCAGCATTTTTGCCTTCCAAATTTTACATGTCCTTCTAAACCAAGCCACTGTCACATCTAATGACTAAGGAGATCTTCCATGCTAATCAGTAACCTCCAAGTAGGACCTGACAGGGGTGGAGTTCCGATGCAGAAGGAAGAGCTTATTGCCTTTAGCACCAACTTCAGAAAGAACTCTAAGTGTGCAGCTTGCTTGCTTTGAAGGATGCAGCAGAAGGATTCCTGCAAAGTCCTGGACCCCATGTGATCACTCGGTGTAGGCGGGGGGACTTGTACCTAAAGTGCTCTTGGGCTGTTGGGGTGGAAGGGTTGGGGAGGGAAGAGGCCAGAGGCAGTTGGCTCCACCTGTCTTTCTGAAGGAAATTGGAAAATGCAATGTGTGTTGCAGGTCATGGCCTCCGTGGACAGTGAGGCGGGTGGCATCTTGACATCGGTCACACCAAAGCAGTCTCTGTGTGATGGACAGTGGCATTCAGTGTCAGGTATGACGTCTGGTAGCCTCTTCACTGAAACAATCTCCCTGTTCATCTGACTTGAATGTCCCAAACGCTGCCTGCGTTCATGAATCCATTAGTGTCTGACCAAGGTCAGCCCACCAGATTAAAACTATAAACCAAAATTAATTTTAGAGTATAATAAAGAATAAAAAAGCTTTTATTGAGCAAAAGGAGCTGCAGCCCAGGAGACATAAATTCAGGTAGCAACCTAAATTGTGTTCCACTGAGACAAAGGGGAAGCAATCTTTTATAATGAAAGTTCCCAACTTTATGCAAATGATGTCTGTAAATTTTGCAGTTCTGATTGGTCAATACAGACGCAAATGAGGATACAATTTGTATAGATCTGATTGGGTAAGGCAGATCTTAGTCCATCGGTCAACAGATGAAACCTGTCGTGTTGACTCAAACGACGCAAACAATCAGGACATACGGGGTGTCCAACCTGTGGCCTAGGATGGCTAGGAATGTGACCCAACACAAAATTGTAAACTTACTTAAAACATTATGTGATTTTTTGTGTGTGTGATTATGTGTCCCAGTGTATTTAACGTATGGCCCAGAGAAGCCAAGAAGCTGGACCCCTCTGCTTGCACAGGAAGCTGAGAGTTCAGTCCAAGGTTCTTCCCAGTATGCAGAGTATGCGAGGAGCCCCGTCAGCAGATGGCCTCTAGGCTCTTATTAGTCATAAACTTTGGGCCCTTGGTTGACCATGAGGAGTCCATGTCAGCAAATAAATTCCTTCTTAGGCTGCACATCAAATGACTCTTTCTTCTCAGGGTCCACAATATGGTGAGGACATGTCCCTTCTCACCCCCACCATGTTTATGTAATTTCTGGGTGCTGCCTCCAGTTCTCCACAACATACTGACATTTTTGTTTTTTGAGCCCACAAAACTGATAAGCTGTGTTTGTTTTTAAGGTAGTATTACGCTGTGATTTAGATTTTGAGTCTGAAGTCAAAAAGAACAGAGGTCAAATCTCAATTTCAGGCCTTTCCTGTGGGACCTTGAGCAAGCTACTACTTAATTGCTTTTCATAGTCTGTTTCCTCATCTGTGCAATGGAGATAAAAAGAGTATATACTTCCCAGGGTTGTGGAAACTAAATGGAATAGTGTACGTAAAGTGCTTAGCAATGTCCAATATGTAGTAAGTGCTCAGTAAATATTTGCTCTTACTACTGTTGAAGTTCAGTGTTGGGTTTTTTTAAATACCCATTTAATATGAATGCAAACGATTGAGACAAACCACTGGACAGAGCACAGGTGTAGCCTTTCTCTGGGGCTGCTATCTGCAGTTTTTTGAAGAATTTGTGGGCACAAGTTTGGAGATATATTAACCTATACTGGCTAAAATATCTTTGTAAAAAACTAGCCTTTTCTTGCCTAATTTGAAAGCTAACGACTTTGCTGTCAGTGAAGACTATTAACATGGGCGGAATTACTTAGAGGCACAAAAGCGACTGTCTTTGGAGTTAGTTTCCTGAAGTCAGTGTCCTCTTGGGAAGAAGCTGAGATCACGTGACATAAGCATGGCTTCTGGTGACAGGAGACCAGGGCCTGACAGGAGACCCTGGACAGGAGACCAGGAGACCATACAATTTATGACCAAGCCGTCTTGTCAAGCTCCTTAATGCCTGAGAGTCAGTCTCTCATGTGGGAAGTAGGAGTGATAATACCTATCTCATAAAGTTTAAGGATTAAATTCTGTAATAAATGTGGGAGCACCTAAACACCACCTGGTGTGGAGAAATGAACTGAATGTATGTCTGGTTGACTGAATTCCTGAGAACAGTGCCCCACCGGTCCGACAGGAATGAGTTCAAAGAAGCCAGTGGTTGCACACTAGTGTAGGCATTGAACAGTGGGCAGGGCTCTCCTCAGGCACCACCTGACCAGCTTGCTTCCCCTGCAGTCACCATAAAGCAACACATCCTGCAGCTGGAGCTGGATGCAGACAATAACTACACGGCTGGACAGCTCCCCTTCCCACCTGCCAGCACTCAGGAGCCACTGTACATAGGAGGTGTCCCAGGTAACTCTCGTCATGACTTCCATGCCATGTTGTCCCTTGTCAGTTCTTAACATTTCCAGTTTAACCCAAAGAATATGCTACCCCAGCTGTGGGTCATCAGGAGAGCCACCGTTGACTGTACGGTGGGAATGCTGAGGCCCTTTGCTCCAGCACATGGGGACACCCAGTTGCAGCAATGGGCACATTTCATGGCAGCCCAGGCCACATTGCTGCTGCTTCCTCCTGTCCCACGTCTATAATTTACAAGCCTCTCTTAACCAAGAAGCCTGATACCAGCAAAGAATGAGGAAGGGGGCTGAGAAGCTGGCCTCTCCTCTCCAGGCATTAAGTTTTCCTGGTGAGTTATTAAGATTCGTGGGGCCAGAGTGGGACAGTCAGGTAGGTTGAGATGAGACAAGTTCAGGACTGGAATTTTGCCTGAAAAGAGTCTTGTCAATCTTCATCGTTTAGTGTCCCTCCAAATAGTTCAATCATTAATTTCACAGGTCTTCCATGACCCATAAAAAGCACTTGCATTCAGAGTTATTATCTACTGATTTGGGCTGTGGAATCTCCTTCTTTGAAGAATTTGAACAATTGCCTTGTGCTGATTTATCGCAGTGGGTGGGGTGTTGGGTACCTGTTTAAAGGGAGGAAATGACTGGGTCAGCTGACACTCTGGGTCCCTTTAACTCTAGTTTTTAAATTGGGAGCACTCATTTGACAGTATGAATTATGAATACCTCTCCTTTTGCTCTTTCAGCCAATTTGAAGACCCTGAAGCTCCCTGTCTGGAAATCATTTTTCGGCTGCCTAAAGAATATTCAAGTCAACCACATCCCCATCCCTGTCACTGAAGCTGTGGAAGTTCAGGGGACTGTGAATCTGAATGGCTGTCCCAACCACTGACTCAAACCAGTTATACAGTGAGGAAATTCACCTTGAAAGGCACTGATTCCCAACACACCTCCCTCTCCCTGCTCAAGGTCATTCTTGACTTAAGACACCATGAGGGTGGATTTAATAGCAAATCCAGTTTTGAACTTTGACCACCCATAACCATCATTTTGGCATTCATTGCAACATCTGTGTTTTATATAAAAATCCCATTTCTTGACAATGAACAAATTGTTATATGCTTTTGGTAATATTATTTTTCACTAAAAATGAAATGTCTTTTAAAGAACATTATTTTCCACTGGTTAAAAATAAATATCTTTTAAAGCACTTTAAAAATACAAAAATTTTATATCTGTTAAGGGGTTATAATTTATGAGGTTAAATTAATGCAGTGTACTCTTTAATTTATGATGTTTTATTAACATAAAGCCAGTGACTTGATGGTCTTTGTTAATCATGATAATTCTTCGGCACCTGTTCAATGTACATGTGCCCCCTGCAACACAGTTTTCTACGAATAACTATTGAGCATATACTGGTAGGTAGTGTGTGTGCTTGGTGTTGGGTCTATAGTCAGGTATAAGAAGTAATTCCTGCCCTGAAGGCATATGCAGTCCAAGTTGGGAAACACATAATATTCATAAAATAGCAAATAAACCAATCTAATAAACCTATAATCCACTTGGCTTCCCACGTACAATCTGCTATCAGTCAACTCTCGCTTGATGACCAATTCCCTAAGAGCTAAAACTATCTAGTAGGGAAGCTGAGATGGATATACATACTATAATTAAAGCTCTGTATGGCAAGCTAACAGTAGTCAATGGGAAAGATGAATCACTGCTAGTTTTATCTACAAAATAATGAACCATGTTCTAGGCTAATATTATTACCCAGCACTACTCTCCCTAATAAAGAAGACTGCAAGTACTCATAGTCTGTATCTTCTACACAGCGTTTGCTCATCAGGAGGAAATAACACATAATTCTGAAATTTGGACATCATAGTGTCAGGGGGTGTTCTTACAGCTCTGTGCCCACCACTTCTGAGGCTGAGCCATCTTCCCTTCAACTCAGTGCTCTTTTATGGCCCCCACACTGCAGTCTTTGGGTCTGCTTTCTGACATACATGTCTGTGTGAACATGAATGTTCCCCTGGGGAAGTTGCAGGTCCCCATCACAGGGGCTGTTCAGCAGAGGGTAGCTGGTGGACTTTAGAGAGCTATGCTGGGTCGTGTATGACCTTGAGTCATGCATTTTCAGAAAACACTGATTTGCAAGTGAAAATTTCACCAGGTG
Source organism: Phyllostomus hastatus (assembly GCF_019186645.2). Classification (NCBI taxonomy): domain Eukaryota; kingdom Metazoa; phylum Chordata; class Mammalia; order Chiroptera; family Phyllostomidae; genus Phyllostomus; species Phyllostomus hastatus. The sequence goes on from NW_025333960.1 coordinate 20,493,718, forward strand.
ATTACCACTCAGACACTAAGTCTGCACAAAGAGCATCTATTTCACCTGTCTCTGGCAGGTCTGCACTAAACAGGTGATTCTCTCTTTTGGGTTCCTGGTGTTGCCTTAACTGAATCTACAAAGTTATTCATTAGTGCTGATTATTTATCAGCACTTTCCAGATTCACTATAAAGGGGCAAATAACTCTTCACTAATACCATGGTTTTCCCGTCACTTTGTAGTTTGAGAAACAGCTGTCTGTCTGCCTCTGCTGACTGTAATCTCAGCCACCAGAAGGCAGAAGAGAGTGTCACAGATGGAATTACAGTTGGGGAAAGAGAAAGCCCTCACCATAGTTCTTCTCAGATTGCAAACGTGTGTTCTCTGAAAGGAATGTTTACAGCTCCTCTACGGAACTAGCATGGGGATTATTTGTAAACTGTCAAGTGCATACAAATATTACCACTGGTACCCTCTGTGCCGACCTTGGGGTGACAGTCTATGGAGGGGCTGTGAGCTCTCTGGGGGCCGACTGGCCAGGTCATGACATGTCCACCGTTGGTTTCCTTTTGGTCCAGAGGAGTGGGACCTGGGTTGTGAGAAAGCTTTCAGCCCCTCTCCCTGGGCAACAGTCTCTCCAGGGGCACCAAGTGACCAAGAAGCAATTGTATGCCTTCCTGGGCTGCTTCAACCTCCCTCTGGGCACCCCTTGACCTCACTCCTCAGTTCTCAGGGTTGTTGAATTTTTGCCACACTCACAGTAACCCCATGGCAGAGGCAGTGGTCCTGGGCAGGGCATGCTGACATTCCCTTCTCCCAGAAAGGAAGTGGCCTCGCTTCCCCACCCAGAACTTTGATTGGGCTCCTTTCTGCTCCCACACCCCACACAGTGCAGCCTGCAAAACCCCCAGCCCAACTTCCCCTCTCCCAACCACCCTCACTCCTCTCTTCCAGCGCCCCCCCCACCCCCCGCCCCACACTGTGCTAGCTCCAGAAAGGCCAGATTTCTTAGGAATGGTGATTTAGAGCCAGGGTATGAGTGGAAGGATTTTTAAATAACATTATCTTATTGAATACAAATGGTATATATGTAAATTATAGAAAAATTGGAATATGTAAAGAAGCATAAAATCACCCAAAATTTAATCACTCAGAAATCTGTTTATATTTAATTATATGTCTATTATTCTTTGTGTTTTCTTACAAAATCACAATTATACTATATATATTTTATGTGGTTTTAAAAAACTACATGGTGCCTATTTCTTAGGTCTTTGAGTGTAGAGTAATCCATCAAATGAATTTACCATAATGTGTTTCACCAACCTCCTAAAATGAATGTCATAGAATGTAAACTTATTTATTTTTCTTGGGTAAGTTCTTAGAAGTAACACTACGAGGCCAAAGCACATAATATTTTTATATTTGTAGTTAGCCATTGCCAAATTGTTTCCTAATAGTTTATATTCACTTACACTTATGTCTTTTTAAACTGGCTATAGCCACTGATGCCACTACATGTAAACTCACCAAGAGCTGCCTGTAGTCTTCAAGACAGGCTGCACCTGTTGGAGCAGGCTGGCATGGCACTGCACCTTGCTCCAGGCTCAGCTCAGCCAGAATCACACCACCTGGAAGTGCATGGTCAGCTGATGGGCTCTGATGGGCGATTTCCAAAACTGCCTCTACAGAGTAGGCAGTTTTATCATTTGTCTTAAGAACCAGCGTTGAGCCACAGACACAGCCAGGTTTGCAAAACATGTCACTCTTTGAGAGCTCCAAACCAATGCCAGGCCTGGGATGTGCTTTCAGAAAGGAGCCAGGCCCTCTTCTGAGGGTTTGCAGGGTGTACTGGGCTCTCAGAGCAGGTGCGGAACCTCAGCCATACCCCTGGCTAGCGGCTTCAACCTCCTCCCCCTGTAAGTTTGCTTTCTCTCTGATTGAAGCTTTCATAAGGATTCACTCAGGTAAAATTTCCAGGGTTTATTTTGTGTGTGTGTGTGTGTGTGTGTGTATGTGTGTGCGCGCGCACGCGCCATACTACAGTGTGATCTATATCTATCATCTATCTGTCTATCTATCTATCTATCTATTTATCTGTTTATTTTAAACTCCCATCTTCCCCACCCCCTCCTGTTTGGCAACCATCAGCTTGTTCTCCATGAGTATGTTTTTGTTTTGTTCATTTTTTTAGGTTGCACATGTAAGTGAAATTACAGTGTCTTCCTCTGCCTTATGCACTTAGCATAATAACCCTCTAGGTCCATCCATTTTGTCACAAATACAAGAGGAGTGAGGGTGGTTGGGAGAGGGGAGGTTGGGATGTGCGGTCTACTTTAGATTTCTTTCTCTTTTATTCCATTGTGTGTGTGTTTTTACTACATCTTCTCTATCTACTTCCTATTGATAGACACTTAGATTGTTTCTATATCTTGGAATGGCTATTACTAGAAATGCTTCAATGAACATAGGGGTGAATGTAACTTCAAATTAGTATTTTGTTTTCTTTGGATAAATACTCAGATGTGGAGTTGCTGAATCATATCACAGGTATATTTTTAATGTTTTGAGGAATCTCCATACTGTTTTCCACAGTGGCTGCACCAGGTTGCACTCCCATCAATAGTGCACAAAGCTTCCCTTTTCTCCTCATTTTCACCAGCACTTGTTATTTGTTGATTCATTGATGATAGCCATTCTGACAGGTGTAAGGTGAGATTTCAACTGTGGTTTTAATTTGCATTTCCCTGATGGTTAGTAACATTGAGCATCTTTGCATATGTCTATTGGCCACCTTTATGTCCTCTTTGGACAAGAGTCTATTCAGGTCCTCTGACCACTTTTGTAATTAGATTACTTGGGTTTTGGTGTTAAGTTGTATGAGTTCCTTATAAACTTTGGATATTAACTCCTTATTGTATGTATCATTAGCAAATATCTTCTCCATTTGGTAGGTTGTCTTTTTATTTTGTTGATAGTTTTCTTCATTGTGCATAATCTATTTAGTTCGAGGTAGTCCCATTTGTTTATTTTATCTTTTGTTTCTCTTGGTCAAGGAGATATCTCAAAAAGAGATATGACTAAGAGCTATATCAAAGAGTTTACTGCCTATGTTTTCTTTGAGGAGTTGTAAGGTTTCAGGTGTAACATTTAAGTCTTTAATTCATTTTGAGTTTAGTCTTGTATATGATGTAAGAAAGTGGTCTGGTTTCATTCTTTTTGCAGCACTACTTATTGAAGAGACTGTCTTTACCCTATTGTATGTCCTTGCCTCCTTTGTCATATATTAATAGGCCATATACATGAGGACTTATTTCTGGGCTTTCTATTCTATTGCATTGATCTATATACCTGTTTTTAATGCCAGTGACATACTGTTTTGGTTATTGTAGCTTTGTAGTATAGTTTGATGCCAGGGAGCATGATACCCTGCACTTTGTTCTTTTTTTAAGATTTCTTTGGCTATTTGGAGTCTTTTGTGGTTTAAATGGGTAAAAGCTGAAGCCTCTATGCCTCTCAGCACCCTGTTCCCCCACAGATAAATCTAAAAGAACTCTTTTTTTTTTCAACTTCAGTGATAGTGGTAAGAGTGGTGGTAGTAGGTGAGAGATGTGTCATATTTCCAGTTTTTTTTAATTTGCCAAACAATATAACTTAATTCCTCTGTGTAAAAATTGCAGCATGAGGTCTGCATGCCTGAATGTGGAAAACAGATAAGATTAGAGTATCCCTGCTAATCATGGTGGGAATGGAGGTGATTCTTCTCCCAGAGTAGAGGAGAGAGTCCTGAGATGATGAATACTGTTTACTGAAAATGTTATCTTCTCCATTGCTCATAAAGACTCCTGTGACCCCAGAATGTAAAGTGTACCTTTCCATTGCCAAAGATTTCATTCCCCATAAATTTTGAATGTGTGGTCTACTATACTCTACATAGAGTCCTTGACAAAATGAGAATAGATGAGAAGTAGGAGTTTCAGAGGGTAAAGAACTGGAACTTTCTGCAGCACTTCAGTCTTCATGAATGCACACAGAGAGCAGAGCACACACACTTACTGATTAAACCATTCCTAGCTCAAAAAGCTTTTGCAAATTAATCAGCAACTAATCATTTCATACCTAGGCAGCATGCATTTCTGGAAAGTCATAATGGACCTTATGTCCAACGATGTAGGTTGGCATGTCTGTACAAAAGGCAACTCTCAGCGGGTAATTACTATTCCTACAAGAAATACTCTTTCTGTAAGAAGTCTGTGTTCTGGAAAATAAGTGACTGAGCATATCTATCATTCAACTGTAGTGCTGTCAACAGAGAATAAGATTGTCAGTGTCATATTTTTGCAATGTCCTTGGTTCAGGGGAGGCCTCTGCCAGGGGCTGACATGCCTCATGGGACTTCTCTTCCTGGGTCACCGCCTAAACCCCAAATCCAGCTGCTGCTGTGACAGCTCCTGGCAAACCCAGATCCCAGTGGGGTTTGTCCCCTGCTTCACTGTTTCCCATAACCCATCTCTTCCCACTAGTCCAAGAAAAGAGGAAAGATCCTCAGGAAAGGCACCCCACTTCCAGAAAAACTTTTGCTCTTTGAAGTCACTTGAATCTGGGACACTTCTTGCTCCCTTGGGCCCATAATTTCAGTTGAGTGTCAAGCATGCAAGCTTTCTGCCCTGTGGTTTAGAATATTCTAGTAGTTTGAGGAACAAAAAAACTATGTGCCTTCTCAAGGCTTCTCTCAAAGTTAAATGAGATGATGGCTATAAAGATGTTATATCATTGTTGATATCATTGTTGGTATTACTATTAACAACAGTATAAAACATGGAGAAGTACAAGAAGTTGGATATTCTCATGATTTTAGTTATTTCTAGGAAGGAATTCAAATGTCCAAAAGTATGAAAGCTAAGGATCTAATAAAATTTCCTATTCTACTTTGTGACTATGTTTATCACTTTCCCTGATTTGCCATTCTAAGGAAACAATGGAGAAAGTAAATTCATTTTTACATTGTAGATCATTGCTGTGTAAGATATATTTCAAATGAAGACAAAAATCTTTGTAGTCGACACAGCAAGTTGCCAGCTTCTCTCCCTTCACTTCTCACCACTTCAGGGCTCACCGTCCTGACCTCCAAAGGGCCAGCACTGGCATTTCTTTGAGGCCTGAGGCTGCTGAAGTCAGCTGTGTTCACTTGTGCGGCAGGCAGCCAGACTCTCGGGAACTGGCGTCTTGCTCCCAGGCCCTTGGAAAGTGCACGTTCTGTGCTGGCTCCCTGAGTTTCTCCAGCAGGATTACTCTCCAGCAGGTCACCCATAGTGGGGGCTGGCTCCAAAAACTTGGTTCATCAGCTGCCTTTTCTTTTGTGCCTTGCTCTACTCATTCTTCCTCCACTTTCTTCACCTTCCAAATAAACTACCTGCACTCAAATCCTTGATCAGGGTCTGCTTCAGGTGACCCCAAACTTTACTTTGAGAAGTAAAGAGAAATTTTGTCCTAGGTTTTGACAATACCATTCTTGTGATATAACTAGTTCTTGTTTGTCACAAAAACAACAAATATTATCTTCATGTCCATTGTGCCTACCAATATCAAGAAATTCTCTGCCCTATGAGGGTGCATTTTTTTTAACTAGAATTAAATAATCAGGTTGTGATGTAAATTTTGACTTGTTTACTAATGGGACTATCTTTTGGATAAAAATGTTCATTTGTACCCATGATACCTTATATCTAAATAGCACTTTACAGAAATAAATCACCATATTTTTGGACCATAAGGTACACCTAGGTTTTAGAGAAGGAAAATTGGAAAAAAATTTTTAAGCAAAAAATGTTGTAAAATATTTAATAACATAGTATTTCACCAATGTAAATGTAAACAGAACTCAACAGCCGCATTAACAACTATTATTCCTCCCAAATTTGGGAGAGAAAATGTGCATCTTATAGTCTGAAAAATGTGGTAAACATACATTCTCAATTAATCAATGAGTGAAAAAGAGAAGAAAGATTATCTAAATTCTAAGCATCATGCAGCTCCTGAGTGTCAAAGTCATTACTGGAAATCAAGTCTCCTCAGTCACGTGTCTTCACTGCTTGGTAGGAACACTTAGACAAAGTGAAGACAGCCACATCCCTTCCTAACCACACTGGGGGAAAGAGGAGTTGAAGCCCTTAGGAACAAGCAGTGGCTCACTTCTAAGAGCTTCATCTTGCATTTTTTGGAATTAGCTTTCTCCTTTCCTTACTTCTCCAGTGATTCTCCTCTTTTGCTTTTTTATCTGGGAGGGGCAGACTGAAACCATCCCCATTTTTTATCTAAGGTAATAATACAACCCTTTGAAGGTGAGTAACGGGCTAACCATTGGAAAAATTAAATAAAGATAGATCCTTACATCCCCTACCAAAAGTCATTCCAGATGGGTTAAAGAGTCAATGAAATAAAACTATAAAAGTGCTAGAAGAAAATGTTAGAAGTGTTCACTACTCTTAGGTCAAGTATTTTTCTAAACAAGACACCAAATAAAGAAACTATAAAGAAAATATTGATAGATGTGATCACATAAGAACATTACATTTCTTCTGTATGACAAGAAATGCACTGAACTTAATGAAAATGAAAACACTGGGGAAATATTTGTAACATATAACAGAGAAAGCTTTAATATTCATACAAATTTAAAGTTCTTACAGACTGATAAAAAATATAAATACCCCAAGAGTAAAATGGCCAAGGAACAGAATAATTTGCAAAATGATCTTCCCCCCAAGCATATAACTATCCTCAATCTAATTAACAATTAAATGTAACATATGAAATATATTGTTTTGTCAACAGTACTGACAAGGGTTTAAATAATTAAATACATAAATAGTTAATAGGGTTGCATATTGCTATCTTTTGGGGGGAAGAATGTAGCAACTTGACAATAGATAACATTTTTAAACGTGCATTCTTCTAGGAATCTGTCCTAATTAATAAGATATGGTCAACAATTTAACCATAAGGGTGTTCACATAGCCGTGTTTTGCCATGTGTATTTGTATTATCTATATATCATGAATACACACATAGTGTTCTTATAAATTGGAAATGAAATGCAGCCCCAAGTTGGGAACCTGGCTGCTTATCCGGCATAGAGACAGTCAGTCAGCTTGGTGGCCTGGGTGCTTCCGAGAAAACACCAACCAGGATAAGGGTGGTGCTCTAATGGGACCTCGCTGTGTCTAGACCTCCCTACACACAGGCTGCCAGCTTGATGCTGGCTCCGCTTCTTGTCCCCCAACTCGGACACATGTTTCCTGCTTCAGGAAAACTGTCTTAGTCAGAGTTTTCATGACAGACCACCACAGATGAGGTGGCTGAAATGTATTTTCTCACAATTCTGGAAGCTACAAGTTCAAGACCACGGTTCTGACCAATTCAGTTTGTGGTGAGAGATCTTTCTGTCTTGTGGACAACTGCCTTGTTGCTGTGTCCTCACATGGTCTTTCCTCACAAGGTCTCAGCATGTGCGGGGCAGGGGAGCAGGAGAAAGAAAGAGCTATTTGATGTCTCCGTACAAGAATATTGATCCTATCAGATTAGAATTCTACTCTTGTGACCTTATTTAACCTTAATTTCTTTCATAAAGTCTCCCTTTCCAAGTAGGTCATGTCAGAGGTTAGAGCTTCAATATATGGATTTGCGGGACACACAAACATTTAGTACATAACACCCTGTAATACATATTCCACCCCTGTTGCCGGAGGCCCACATGAGTTCACTGGGTAAGGACGAGAGAAATGACCTATTTAAAATTCTGCCTTTCATCAGGATAGGGCCCCACCTGATAATGAAGCGATGAGGGGTATATTCAAGGTCATATCATAAACATCCAGTGAACTGGAGACAGTTTTCCAACTGTACTTAACCTTTTTTTGAGCACTAATGACCCCACTCAACCAGAGGCCCTGAAACTTGGATCACAGTTGCAATTCTGTGCAGCACTAGGATGGAAAAATGTTACCTGGACCTACAAAACCCACCTCTCTCCTCCCCTATGTGCCTTGTGAAAAATGATAGTGCATTTGAAGAAATCCAATCCTGGGCAAAGTGAACGGGAACAGATAGGAGCTCACTCATGAGAAGAAGGTTTAACAAGCCTTTAGTTTTGCCTTGATCTCAGATGTTGCTCAAACATCCTAGTTTCTCCAGTTCAGCCAGCACAGTGTTGTGCTTTCAATAGGTAATTGGCAGGTAATTGGCTTCCTTCCTTCCAGGAGATAATGAGATCCTAAAACACATGCATCAGGATGAGCCCCTGCCTTGGAGATTCTGATTCTGTAGGTATCAGAGGAATCCAGGAATCTGTTTTGTTTTGCTTTGTTTTTAAGACTTTATGTATTTATTTTTAGAGAGAGAGGAAGAGGAAAAGGGAGTGAGAAAGAGAGGGAGAGAAACATCAATGTGTGGTTGCCTCTCACATGCCCCCTACTAGGGACCTGGCCTACAACCCAGGTATATGCCCTGCCTGGGAACTGAACCGGTGACCCTTTGGTTGCAGGCCAGCACTCAATCCACCAAGCCACACCATCCAGGGCATGAAATCCATATTTTTAATTAATATACCAGATGATTCTCAAAATTAGGCAAATGTGGGGAATATAGTATTATAGAATAAGTACTTGCATTAAATAGGACTTCGCATTTCATTTTAGGTAGGTTTGCTTAGGAAATGATCCTATTACTAGCATCCAACCAGTTATCTTTCTTGTAATCTGTATTTATTTATTTATTTATTTATTTATTTATATCCTTACCAAGGAATTTTTTTCATTGCTTTTAGAGAAAGAGGAATGGAGGCAGGAGGGGGAACGGAGAAGAGGAGACAGAGAGGAGGAGGTGGGGAAAGAGACAGAGAGAGAAAGAGAAACATTAATGTGAGAGAGAAACATTGATCAGTTGCCTCCCACACTCTCCCTGACCTGGGATGGAATCTGCAGACTTAGGTATGTGCCCTGACTGGGAATGGAATCCATGACCTTTTGGTCTACAGGACAATGCTCCAAACAACTGAGCCACACCAGCCAGGGCTAGAGAATCTACATTTAAGTAAGGGTCTAATGCAGCCTTACACTAGAATGCTGAGCAGGACAAAGCCCCTGAGCTGCTACAGCTGGGGACATGTAATGTTACACAGGAAGTGTCACCATAGTGATGTCCAATGGTGGAAGCCAGTTTTTGGCTTGCATCTCAGTTAGAAAATAACTCTACCCATCAAAAAAAGATTGGGGAGGCACCTAAGCTAGGTTGTATGTAATTCAGAAATGAAGAATGTGGGAACAAGCATTACAGGCAGACTTCATTTTTCCTTAAGGAAACTACATGTTTCCTTAACTATAGTAAACGTCCAAAGGCACAGAGAAGGGAGCAAGAATGGCCTGGGGGAACTGGTGAGAATCCTGAGCAGCATGTGCAGAGAGCAAGGCCACAAGGAGGCAGGTGCAAGTGAAGAGATGGTGCTGGGGGCATGGTAATCCTTGCTCGCTGCGATGACGCATTGGATTCAGCAAGCAAGAGGCAAGTGGTACCTCAGGTGAGGGAAATTTCAGGGGCTTGATAGAGCCAGAAGTTGGTTCACAGTAGATTGAAGAGGATTGGATGGGAGTGAGAAAGTGTCAGCAGTTTACGGAAATTGCTCTTTCAAAAACTTGATTATGATGAAAAGGAAAAAGAACTTAGAGGCTATGTGGGTGAGGTGGACTGCTTTGTTTTGTTTTGATTTAAGAGGTAGGATGGAGTATTTTGTATACTGGGAAAAAGTTGGTTTACAGGGAAAGGTTAAAGGTAAAGGGCAGAGGGAGGATAATCAACGTCACTGAAGAGGTACAGGGGCAGGGAATGGACTCGGAGACTCTTGAAGGGATTTACCTTGAAAAGAGGAGCCCTTTTGCCCTAAGCCCGGAAGAGAGAGGTGAGGGTAGGGGCAGAGAGAGAACACTGTTGGGTGGGGAACTTAAGAGAGCCTCCACTTGCCCAGGGAATTAAGACCAGGTTGTTCAGAGGAGGAGGTTTAAGGAGAACGAGGAAATTGTCAGTGAGCATTGTGGTCAGGGTGAGGGTCGGTCAACTTGCTGAGTACATGTACAGTGGTTACTGAGGAGAACTTGGGGTTAATTACGGGTGTGTTGCAGACTGTCAAGGCCTGGCAGGTCCACTCTGGATTCAGGCAGATGGAAGAATATACATGGAACCATTGGGATGCCTGACATACATTTATTCATAGGTGGGCAATCCACACACACTGCAAGCCGTGTGTACCCCAGCGGGAAGCCACTAGCTCCTTATATACTAAATGCAAACAAAGCCGGCAGAGTGCCAAGGGATTGTGTAACAGAGAGTGCTTCTGCGCATGTGGGCCCACTTAAGGTTATGGGAATACTGCTTATCTTAGTTGCCCAGATATCTGGGTGAGGGAGCCTGACTAATTCCATTTACCCTACAATGGGATATATTTTTGGTAGTTTTTTTATTACCTTTTTTTCCCAGTTTACTGGGTTATAATTGACATACAGCACCTTATAAGTTTAAGGTGTACAACCTAATGATTTGATTCATATATGTTATGAAATTATTTTTGAGAGTTGTTGAGAGTAGATCCTAAGTTCTCATCACAAGGAAACAAAATGTTTTCTCTGTGAATGTGCGCGTGTGTGTGTGTGTGTGTGTGTGTGTGTGTGTGTAGGAGGTGGGGGATGTTAACTAAACTTACTGTGGTCATCATTTTGCAACCAGGTAGGTTTCCAGTGTCAATGAGTCACATGATTAGCACTGAGATGGGTGAAGAGATAAAGACTAAAGCTTGTGAATTCCTTTATTTTTTCTTCTATTTTCGTTTTCCACATTGCAGGTTCCAAGACTTAAGTCATTTACCCTTTTTAATATAAAGCCTGGTTGGTTCGCCTCAGCCAGTGGTTCTCAGCCTGTGTCCTGCAGCAGAAGCATCTGGGCAGTTCTTTGCAGTACAGATGTCCATCCCTCACGCCCAGAGCCCTGACCTTGTGCAGAGTCAGGCACTGGTCCTGTTAGAAGCAGCCCAGGTGATTCTAATGTGCAGCCGAGACGGAGAAGCCTTGATGTTAACCCCGGTCATGGACATGTCCTCTCCAGTCCATTGGTGAGGAGAAGCTGGAAATGTATAAGATGGCCACTGAAACCCTTTTGACTTTGTTTTGTACATGTTTCCTTAACTACAGTACACATGCATAGCTTCCATTTTAAAGTGTCCTTTTCAACAAAACCTTTTGAATGTCTGCGGAGTCTTGAGGTTGAAGAACTCCAACATTGTTTTAGGTAGACAGGGAGGAGTGGATGGGCCATCAGTCACAGGCAGATACATTGATCCCTGGACTCAGGCGATAACACCTGACCAGTATGGTCCCGAGTTTCTCTTACCTGTGGGGTGGCAGGTACTTCAGCCTGATTGAAATGTGGGTGCTGCTCATGGCACTATCAGGGAACATGAGCAGGAAAAGGCACCAAGACCAAGACAGCGTTTGCTTGCTCCCACGTAGTTGGCAGTGGGTCCTAAAAGCTACACACCAACACACCATACGGACTTACCAACTCACCACACAGAGTGGGTGTTCCGATAAGGGTGGTGGGAAAACGGAGAGAGGAGGTATGTGACCAGGAAAGTGTGTGTACCGAATGTGCCCTTCCCAGTTATGTTTCAATCGTGGGAGGCCAATGGCCACTAAATTGTCTCCTTGCCTCAGATGAGGGAGGCAGTCCAGGAACCTGCAGCCCTCTGAATAACATCAGCTGCTTCTGACCTCGTTCAATCACCTCCGCCACTGGTTGTCTCACACAGGATGTGGTTCAACCTTTTGCAAAAACAACTCCTAGGGTCTGATTGCCTAGTGTGTTAGCATTTACAGCACCATTTCGTGTCTCCTCTAGCCCTACCACAGGCTGACCCTTACTCTGGTTCAGGGAAGAGGAAGCTGACCTCTTGTCTTCCTCTGGTCTTAATCATGCCATGCTGCCTGCTGCAGGCATTTTTTTTTTTTTTGGCAAAGTATTTGCCCAGTTGCTAAAAGCTGCCGCACATCAAAAGCTCTGCTTTTACCTCAGGGACATTGAAAGCCTATAACCAGATAGTTTATGGGGGCTGTCCCCAGGCACGACCCTGAGAGCTGGAGCAATCGAGGTTGGATATGGGATGGAGACAGTGGAGGAGGAGGAGGTGGCTGAGCAACAAGGCAGCTCAGTGAGCCAGCTGTCAGGTTTCTCATCACTTAAGCCGCTTTCCCACACGTGGTGATGCGAGGCACTTTGCCAGCCTCATTAAGCCACAACTTGGCTGACTCCATCCTGAGCGCATCGGGAGTATGGCACACAGCAGACAAGGTATATGCTGGATGCTGCCCTATCTGATCCCCTGGTCACTCATTTTTGCAACAAGAGGTTGATCTTTTCTGAGGGACCACAGATCAGAGTTGTAGTGGGTGCTACAATACAGGATCCAACAAGTCCCAGGAGCAGATGGGTCGGGCGGACCACTCACCACGACGATCCATCCACACTGAAGGGCCCAGAGGCCAAAAGCCCTTCACGAAAAGCCCTTCTCCAGCGTCAGCTGGAACATTTTCATTTCATTGTTGCTGTTTATGCTTGTTTGTTGTTGAGTTCTCACTAATCTCTCAACTACTAAAGCGGGTTTCTTTGGGTTTCATGCCCCTGGTATAGAGGAAAGAATGTAAGTTTTGGGTTCAGCCAACAAACTGGAGGCCTGTCCCTATCCCAGATTGGCACTATAATCTTGGGCAGGTTTTCCAACCAGGCATATTTATTTGTATAATGGATTCAGCCCACTTTCCCTGGGTAGAAGTTGTTCAGCGGCTTCAGTCCCAGCTGTGCCTGGTATAGGGGATGATACACTGGCCACACACCAAAAGAAGCCACTGCAGCCCCAGGGGAGGCTTGGGCGAGTCAGGAGTGGCATTCTGACCTCATCTCTTTCAGAAACACACCTGACTGGGTGCCACTGACCCCATCCCACAGACCAAGAAGCTCAGGCTCAGAAAGCTTAAGCGGTTTGCCCAAGTTCAAAACGAGGTCCTTTGACTTCACAGCATATGTGTTTCCCCTGCACCATGCTGGCCATTGGGTTATGGAACTGGGACACAAACTGGAAACAAGCTGGAGGGTATGTGAAGGTGGGTAGTAAGGACTAGGTTTGGGACAATCACGGCCTTTTTAAAAGAGCAGCTCTCTGTACCTGAAACTGACCTGCTTCTGACCTTGAACCAGGAGAAGCTGGGACTGCAGAGAAAGATGACAGCTGAGAGATAGGGTCAGCTGATAGGGGAATATTTTAAGTCCTCATTATCCACACTATTGTTGTGCTGTGAATTGTTCCACAAACCCGAGATATAACATCCCTTTGGTCTGAAAACACTGCAGAATAATTATGAGCTGCATAGAGCTCTCAGGTCAAAGGAAAAGGAAATTTAAAATAGGCAACTAATTACTCTCTAGGGCAGCCTCTCTCTGGCCTCAGGCGTCATTTTCTTCTTTTGGTATTTTCATTTGCACACTCACAAAAGTGGAGAGAAACCTAAAATGAGAGCAAACACTGGTCACAGCACAAAAAAAATGTGAGGCTCCCTGAGCTTCATCAGTTCTGCTCCCTTCCATTAAATTCCTTTATGTAAATTGTTCCTCCCTGTGCCTCGGGCATAATGAACACTCACTGAGGAAGGAAAGAAATGGCACAAGTGGGATGTGAACTAAAATGGAAAGATTTCCAGACCTCACCCTCACTGGCATCATGTCTTTTATTACCAAAGGTTAATGGGGAATCGATCCATTAATCAATCAATGGAAGACTTTCAGAAAAGTCTTAACTACTCATCCACTTGGTGCAAGTTAAGGAAACCACTTACTCTCTCACGTCCAAAATTTCCCCAAGGTAAAGGGATTCAGTGCAACCTATGGATTCATAAAACTGACACTACAACCTATGTGCAAAGCACCTCTTTGGGTATTGAAAATAATTAAAAATAAAAAACGATGGGGAGAGACTCCTTTCTAACCAGGAGAATGCTGCTGAAGAGGCACAGGTGTCCTGCCTCCCTCAGTGCCATGAAACCACCCTCAAACCATGTAACCAGGGCAGTGCCAACTTCTGCAGCCAGAACGCACGGTCCGGCCACCACTGAATAAACGTGCATACCATTCATTGAGCACCTGGCAGGTGCCGGACACTGTGCCAACCTCTCGTCTACAATCTCATTTAATCTCAACGATTGCCTTGAGTACAAGGTATTATTACTTCACCTAGCAGAGTAAACTGAGACTCGAGAGGAAGACCGAAGGTAATATGTCCAGTCCTTAGAGAACTATGATTCATATTGTATTAACCATGTGTTTCTGACGCTTTGACCTGTGTGAGGAGGGGCTTACTGATGTTGGAGGGATAGCCCCACCCAGGGTTAATTGCTGGAGGCAGTGAAAGACTCACTTGTGAGCATGTGCCTTTTATATGCTAACTAACTGATCCAGAGGCCCCCCCTACCCACGGTCTCCTCTGTGGCTCTCACACTCAGAGCTGAGATCCTTCTGTCCTAATCACCTAGGGGCCAGGTAGCAGACAGCTAGGGACAGCACTCCCCCACACACCCAGTGTCCACTGAAATTATTCAAACTAGCCAACCCTAACTCTGGTTACTCTGCCTCACCCATTCCTTTTGCAGAAACCACAATGAAAAGCTCTTGCCCCCATTTCCTCCTTCTGACCCCTGACCAAATCTGATGCTTCCCTATTTGCCAGCCCCACACCCCCCACCATCTGTGAGTATAACAAGCTGTCTTTTCAATGGCAATTGCCTCCTGATCTGCTGGTCTCACCATACATGTATACATAAGACCTACATTCTAATACACACATCCAGGGTCACTCCTGCACTAACCTGAGTTAAGAGCGCTGAACCTCAAGAGGGAAACATCACATCTTATTTATTATTAGTATGGTGTGCTCGAAGACAAATGAAGGCCTCAAGAGTATATTCCAAGGGTATGAAGAAGGACTGCCAGCCTAATCCACCAATCCTCTCTGACACCCAGATGGCCGTCCATTTCCCACTCAGTTCCGATGGCACTGGGGTGGTGGGAAGGCGTGCCAGGACATCTGTGTCGGCTGCGGTGAGACCGGCACCGGGGGTTGGACCGGTGGAGTCAGACCCGTCCTCGGTTCAGCAGCCTCGGCACTTGAGTTCTGGCTTGGAAACAATTCAGAGCCAAGACTGAAACTATAGGAGAAATTTTATTTAGAAAGTCCCAGAAGTAGAAGTGTGTGGTAGAAGTGGGCTCAGGAAACAAGTTACAGAGGCAAAGAAGGACCCTTGGAGCTTAGGACAGAGGCAGGGAAAGGTAACTCGGGGCGTGGGATGGGAGAAGAGGGGAAAGGCCGAGCTGTGGGTCCTCTGTCCTAAGGGCTTCTAAGGGTGGAGATTTTAGGGGAGGTGCCAGGGGAGGATTCCAATAGAATATTTATTAGCTTTCCAGGTAGGCTTTTTTAGGGTTGTGGTCTCCACTGATGGGTGGGTGCCAGGGCAAGGGGTCATTGGTCATTGCAGTTGGTCCTGGTGGCATCGCTTGTGTAGTTTGGCTGACTTTCTGGGCCTGGAGCTGAAACACAGCTCAGGTCTAGATGCATTCGATGCCAGTCAGAACCTCCTTGGACTGGGGGCTTAATGCTGAAGGGTTGTTCTCCCGCCAGCCCCCTTGTTTGGTCCCCTCAAAGGGGGGGGTCTAACCTGCATGACTAGCAGCTCGTCAGGGGAGGAAAGGTCAGGGGAAGTTCCGAACCCCCTGACCAGCAATACACTGTGGGAAGAACCCCCAGGGGCCTAGGTTCTTGTTTTCTCAGTCTTGTCCTTTGCTAGCACCCAGGGCTGTTCACCTTGGTGACCCTTTGTACCCACCTGTCTTCACTTGTCTCTGTCACTGCCTACCATATCTGCAGGGCCTTGATTTGCACATTCATGAAAGGGGGGTTAGAGAAGCTTGCGAATAACAAATTAAAACAAAGTCACACTTCCCCTCTGGTGGGTGGGTGTTCTTACTTCCTCCAGAAAGTATTCTTCCATCATAGTCGGAAGCTTTTAAATTAGGGGTAAAGTTGTCCACTTAGAGACAGCTGACCAAATTAGCATACTTATAACAGATAATTAAGCAAAAGACTTCAGCTGAAAATAGTAATTCCTCTCCAAAACAACCTTACTCACCCTGTTCTGGGCTGGCACACAAAGCATCGTGCGTTTCCTTGGAGGCTCCCTCACCACAACACGACAAAGAGCAGCTAGCACACAAGTGAGCTCAGCCCTTCCGCACAGCCCTGATCCCACTCATCCTCTCTGGCTTGAAGTGACCTCTGCGCATGAATAGGAAAACACCGCGTTGCGGTGGTCTGCGATCCAAGCCCAAGTCTTCCATCAAAGGCCTGCTTTTCAAAGGAGCCTTGGTCGCCCAAACAGAGCCCGCTTTTAACAATCTGAGTCACACCGTTAATAAGGCTTGGCTGTTGTCTGGGGTTGACACCTGGTTGTCACTGTTGGCAGGAGCTTCCATTATTTGAACTTTCACAACCACAAAATATCTTTTGAGAATTATAGAGTGACGGGTTTCTGCAACAGGGTGTGTCTAAGTGAAATTTTGCATTTGCAGGGCTTCCAAAGGAGGCTAGAGTATAGCAGGCCAGAAAACTTGGTTGGCATTATTCTTTTTGGTATCAAACTTCTATAAACATTAGAGTGCCCCAGGGCCCCACATGAGCTCCCTCCACAGTGCACTCGCTTTTTTCTGTGATGAACCCCAGACTTAAGTACATCCAACTGCCTATTTGGTAGTTCTGCTTGGATCGAATGTGCCCAGATCTAAACCATTTATTCATGCAAAGCTCTTCATCTCCTGAATTTCAGTTTCAGAAAATTGTATCACGGTCTAGCTTGTTGCTTAGGCCAAAACCCGATGCATCACCTTTGGTTCCTCTGTCCTGTCCTTTCAGGTCTGTCTCCTACATGCATCTCAGATCTGCCCACGTGTTCATAACTTCACTGCCCTCCCCAGACCCCCATCCGTACCAGGCTGTCCATCTTTACTCTGAGCTCCTAACTGTGCTCCCTGCATCAGCCTTGACTCCCTTGTACATCAGCACGTTGCAGCCAAGGTGAGATACATATATATTCTTTTTTAACACATCAAATAGATCATCCCAGTGAAGAAAATTCTTCATTAAGAAACAAATTTAGAGGCATTTTTTTTACAATGGATGTGTTAGGAGAGTCATTTATTTCAATCAGGCCTGAAAGGAGAAATCCAAAGGCTTGATGTTGAACTGGCCATAAATTTCATTTAGTTTTTTCCATAAATGGCTCTAGTAGAGTTTAGTTGTCTTTAACATCATTTGAAACAATTTTGTCTGTACTATGACAGCTGTCATATCAGCATGCATTTTTTAAAAACTTATCAAAATTGCTGAATTTTGTGTAGCCGTTTTAATATTGAGGGTGAAAGAAATTATGCAATGTTTTTGGCATATCATGCTTTATTTTTTTCAAGAAAGGTAAAAATGCAACTGAAATGCAAAAAAGAAAGATTTATGCATGGAGAATGTGCTGTGACTGATTGATTGTGCCAAAGTGGTTTGAGAAGTTTCTTGGTACTATTGGCATTTTGGCCAAATAATTCTTTGCTGTGGGGTGTCTGATGCATTGGAAGATGTTTAGCAGCACCCCTGGCCTCTATGCACTAGAAGCCAATAGCAGGAGACAGCCAACATACTCAAAATATCCAAATCAGTAAAGTTATTGGTAAAAATGAAAAATGTGTCTTTTATTTCACAGAAATTAACTAAATGGACTTTTTGGCCAACCCAATATTTTCTTAGGAAAAAATAAATAAAAAGAACTCAAGACCCTGAGGAATTATAAGTAGTGGGCTGAGTGTAATGTTCTACTTTCAATTAATATGTTGCTTTAGGATTGATGGTTTCATTCTAAAAGAGATGGCATCACACTTTTAGAGTCCTGATGTCTCTAGCATTGCTTTTAGCAACCTAGCCAGGACTTTTCCGCAATCCCAAATACAAAACAAGTCACTCTGACACAATGGGGCCTTCACCCAGCAGGAGTTAGGATTTATATGCTAAGGATCTCCAAGTCCAGTGGCCTATAAATCCTGCTCACCTCTCTTCTTAACAATTAGCTGTCAAAGGTTTAGTGTTGAGAGCTTGTCTCCTCAAGACAACCGAGTCAGCAGTCTCGTCGCTTCCCAAGCTTCTTTGCTAACAACTGCTTATTACAGGCCTGTAGTTTCTGGCTTCAGCATCATTTTTAATAACTCTATTTTAATAGCCCTATCCAAATATGAGGTCTTAAAGTTTTCCGTTTCTACATTCTAGAACATGGGATTTACAGTCCCCTGTGGCCACACTCGAGTCCCCTGAGTACAGACATTGTGTAGTTTCGCTTTTTTCCTAGGACGACTCAGGCCCCTCCCCCCTCACCCAGCCCACCCTCCAGCCATTAGACGCGGTTTCTCCTCACCAACCCACTTCTTCCTGAACGCTTCGCCCTGGCTCTTTTCACATGTGACCCTCAGGCCTCGTGCTAAACGTCGCTTCTGGACTGCCTAACTCAGCTAAGAACCTGTTCGGCCACAAGAAGCAGAAAACTAGATTGGTCATAGCATTAAAAAAAGTACAGGTTCAGGTTCATTTTTCTTCCGTGAAAGTTTGGCTCAGCTGCTTCATGACAACATCAAGGCCTCGGGCCGTCAGAGCTTCTGCTCGGCCAGACTTTCATCATCACGCTTGCTGTTTTATCGTCTCAGAAAGGCGTTGCCAGTCCAGGTGGCTCATTCATGCTGTCTGAGGCACAAAAAAATGTGAAGAAGGGCAAAAGGCTTTCTTCTCACCAGAAAGCAGACTGCTTCTTGGATCTCATTGTATCTAGTGTCTACTTTTGTGCCAGTTGCTCCCCAAGGAGAATGAAGTGACCACAACGGATTGATTTAGACCAGTCACGATTCACCCCGGGGACTGGGGTCGTGCACACTCTCTCACAGTCGGTGAGCTCCCACACACCACCTGAACGCACTGGGTTCCTCTGACAAATGGAAAAATGAAGGTTTAGGAAACATTCGTTTCCTAAATGATCCCTTGGGTTGAACCCTTGGGAAGGCTTCCCAGCGAAGGGTGGAGCTTGCTTTGAGCTCCATTATTCAAGTTCCAGGCCTAAGTGATTCTCAGGTCACCAGGGCCATCATTCCATGGACGGAGCAGGTGCCTGCTGCCCACTTTGCATCTTCTCAGCTAACTCTGTTTTCAGAGCAGGCGTGGGAGACCCTCCCTCACAAGCTCTTCTCACTTTGTGCTATCAGGGTCCCGTGTGCTCTGTGTCCCAACTCACCGGAGCCCACTTGCCACGTACAGGTACAGCCTGAAGGTCCAGGTGAGATATCTCCAGGAGAAACTCTCAACCAATGGGCACAGGAGCTGGTAGATCAATTCTGTGGCCTCTTTACTTCAGGTGGGCAGTAGAGGCGGTCTGTGTGCTCCTCAGCATACCACAGGAAGAGAGCCTCCCCTACCTCTGCCTATTGTCTGTTGCCCCCTCCTATAGACAGAATAATGGCCCCTGAAGATGCCACATCCCAATCCCAGAACCTGTGCATGTTACCTTTCCTGGCAAAAGGGAGTTTTCCAGTGGGATTAAGTGAAAGCCCTTGAGTTGGGGAGAATAGCCAAGATGGCCCAGGTGGACCCAACCGAATCATGCGGGGTTTCAAAGGCAGGGAATTCTTCCCAGCTGTGGTCAGGAAGCACTGCGAGGACAGAAGAAGGGTCAGAGAGGTGTGGCGTTGCCAGCTTTGAAGATGGAGGAAAGGGCCACAGGCCAAAGAGTGCAGGTAGCCTCTAGAAACGAAAGTAGAGGGACGAGCATCGCCCCTGAGAGCCGGCAGAGGGGAACGCAGCCTTTCTGAAGCCGTGGTTGCAGCCCAGTGAGACCCGATTCGGACTTCTGCTCCACAGAACTCAGAGATGATAGGGTCACGTTGTGCATTGTTTGTTGTGTTAAGCCACTGTGTTTGTGTTAACTTACAATTAACCACAAACCACAACTGATAACAAAAACACTCTTTCCCCCTAATTATTTATCTGTATATTGCTTCCCAGTCTCTCCCTAACTCTTACTTTCCAGGATAATAATTACCTACAGCCAAGTCTTTGTGTCAGGTGTTGTTTAGTCAGACACTCAGATTAGGGTAGTGGACACACTTTCTATTGACCTTTGTAGTTCTCATGTTCCCCACCCCACCGCACCCCTGTACCTCGTCTTCTGTGGTTCTGGAATCAGGTCAGGGGTCAACTACAATTTCTGAAACTCCAGGGTTCTAGGCAAATCTGTGAGCTGTAAAAATCTGTACCTTTCTCAAATGAATAACTAACATGCTCGTGACTTCTGGTAATTTAAGAATTATGTGATCATTTTAAATTACATATTTGATTGATTGATTATTTCAAGATGTTGAAATAATCACCATGATTATTTCACCAAAAATATCACCATGATTAATGCTATTTGGAAGGAATTCAATGTCGTAAAGAAACATTAAAATGAAATGGAGCTGAGCTATTTTAATGAGCTAAGATCTTTTGAAAATATACTAGTCTATGTTGCCTAATGATGAAATTGATACTGTTAATGAAATAACATTACCTGTATTATTATTGCCTGTAGTATTATTACTACCTTTATAAGTAGTACTAATACTAATTACTATAAATACAATATTACTACACTTATTAAACTGATACTGTTCGGGAAAGAATATCACCTATAATGCCATCTGTATTAGAAAGAACTATTATCAAAAACATTTTGTACAGAGAGCTTTGCAGATTCCACTATGTGTATGTCTACACAACACACAATTGTTCAGTTATTTACCTTCCTCCTGTTTTCAGATCCTCAAGAATGTGTTACTGCATCTGTAGGGGTGTTTTAACCGCTCTGTGGGAATTGGACAGTAATTTACAAGGCAGGGTGGATTTCCAGACATTGTGGCAGATCCAGTGGAGGAGACCATGCCAGAGCCTCTCACGGCACAACTGAGCCCTGCTGAAGTCTGAAGGGTGCAGGTCATGCGTTTCAGGGGAGTTAATAACGAAGGGCTGTTGGAAGCTGTAAGTGACAGGGAAACTAGTCCTGGCTCAGAAATTCTTTTGTGTCCATGTATCTGCTGTAAGAGAAAGATTTCTATAAATAGCTCTCGGGGCTCCGCTCTAATGCTTCTGTGATGCAGGACTTCTGCAGTTGAGTCCCTGAGTGGGTGATGGGTGGGCAGCTGTCTGCAGCTGCTCAGCATTAGGGATGGAAAAAGCTGCTGCAGGGGAGCCCTGGATATGGTCAAAACTGTTCACTGCAGCAACCCAACACAGGCTCACACATTGTATCTTTGGGAAGTATGGGCTCGAAAAGCAAAAGGTTCTTCAAAGAAGACTTTAGGTCTGCATGGATTTAGAGGGTAAGTCCCTGCACCACCATCCACAGTCACCATCCTCAGTCACCAGGCAGGGGACAGGCAGCTAGCTTCCATGCCTCCCTGTCAGCTTCTGGTACCTGAAGGACTAAAGCTGGCAGCAGGTTCAAGAGCAAGTCCAGAAGCAGGGGAAAGCTGAGGATTAAAATGCTCTGCTTGGAATCACTGTGCACACCAGTGCTGAAAGAGCACCATCAAGAAGGGTAGGGTTTACATCATCGTGCATTCCTATGGGAAAGATGGGAAGGAGGAGTGAACGTGGGGTGGAGGGAAGGAAGGGGACGGAGGCTCTGCCCCAGAACTGGGAATGGAATTTTGAAATATGTGAAGCTCGTCTTTGCTGCCTTCCCATCTCGCTGCACCGTGTTTGGAACCCTCCCAGGACCCATAACTGTGGCAACCTTGAGCCAGGCCAGGTCCCACTCCAGCTTCTCCTCTTTATGCAAGTCCGGCCCTTCTGCGTCCCAGCACCTGTTCTCCATGTCTCCCTGCCGGGAAGCCTGCCTGCTGACGGCAGAGCAGTGACAGAGGAGACAGTGACAAGCAGCTGAGATGGTAAATCTCCTAGAGAAGACAGTTTCTCTGTTCAGGCAAAGTTGCACACAATGTGCCTTATGCTAACACCGTCCCCAGAGTCTGCAGCGAAGGGCCCACACCAAGCCTGGCTCCCCTCTCCCCTCACACCTTCGAGATGCCTTTGCTCTCTTACATCACAAAGGGCTCTGTTTAAAAGTCCCTTCTCAGGAAGTCCTTTTCTGCCTACATCTCCTAAAATTGCACTCTGCCCACCTTCACTCTTAATTGATAAGGATGTCATGTATTGTAATAGTTACTAATATGCTTTACTTCCTTATAGTAAGTATGTGCCTATGTTTATTTCAAACACTTCTATGCTGTAAAGGTCTGTTTGTATCCCTAGAATATGAAGAATAGCAGCTCCATATCACAATCCACATGGTCTCTTTGTATAAGAGAG
Organism: Phyllostomus hastatus; assembly: GCF_019186645.2. NCBI lineage: Eukaryota > Metazoa > Chordata > Mammalia > Chiroptera > Phyllostomidae > Phyllostomus > Phyllostomus hastatus. The sequence continues at coordinate 20,516,262 of NW_025333960.1, forward strand.
AAAACTGGCCTCCCAGCCCTCTCTCGGGAGAGAGAGACCACACACATCATGCAGACAGACTCCCCAGGTCATGTCCCCCTCATCAGACAGGAAGAATTTTCCTGGCAGCCTAAGTTCCCAACTCACAGACAGCTCAGAGTTACATATAACTGTTTTGTTTTGTTTTGTTTTGTTTTGTTTTCTGTTTTGTTTTGTCTTGTTTTAATAGTGTCTGCCATTTTACAGTCAGAACTAGGGGAAAAGCATCTCTGATTTCAAAGGGATGACTATATATCCCCAGGACACAGTATTAAAAATTACTTTTAAACAAATGTACTGATGCAAAAGAGTGGGTTTCTCTATCAGGATCTGAAATTTGACCAAGAATAAGAGCAAGGAATGTAGTCATTCTGGAACTCCATCCATTCTCAGGGTAGGTGGACCCCTGCAGGACATGCTGGAGAAGGAATTAGAAATAGGAAGTTGAGAAGCAAGAGGAGTCTTCTTCAGAAGTTTCTTCCCTTCCTCCATCCAGTGGGACCCCTCTCCCAGTGCCAGCTGCCAACGCCAATAATTTCCCTTTTTCACCTGTTGCATACCTGCTTTCTTCACCCACTGCTCATCAGGAAAGAAGAATTAACCCAAACAGTTGTAAAATGACTGATCCAACTTAAGAATAGTAAGTCTCCCAGGAGCTGAATTCTAAACAGGAGAATGTGAAATCTATCCTTAGAAATGAAGCTCAAAATATCATCAGTAAGTTCCCTCTCTGTGACTATGTTAATTGCTTCCAGTTTGGGCCCCGACAATGCTCCATAATGTCTCCATCTTGCACACACCACATTTTTAAATAGAGTATGTGCCTTACCTTCCATAGGGACAATAAGCATGCCAAGCTCCAAGACACAAAGTTCTCAATGTAGAGCAGGTCCTTAATAGACATTGGTGAAGGAAGGAACAACTGAGGGAATGATTGGACTCTGTCCTGGCTTGTTTCTCCTACTGCACTAGAGCACCTCAAGGGCAGAAATGGTGGATTAGTTCCCTTTCGGTTTGAAAGCCAATACAGCCTAGTCGAGTTGGGACTCTGCAACCAGACTGCCTGGGTGAAAATCCAAATTCCACCCATCAGTAGTTAAATGTGCTTCAGTTTTCTTCTCCTACCTCACAAGTGTGGCAATGATTAAAAGGGTTAACTTACATAAAGTGCCCAGACTGTTACCTACCATGTACCATGTATTAGCTATCAGTGTTCTTATTACTTGAATTCTTAGTACCTATATAATAGTAAAGATTCAATAAACAGGCATGTTGAGTATCAGTCACTAATGGGTGAGGTACAAAGTCACGCATCCTCCTTTCACCTGCAGTCACACCACAGGTGCCTCCTAATTTTCTGTGTGGAGACAGCAGCCCTGGGCATAGAGGGAGAGAGAGGTGAGGAGGAGGGTGCCAAAGACAAACTCTTCCAATCGCTGTCTACTTCCGGCTTCCCCCCTCTGCCCAGTAGTGAATACTTGATTCTTTATATCATTGTCTAAAACAGTACATGTATCCATGGAATTTTCACCAAATTTCTTTAGATGACTACTCAAATTATTTATTCCCTTTACCCAAGAAGGCTTAGTCTTTGAGTAGGCAAAGTGGATACCTGAACATAATTCATGTTTATAACTCTTTTATTTGTCTAGTCTTGATCTTAATCTTTAAGGAGAGAACATACTTAAATATTTGGCTACCCCCAACTGAATTGCTACTTGAAAATTAATACTGTTCAAGTGACTCATCAGACATAGGCAAAAATCTGGAGATAAAGTGAGCCATGGGCAATTTCTCTTTATTTATACAAGGTTTGTCTGGAAAAAGTCCAGCCATTGTTAATATAATGAGAACTGTTTGCATGACTTTGATGTAACCTGGCAGCCAAGGAGAGTGGACTGGAATGTGCATGTGTGAACAATGATGACTTTCCCGTACTAGTCAGTGGGGGCGGTAGATGCCACTGAGTGAGCATGTATACTGTGTGGCCATCACATTCAAAATGACTTGAGAGAGTAGAGTAATGAATCTGCATCAAATTTTGCATTATGCTTGAACATCCCTCCCTGGAAACTATTCAGATGATTCAGAAGGCCACAGCTGTGGGCAACTGGTGACTGACAGCTTCGTCATGGCAACATGCCCACTCATACATCACGTCTTGTGCAGAGTTTTTTCTTGTGAAACATCAAATCACCCAGGTGACTCAGCTCCCCCTACAGCCCAGATTTGGCATCCTGTGACTTCTGGCTTTTCCCCAAACTAAAATCACCTTTGAAAGGAAAGAGATTTCAGGCTGTTGATGAGATTCGGGAAAATAGGACAGGGCAGCTGATAGTGATTGGGAGAACTGTGTGAGGTCCCAGGGTGCCTACTTTGAAGGGCACTGAGGCATCATTGTCCTATGCACAATGTTTCTTGTATCTTGTATCTTCTTCAATAAATGTGTCTATTTTCCATAGTTCATGGCTGGATACCATCTGGACAGATGTTGTATTTGTAGAGCAAGTACTGAGTTTCAGACCAGTGGTGGAAATTAGTAAAAATAGTCTGAAATGTTTACAATAAAACATTTCAAAGTAAATAAGAATATAATGATAAATATTAAGGTAACTAAAATATAAAGCATTACCCAAAGCAAATTTCTCAACTGTTGTTTGGACCACCTAAACTAGATCTGAGATGAGGAGAAGCCCCAACTAATTTGTGCCTGTTTGTTGCAATGAGATCATTATAGGTACATATGAACTGCTATACATATAAGCACATACTGAATTCTGCTTTTTCTTTATTTTGTGCTTTCATTTAGCCTACTATGTTTTGATTATACATTTGTAGTCTATACTCCCCCCAACACACACTGGAATGTAAGCTTCCTATTCATTTTTTTGGTGAACTATGCTAATCAAGCTAATAATATTCTCTATTATTTGCCCATGGCACATAGTAGACACTCAGTTATAATGTTGCATGAATAAAAAAATCATAAGTCTTTTGAAACAAATTGCATTCTGCAAGTGAAAGTCAAGCACTTAATAAAATTGTGGAGGTTTGCAAAACACACTATTCCCTAAAACTTTGACTAGCATTTTCCAGAACAGAGCCACGGTGCTAAAGGGAAATTTTTGAGAAGAAAAGAGAAGCCCGTGGTGATTCTGGCAAAATGGAGAAGGAGATTAAACAGCCAGCTGCTCAGTGAAAGTAAAGGGTAGCTTTGCTTTAACACAGAGAAAGGGAACTGGAGTAAAAACAGAAACATCTATGAGAATTTATCTTTTGCCAGAAGATGCTCTAGGAAGAAAAAAAGATTGCAGACTGAGTTTTCAGGTACAGATTATTTGGTTTGCTCTCTATTATGTGGTGAGTTCTTTCAAAAGGAATGGTTGGCTGTCAATGAATACACCACTGACTGCCATAGAAAGAAATATGGTTACTGAATGTGTGGTCAAAGAAAGAGTTTGAATGAGTTTGGCCTTTAACCAGAGCAATGAATATGGCCTTGGGCTTATCACTTAACTGTTCTGTCTCAATTTCCTCATCTATAAAAAGGAGGTAATAACAATGCTTACCCCACATAAAGTTGTTTTGATGACTCACTCAACGAGGAAAGGAGCAGTGACTGACATGTTATGACAGTTCAACAAATCTTAGCTGTTATAATTATCATCAGATCCTACCACCGTGGGCTCACACTATGTGGGGATGTTGTTTTACATGAGCATCTTTCTCTCCTAGACTGTGGACTGTGTAGAACCTGTCACCCTTTCCCAAGGTGCCATGCTTTCTCTCAGCGCAGGTCCTTTGCTCCTGCTGGTCCCTCTTTCAGTCTACCCATCTGCTCCCTAATTAGAGCATCAGCCCCCTGCAGGCAGGGATGATGTTTTCATTATTGAATCTTAAGCCTCACAGAATGCCTAGCTTACAGTAGCAGCTCAAGAAATGTTTACTAAAAGGATGGCTATTGGTTAATAATATTATATACATTTCAGGTGTACACCTTTATAATGTGACATCTGAATACTAAACTGAGTGCCCACCACCCAAAGTCTAGTCTCCTTTCATCACCATATAGTGACTGATCCACCTTTATCTTCTTTTCCTCCTACCCCTCTTCTTCCTGGTAGTCACCATTCTATTGTCTGTACCTATACATTTTTTAGAGGTGGGTGTTCATTTGTTGCTTTTAGTTCTATATCCCACATGTGAGTGAAATCATAGTTCGTTCTCCATCTAAGTTATTTCACTTACCAAAATACTTTCAAGGTCCATCCATGTGATCAAAATGGCAATATTTCACCTTTTTATGGCTGAGTGGTGTTCCATTGTGTATATGTACCACGTGTTCTTCATCCAGTCATCTATCAAAGGACACAGGTTGTTTGCACGTCTTGTGAGTAGTGCACAGTGAGGGGAAGGAAACCCAGGTAGACAAAACCCAATGAGCTGAAGAGGATCCCCCTCAAGAATTCAGCTGAGTACTGACCACCAGGCATGCAAGGCCACCAGCAGAGGCCAGGGGAAGAGTACTCGAAAGGATGAGAAGTGACAGTGGCTGGTGCTCAGACAGGTCCAGGAAGAGCCTCTATTCCCAGCAGCCAGAACATCTTGTGATTCCCAGGCAATGGGCAGAGTATGAGCAGTTGGCTGAGTAGTGAGGAACACTTAGTAGCTTCAGACTGAGCACTGCTCCAGACCCAGCTAACCAATCATAAAAGCAAAACATGGAAGGATTGAGGTGTTTCAAATAACTTCTCTGCATTCCAGAACAAAGCTCAATAACAGTAAAGGGGATATGAAATATCCAGCACCCAACAAGATAAAAGTCACCATCTTTGGAATCCAATAAAGAATTACCAGGCATGCAATGAAGCAGAAAAATGGGACTCGTGGTAAGAAAAATTGGTTCAAAACTGGCACATGTTAGAATTAGCAAATAAGGACATTAAAATAGTTACAATTGTATTCTATATGTTCAAAAAATTAGATGTGTGGAAGATAAAAGAAGATTCAAATCAATCTTCTAGAGTTGAAAACCATAGTGTGTGAGGTGTATAGTACACTGGTTAGTGTTAATGGTAGGTTAGATATTATACATGAAACGATTGAAGGCATAGAAATAGAAGCTATCGAACATGAAACACAGAAAGAAAGGAGATTTTTAAAAGAAACAAACAGCATTGCCCTGGCTGGGTAGTTCAGTTGGTTGGAGCATTGTCCCAACGAGCCGAGGTTGCAGGTTCAATCCCCAGTCAGAACACATACAGAAAGCAAACAGTGAATGCATGGGTGGAATGACAAATGGATGTTTCCCTCTCTCTTTCTCTTTCTCTCTCTCTCTGTTTCTCTCTCTCTCCCTCCCCTTTCCCTCACCCCACTGTCTTTCTCTTCATTCCACTTTCTCTCTAAAAATCAATAAATAGAATTTTTTAAAAGTAAAACAAAATGAACAGAGCATTGGTGAGCTCTGGGACAAGGTCAATTGGCCTAATATATGTATAATTGGTGTCCCTAAAAGAAAGAATAAAGATAAATACGGATGAGGTATAGAAAAAATATATTAAAAAATCATGGAAGAAAAATTTTCAAATTTGGTAAAAACTATAAACCCAGAAATCCAATACACTCAGAGAACTCCAACTGCAGTAAACATAAACAAGGGAACATCGAGGCACAGCATGATGAAATAATAACAAAGAGAAAAATCTTAAGAACAACCAGATGGAAAAACACAAACAATGGAACAAAACCAAGGATGACAGAAGCTTTTTTGTCAGAAACAGTGTAGTGAGAAGATGATGGAAAGTATCGATGAGGCAAGCACTACCCTGGTATCTGAACCTAACAAAGAAATGACAAGGAGACAGACTAACATTGCTCGTCAAACTTTCTGTTTCCCCACAGACAGTGATTGTTTATGTAATCAATGCGATGGTCTCTACAAAAAATAACTAGAACTAATAAATGAGTTTGGCAATGTTATGGGATACAGGATAAATATGCAAAAATCAACTGTATTTCAATGTGCTATTTGTGTAAGACCCAAATAAATGAAGAGATGGTATGCACATGTGTCAGAAGAATTACAATTAGTAACATGTTCATTCTCTCCAACTTGATCTACAGTTACAGGTCATTGCCAATCAAGGCTGTGTTTTTGTAGAAATTGACAAGCTGATTCTCAAAAGTGAGGCACTTAGAGTTGTCTAGACAACTGTAAAAAAAAAAGAACAAAGTTGAAGGAATGACACTACCTGATTTCAGTATGTATCGGAAAGCTCTACTAATCAAGATTGGTAGTATTGGCATAAAGATAGACAAATAGAGCAATGGACAAAACAGAGAGTCCAGAAACAAGCCTACATTTATCTGGGAAACTGATTTTTGACAGATGCACTATAGCAATGCAGTGAAGAAAAAAGAGTCTCTTTGAACAAGCCGTGCTCCAACAACTGGATATTCATATGCAAAATAAAATGGGCTGCATTCATATCTTATACTGTGTCCAAGTTAACACCAAATGGGCCATAGACCAAAATATATAACCTAAAACTGTACAACTTCTATAAGGCAATGTAAGGGAAAAAAACCTTTTGACCTTTGTTTAGACAAAGATTTCATAGATATAACATCAAAAGTATAGTCCTCAAAGAGTAAATTGTTAAGCTGGACTTCAACAAAATTAAGAAATTCTAGTCTTCCACAGGATGAACAGGTAAGCTACACACTGAGAAAAACTATATTTAAATCATATATCTCACAAAAGAATTGTATCCAGAATATGTAAAAAATTTTTAAAACTATATTATAAGAAAACAAACCCAATAGAAACTTGGGCAAAAGATTTAAACAGACCCCCTCACCAAAGAACATAGACATCAGTTACATGATTATATTATTTATAGTAACAAATAAATACATTAGAAGACGCTCAATATCACGGCCTATTAGGGAAATACAAATTCAAACTGCAGTGAGATGACCATGCCACATACAGGTTAGGATGCGAAGGACGGGAACTCTCATACGCTGCTGCTGGGAATGAAGAATGACACAGACATTTTTAAAAAGCTAAACACATACCTGTCGATGTGGTCCTGCTGTTCTGCTTCCAGGTGTTTCACCAAGAGGAAGGAAATACATGTCCATACAAAGACATACACATGAAAGCTCATCATAGCAGCTTCAAGTTTTGCTTGTTAAAGAAAAACTAGAAAGAAATAATTTCACCCACAGATGAATGGATGAACTGTACTGTATTCATTAATGGGATACTACTCAGCAAGAAAAGGGAATAGACGATTAAAATATGTCCAACTTGTGTGAATCTCAACTTGAGCACGCTCAGTAAAAGAAGCCAGATGAAGAGTGCATACTGCAAGATTCCATTTACATGAAATTCTAGAAAATGAAAACTGTAATGACAGAGAAAAAAACCTGGGTGGCCTGGGAATGGGTTGGGGCACAGAAGGATGGGGGACAGGAGTGACAAAGGGACAGGAGGAAATTTTTTGGGATTATGGATATGTTCACTATCCTAATTTGTGATGGTATTTTCACAGGTTTAGGCACATCTCAAACTTTATTAAATAGTACATTTTTAATATGTGCAGTATGTATGTTATATGTCAATTATACCACAGTCAAGCTTTTAAAAAATGTTTAAAGCCAAACTTATCCACAAATAATGCTCCTAACCTTTAGCTCTTGACCCTGGTCGAGGTAACTTCTCATACATGATTCTTTGCAGAGGAGGCAACAGCTCCTTCCTCGCTGGTGCAAAGCCAGGTAGTGAGCAAATGCTTCAATCATAATAATAGCTATAGTTCTAGCCCCTGGCTCAGAGGAGGTACTTAATGTGTGTGTCACAATAATACTTCAGACTTAGTAGTTATATAGATCTAACAATTAAAGAACTGTAAAAATGTGATCGTCCAATAAGTTTTATTTAAGAGGCACTATCTGTGAAGCACACTGCGTAGGGCAAGAGCATGTATTTCTTTCAAACACACTGAGAAAAACCTGGGAGCAACTGTGCAAGGCCTGCCCTGCACAGGGTCCTGAGGGAATGACTCAGCCAGTGACTCAGAATCTGACTTATTCCAGGAGCCATCTACCTGGAAACGCTGAGCAGGGCAAAATCAGAATGGCTTTCAAAATGCTCGCCTCTGCGTGTAGATTGGATACCACAAGGAAAGCAATTTAACTCATGCAAACGCAAATGAACTAGAAGCAGAGATTACGGAGGGCTGACACCAAATATTTAGTAGCTGCAATTTTCATTTTTACTGCTGAGTTCAATTCACAGGAACAACAATAATATTTATTTAGCATCTGTTATGTGTGAATAGTGTGGTAGTCATCTTTATGCTGTTAAGCATTAGAATAAATTATAGGAGGAAATGAAATCTTATTTCCAAAAAAGTCTTTATCATTTGGATGCAGAATATGTCTATAGAGACTAAGACACATGTAGACCTTTCAAAAGACAAAGAAATGGAGAAGATTATCAGCTAAGGTGCTTCCTTGTCTATGACATGATCAAGTCCTCATGGCTGTCACATCTTACACGAAACATTCTGAGGCCACTGTATCGTTTCCCCACGTCTGGCCCAGTGACTCAACACAAACAACCTAGAGGTTATGTCAAGTGTTTGGTTAACTTGGTTGAATAAGGTCTCAAGGAATCAGGGAAGATGTACATGTAAGTTTTTTCCTGCAAATGAAATACCATGGTCACCATTCATTAAACAAACAGTTTCTGAGTTCTGACATTGTCCTGGTGTGTGCAATGGTAAACAAAACAGACATGGGGTCTCCAACCTCATGCAGCCTGTGGGGAGAGGGCAGACCATGAAAGAAGGACATAATAATGCATTGCAATAAATTGAAAGATGTGTGTGTATACTAGGTGGCAGAGATACACTGGATGTAATTTGGTTCTCTCCAGAAACAACAAAGGCCTCACTCCGCTGCTCTCTAATTGTAGCAGCTTTTCTATGTTTTCGAATTAGTAGCAATTATGTGTATTTGACATTTCTGTGCTTGGAGTGCAGCAACCTGTTTAACAAGCATGTCCTGCTTCTCCCTCAGCATAACCATTGAATAATTGGCAGGCAGTCCAGACCGGCGTGCCACACACAGAGCAGGAGCCGCAGCCAACCACTTCAAGCAGAAAGGCTGTGCTCCTGGGAACGCAGTGCAGAAAAGACTCTCCAAGCTGTACCAGTCTTTTAGTCCCATTTACATGTATAGGTGACCCACAATTACGTGTACAGGTTCTGAGCAAAACTGGGGAAGAGAAAGAAGAGTTTTGCGACCACAGTGACAGAAGCCTGAATTATTTTCCAGTTCCTTTCTTGTCTCTCCTGAATACCTAGTCCACTCTGCAGGCCGCATCCTGCCACCAGCTCAGAAAGACCAGGTCCTAAGAACTCTCCTGTCTCGCTCCTCAGAAAGGCCAAGTTTCTTTTAATGTAAGCAGCTTAATGAGACAGCATGAATGATAAGAAGAATCAAACTGTCATGTCATTCTGTGTTTTCATCATGCATCTCATTGCACTGGCTAAATTCATCTTTGATGTCAAAATACTGCTGCAAATTGAAGATATGATAAAAGACCTTTCAATATGAAATGGATAAGAGGCGTAATTGAAAGAAATGTTTCCAGAATGAATTTCATAAGATGAGACTTGATTGGTGCTGTTCTTAAAAGTCCCTGCTAATATAATACCGGCATTCTTATGGTTGCCAGGCTACCAGAAAATATCTACAATCCTATAATGTCTACACATAGTAGAGGTGTAATATATCAATACATGCCCATTGCATCGGATGTGACTCTATTATAAAGTATGAATTGACATTGAATACTTTTTGACATTGAATACTTTAGTAGATCCCCATTCACAGCGATTGTACTTTTGTTTGGTTGAGAATATGTGAAAACTACCCAAAGCCACAGTAAATTTTGGTCCAAGCTCATATAAAAGGCAAACAGTAACCCTCCCACTGTGAGGGCTGGCCTCTTGCCTTCCCCTGCCTTTGAGGGAAATGGCAAATCAAAGTTCACTTGCCATAAATATTTAAGTAACGTCACACTTAGCAATACCACTTTGGATAATTACTTAAAGGCGTGCCCTATTATAAACCAAATGTCCATTTTTGAAAAGATGCACCAGTGTAATTATCTCAGAAAATACAATGAGAAAGGACCCGGTTTGACATTATAGGTTTTGGTAGTGCATATGGCATCACCAACGATTAAACAGGCTTCATATCAATCTTGCATGAACTGTTACAATAAACAAGGCTTTCACATCTGTGATACAGCTAGAGAAATCCCTTCCGGGAAATAGTTATAACTACCAGGAACACAAAGCTCTGAAACAATATGAAGCTATGGCAATGAAAGAGCAGGAAGTAAAGGAAGGCAAAAACCAGGGAAACCACCTGGGCAAAAGGTTTTCTAGTATTCTCATGACCAGTCCTAGGTATTTTAGCTGAAGATACAAAAGGAAAAATAAATACCTATGTCTTCCTCAAGAACTATCACTTTGGTTTGTGCAACGGCATTCATTTGTTTACAGTCCTTATGGAGCTGAAACCGACAGTAGTCACCGAAGGAAACCAGCCCATCAGTGTGATCTGCAGGTGATTTGCAAACAGGAATTTTTGTTATGAACTTCAAAAACCCAGGAGAGCATTTTGCATTTGTCCAGGAATCTGGACAAACAAATGAAAATGAAACCCGGAGGACAGCGAGGAGGGAACAATCTGAGGAAGGGTTTTCAGGAACTGCTGTAGAGGACACATGGACAAAACCAAGGGGGAGGGTGGAAGCAAGGGAGGGAGGTGGGTTTGGCCGGGGTAGGGAGTAGTGGTGGAGAGGGAAAATGCAGACATCTGTAACTGAACAACAATAAAATAATTAAAAAAATAAAATATTAGAAAAAAGAAGCCTGGGGCTTTCCTTAGCCTAGTTTGACACCATGTGTCCCCACCTGCACTCTATCCACCTTCTGGGCTTGCCCTACACACTGATTTAACGGTACTCAGTTCCTCAGGAAATATCATTCGTCAGTCCAATTTCAGGCTTTAAAAAAAAAGTTTCGTTAGGTTGGGTAGCTCGGTTGGCTAGAGTGTCATCCCGATATGCCAAGGTTGTGGGTTCGATCCCCAGTCAGGGCACATACAAGAATCAACCAATGAGTGCATAAATAGGTGGAACAACAAATCTACCTCCTCTCTCTCTCTCTCCCTCCCTCCTTCCCTCCCTCCCTCTCTCTAAAATCAATGATTTCTTTAAAAGTCTCGTTACAATGCACCCAGTGTTGGCACTCGTGGCCCTACTGTGTACTTTGGATGACTGTTTCTACTGTGTATGACGTTCAGCAGATGAAAACACAGTGGCAGCAGAAGCTCTGAAATGCCTCATTACCATAGATCTCAACCTTGGCTGCACTTAGTCATCACCTGGGAGATCTGCAACATGCTGAAGTCTGGACTGACCTCTTTTCCCCAGTTTTGATTTTGTTAGTCTAAGTAACAGCCTGGAGTCAGGATTTTTTTCTTTTTTAAAAATAATTACAGATGCACTGGAGGGCACAAAGATTTCCCTACTGGTTACATCTCACTTAACTACAGTTACTGTACCAAAACCAGGAAACTGACATTGCGTGTGCATAATTCTGTGCCATTTTGTTATGCATGTAGAACTATTACTGCAACGAGGACTCAGAACTATTCCATCCTCATAAAGATCGTCCTTGTACCCCATCACCATGCCAGCCACCTTCCCCTCCCCATCATTCCAACAAACACTAATCCATCTCCATCTCTGTAATTTTGTCAGTTCAAGAATGTTATACTAAGGAGATTATTCAGTATGTAACCTTTCAAGATTGACTTTCTCACTCAGCATAACATTCTTGGAAACCATTCAAGCTGTTATGTGGATCGATAGTTCCCTCCTTCCTGTCACTCACTGGTGTTCCCCGGCAGCTTGTTTAACATTCACCTGTTGGAGGGCATTTGGGTGGTTTACAGTCGAGGTCCTGCCATGAACATCTATATAAAGGTTTTTGTGTGAACGTGAATTTTTCATTTCCCTGGGTTAGATGCCAGGAACACTGCAAGGTCATATGTTAAGTATGTCTTTAGTTTTGGGTTTTTTTTAAGATTTTATTTATTTTTATTTTTATTTATTTTTTTTTAGAGAGGGAAGGGAGGGAGAAAGAGAGAGAGAGAGAAACATCAATGTGTGGTTGCTGGGGGTCATGGCCTGCAACCCAGGTATGTACCCTGACTGGGAATCAAACCTGCGACACTTTGGTTCGCAGCCCTCACTCAATCCACTGAGCTATGCCAGCCAGGGCCATATCTTTAGTTTTTTAAGAAACTGCTGAACTATTTTCTAGAGTAACAGCCCCATTTTACATTTCCATCACTAATGTATGAGAGATCAGATCCAGTTTTGCTACATTTGGTACTATCACTGTTTTCTTTTAGCTATTCTGATGGTTGTATAGTGGTATCTCATTGGTTTAATTTTCATTTCCTTCAAGGCTAGTGAAAGTGAATATCTTTTCATGAATGTATTTACCATCTGTATATCCTCTTCAGTGAAATGTCTCTTTGTCTTCTACCCATTTTCTAATTGGATGTGGGCACAGGGGCCAAGTTTCCTGGACGTTGCTAATATGCAGCCAAGTTCGGGAGGCACCGCCTTCTTGTAGCCTCGCTATGTGGTACCCTCTAAACTTAAGCTGTTGACCTGCTCTAACCTTAAAATAAAGCCAGTATGGGCAGCCCAGGCCAATTTAAAATGCCTGCAGTCCACGGGAGGGACCTGGAAATGATTTCGTGATTTCCAGGAGCTCAGGTTTTCCGCATGTGCTCTCCACGGGGCTGGAAGGGTGTCTGAGACCTCCAGACAATAATGCCGGATACGGGGGCCAGATAATTTTTGCCTCAGGATCATTATGCGTGTTTGTGCATACATGTGTGAAACATGGGAATTCCCAGGCCCAAAACCTCAGACCTACAGAATCAGAATTTTTGAAGGTGGCGCCCAGAAACCTGCATACATAGACCAGGTGGTCCTTATGTTTTCAAAACTTTGAAACCTACCTTACTGAAGGAAGACAGGGCTAACTCTCCACTGCTGGAGTTTAGCTTCACGGTGCACGTGGATGTCCTTCCATTAAGAAACTGGTTTCGAGAGGAATTCTCTTGGGCCAGTTTGGGGCATTAAAATGTGTGTTCTCCTTCAGAGACATGGGGAACTGAGAGAACTGGAGTAGTGTGTTTGCCCACTTCCCAAACAGTCCCAGATGCAGTTCTTCCATACATCACACCTCTGTGTTGAGAAGTAATCATTTCTGGTATTCAATATACAATTAACATGTATAGAATACTAATTATGGGCTAGGCTACTCCCCCACATGAGCTCCCTTAATCCTGAGAACAGCTTAGAGAGAGGTTGTTATATCCCCCAATTTGCAGAGGAGGAAACTGAGGTTCAGAGAGTGATCTGGTCATTTGCCCAAAGTCATGAAGCTAGTAGGTTACAAGTCAACTCCTTTTCCTTTTGGAATTTTCCCTTATATTTGTCCTTGGTGGACCCCAACTCGACCTAGAACTATTTTTAAAAGACCTACTTGAAACTCATTTTTTTAAAAAAAGAGCCACAACCATTTATAGATATATTTACATCACTGCTTGTGCGCTGGAAAGATGCTACGCTGAAGTTGCATCTCCCGTATTCCCCTGGTCCAGCGCTGCACTGTGAACTGTGAGGCTCGTGACCTTGTTCCAAATGGAGTGAAGCTCTCAGGAGCACTGAAGGGGTGAACTGCTGTGCAGTGTCAGACGTTATTTCCATACTGCTGCTCAGGAACCTACATCCTGGGAGAAGATGCCCTGCCCCTTAAATACACACTCGCAGCCCTGGCCTCCATTTACACAGCCACCTACAGCACGGCTGGCTCAGGTGAAAGCTCTTTTGTTTTCCAGTTCGTGTCCTGAATCATCTTGGATGATTGCCTCAGTTCTCTGAGTAGCTTTGATGTAATCGGTGTTTCTATAACATACCCAGTCTCTTTGTTCATAAAATTCCTGGTTGCCTGCTATTTTCTGTCTTTGAGCCTCAGGGAAGTTGAGCAGTGGACTTATGAGTGTGATGAAATGGTTTCCTGCTTTCCCTTCCCAGGTTCTGCACAGAAGGCTTCTTCCAAAGCTCCTCCTGCCTTTGGGGGTCAAAGCAAATAGAAAGCAGAACCTGAGGCAAAGCTTCGGGTGGAAGGCTCTGCCCCAGAGGTGAAGAGTGAAGGGACAGAGAAGTGAGCCAAGGAAAGTGTGGGAGCAAGTGCAGGGTGATGTGTGACCGCGGGGCCAGGTGCCACGGAGACCACGCCCGGCGGACTGGACTCCGCCTACAGGACTCTCTGCGTGGGCCACATGGAAATGCCCCTCCCTGGAATCGCTGGTCATGGGGAGGAAGGGAGAGGAGTTTATCTGCTTCTTCCCTCTGTCTCCTGACTCTCATCTGTCAAAGCTAGTCCCACAGGGATGCAGCTCTCCCTCAGTTCAAGCCGTCACCTGGCCCCTCCCAGGCACTATGGGGCAGCCATTTGCTATGAGCCCACAGCAAATGAATGGTACTTGATGTGTGTCTACGAGTGGTGGGAGGAGCCCACACCTACGTAGGCGGTGACGTGAGACGTGAACCTGGGTTTCGAAGCTGCTGTGGCTCCCATTCGGTGGATATGCTAAGCAGCTGTGCCTGAACTGGCCCTCAGCCCTCACACTGGGGGAGGCTGTGTCTGTTGATGGTGGCAGAGGAAAGGCCGCAGCCAGGGCCCAGCAGGCAGATGGAGGTCAGCAAATCTGAATAGGCATAGAACTTGTTCTGACACTGCACAGCAGTTCACCCCTTCAGTGTTCCTGAGAGCTTCACTCCATTTGGAACAAGTGCACGAGCCTTACAGAACTCAGGTCCAACACATTACCCTGTCCAAGTCTAATGCAATACTTGTGTGTCAGTCCGGCTTCTTGGTCACAAGCCACAGGGACATACTGTAGCTTTCTTAAGCCAGAAAGGAATGTATTGGGTACACATTTCAGAGCTTTCAGAGACTGAAGAACAGGTCTCACAGAACAAGCAATGAGGCTGTGTCATGGGCAGCAGGAACACTGGCTCACACACCCGCATCATGGTGGCAGAACCCTCCCTCTTACCCAGCCTAACACCCCTGCCTTCCCCTGAGACTACACACCACTGGGCGTGTCTCCAAAATAGCAGAAGGGAGTGGATGCCTCTTATGGCTTGACTTGTGTCCCCCACTCTCCTGAATTCATACATTGAAGTCCTAACACCCCAAAACCTCAAAATGTGACCTTATCTGGAGAGAGGATCTATAATCAAGCTGCAGTGAGGTCATTAGGGTGGGCGCTAATATAGTACCACTGGTGTCTTTATAAGAAAGGAAATTTGGGGCACAGAGATACACATTGAGGGAAGACAGTGTGAAGAGACGTAAAGAAAAGATGCACCAAGGAGAGGGGCCTGGAACAGACCCTCCCCTCACAGCCCTTGGAGGGAAACAGCCCCGCTGACAGACAATAAATTTCTGTTATGTAAGTTACCCAGGATGTGGTCCTTTTTTATGGCAGCCCAAGCAAACTAATATAATGCTGGAGAGCCAAGAAGGTAACAAAGAGTTTGTTGAGCTCTCTGCAGATTGCTCAAGCACTTCGATACGCATTATCTCACCTGGCAGGGGTGGCACCGGGGCAGCAGACCTGTGCGGTTACATGGAGCTCTGCTCTCAGGAGCCTCGAGCACCTGCTGTAAGGCTCTGCTGTTGCCATCTTGGACTTCTTAATACTTTTTAAACAAGGAGCCCCACATTTTCACTTTGCAGGGACCCTACAACCTATGCCGCTACTCTTCTCACCTGGTTACTATAGCAATCCTATGAAGTAAATAGGAATTCCAGCATTATTTGTGTTTATTGATGATGAAACTGAAGCTGGAAGAGGTTAAGCAACTTGGTCAAGGTCAACAGAACTATCCAGAGTTGAGTCAAGACCCAAGGTTTCTTGTGCAATGACCTCTGTACTGCATCCAATTTGGGGATTTTGCAACTCTAGAACTCTTACAAAAAATGAGAGAATTTGGAGGAAAAACCTCTGCCCAGTGGCCTTGCCTTCACTCAGTTATACTAACTGCAGTTCAGCCTGTGAAACCAGGGCTCAGTGCCTTCTGGATGACCCTTGTGTCCACTGCCTTCGGGCTAAGAAGTTCCACCACCAGCCTCAACGAGTGATATCATCCTTTTGTCAGGTCCTTTCTCATCTACTGTTATCTGTGTTTCTACTGGACACCACATCTCTGGGGGAGCAGAGTTCTTGCCTGCCTGGGCCCCAGGTCCACCTGGCTGGAGTTGAGGTAGAAACTGCTGACCGCAGCGCTGGATCTGTTCCCTTGGTCATGGACATGGGGAAATGTCACCCGCTATCACCTATTTAACCCCTTTCTTCATTCTAGATGTGCAGACTCTTGGCTTTCCTGGGATAAACCAACTCTCTAATCTGTGTACTGTCAAGTTTCACCTTGTTTCCCTGTCTGCTTTCTCTCTCTGTCCCACACCTCCCGTCTCTCCTCCCCCTTTTCTCTCCTGTCCTTGCTTTACTGACGCTCTTCTGCTCTTCCGTCAGGCCGATGGGCCTGGTCCCTGACTCTCCTTTAATTTTTCCTACCTTTTTCTCAGCGCCTGCTCCACCACAGTTTCCTTAGACTTCTCAGTTCGTCACAGCTCTGCTCCTAGCATCAGCAACACACCCAAGAGATTTTCAAGTCAGCTGTGTCATCGGTGTCCTGAACAAACATTCAACAAAGTTGTGCTTAGTTCACTCTTGGGTTCCACTCAAACAGACCATTTTCCAAATCCAACAAAATTTCTGGAAGAGGTGAGAGGACGTTTTGAAATGTTTAACTTTTCATTACTGCAGAATGGAACACGGAGGGTGAGGTGTACAGTAATTATATTTTCTTTGTTGCTTATTAACCCTCTGAGGTAGACATTAAGTTGTTTGCCTACATTCCTCTCTTTGGAAACAATTTCTCCCCATTCTGTGTGGGTCTGGTGGGGCCGTTGGCCAGAGTGCGCACCCTCCCCACTGCCTCCCTATATGACCCAGGCTGGCCAATCAGAGTATTCCATCCCCCAGTGATTATTTTGGGCATCGTCCTGTGACTCAGCTGGCATCAAGCAGGACTGTCTTTGACAATGGGTATATAGAACCTGGAGATAAGGTCTCCATTACTCTGAGAATGGGCAAGCATGGAGACCAATGCTCACAGAAAACTATAAGTGGAAAGTGGGATCTAGATTTAGAGACTATAATTTGAGAAGCTCTCTAATGTGGGTTACCAGCTCAGCAAGCCAATAGAGACTGAATTGACCAGAAGCCACTAAGAGTCACAACGGCTGGTTGTAACAAAAATTCACAACTGGCAAAGAACCTTGAATTGCTCATATCCTAGAGTGATAGCTCAGGATGGGGGATAGAACCATTTTCAGGACTTTTTCTGTTTGTTTGGTTTTTTTAATATATGAAAATTTCTGAGTGGCTACAAAGCTTGGGAGGTGCTTTTGGCATCAGAAGGCAGGAATGCTAGATTGTAGCAACATACAGGACAGTCCTGCAGAATGAACTGTTCCATTACCTGCTCTCCCCCTTAGCAGAGAAAAAGGCTAGCCTGTAAAAGGAGCAGAGTCCTGGTGTCCCATAGTGAACATGGGCAGCCAACCCTGCAGGAGGATACCTGTGCCCACCCTCAGGCTGTACCTTTTTCATTTAAGCCCAGTTGAGTTGGGTTTGGTCACTTGCAACAGAAAGAGAATGACAGTTTCACACATTAGGGAGTAACAAGTGCTCTGATTTTCTGCAATTGCCTCTCATAAGTCTCTAGTCTTCCTCATGTTAAACTAATCCTTTATATTATATCATGTGAGCTGTCCATCTCCCACAAGTCTGATGGTATCATTCCCAAGCAAAATTCCTTACTGGCTCCTCACTGCCTGTCCACTCCTTAGTAAGGCATGGACAATCCTCAAGCCCTGACTCCTCCCCTGACCCCAGCCTCATCCCTTGCCACTTCCTGCCTCATTCTCTCCCCTCCAGAACAACTGTACTGCTTGATGATTTCTGCTGTTACGTATGTCCAAGCCATTAATGGCTCCTGCTGGTCACTCACCCTGGGATAACCCCCCCTCCTCTTTCTTCCAGATTCAGCTCAATTCTCAAATCCCTCACAGGAAGCCTTCCTTGAACCCCCGGGGGCCTAATGCCCCACCTCTGTGCTCCCGCAGCACACAGCATACACCTCTATCTTATGGCCATTTTACAATGTATTAGATTATCTGTTGGTGTGTCTGCCTCACCCAGTAGACTAGAAGATTCTCAGATTCAGGGGCTGTATCTTGAACTTTGTCTTCCACAGCAGCTGGCATATGGTGGCTGGCATAAGGCACATCCTTAAAGAAGATGTTGTTGACCTGAACTGACGCTTATTACAGGTAAGATAGTCCTTCTGCTGTATCCGGTAATGAAGGCATCTTAATAACCTGAGATGACCTGCAGTTCATTGATGTGCCACTCCTGAGTGAACCTCTAGTGCACCTATGATTGTTATGACACTGTGTGAGAAGGAGCTCTTCACCAGTAAAGAACTTTAAAATGTCTTTGAATTACGTAATGGAACAAAGGCAAACAACAGAATTACTGTCTTAAGTCTAGAGGAACCAAAGCCTTTATTACTTACACAAAGCCATTTTTTAATTTAAAGATTTTATTTATTTTTAGAGAGAGGGGAAGAGAAGGAGAAAGAGAGGGAGCGCAACTTCGATCAGCTGCCTCTCACACGCCACCAACCAGGGACCACGCCACAATGCAGGCATGTACCCTGACTGGGAATCAAATCTGCAGACTTTCACTTTGTAGGACGACACCCAATCCACTGAGCCACGCAGGTCAGGGCTACAGAAGGCCATTTTTGTTTCCTAGCCAAGTATGGTGAGATGGCGGGGGGGCGGTTACCAAACAGTAGCATTGCTCATGGGCAGAGATGAGGGGCTCACCCACTAAAGGGTGTTTCTTTTACCACAGGAAAACAAGGAGCTTGCTCCCAAGCCCAGGAAGCCATTGTTCTTTGGCCTGGTTTGGGGGCTGAAGACACTAGTCCCTGTGGGATCTGGAGATCCAGTCCTATCTGTGGACACAAACTCCATTCTCATTCTCATTTTCCCTTAACCACCACCCAGTGTCCCCTTGCTTTCACTGTTTTTGTCTCAGAGGAAATGGTGGGGTGGAAAGGGTGAGGAGAAGTGAAGAGATGTGTATTTTTAGCCATGACACAGCTGAATGTTCTGAATCTTCTTTTACCACCACATTTAAAAATAAATGTCAAGAGCTGAGATTTAAGTGACTTCTTAGTGTCCGCATCCTCTTCCCTCCTTAATGAGGGCCTGTCTTCTGCTGTCGGGTTACCCTCTCTCTGTATAGTGTTTCTTTCAACGCCGGATATATAACTCATTAGCTGATGGAATGCATCCAATTTCTGGAGATATTACATGGAAAGCTTTTGCCTTAAAGGTCCAAATATACAGTTTTATCTTCAGTTTAACAACACAGATGTTCATATCCAAAGATATAAAAATGATTTGCCATCAATATCATACATTACATCGTGCTTTCATTTGTTTAATTCAGATAATATTTCTGAAACATATCCAACACTAAGGGTGAAAACTCAGCCACCGAGGTACACAGAGATGAGCAGTAGCCACTCACTTTCCAGGAGTTGCCATAGAGACAACTCTTTCTCCCGGGCCACCTGCGGTTTGCTGACTTTAATTAGACTCTCCTGGGGTAAAATACAGATGCCTGGGCTCCACCCCTGTGTTACTGAATCAGATCGTACAGGACTTCGTATATTTGCCTGCCTTTAAAGTACCTTCTCAATGTGAAGCACTTTTCAGGAAGAGATGATGACGATCCCATGAAACGTGTGTGTGTGTGGCCCCTCAGTCAGGTCTCCAGAAGGTACGAGGGTGTACTTTAACAACCGGTATTTACTCACGGTGGCCCATAAGAAAGACCTTGGTTTAAACCTCACTTTAACCTGGCTGCATGGCCTCAGGGAAATTGTCCAACCTCTGCATTTATTTTCACACCTGTAAACTTGGGATAAAGCCCGCCCCGCGGGGGTTACTTTGAGGATTAAATGCAACAACCTGTACAAAGTCTTAACTCTGTACCAGGCATTCCTGACTTAGGGGCACTCTTCAAGATGAGGTTATTTTTTCATAATAAACTATTTTTCTTTCTGCCCTGGGTATATGATATCAAAAAAATCAAGCCATGAACTCCCTTCTTCCACTGTTCTGCGCCCTGTGGTTTAAAATGATCCCTCTTAATGTAAATGAATAGCTTTATTGAAGTATGATTTACATGCTGAAAAATTTACTGCTTAAAATATACAAGCCAATGGTTTTTAGTATGTTTAGTTATGCAACCATCACCACTATTTAATTTTAGAACATTTCCAGATGAGTTTTTAGTGTGTGTGTGTGTGTGTGTACCCTCCTTAGAGAAGCAAAATTGCTTAATATTGTAGAATTCCTTAAAACAAATATACAAAATTATTCACTTAGTGGATATTTCCTCATTTACCTACCTTGGAAGACTACAAGATTTTTTTTTATCACTTAAAATCCTCTCCTGGAATTGTTTTCAAATTTTTATTCATATTATTTTAAATATTTTCAGTAACAATGGATCCTCTTTTGAGGATAAATAGGAGAATGATCAAAAATAGTGATTAGCTCCTTTCCGTGACTAATGGGGGAGGCTGATCTGATTAATATTATGTGGGGGCTCAACAAACCAAGGACTGGCTGTACATTAGCAGGACAGGTGTTCTGGTGTTCCGTATACTAACTCTGAAGGTGTAAAGAATCAACAAATTAATAGAAAGTCAGTGAACATTAGTTCATAAGGTATATATTTGTTGTAATAATTTAAGGAGTAAATCCAAGAATTACATGGATTCTGAAAAACTTTGAACCAAGGTCAAATAGCCTTAGTGTTTACCATACTGTACTACAGACATGTTTCTGGCTGCACGTCTCATCCGCAGCAACGAGAGGGCTGGTAACATTTGTCTAAAGTGCCAGCACTCACCCCTGTTCTGACACACTGGGAACCCTCAGTGAGTGTCCCGTGAAAAACCAGTGTCAGGATGCTCCGCTCCAGGATGTCCATGCATTTACACAGGTGATACCTGTGTGAGTTACCTGCATTGACAGAAAACTTTTTCTTCAACTAGTTCCTTAAGTTATTGTGGGAAATTCAGTGGTGTGAGTTCTAGGTTAGAACATGTGGATTGCTAACTTAAACCCAGAGCAAAACACAAGTGATTTATGAATAAGGAGTTATTTTATATTAGTAATACATTTCTCCTTGCAAGGATAAAAGCTTGCAAAAACAAGCACTGACTACAAAATGTTATATACAGGATATAGAAGATGCATTTTAAAAACCTTCATACCAAATGTTATTGAATTCCTTGTCCAATCCTTCAGATGGTGTCAAAAACATACTAATGGATTATTAAAGCAGAAACAATTTCCAAATGAAGAAATCTCAAACTTAGATACTTTTACTTTCTATTTTATTATACATTCTGAAGAAAATCTTGACTTCTCCCTTAGGCTGAAGTAATAATAGCAAATGTATAGTTTATATTAGAAATGATTTAAATTAATCATCTCCATATGATGCATCTGGTTATTTCATTACACAGATTTTCTTGTAGCTGGATATTTTGAGATCTTACTGTTGACAAGTAAGTATATGAACAGAAGGATCCACTAGCTTTAATTAATATTAGAAAACTAATTGTATAAATTCAGATAACATTTTGCTCGTGCAGCTTAGGGACTCGTGCCACTTCCACATGCCCATTATTTCATATAATTACCTTGAAGGCAGTGATTATCTTCGTATTATAAACAGGGAAACTGAGGCTGAAAGAGGTTAATTAGAATTACTCCAGGTCACAAAGTACCTTCATAGCAGCACCAGAAGCATACTCTGATTCAGACTTTGGCCCAACCTCCCTCTCCCTGTACTTCCACCTCACCCCCTTGGTAGCTTACAAACCCAGCGTTGTTACAAACAGGTGTTGGGCACCCACTGCATGCTCTAGACCAGCAATTTTCAACAGGTGTACCACAAGAATTTTTGAAACATGCAACACCTGACTATTTAGTCAGTGGCACTGACTACATTTTCCTTTGATAGTCAATTAAAAAAATGACAACAGCCAACACAACAATAGCTGTGCAGTGTGAATAAATCAAAAGTATGACTATTTTTTGTCAAACTAGAAAAAATGTATTTTTTGGTGTGCCACAGAATTTGAGTATTTAGTTTTTGTGTGCCATGAAATGAAAAATGTTGAAAATCCCTGCTCTCAACAGCCCTAGGGAATCTGATTACACTTTAAGATTTGGAAACAAGCGCACTCTAAGCAGCCAATGCCGAGGCTGCTGCTACATTCACCCACAATAGATTCCCATGGGTGGTTAGGTACTGGAAGAATCTTCCCTCTTCTTGCGATGGGGGAGAGCCTAGCGTAAAGAGAAGAACTGGGCTGTGCCATTTGTTGTTAGTTGATGTTGGAAAGGATTAACAGTATCTTAGCACAGGGGTCCCGACCTGTTAGGAACCAGGCTGCACAGCAGGAGGTGAGCTTGAATTAATGCACCTGCATCATCCTGAAACCATCTCCCCCCACCCCCCATCTGTGGAAAAATTGTCTTCCACAAAACCAGTCCCTGGTGCCAAAAAGTTGGGGACTCCTATCTTAGTATAATAAGACCAGGATTGTTAGTAAGAAATAAGTTAAAGTTACATAAAGAGAAGGAAAATAATTTCCTTATTTAGATATTAGTAAAAATGGAGATTCAAGATAGACATTAATTATGCTGCAAGGTATATTTGGTTTTAGATATGCCAGGAGAAATGCCACCAGGGCACTGGATGGAACTTTCCGTACCTCTGACACCTCTCCCCACCCCTCATCCACAGGGCCAGAGCTCTGCTTCCCTCCCCAGGGACTCAGCAGACCAAGACCTTGACACCAGAGACAGCCTCTCCCTCTGCAGAACAACAGACAGTGGACAGAGGGGTCATGGACATTCACCCGAGGCTGCAAAATGTGCACATCATGAGATTGAGGGAAAGGGAGACTTGATTGTTTCTGTAAGAAGGAGAAGGGGTGGTAGGCCTGGGGGACAGCAGGTATCAGTGAAAAGCAAGGAGCCAGGTTAAAGGGAAGGGATGCAGGAAGAGGGCTGAAGGAATGGGAGGGGAGAGAGGAGAGTGAAAGAGAGAGAAACCCTGTGGAGACGAGGAGAGGACCGGTATTCCCACGTGAAGACACATCCTAGTCAAGGACTGGGCAGGAGGCTTCACTGCTCAAGCTGCCCAGTGGGAGGAAGATAACCAGAGGAGGGACATCATGACTTCCCTTGTCTTGCCCCTGAATCTACACAGTAGCAGAGCAATGATCTAAACTCACGCTTTACCCCACCAGGTATTTGGTTTGGGGGAAAGGCAGATGTGGAGGCATCCCGTCCGAAGGGTGTGGTTTCCCCCTTTGTGACAGCAGTTAGGGCAGAGCGAGTTTCCTGTCAGAGCCACCGACCTGCTGGAGATACAGTCAGGTGAAGCCGGGGGTTGGGGGGGGAGGGTCCCCCACGTGCTCCCCATGGCAGAGGACAGCTGGAGAACCGCCTGTGAACAGAACAGGAAGGAACGAGCCACACAGTTTTACATGACAACCTTTGACCTGATTTGCCTTCTATTAAAAGCAGTTAACTAAATCTTCCCTCACCTTCAGCAGAGTAAAAGGGCTGAGTTGATAGCATATCTTGTGTAACATGAAAATGTAAGTGACATTAATTTCCTTGCTCTCCTCCTTTTCAGATTTCCAGACATTCTGGGAACCTGCATTTTTTTTAAGTGATAGCGCAGACTTACAAAAAGATACATTAAGTCATGGTTATTAGCATACTAAAAAATTAATATAACCCAAGCACACCACACCAGATTTTCTTTAGGTAATATATTCTCTAACCGTATTGAAACTATAATTCCAAAAACTGAAATTATGCTTAGGAAGACAAGAGCGGAGGATGCTGGTTGTCTGACATCCATTCCCCACCTCTCTTTTCCTGACAGACCTAGAATTTCCCAACCATGGAGTCTGCACAGAATCGATCCCACCTCCCAGATCCTGGAGCAGCCTCTGCTTGCCTTAACGAGGGGCATCCAAACCTTTGGTGTCTCTGGGCCACACTGGAAGAAGAAGAGTTGTCTTGGGCCACACATTAAATACACAAACATTAACAAAAACTGATGAAAACGAAAAAAAAAAGGTTTTAAATAAATTTACAGTTTTGTGTTGGGCCACATTCATAGCCCATGTGGCCTGAGGGTCGTGGGTTGGACACCTGCCTTAATCCATCATAATGAGCCCCCCTCCTAAT
The DNA here is from genome assembly GCF_019186645.2 of Phyllostomus hastatus. Classification (NCBI taxonomy): domain Eukaryota; kingdom Metazoa; phylum Chordata; class Mammalia; order Chiroptera; family Phyllostomidae; genus Phyllostomus; species Phyllostomus hastatus. Next base: position 20,540,903 of record NW_025333960.1, read on the forward strand.
CACATTGATTGATTCAAGAATGAGCACCTGGCCTCAGTCAGGTCAATCAAAGCCAATGAGATTCGGCAAGGGGGTGTTGGTTAAGCGTGGAGAAGCAATGCCTTCCAGCTGGATATAAAGCAGCAAGCAGGTAGCCCTGGGAGCTTCCATCTGTTTTGGGACCAGGGGGGACCAGCCTACCTGAATGTAGAGACACCAAGCACCGACATGGCAGGGCCGAGAGGTGGAGAGGTAGAGAAACCAGTTCCTAGTCAGAACTGCAGCCCTGATACAGCCTCATTTTGGGAAACCCCTGTCATGAATCAAAAATTGGGGCCAGATTTCTGTATTCCTTGCAACCAAGACATTTTAACTTAAAAAATCTACTGTGTAAAGAGTCATACACATATCTAAAACTTCTCACTGATAATGTAGACCTGGAGTTTGGCTTTCTTAATAAAATCTTGAAAAAAACCACGAACTGCTGACAATACCCACAAGACGTATGTAGAAAGAAAATAGGTTCTTTCCTTCACTTGAGGGCTTCCTTTTTTCCTCTCCCTTCCCCCTTTCTCTCCCCTTTCTCCTTTCCTTCCAAAGGAAACACTTGGGTAACTAGTAGACAGAAGCCAAGTGCGCCTAAGATTGTATTAGTTCTGTAAGAGGGTGCTGAGAATCTCACAGTGTCTAGTATATGGTGCCCTAATGTGCTAACAATTAGATTTCCCTTCCTTATGTAGGGAATATACACCATGGCCTCTTCAATATCCATCATTATTTGCCATCATTATCTAGTGAAGAAAACACAGTCAGCCTTAATTCCCCACCTGCTAGGTGAACCTTGGGCAAATGTCAGTGCCAAATACAGCTGTCACGAGTATAATTACTGGTTCATGTGTTGTCCGTTTTCAGGATTGTGAGGCTCATTTTCAGCCCTGTTTGTATCCCTTATCACAGAGCAAATATTTGAAAGTGCCCATGATACTGTTCCTAATGTGATTGTTGTGGTATCTGGTTAAGTCCAATTTGGCACGTATCTGCTGTACAGTACATGGCAGAATTACACTTTATCCACATCACCGCTCCCCACCCCCACCCATAAGTGTGCTGGGCAATTGCACTGGACCTTGCCCCAATCATTCAACAGTTAGATTTCAGTAAGTCTGTGTAACCATAACCAACTGTGCTATGTTCTTGAGACAGAACCAGCCCCACAAAGATTGCTTGGCTCCTGCCCACTCCTCCTGCCATTGTTAGCTGCAGGGCCCCACGTATGACATGGTAACAGTGCCCACGGTACCATCGATTTCTTGACTTTTTTCCTCCCTCTTTTCAGAAATAGGAACAAAGAGAACTGTGCTTGGCCACCTCCATTAGTTGTGGGGTACAGGCATATCTGCGAAGTTTGGTACTGCTCTTTTGGTTTCTGTCCCCTGTTGACTAGATGGCTTCAGTGATCTGGGGGTGAATAGTTCCACAGACCCAAGTCAGGCAGCTTGTAAGCACCGGGCATGTGGTCAGCTCCCGTTGCCTACGGTGATGTGTGGCCAGGGTTCTTTCTCTGGTAAGAGTCCCATGTGAGCCACATGGCCAGTATAGTACCTGCATTTGAGGGCCCTATCCATGAAAACATACACATACCTAAATTTATTATATAACACACAGGCACCTCTGTCATTCGGGACCTGGCACTCAGTGCTGTCTCAGTGAAACCTGTGACACTCAACATCAATTGTCATGATGAACATTGTTCAAACCGCAGGGAAATGCCACTCACCTCATGCTTGATGTCTCCTAAAAACAAGAATTATGGCCTCCAAATGCCATAAAGTTCTGTGGCCCTGATGCTATTTGAGGCTAACACTATTTTAACTTTGGCTAAAAAAAAGAAAAATTGGTCAACTTGTCAAATCCTTCTCAGATGGCATGAATGCGATGATTCTGGCATTACAAAGTGGCGTTCCCCAGGAGTGAGAATCATCCATTTTCTTGCTTCTTTTGGTGTCCCAGTATGTGACTCCAGACGTGCACCTCGAGTAGCATGGGTTTTTATCCACATTACTCTTAAATTTGTATCTCTGAAGGTTGGGTTTGGATACTTGTGGAAGAGATGGTGCAAATCACAAAATAAAGAATAGGAAGTTATATGATAAAATTATATTAATTTGTAATTTTCTGTGGTAATTTATTATACTGATCACATTATAAAGCTGAACATGGTATTTAAAATTCATGGGTTATCCTGAAACCTGCATATTTATTTAAAATTTTTAACCTCACCCAAGGACATGTTTATTGATTTTAGAGAGAGAGGGCAAGGGAGGACAGAGAGAGAGGAGAGAAACCTGTGAAAGAGAAACACTGGTTGGTTGCCTCCAATGTGCCCACTGGGTACAGAACCTGCAACCCAGGCGGGCGCCCTGACCAGGAATCTAACCCGCATTCTTTAGGTTTCCTGGACAACGCTCCAAACCATTGGGACACACTGGCCAGGGCAAGCTTTAATTTTTAAAAATAATTTCAGTGGTAAATGCTTTAGTGGAGCATTTTTTTTCCAAACTGAAATCAACTATACTCTAAGAACTACAATGATTTAAGAAAGGTGGTTTAATTTGACATTATCTTTGACATTTAATTTTACATCAACTTGACTGTAATAACATATTAGCGATATTGCTAAAGAAAAGGCAAGAAAAATAAACTTAGGGAAAAACATAAAAACTGTGTATTAATTCCTTGTGTCCATATTACCCATCCAGAAGACATCACCAGCCCATCATCAGAACAGGCAAACATGCGATGACTAAATTCAGTCATCTCTGACACTCGATCCTATGAAAACCATAGCTTTACACTTGTTTCATTAGTAGGACAGTATAATTGTCAGGTAAGAGGAGAATGCACTTGAACAGCTTATCTTTAAAAATTTAGGTATATGCCACTTGGGCCACCATTTAGTCCTGTTGTTCCATCACACAAATGTTAGTGTCGCGCCAGGGAGGGTGGGTGCTGGGATACGGGAGTTCTCTCCCGGCTCGTACCTGAGCTCTGGGCTCCGGGCAGCGGTCCGGCAGGTGTGAGGGGACAGCCCCGCCCCCGCCGCCCACCTGCACCGGGATTGGCTGCCACTGGCCGGCCGGCCGGCGGGCGGCCCCTGGAGCGGGACGCTGAAGGGGGCCTCGGGCTCTGACTCCCTGGGTTGCAAGTGCTCGGGGCGAAAGCGCTGCTGCCGGCTGCTGCCCACCTGTCTCCAACCGCGCGCCCTCGCAGCGACTTCTCCGTCGGAGTTCCCTGTTCCCTTAACAAACCCGCTTGTACTCTCAGGCTTCCCCGAGACCCCGGGGTCGGTCCCTTCGGAGGAGGCGGTCAAGGTCTGGGCCTCCGGGCCTCGTGGGTGTCCCAGCGGCCTGGCGCGTTGCACCCGGAGGGCTGGGCTGGGGGCGCGGCGTGGGTAGGCGGGCCGGCGCGCGGGGGCTGCAGGAAGCGGGGGCGGCGGCCGCTCGGGCCGGCTCCGCGGGGTTAGAGACACCCGGAAACGGATTCGGCCTTGGGGCCCGCGCGGGCAGGGCGTCTCGCGGCGGGCGCGGGCCGGCGGCTGCTGAGTAATCCCCTGCGGCGGCGGGAGGCGGCTCCGCCCTCCCAGCCGCCCCGCCCCGGCCTCCCGGCTCCGCGGAGCTCCGGCAGGTAGAGCCAGCCGGGCTCGGGCGCGCGCGGGGTCCGCAGCTGCCGCCCCACTTCGCCTCGGCCCTGCCCAGAGCCTCGCGCGCCCATGGCCGGCTCCGAGCAGCAGCGGCCGCGGCGGCGGGACGACGGAGACTCGGCCGCGGCGGCCGCGGCGCCCCTGCAGGACGCGGAGCTGGCCTTGGCCGGCATCAACATGCTGCTGAACAACGGCTTTAGAGAGTCGGACCAGCTTTTCAAACAATACAGGTGACCACCGCGCTCTGCTCCCCTACCCAGGCCACGCGCCCCTCGGGTCGGTCTTACCAGCCTCCCTTTGCGGCTGGCCCTCCCCCTCCCGTTGGTCACTAATCCCTGGCCCCGGTCCCCTTGTCCGCTCCCTCGGTTTGAGCTGCAGCTGGCTTCTGCGCCTCTGCCACATCGCCCCTTTCTGCTCCCACTTTGTTGTCCTTTCTGTCCCCGGGACCCGCCGCGCGTCCTCCCCGCGCTCCGGCAGTCTCCCCTCACTTTTATCTCGGGTCTCGCCCCTCCGAGAGGGGTGTCCACGCTTCAGCCGCTGCTCTGTCGCAGGTTGCCCTCCCTCCGCCGGAGCCCGTTGGTGTTTCCACCTGCGACCGGATGCGATTTGAGGCAGCAGCGAGCCTTAGGACACGCAGTGTTGTGCCTCGGGCTCGCGTGCTGCCGGAGCAGCCTTTGTGGCGCGGAGCACAGCAGCTGCAAGATGCCTGTTTCTCGTGCCTCGCGTCACGTTGCATCCTTGTGCATTCCAAACGCTTTTACTGTTTGCAAACGTGTGCATGATCGCCTTGCCAAGCAGGAATTAAACGCAAACGAACTCTGCTTGCTCACCTCTCTCTGCCTATCTTCTAAACCTCAGCCTTCAAATGAGTTCCTAATGTCTTTCAAGCGAGCATGTTTGTTATGGATTTCTCTAACTTAGAGGAAGAAAAAATGAGGGATATTTAAATATGTGTAAGAGTGGAAGGAAGAACACATGTGTTGAGTTCATTTTTATTTGTCTTTTAAAAAACGAAGAACTGAAACCTGGTAGTTTTCCAGTGAGTGTGGGAGGAGCCTTCACTTTAATTGGGGACAAGAAGCATCTGCCTTCAGGTTTAGGAAGCAAGTTTGTGATTTGCCCTTTGAATGTTGGCAAGTCTCTGGGATGTTGATTCGCTGCTTCCCTGTAAATGTTTAAGGGTCATGTGCTTTACAGTTTTTTAGACCCAGCGGTTTGGTAGGAATGAGAGGAAGGATGTGCAGCTGTCACTGAGAGCCAGTCTGCAAGAAGAGGGAGGAGGGAGAGGATGAGCTGCAGACCCGCAGTTTTCAGACCTGGTAGAATGTGGTTTCTGACGCCTGCAGCTTCCACAGTTGTAATGGCAAAGCCGCACAACCGTAAACTTTTCACTAAAGACATTTTACTTTTAAATGAGTTTTTAACCTGAAAATGAGAACTACTCGGCTTTACCCAGAACGTTTTATTTTTAAAACCATAGTAGTCTGATTTCAAGCCAGAGATTTATCTAGGCTGTTCATGGAGAATAGATTTAAAAGATGTAAGATTTCCCTCAGTCTCTCTTGTATAGTTTTTTAGCCCTCTGAGAATATATATGACAAAAAAAGAATAACATCTGAACGTTTCATATACTGTGCTGTGACTTGTTTTTTAGACCACCAGTTTGTGCTGTGTGAGCGAGGGCTGGAGAGAGTCTTCGAGTCAAGTTTACTCTCTTTGGTTGCTGACCGATATACGGTGTTTGCACGTCTCAATAGTACTTACTTTGAAATGTTCCATTACTCATTTTTAATGATTATTTTTTCTAAACTGCTTTCGTATAGTACTTAGTTACTACTTCCTGGTTGCTGTATACTGAAAGCATGAAATAAACACTATTTCCGAAGTTATATTTTACCTAGACAATTTCATGCAGTGGTAATAGAGGGCAGATTGTGAGTTATAGGAAAACTCTTTCCTTACAGCAACAGCAGAGCGATGCACCTTAAAAGGTGTTTCTCTGTGGGGGAAGGAGGGGGGAGGTGCCGAAGGAGGATTTACATTTTAGAGATAGGAGCTATCTGCTTGTATTATATTTTTCCGATACAGTTGACATAATATATTAGGAGTCCAACACAGGAATCAGACGATTGTATACCTTACATGGATAAGTCTAGTACCCATCTGACACCATTCATAGTTATTACAGAAATACTGAATGTGTTCCCTGTGCTGTACTTGTCTGCTTCTATTTTGAAACGAAAACTAAAGATAAGGAAGGAAACAATATTGTGGTATCTGCCAAGCACAGTGCTAGGCACATTTCCTTGTATTCTTGGTGTTCTAGTGACACCTCTAGTGAACAGTATTTTATCATGACAATTTTATAACAAGGGACTCGAGTCTCCAGATTTAGCCTGGACCAGGACACAAGCACTGTGGTGCCAAATCAAGGGCTCTTTTCATTATACCATTCCTCCTATCTCCCTGAGTTGAGTAGATTTTGTAATTTGCCCTGTGACCTTGTTCTCCAGCCATTTAAACTTTTTAAGGGGTGGACAATGGTAACAATATCTTGTTGGCTTTCCCATAATTAATCTTGCAGTCTTTGTTTTGCTGCTTTTGTAGGGACTGACTTGGGTTTCTCGATTTGCTTCCTTGCCTGTGGGACGGGAGTAACACACATTATAGTGTGGTTGTTAGGATGAAAGGAAATAATACACGGTCGCTGTCTCACTGTAAGAACTCAACAAACAGTAACCAGCTTTTGTATTGTACTTGATGCCTTCCCTATAATTATTATGCTTTCTTGATAATACAGTTTGAATAAAAGATAAAACATCCAGCATGAAGGTTGCTCTTATATTTAAAGGTCGCCTCACATACTGCATTGGAAAGATTTATATTCTGTTATGCATTGGATACTTCTCTTCCTGTTCCAAAGTTGAATGGCCTGCTGCAAAACTCAGCAGGGGCTGCATCAGAGGTGTCTGAGGAGCACCCCTAGCTCAGTTTACAGAGAGCAATTGGTTATTTCCTTTAAGATTGTTTTGTCACAGATAGCCACCCTTCCCATAGTAGTAAATCTTTCAGGATCTTATCATTGAAGTTGAACAATAGAAACATTTTGTATCTAGAGTAGCAATAACATTTTTATTAAGGGAAGAAGTTCATTTTCTCATGCCACATTACTAGGGTGATAAAAGTTTCAATAGCTACCTAATGGGAAGTGGTTATTTCACAGGAGCAGATTATCATGAAGGCCATTCTGAATAGTGGAAAGTCTGGATTGTATAATTGAGGCATCATACATATAGAAATTAGAAATACTTGCATAATGGCGACTTTCTTTTGAGATATAAAACATGCCATAGTTGGGAATTCAAGACATAGCTGCTACTTTCATTGTAACTATAGTATTGGGTTGGCCAAAAAGTCCGTGTGGTTTTTTTCTGTAAAATAAGATACACATTTTCATTGTTACCAATAACTTGATTGATTTGAATATTTTGAGTATGATGCTATCTCCCAGGTGATATAACGTTGATTATTCTCAATTAATGTCCCAATTTGATCGCTATCAACCTCACCTGGTCTACCCAACTGTGGAGCATTGTCCAGTGAGAAAGCTCCAGCATGAATCTTCAAAAACCACATTGACATGTTCGTTCGATCAGTCACAGCACCTTCTCTGTGCACTGCACAAATCTTTTTTTGTTTCAGTTGTGTTTTTACCTTTCTTGAAATAATAAAACATAATATGCCAACAATGGTGCATATAGTCTTCCATCTTCAGTATTAAAATGGCTACACAAAAAATTCACCAATTTTGATGTTTTTTTAATTCTTAAAAAATTTTTATTCTTGCTTATTCTCTTACAGTTGTCCCAATTTCCCCCCTTTGCTCTCCTGTGCCCAGTCCCCTACCCCAATCCCACAGTTAATCCTCACACCATTGTCCATGTACATGGGTCATTCATGGTAAGTTTTTTTTTAATGCACGCTGATATGACAGCTGTCATTCATACAATCTAACAGAATTGTTTTGAATGAAGTTAAAGACAACTAAGCACTACTAGAGCCATCATCGGAAAAAACCAAATGAACTTTTTGGCCAGCCCAATAATAATGCGACAGGTTGTTGGTGCTAACCACCATCGTGCACTTGGCAGTGTGTTCCCAGAGGAACACTGGGACGGATTGGTGCTGCTTCAGGGCCTTTCTATTTTGGGCCTAAGGACATATAAGTGGATGATACTGACCACCTGAAACCAGACTCCTGGTCTTGGTCTTTGAGCTCCGTGCTCTGATCTAGCAGTGCTCCCCCTCCTCGTACACACACTCGCACGCTTAACTGACATGAGACTCACATCCAGACCTTCAGGTGCGCCGGCCCAGGAGAGGATAGGAGGAAGGTGAGCCATTGGAGCCTCTGGCCAAAATGATCTGTGTAGTTTCTATTTCCACAGGCTTGACATTTAGACTCCCTCCACCCCTGGAGGCCACCACCTCCATCTCCTGCTTTAACCCCTGGCATTCTTTCAAGCCTTAAAACTCTATCATTCTTACCCCTGCCAACATTACCGCCAAATTCTGCCTGTAGATATTATTAATAAAGTCATATTTTGCCATTGTCAGCTAAAACAAGAAGCATGTAGTGGTTATAATATGTGTTCATTAAGGAGAAATTGCATGAATATGATACAGAATTAGTACATGGTTGGTATTATGAATTGTGATGTGTTTCTTTTCCATTTTATTTTAAATTATAAAAATGCAAGAATATTAAAAAAGAAAATTTCACATTTAAAATGAATGTATGGATCCTAAATTGCTCAGCACAGTTGATGGCCATACCACAGAGCCACACGATGTGTGTGTGTATCTGTGAGCGTGTTGATTCTGGGGCCAGACTTACATAGAGATGGTTGAATATCCCAGGGGTTGCAAACTATGGCTCATGGGCCAAATCCAGCCTGCTGTTTTGTAAACAAAGTTTTACTGGGATGCAGCCACACTCGTTTGGTTCTGTATTTTCTGTGGCTGCCTGCGCAGTACCACAGCAGAGACGAATAGGTATGACAGAGACCATGCGGGTTGCAAAGCCTAAAATATTTTACTCTCTGAAAAAGTTTGTGGACTCCTGCTTCAGACAGTAGTTCTCCCTGGAAAAACTCAAAAGACGTGTGTAGAAACCTGGGCCGGTAGGCATCTGAACCTCTTCCAAAATCGTGTTACATACTTTGGAGGACAGGAAAAGCTTGCAGGCCGCCCATGATTTCTCCATGATTTGGCCACTCTTGCTGCCAGAGTCTATGGAGAAGCCATAGGTGCAGAAATGCAAGAAAAGGAGAAGCTATGAAAAGCAGAAATGGTGTAAGGGACCTGGCAGAGGAAACAGGGAACTCATTTGTTGCTTTTCCCATTCTCTTTTCAACTCAGTAGTGTGTTTGGAAAAGGACTCATATATATTTTTTCCAACTATTGCACTGTCTGAAAAGATCCCAATTAAATATTCATGAAAGATTCATTCAGCTTAATTGGGACTCTTAAAAATGCAACTGCCATAGAGTAGTGGGAGAGTATGTATAGGAAATTATCAGAAAAAAGTGAATTCCTGGAGTGCGGGGGTAGGTGTGTGTGTAGAAACACACAGAGCTAAAAATGGGAACCCTTGGAAGAACCTGTGCTCTGAGTCACGGGTGCCGCATCAGTAAGCGGTCGGGTGAGGCTGCCACCTGCTCCTGCTCTGGCTGAGCGGAGCTGCACTGTGTGAGGTGGTATTTTGATGAGGGTAAGAAAAAAGGGGAGAAGAAGTACAATGTTGGGGCAGGGAGCTCTTTCTGTTCTAGTTACACAAAACCACTTGTAGATCCCCAAACACATTGTGTTCCAGGGGTCTAGACCTTTTTCACAGGCTGTTTTAGGTCCTAAAGCACCATTTTTCGCACCCAGCCTCCTTTGCTGGGGTCACCTTCCTGCATGGCAACAGCAGTGGGCCTTTGAGGGGTCTGGTCATGAGAAGGGCTCCGGGAGGAGAGGGAGTGTGAAAGAAGTACGGAAAGTAGGTGGGCGTGTTGCAAAGACCGGTTTCTCTGCTATTTCAAAACTGTGCTGGGTGCCCGCTCTCCCCCATGAGAGGGGTTGGGGTTGGCTGGGGAGGAACCCCCCTTTTCCACCTCTTACTCTGCTTCCTAAATTCATAGTGTGTTGTTCAACCAGCAGAGGTCCACCTGGGGGTCAAATAAGGTCGTTGTGGGGTAACCTGGGATCCATCTGGCCACCACTCAAAGTTCTTTTGTTATGGGGCGGGGAGGGCGGTGCGTTCCAAGTTCTGAGCAGGTGTCAGGCACACAACATAAATGAGTCAGTATTCGTAATACTGTGAAACAGTCGTAAGTCTGGCTAACACCCCTCACCCCACACAGCTACAAAAGCACAGTTTTATATAAAACCCTTCATAGATTGCTTTGTAAAAAAGGAAGTCACGACTTGCTGGCCTTCGATGTGATGATGGAGAGCGCGGCTTTCCTTCACGGGTAGGATGGTTGGTGGTCTGTGCTCTCAGCCCTTTCCCCAGTGAGGGCTGCTTTCCCCATCTCTGTCTTCTTGCTCAAGAAGGTCAGAGCACAAGAAGTGTAGCTACAGCAGGTGGTTACTCCTGTCTTACAGGAAGGCAGCCCATCATTGCGGAGGAAGCCCCCAGAGGGTGTCTGCCATGTGTAGGACACGATGGTGAGAAGCAGGTCCTCCAAGGAGATACTTAACACTTAATATTTAAAATCTACTTCAAAAAAATGTCACTTAGTCTCGTCCAAAGCTTGTACTGTCTGTGACATCACTGGTTTAGGTGACTTTTTTCCCCCTAACACACATCACAGTAACACATAATGGTGCCTATTGTGTGCCAGGCCACACGCCAGGGCTCCACAGAGGGAAGCGCGAGACATGGAATGACACGGCCAGGGTTTTGTGGTGAGTGGGGGGACTGGGTTTGAATCCTGGCTGCCCGGCTCCACAGTCTGTCTGTCTAACCACTACACTACCTCTCCGTGAGTTTTATGGTAAGAGAAGTTAACCTGAATGCTGCAAAGCCATTTTGGGATGAGTTCCCCCAGCAATATGCAAACCACACTCCTACACCCAGGTGCTACCCACTTCCTCAGGAATGTGTCAGCCCAGGCTTTAGGCCCTTGGTGGCTCCTAATCTTGTACAGGATAGGGTCTGAGGTCCTGGCCTGGCAACAGATGTCCTGTGATCTGGCCTCTGCGCTCGCCTGCCTCCCTCCTGTCTCTTCCCTTGTCCCTTTCCCTCAGCTGTGCTGCAGTATTTTGCATCATTTAACTAGTTCTGACTTGTCATTCAGGGTGCAGCTCAGGTGACCTGAAAAGGTGGCGTGACTTTGTGCTTCTGCAGCACCCTTCTGCCCCTTCGTGCAGCACTGGTGGGTGTGGGTGCGGTTTACACGGCTGCCTGTCTGAATGAGGGGGCTGAGATGGTCGAGACGGGTGGACTTCCTCGTCAGGTGTTCTAGCCTCCCGGAGGTTGCTGGAGTGATGTGGGGCCCAGCAGGTTTTACAGGCAGCATACCAGCTCCTCTGTATTTGCCGGACAGCAAGTGCAGCCTGGGGGCAGTGCCCTTTAGCATCCTGACAGCCTTTATTTCTCACCCCTCCCCATACTGAGTAGTGGGCATGTCTCTTGACCCAGTGTAGGTACTCCAGAGTGCCCCCTCAATTGGCAGTCTGCTGTCATAAACAGGTAACACAACTCCCAACTGGCCCATCAGCGTCTTCTCTGTGGAGCATCCAGGCCAGTGCTTGGTGTGGGCAATGGGGACCAGAGCTACCCCTGAGCACGGGACTCTGGCCTGCCCCTGGGTGGTGGCAGTACGACATGATCTTCTGTTATCTGACTCTCCAGCATGAGAAGGTAGAAACCTAGCTCCCTGACTCCAAAATGCCTGCCCAGAATTTCAGGAAGAACTGGTCTCTCGCAGAACTTCATGGCTGGGAGGGGAAGCTTCCCAGAGCAGTGGCTCCTGACTCCTATCAGGTCTAATGCCCTGTTTCTTTAACAAATATTTTGTAATTCTCCTTTCATGACCATAAAATGAAATGACCTGCCCATACATACAATGTTCAAACAGCAATAGAATGCTGAAATCGTATTATAAAGGTAAAATTTCATGATAAGAACACATGTTAAGTGTAAATGCTAGCACCAAATGCTAGACACCATCATAAAATGAAGTAGGTAGGTGCTTGTACCTGTGTTCAATGAATAAGTTTGGATATAAGAGAAGGTCAGAACCTGTTCCATAAAAGAGAAAGGAGACAGCAGGTACTTTCTGAAATAGAGTAACTGACCAGACTACCTGTACACGTTGAGAAAGCAGGGATATCCCCTTTATTGAAGTGGGGATGATGCCAAGGCAGAGCGCTGACTGCTGAGGTGGAGATGATGAGAAAGCATGACGTTTTTGTAACGAGCCAGGCCGCCTGTGTCGGGGCAGTGTCAGAGTAACTCACGCCCGTGTCAGACGGGGCCTGGGTGCTGACAGGGTGTCTCAGAACACAGACCTCCCGTCCGCAGACCTCTCCAAACCCAAGTCCTTTGGGAACCACAGTCTTTGATGGCTGTCTAAGATTAGAGGATGAATTGGGGGGGAAAAGGTTACAGGGAAGTTGGGGTGAACTCAGATGGTGCATAACCCTAAAGTAAAAAAACAAGAATCAAGCTCAAAATAATTTCTTTATGTAATTTTTATGATGTAAACTTAAGCACACTACAAATCTGTAGTGCCAGATGGCAAAAATGAAATAAGTTTATTAATGGAGATCATTGGTATCCAGTATTTCATGGATCGTCAATACTTTATCTGGCCTTTACTTATATTTAGAGGAGCTTTCCGTGTCCCTGTGGGATTGGCACATGGCAGCTGCAAGTGCAGGCTGGTGAGGCTGTGGTGTGCTGGCAGCTCAGATGCCACAAGCAGCACTGCTATTGGTGACATGACTTTCTAAAATCGTGAACAAATCTTGATAAAGGGTCTGTTTCAGCAGAGCCAGCATGATTTTGTGTTTCTGTGTCAGTCAAGGTAGGTTTTAGAACTGTATAACAGTAAACAGGTTTTCATCCGTGTGAATTTCCAGGTGTTCAAAAGTCATGCAGGGCATGGGACAATACACAGGACTGTCCAGCACATTGCAGGGCATACTGTGTTGTTGGCCTGTCCACTACTGTCATGGTGTCACCCCCGAACAGCCCCGCTGATTTCAAGAACATCTCCATTGCAAGGACAAAGGACAGGGCATGAGGCTTAAGATCGGTTTGGTGTCTGTGACTGAAATCCTGGGGGTTGGTGAAGGGGCTTCCTGCAGACAGGAGGAGGAGAGGCTGGCCAGGCTGGCGCGGCTGCTGCCGAAGGAGCTGGGTGGAAGAAGGCAGCACCTCTGTTACACCTGTGACCACGGGTGCCGGGGCAGGGCCCTGGGGCAGGATTCCTCCAGTGTTAGGCCCCACTGTTACTGCTGCTAAACTCCAGCTCTTCTAGGGCACACCCACGGCGTCTAGGGCCCAAACAGCTCCAGGAATGTCCGGCCGTCAGCATGGGTTCTGTCTCTCCCCATGTGGATGGGGACTGAGGGGGGCCCTTCCCTTCTTCATTCTCAGTGGAGAGCTAGCTTGTAGGCCCTGTGTCTTTCCGCCGCAGGTGACTATTTCAGAAGCACGGTCACCCTGCCCTGTCACCACCCAGGATTTTCTAACTTTGACCCTCAGGGTGTAAACTGGCCAACCTCCTTCCCAAGAAGTGAGCAAGGTTTTTTGCTAAGTAGGTTACTCACACACAAAAGGAGTGAAATCCTCAGGAATAAGGACAAAGTTGCCCCAAAGTTACATAGCTAAGGGAACCACAAAAGTGATTCTTTTAAAATGGGAGAAAATAGAACAGAATGCTTCCTGATGATTTTCTGTTCTGTGGTGCGTAGAAGCAGCTAGTTGGAACTATCACACACGCACACACACTCTCAGTCTCCAATAGTGTGTCCCCATACACGGATCTGCAGAGCTTTCCCTGGTTCCACCCCCAACCATGACATCCAGGGCATCCCGTGATACATGTTAACCCCCCCGTTCTTACATGCTTGATTGTGCCATCCTGCTCCTCGCCAGGTGGGGCTTTCCTAGGAAGGCGTGAGTCTGAGCGTGATGGAACTCTGAGTTCTGTGGTTAATGAGCCTTGCCTGCTGCTCTTCCCACTCTGGCCTTCTTACCATCTTAGTAGATCTTTTGCTTTGGGAATGTGCGTTCTTGCCTCATCTCTGCAGCTGCTCTCCTTTGGTTTTTCCTTCATGTAAATTATACATCCATTAAGTACCATCACCAGATTAACAGATTTTGAAATATTTTTATCTCTGTCACAAGTAAAATTTTTGGTGCTATTTTAACAGGACAGAAAATGAGGGAAAATGACATTTTGTACCCATTGACTTTGCTAAGTGATGGAGAGTTGGGTTGGAGAAGCATTTGGATGAAACTAAAATCTGTGCCACGCGGCTTCTTCAGGATTCTTCCCAGTGTAATGAGTCACTGTCAAGGCTGCAAGTGCTTTCTTGACGCTTTGAACAGCAAATTGCAAAATCTCAAGTTCTGTGTTGTCAGCAGATCTCTGGAGCAAGACAACGTGATACTTTGTGTCTTGTAAAACATGCCCACCCTCGTTATTCAGGTCTGAAAGCAGCACACTGAACTTATCAGCTGCACACCTGTCGGATTTGTGGCCCCCCACCATCCTCGGTGAGAACCGGGCTGCTTTTGTGGGTCTGCAGTCCTTAGTGATGGGGCTCCTCACGTTCCTCCACGTTACAGCTAGGCTTACGTTGCTTTAATTGCTTAGAAAAGAGGCTTGTTTATGCCTGGGATGCCATTTGTTTCAGCCATCAAGCATGTGGATCCAAATGTTTTTTGGAGATTTCTGCATTATTGATTGACGAGTCATTCGTTACTTTGAATTATCAAAATAGCAATTTGAGCTGGAAATTATGCCTCTTGAAAGGGCACAGAGAGGGAGTGGGGGAGGGCCAGGGGAGAGAGAGGTAGGTTAAAGTGGCTGTCTGAAGTAGTTTGCACAGTGTCCAGACCTGCTGTGGTGGAATTCCTAGAGAGTTTTGTTCTGGAGAAATTGCCAGTGTAAAAATGGCAAGCACTGAGAAAACGGTTTGGATGTTTTCTGTGGCATCTCAGACCTCAGCGTGGCTTATAAGAGAGAAACTACTTATAAGTAGTTGAGGTTTCCTTAAATTGTGAGCTTTTCTCTTGCTGGGAGGATGTTGAGTTTCATCTCAAAGTAAAAACCTCAGCTCATTCTGTTTCTGTCTAAATTTATAGTGAAGGGAGCTCATGAATAATGAAGTAAACACAAGTGAAATTTTCTTGACCTATGCGCTACAAAAAATGAAAGGAAAATGCAGATGCTTTGGTAAGAGAAACATGCTTCTGTATGAAGTTCAGAGTTCTTTACTAAGAACTAGTTTAGTAAAATTTTGCTATGGAGAACAAGTCTCTAGTTTCATTTTGAAATGCCTTTTAACAAGAGAAATCTTAAAATTTCTGATTTTCTAAAATAAATTAGTGTTCAAATTGCTTGTATAAACAGAGTGTTTTTAATCCTCAAAGTATTCGTGCAATTTGTGGGTTATTGCCACACATAATAAAGGAACCCTATTATAACTTGTTTAGGAAATAATGAAAATATGTTGATTCACTTAGTTACTTTCAAAATAACCCTTGTTGAAGGACTAGTTGGAAAAGCTTTTTAGGTAGTTGATAAAATGTGGTTTGGGTGATCTCTTTGTAAGTTGCTTATCAATGCTGTCTCCATCTGCTGCTGGCATATAATGGAGATGACAGAGTTGATTATGTATTCGTATGACCTGAGCTACAAAGGGAACTAATGCTGATGACTTAGGGAGACATTTGATATACATTAATGACAGAATTAGAAAAACTTAAAAGTGACTTTATCTAATATTTTTGGAATATATCAATAACTTTAAATGAGCATCAGATCTTAGCAATAAATGAGTGTGAATTATCAAAGCTAGAGAGGAATTGGAATAAAATTAGAAGTGTTACAGTCTTTTAATTATACAGCAGTCTTGGCCTTTGCTTGTGTATAACTGCACAAGAGAGAATGACAGGGAGTGGTAACCAGGTGGGACTTCAGTGCTTACCCTGAACGCTCACTCCATAATTCCAATTTTCTCTACAGCCCCGAGGATATCACTTTGCACGTGAAAAGGAGGTTTACTGAACTCAATTTAAGAAAGTTATGAGTGGAGTATCTGGCCCCAGCCCTAGAGTGTATATTATTTCCTCTGCTTCCTCCAAAAGAATACTATTGTTTCACTATTTGATTGCACATCACTTGTTTAGCCTAATCTTCTCCAGCACATATGGTCTTCCTTCAGTGCTCCCAAGCTCAGTGGGTGGCACCACTTGAAACAAGTTACACACAGCAAAAGTCTAGGAGGTCCCCCTTGCCTTCTGTTACTGCCAGTTTTACCTCCTAAGTATGTATCTGCATTCACTTCTCTTCATCACCACCACCTAGTCCAAGCCACCGTGCACTTGGACAGTTGCAGTGGCCCAGCTGGCTTCCTCCTGTCTGCTGTCCTCCTCTACCCCTACCAACATGTGAGTCTAATTATATTGCCTCATTGCTGAGAAGTCTCTCATGGCCTCTGTGGTAGAAAAATATTCCTGCAAAAGATACCCACATCTCACTCCCTGGAACCTCTGAGTGTCACCTTATGTGGCCAACAAAAAGGGAGGGGTGCTTGTAAATGTGATTGAGGTGAAGATCATCTGGGCGGCTATCCGTTCCACCCAGGCTAGATAGACGTAATCACACGTATTTTTATAAGAGGCAGTCAGAGGGAGATTTTACACACACAGAGGAGCAGGTCAGTATGAAAATGGAGCAGAGGGTGAGATCTGAGACATGGCCTTGAAGGTTGGAGTGACGGCAGCCACAAGCCCAGGAATGCAGGCGGACACCAGAAGCCGGAGTGGTCAGGGCACAGATTCCCCTGTAGAGCCTCCAGAGAGAGCAGGGAGCGTGGCCCTGCCCACACCTTGATTTCAGTGCCGTGAAGCTACGTCCAGTCTCTGGCCTCCTGAACAGAGAGGAAGTATATGTCTATCGTTTAAAGCCACCAAGTTTGCGGTAATTTGTTATAGCAGCCACAGGAAACTAAGACAGTCCCCTCCCCACCTCAGGATTAGGACCAGAATCTTTGACAGGATCTCTGTGGTGTGACTTGGCCCTGCTTGGTCTGACCCTTGACCATGGACTGCTTTATCTTTTATTTTTTCTTATATTTTAAAATAATTTCATTGTGTTTCTTCTAGGCTGGGGCTCTACAAAGCCAACTAAATTCATGCCATAAAGTAGACTCATAGCTTCTCTTTTTATACACTGGTCTGTATAAAAGTGGAAAAGTAAAATAGCATTAAATTTATGCTATTTTATGCTAAATTTATGGTGATTTTGGTTTTCTTTCTGTATTTCTTTTTTAAGTACATTTTGTTGATTATACTATTACAATTGTCCCATTTTTTTCTCCCCTTTATCCCCCTCCACACTGTACCCCTACTTCCTCCAGCATTCCCCCACACCAACTTAGTTCATGTCCATGGGTCGTACATGTAAGTTCTTTGGCTTTTCCATTTCCTTTACTATTCTTAACCTCCCCCTGTCTATTTTGTACCTGCCATTTATGCTGCTTATTCCCTGTACCTTCCCCCTCACCACACACACACTAATAACCCTCCATGTTATCTCCATTTATGTGATTCTGTTGCTGTTCTAATTGTTCGTGTAGTTTGTTTTTGTTTTTTTTTAGGTTCAGTTAATAGTTGTGAGTTTGTTGTCTTTTACTGGTTTTCAGTTTTGATCTTTTTCTTAGATAAGTCCCTTTAACAGTTCCTATAATAAGGGCTTGGTGATGATGAACTCCTTTAACTTGACCTTATCTGGGAAGCACTTTCTGTCCTTCCATTCTGAGTAATAGCTTTGCTGGATAGTGTAATTTTGGATGTAGGTCCTTGCCTTTCATGACTTGGAATACTTCTTTCCAGACCCTTTTTGCCTATAAGGTTTCTTTTGAGAAGTCAGCTGATTGTCTTATGGGAACTCCTTTGTAGGTAACTGTCTCTTTTTCTCTTGCTGCTCTTAAGATTCTCTCCTTATCTTTAATCTTGGCTAATTTAATTATGATGTGTCTTGGTGTGTTTCTCCTTGGATTCAATTTCTTTGGGACTCTATGAGCTTCCTGGACTTCCATGTCTATTTCATTCACCAGATTTGGGAGGTCTCCTTCTTTGTTTTTTCAAATAAGTTTTCAATTTCTTGCTCTTCCACTTCTCTACTTCTCCTTCTGGCACCCTTATGATTCAGATGTTGCAATACTTAAAGTTGTCCCAGAGGTTCCTAAGCCTCTCCTCATTTTTGAATTCTTATTTCTTCATTCTGTTCCAGTTGACTGTTTATTTCTTCCTTTTGGTCCAAATCATTGATGTGAGTCCCATTTTCATTCCCTTCTCTTTTGGCTTTCTATGTTTTTCTTTATTTCAGTTTTCATAGCCTTTACTTCTTCCTCTATTTTGCATAGGTACTCAATCATTCCTTGAGCATCCTGATTACCAGTGTTTTGAACTCTGCATCTCATAGATTGGCTGTCTCCTCTTCACTTAGTTGTTTTTCTGGACTTTTGATCTGTTCTTTCATTTGGGCCATCTTTCTTTGTCTTAGTGCACTTGTTACATTGTAAGGGGAGAGCCTTAGATATTTACCAGGATGGGGCAACCAACATTTCTGTGTTGTGGAGCTATATTTGTTCAAAAAGATGAATATGTCCTAGAGTTGGTGATGCTGGCAAAAAATCTTTGCATTGAAGAAACTCTTGAGATATTTCATAGCAGTGAGAGCACAGAGGCTAAAATGTTGGAAGCTGATCCAAACTTCATAGGAAGTATGACAGTTCACCAAGTCATAGCAAAGATGCTCACTCTGTATCTGGCAAGCACTGTTCAAATATTCTTGGTAAGTTTCTTACAAAGAAGTAAAGCACTTTAATGTTAATGTTTCTAATCTTCTTAATTATAGCCTACTAAATGAGTATTAGTTTACTTTTTTCATTTCTTGATATATTTATAACTGACAGTAAATTTTTCATGTTTTAAAATTATTTTTAATTGTATAATTATTTACCATTTTAATATTTTAAGTGTACAGTTTGGTGACAGAAAGTACAATTAATTACATTGTTGTGCAACTGTCCCCACCTCCATCTCCAGAACTTTTTTCATCTTCCAAAATGAGACTTTGTACCTATTAAACACTAACTCCCCATTCTGACTCCCCACCCCCACCCCCGGCCTGGCTGCCATCACTCTACTTCTTGTCTCCCTGAATCTGACTACGCTGGGCACCTCATGTAAGTGGGATCACACAGTACTTGTCCTCTTGTACTGGCTCATTTCACTTAGCACTTACCTGTTGATGGACATTTGGGTTGCTTCTGCCTTTTGACTATTTTGAATAACACTGCTAGAATATGGGTATACAAACATCTGTTTTAGTTTCCAATTTGTGTGTCTATACCCAGCAGTAGACTTGCTGGATCATATGATAATTTTATTTATAATTTTTTTGAGAAACCCCCATAATGTTTTCCATTGTGGTTGCACCATTTTATATTCCCACCAACAGTGCACAAGGTTTCCAGTTTTTTGACATCTAACACCTGTTTTTTTCTCTCTCCTTTTTTTTGTAATAAACAAAAAAAGGATGTGAGGGAGACATCTCATTGCAGCTTTGATTTGTATTTCCCTGATGATCAGTGATGTTGAGCATCTTTTCATGTACTCGTTGGTCACTTGTGTATCTTTGGAGAAATATCTGTTCAAGTCCTTTGCCCATTTTTTCAGTTTTTAAAAATGTGTTAAGTAATCCCATAAGACTATCAGCCAATTTCTCAAAAGAAACCTTACAGGCAAGAAAGGGCTGGAAAGAAGTATTTGAAATCATGAAAGGCAAGGACCTAATCCAAGATTATTCTATCCAGCAAAGCTTTCATTTAGAATGGAAGGGCAGATAAAGTGCTTCCCAGATAATGTCAAGTTAAAGGAGTTCATCATCACCAAGCCCTTATTATATGAAATGTTAAAGGAACTTACCTAAGAAAAAGAAGATGATCAAAACTACAAACAGTAAAATAACAAACTCAAAACTGTCAACAATTGAACCTAAAAACAAAAGCAAAACCAAAAATGAACTAAGCAAACAACTAGAGCAGGAACGGATTCACAGAAATAGAGGTCACATGGAGGGTTATCATTGGAGGGTTATCATTGGGGAGAGTATCGGGCATAGCATTTCATCATATACATAGATGATGTACCCATTCATTATTGTACCAGTAACTGTTCACTTAGGAAAGTTCCTTTCCATAGGGTCCCCAACAGTGCTTTAGTGAACATCTTCGTGCATGTCTTACACACATGTGCAAAGCAGCGTCAGGATGTACGTCTAGATTTGGAACGGTGTGGTTGAAGGATCGGTGTTAGTATATATTGGCAAATCTCTCTTCCAGAGCTTTACAGGCGCTTATGGATTTCTCTTCTCTCCTATGTAATATAAACTTAATTTTAATATGTAAAAGGACTAATTAAAGCAGAAGAAGGATACTCTGTCTAATGGTATGGTGTAAATGACTGGTGTGCCTAATAACAGGGTATCAGGGATTTTCCAATTAGTCAGCCATGGATTGAACATGTATTGAGGTATGTGGGAGCTTCTTAAGCAATTGGAGGGCAGGTTCTATGCCTCCCATAAAAATTCCTGTGTGCAGTGTCTGCAGAGTAGTACATGCCAGTGGTAAAATGAATGAAATTATATGGAGGAAATAAGGCATGGTCTCTGTCCTCAAGAAATTTAGATTCTAACTGGGGTTATATAATATACCTTCTATATATCAGTGTGGAAGGTATACATTTATCAAACAAACTGTAAGTAGTAGAAAATATGATTTGTGTAGATAGCTTGAAAATTAAGTGGAAACAGTATATGTCAAAAAAAGTGAAATCAGAAGGTACTTGGTGGCCCCTCTTTTTCCCTACCCCTTTGTCCTTACCTTAGACCTAAAGGTTTCGAGAAACAATTTATTAGAGCACTTAGCACCCTGACACATGAGGATAGAGAGGAACTGGAGCCTTCTGAGCACATGCACTAGGCTGGAGACTCCGGGGCCAGGTGCTGGGTGGGAGTCCAGGCACTCTAGATGTGTCTAGGACACCTCCTGGTCTGCCACTTGGGACCATGGCTACTGAACACAAAGCCACAAACTTGAGCTTTTCACACTGTCCCATACTCAGCGTTTTCACATCTCATACTCAGAGCTTAGTGGATTCTAGTGCTGCGCGGCAACTCTTAGTCTCACAGAAGTCCCTGAGCAAGGGTGCTTGGACAGTTACAGTGTGCACTGGGGGAGTCCCCAGGGGGGAGAAAATCTGAGGCGTGGGCATGGGAGGTTCACAGCAGGCTCAGGATCAAAGAAGCTTTTTGCATCTGCAAAGTGTTTGAAGGAATTCCTACTGGGTACATTGCTACCATTGCCTCTAACATTTAGCATCTCACAAGTCAGGATGACATGTTGAATTCTTGCCAAAAGTCTTCCTCCAGCTATTGGATTTTTCATCTGTGGGACTGAAACTTCTACTCTGTAATGGACATAGGCAGAGAGAATGGTTGTGTGTGTGTGTGTGTGTGTGCGCGTGTGTGCACGTGTGCATGAGAGAGAGAGAAAGGAGGAGATGCCCAGTTTTGCTGAAGCGCTGCTGTCAATCCAGGAATTCTGGTTTCCTTTGTAGACAGAGCACGGATGGATGCATGTCACAGAGAGGCACATGGGAAAAGCAGGATTTTTTTGAGGATTTGAATCGGGGTGTGAAAAGGAGAGGGGACAACGTGCAAAGGCTGAGGGGAAAAGACCAGCATGCGGGGTGGGTCAGAGCTTGACGATTTGGGCAGCTGTAGCAGCCAGCTGACTCGGAAGAAGAAATGAGAAGCAAATCTTGTGAGGGCCAGATTGCTGGGGGAACTTAAACATCCAGTGGTGACAATAGTTTGTCCTGATGCTTGAGGGAAGGAGACACCTGGTCAAGGACAGATGGCACACTTTTGAGAAGTGGCCCCAGCAAGCACTGTTGTTGTGGTTGTTTGGTGTGGACTGGAGTCTGGGGAGGCTGGGCCTGACAGGTGAGGCCCAAGTGGAGGCTGGTGTGAAGGGTGCAGGAAGTGGGAAGAATAAGGAAAAGACAGGACCCCCCCCCCCCCAGCCCCCAAAGGTCCATGAGAGGATGAGGTGCCAGTGATCACGTGAAGACTGAGAACTGCTTTTGGGAATGGGATCTTAAATTTGATTCAGCAAAGCAGGCATTAATAAACACAAGAATTCTTCATTGCAGGTAGAAAAATAGCAATGTTTTTGCTTTTATTTCTAAGAGGTTTATATTACAATATAGAGTAGTTTAGTTTGCAAAACTGTCTGCCAAAACTGTCTGCCAGCTTTATTAACTGACCACTTTTTTGGAACAAAAGCCCTGCAGCATCAGCATCAGCGACGGGCTGGTTAGAATGTGGACTCTCAGACCTCCCACCAGACCACCTGAATGAGACCTGCATTTTAGCAAGGAGGGGGTTGGGTGCGCAGGAAGGGGTGAGGAGCTCTGTTCCAGAACACTGTGTTCTTGGAACTTCAAACAAAAGTGTGTAACTTAAAACATTTTTTATGATGTATTGTTTTGTTTTCTGCAAGGCTTATAAATGCCAAGAGCACCATTTTAAAAGTGCTTAGAGTCGTCAGTTAAAGAATTGATGATCTGGTGATAAATATGTATTTGGTCATTGTCAGTCTTTCCAATCTAGCACATTAATTTCATGCTAAGGGGTCTTATTTCAGGGCTGGGACAGTGCTTGGCACATAGGTCTCAAAAGATGATATTTTGAATAAATAAATGGATGAATATTAATTAAATATCAGTATTTAAAATTATTTTATGTGCATATCTGAAAATTATGCCTTATGATGACTCAAAAACTTTTCAGATTGTGAAGAACTCATGCTTAATTATTGGTAATTTGGGAAAAAATAGAAAAGAGAACAATCACTTTTTATTCTCATTACTCGTAGATAACATTTTAGGATTTTTCCTTTGGTGAATTTCTTAAAATTTTATTTGTTTTTATCTTTTTATTACAGTTGACATAAAATATTATGTTAGTTCCAGATATACAATGTAGTGATTAGACATTTATGTACCCTAGGAAGTAACCACCCCAATAAACCTGGCCCTATATATCACGGTACAATATTATTGACTATATTCCCTATGCCGTACTTTACATCCCTGTTACAGTTTTTGTAACTGGGAATCTGTATTACTTAATCCCTTCACCTTTTTCGCCTACCACCCAACCTCCTCCCATCTGTTACCTATCAAAATGTCCTCTGTCTGTGAGTTTGTTTCTGTTTTGTTCGTTTATTTTGTTTTTTAGATTATGCATATAAGTGAAATAATGTGGTATTTGTTTCTCTGACATATTTCACACAGCATAATACCTTCTAGGTCTGTCTATGTTGTTGCAAAAGCAATAACTTTATTCTTTTTATGGCCAGTAGCCCATTGTATATAGTTGCCACATCTTTATCCATTTCTCTGTCACTGGGCACTTAGGTTGCTTCCATGTCTTGGTGATTGTAAATAACGCTGCAGTGAGCATAGGGGTGCATATGTTTTTTGAATTAGTGTTTTGAATTTCTTCTGATAAATACCCAGAAGTAGAATAACTGGGTCTTATCGTAGTTCTATTTTTAATTTTTTGAAGAATGTTCATACTTCTTTCCACAGTGGCTGCACCAATGTGGGTTACCACCAAGAGAGATTGAGGCTTCCCTTTTTTCCTACATTTTCACCAGCGCTTGTTATTTATTGATAACAGCCATTCTGATGGGTGTGAGGTGGTCTTTCATGGTGGTTTTGTTTTGTATTTCCCTATGATTGGTAGTGGTGAGAGTCTTTTCAGATGTCATGGCCATCTGTATGTCCTCTTTGGAGAAATGTCTGTTTAGGTCCTCTGCCCATTTTCTAATCAGATGGTTTCTTCTTTTGGTGTTAAGTTGTAGGAGTTTCTTATCTATTTTGGGTATTAATCCCTTATTGGATGCATCATTTTTTAATATCTTCTCCCATTAGTATGTTGTCTTTTCATTTTGTTGAGGGTTTCCTTCCTGTGCAAAAATCTCTTTAGTGTGATGTATTCCTATTTATGTGTCCTTGCTTTTGTTTCCCTTCGCCCCGAGTAGATGTGTCTCACAAAGATATTGCTGGGGGTGATGCAGGATAATTTACTGCCTGTGTTTTCTTCTCTGAGTTTTATGGTGTCAGGTCTTACGTTTAAGTCTTTCATCCATTTGAGTTTATTTTTGTATGTGGTATGAGAAAGTGATCCAGTTTCCTTCTTTTGCATGTATCTGTCCAGTTTTCCCAATGCCATTTATTGAAGAGACTATCTTTACCTCATTGCATTTTCTTGCCTCCTTTCTCATATATTAATTGACCATATAGGCATGGGTTTATTTCTAGATTCTGTATTCCTTTCATTTAATCTATGTCTGTTTTTATGCTAGTACCATGTTGTTGTTTTGATTGCTGTAGCTTTGTAGTAGTTTGATGTCATGACACCTCCAGCTTTGTTCTTTATCAAGATTGCTTTTACTATAGGAAATTTTAGGATTATTTGTTTTAGTTCTGTGAAAAATGCCATTGAAGTGTGATAGGAATTGTGCTGAATTCCTCTCATGTAATTTTATAGTAGATTGTTTTGAGTAGTACGGACATTATA
The DNA here is from genome assembly GCF_019186645.2 of Phyllostomus hastatus. NCBI lineage: Eukaryota > Metazoa > Chordata > Mammalia > Chiroptera > Phyllostomidae > Phyllostomus > Phyllostomus hastatus. The sequence continues at coordinate 20,565,533 of NW_025333960.1, forward strand.
GTGATGTTAATTCTTCCTGTCCATCAACACAGTATGTACTTCCACTTATTTGTATCTTCCTCAGTATCTTATAGTTTTCTGAGAAGAGGATTTTACATGCTTGGTAAAATTTATTCCTAGATATTTTATTTTATTTTTATGCAACTTTAAATGGGATTGTTTTCTTAATTTCTCTTTCTGATAGTTATCATGTCACCTGCAAATAATGACAGTTTTACTTCTTCCATTTAATTTGGATGCCTTTTATTTCTTTTTCTTGTCTGATTGCTGTGGCTAGGATTTTTAATTTTATATTTAATCAAAGTGGTGAAAATGAACATCCTTCTCTTGTCCCTGATTTTAAAGACAAAGCTTTCAGCTTTCCATCATTGAATATGGTGTTATATGTGGGTTTGTCATATATGGACTTAATTATGTTGAGTTGTGTTCCCTCTATCCCCACGTTACTGAGAATGTTTATCATAAATATGGATGTTGGATTTTTGTCATATCCTTTTTCTGCATTTATTGATATGATCACATGATTTTTGTCCTTCATTTGTTTATGTGGTCTGTTACATTAATTGATTTGCAGATATTGAAACTTGCATCCCAGGAATAAATTCCATTTGATCATGGTGAATTATCTTTTTAATGCATTACTGAATTTAGTTTGCTAACATTTTGTTGAGGATTTTTGCGTCTATGTGCATCAGGGATATTTGCCTATAATTTTCTTTGTTTTGTAATGTCTCTGTCTGGATTTGGAATCAAGGTAATGCTGACCTCATAAATGAGCTTGGGAGTCTTCTCCCCTCTTGAATTTTTTGGAATAGTTTGAGAAGGAAAGGTGTTAATTCTTCTTTAAATGTTTGGTAAAATTGCCTTGGCCTGTGTGGCTTGGTTGGGCATCTCCTCACAAAGCAAATGGTGTCAATTCCTGGTCAGGGCACATGCCTGGGTTGCAGACCTGGTCCCCAGTTGGGGTGCATGCGAGACACAAGTGATCATTTCCCTCTCACATCAATCTCTCTCTCCTTCTCTTTATCCCTACCTTCCCTCTCTCTAAAGTAGATAGATAGATAGATAGATAGATAGATAGATAGATAGATGAATGATAGATAAAATATTTACATGTTTGGTGAAATCCACCTGGGAAGCCATCCAGTCTAGGACATTTTTTGGGGGGGAGTGTTTAGATTACTAAGCTGATTTCATAGTAGTTATTGGTCTGTTCAGATTTTCTGTTTTTCTTGATTCAGTCTTAAAAGATTATATATGTCTAGGAGTTTATCTCTTTCTTCCAGATTGTCCAACTTGTTGGCATACAATTGTTCATAGTATTTTCTTATAATCCTTTGTAGTTCTGTGGTGTCTGGTGTCAGTTGTCACTTCTCCTCTTTCATTTCTCATTTTATTTATTTAGGTCCTCTCTTTTTCTTGATCAGTCTGGCTACAGGCTTATCAATTTATTTTTTCAAAGAACCAGATCTTGGCTTTTTGACTTACTATATTGTTTTTTAAGACCATTTTCTCCACTCTGATCTTTATTTTGTTCTATACACTTAGGCTTTGTTTGTTCTTTATTTAGTTCTTTTAGATGTAAGGTTAGAGTGTTTATTTGAGATTTTATTCTTGTTTCTTGACATAGGCCTTTGTTGCTATGAATTTCCCCTCTTAGAACTGCTTTGTCTGTGTCCCATACATTTTTGGGTCATTGTGTTTTTATTACCATTCGTTTCAAGGTATCTTTTGTTTTTTTCCTGATCTCATTGTTAACCCATTTGTTGTTTTGTAACATGTTATTGGCCACCACGTGTTTGTGTGTTTTTACTTTTCTTCTTGTAATTGATTTCTAATTTCAAACCATTGTGATTGGAAAGATGCTTGTTAAGACTTCAGTCTTCTTAAATTTACTGAGACGTGTTTTTTGGTCTAACATGTGGTCTTTCCTGAAAAATGTTCCATGTGCATTTGAAAAGAATGTAAATTCTGCTGCTTTTGGGTGAAATGTCCTAAGACTATCAGTTAAGTCCATCTGATCTAATGTGTCATTAAGTCCACTGTTTCCCTGTTGAATTTTTGTCTGGATGACTTATTCATTGATATCAAGGGGGTGTTAAAATTCCATACTATGACTGTATTTCTCCCTTTATGTCTGTTGATGCTTGCTTTATATATTTAGGTGCACCTACATTGGGTGTATAAATATTTACAAGGGTCATATCCTCTTGTTGGATTGATCCCTTTATCATTATGTAATGTCTTTCTTTGTTCTTGTTATAGCCTTTGTTTTAAAGTCTATTTTGTCTGATATAAGTATTGCTACCCCAGTTTTTCTTTTTTGTTTCCATATGAATGATATTGTTCCCATTCCTTTACTTCCCATCAGTCTTTTTACCTGATGTTGGTCTTTTGTAGGCAGCATATGCATGGGTCTTGTTTTTTTATACATTTCTCAACCAGCAACCTGTGTCTTTTGATTACAGCATTTAGTCCATTTACATTTAAAGTAATTATTGATAGGTGTGTAGTTATTGCCATTTTGTTGCTTTCTGATTGTTTTTGTAGTTCTGTTTCTTTTTTTATGCTCTTGCTGTCTTGTATGTTTTTTCTTATTTTCAAGATTTAATTATTTATTTTTAGAGAGGGGAAGGGAGGGGGAAAGAGAGGGAGAGAAACATCAGTGTGGGGTTGCCTTCCGTGTGCCCCTTGCTGGGGACCTGGCCTGCAATCCAGGCCTGTGCCCTAGACTGGGAATCCAACCAGCAACCCTTTGCTCCCAGGCCTGCACTCAGTCCACCCAGCCACATCAGCCAGGGCACTGTTTTGTATGGTGATGACTTTCTATAGCGTTGTGTTTGGATATGTTGTTTCTCTCTATTCCTTGTATATGTCATATAGGTTTTTGGTTTATGGTTACAGTGTACTTCATATATACCAAGCTATGTTTATAGTGGTCTGTTGTAAATTGGTGGTCACTTAAGTTTAAACACATTCTAAAATTGCAACAGTTTTCACTCAACCTATTCACATGTATGTTTTTTTCTTATTTTTTGCTTTGTGTGTGTATCAATTGCTGTAATGACAAATGGTCTACTTTTGCCTTTTATTTTAACCTTTGTACTACCTGTATAGTTGGTTGATCCACTGCTTTTTACTGTGTTTGCCTTTGTCAGTGAGAATTTTTTTCTTGTCTCTATTTTCTTATTCATATTTTTTTAGTCTTTTCTTCTTAAGAAAGCCCCTTTAACATTTCTTGTAATACTGGTTTGGTGGTGATGAACTCTTTTAGCTTTTCCTTGTTTGGGAAACTGACCTTTCCTTTGATCCTAAAGGATGGCTTTGCTGGTAGAGTGATGTCAGCTGCATGCCTTTGTCACCACTTTGAATATTTCTTGCCGGTCCCTGCTGGTCTGCAAAGTTTCTGTTTAGAGATCAGCTGACAGTCTTATGGGAACTCCACTGTAGGTAACCGCTTTTCTCTCACAATTTTAAGATTCTTTGTCCTGGACCTCTAGCATTTTACTTATAATTTGACTTGGTGTGGGCCTCTTTGGGTTCATCTTGTTTTGGTCTCTGTGCTTCCTGGACTTAATATGTTTATTTCCTTTGCCAATTTGAGAAAGTTTCTTCAAATAGGTTTTCAATTCCTTACTCTTTCTCTTCCCCCTCTGGTTTCCTATGTTGCAGATGTTGTTCCAGGGGGGCCTTAAGTGCTCCTCATTTTTTTTCTGTTTTGTTTTCCTGTTCTAATTGGGTGTTTTCAGCTACCTGTCTTCCAAATTGTTGGTTTGATCTTCTGCTTCATCTAATGTGCTTTTGATTCCTTTGAGTGTATTCTTCATTTCAAATACTGTGTTCTTCATTTCTGACTGGTTCTTATTTATGGTTCTTATCTCTGTGTTAGTTCTCACTGAGTTTATCTATTCTTCCCCTAAGTTCATTAAGCAAAGTTTATTGTCCTTATAACCAGTGTTTTGAACTCTGTATGTGGTAGATTGTTTGAGTTCTTTTTCTGGAGTTTTGTTCTGTTCTTTAATTTGGGACATGTGTCTTTGTCTCTTTATTTTGACTGACACCCCTGTGTTTGTTTCTGTGTATTAGGTGGATCTGCTCTATCTCCCAGCCTTGCAGAGTGGCCTTATGTAGTAGGTGTCCTGTGAGGTCCAGTGGTGCAGTCTCCCTGGTCACCTGAGCCAGGTGCTCCAGAGGTGTCTCTTGTGTGGCTTGTGCATGCCCTCCTGTTTCAGCTGAGCTTTGATTGCTGTTGGCACGTCAGTGTGTAGGATTGACCCTCAGATTGACTGGCCACAAGGGTCGGCAGTGACTACAGCAGACAAGCTGTTGTGCAGGGATTGACGTCACACAGCAAGAGTTGCTTTAGCAGGGCTCTGATGCCAGCCAGGTCAGGTTTTCTGGTGGAGCTGGTAGGGTGGTGCTGTGGTGTGGTCTGAAGCTGGTCAGCAGGTGTATTGATTCTGGAACCTCTTGGGAGGGGCTCTGCTGCAGCTGGCATTTCTGTCTGGCTTGTAGCCTTCTTGTGGGAGCTACCAAGTGATCTGTGGTTGCTTGCTGCTTGTGCCGAGCTTGGAGGCACTTTGGGGAGGCTGTGCTGCAAACCGAGGCCCCCTGTCACTAGTGCCAGGCTTGGAACTTTTTGGTGGACACTATGATATGAGCTGAGGCCAGCTGCCTCCTGTGTTAGGCTTGTGGCTACTTAGGTGAAGTTATGTTCCAAGCCAACCCTGACCGCAGTTTATGCCAGGCTTGGAGCAGCTGGCGGGAGTTACCCAGGGCAAGTTGAGACCAATCACCACTTGTGCTGGGCTTGGTGCCCCTTAGTATGAGGTCCAGGGCACACAGAGGCCAGCTGTTGCTTGTTTGGGGTTTGTGGGACCTTTGAGGGATTTTAGGGAAGCCAGTGAATGGAAGCAGGCTGCTCCTGTGGAGAACCCGCAGGAAGCCACTGGGGCTAGGAGCTCAAATTGGGCGGGATGGGGTCTCAGGGATTCACCAAGGCAGGGCAGATGGCTTTATCCAGGTTAATGGAGAGCATGCATCTGGTGTCTGCCTGTGTCTTCCAGCTAGGTAGGAGGAGGGCTTAACAAAGGGACCTTGGCACCTGCTAGTACTCCCATCTCTGGAGAGAGCTGTCCCAACCGCAACTCCTCCAGCCCTTGCCCTGAAGCTAGTCAATTCATTCTCTCCCTGAATGTCTCTGTCTTTTTGGACTGCTGTCCTTTTGCTGGAGCCCAGCGCTAGTGACTTTGTGAGGCAGCAGGTCTGTGCGTGGGTCCCTCATGAGGAACAGCTGGGACTCCAGAAGCCCTCTGTCTTGTTCTGACTCTCAGCACCTGCTGGTTTTCACAGCCGGGTATTAGGAGGACTCCTCTCCTGGCTCTGGAACCTTGGAACCCGGACCCCTTGCTTCTCAGGGAGGACCTCCACAGCCACGTTATCCCTCTAGATTATTATTTACCACACTGTGTCTCTGCTCCTCTTACCAGTCTTGATCTGGCTTATCCTTTATATCCTTAGTCCTAGTTACAGGACTTCAATTTACATAGTCTTCAGATGGTTCTCACTGATGGTGGTTCCACCATTTAGTTGTGCTTTTGATGTGGTCGTGGGAGGAGGGGAGTACAGCACCTTCCTACTGTGCCGTCTTGACCGGAAGTCCGGATGTTTTTCATAGTTTGTTAGACTGCACGTGCTACTTTCCATATCATGACAGTAACTGGTTTATTGCGTGAGTATTATGTGCTGAGGCTCAAACTAGGTATTTTAGATACTTTTTTTGTTTACTGATTACATTCACAGAAGATGGTATACTTGCATCAAACTTTCAAATGAGAAAACGCAGGCTGAGTTTATGTATCCTGCTCACGGTCACACAGCCAGTCCGTGATCAAGTTGAGAGTTTTAGGGCTATTTTCTAGAGCCCATCCTTTTTCAAACACACTGTAGTAGACATTTCCTTAGTTATTACATATTTTGGAGGTAAAATAATATTTTGGCAGGTGAATAGATCATAATTTGTCTAGCAGTCTATTATCTAATGTATTAGTATTTTATTTTTTAATTAAAAAATTTTTAAAGATGTTTACTTATTTTTAGAGAGAGGGGAAAGGAGGGAGAAAGAGAGAGAGGAAACATCAATGTCTGGTTGCCTCTCGTGCACTCCTCACTGGGGACCTGGCCCACAACCTAGGCATGTGCCCTGACTGGGAATCGAACCAGCAACCCTTTGCTTCGCTGAGGGTCCAGCGCTCAATCCACTGAGCCACACTAGCCAGGGCAGTATTCTTATTTCTTGATACTATGTATTTGTGTAGAAATATTTTTCTGCATTTCATTTTTCTTAGGGTTGATTCTTAGAAATATTTTTAAGTCTCTCGGTAGATTTAAAAATAGATACAGAACTTTCCAAAAGATTTGCACCAGGTTTTATTCCCGTCAGTCACTGGAAATGTTATGTTGTGTGTTTGAATGCATGTGGGCAAATTGTACAGGGAGGACACATCTGACAACAACAGGAAAACCAGCCAAACAAACCCTGACTTACTTGTGGCTTTACTTGGTACTTCATAGAACTATCGAAGCAGGAAACATCTCCTAGTGATCGTATTTGGAGCCGTGACAGATGATGATAAAACATAACAGGCTTATATTGGAGAGAGGACCAGTAGAGAAGGAGAATGAAGGACCATGAAAGGAGGGCACTGTCTTTCTCATTTAACCATGTTTATTTGACTCCTTTTATTTTGACTCCTTTTATTTGACTCCTTTTATTTTGATCTGTAGTGGAGCTTTCCAGAATATCATCACAGCATCTTTTATCTGGCAAAAGGAAATTCCATTGTTATCAAACATATCTTTTTGTAGATAGATTTTATCTCTTAATATGTATGATTTTTGTGGTCTGATAATGACTCTACTAGTATAGAATTAAAAAATGTAATGTATTTTAATAATTTGTGTGAGACTAATAAACCAGTGAATTTGGAAAATAAATAGTGCATGTCCTTTTCAAAATATGTTATAAAGTTTTACAATTTCAAAATACTTGTTCAACTAACATAAAACAGTGATAGTTGTATAAGCTGGGAGGGCTTGTGAGAGGGAATTGCTTTTGTTAAGTGTTGCCTTAAATAAAGGAAGTGTTTCTGCTCGCTGCCCCTTTCCACTTATGCAGGGCCACACACAGCCTCAGTGTGGGAACGTACGTACGTACAGGTCTTTGTCACTCTGATTTGGATGATTTGTTCTTTAAAAGAAAATGATTTGATAAACATTTGAATTAAGTGTAAATTTTGAAGAGGTAACTTTTATTCTTCTGGAATAACAGTTTTAGTATAACTTTATTTGAGTATATAATGCTATTTATGCATTATAATTTTGTTTATTAAAAATCATAACAGTATCTTTTAAGATACCACTTATATGGAAAGTATCAATTACTGCTATTTTGAGTTTGTTTTTAGGTGAGCTTTTCAAATGCAGGGAGTTCTTTTGAGACTGGGGTTGACTGTTAAGTGTATGGGTAAAAAAACAGCTTTGTTATTTTCTGTTGCAGAATATGTTCTTTGTTTATAATTTTGTTTATTAAAAATCATAACAGTATTTATCTTTTATGATACCACTTATATGGAAAGTATCAATTACTGCTATTTTGAGTTTGTTTTTAGGTGAGCTTTTCAAATGCAGGGAGTTCTTTTGAGACTGGGGTTGACTGTTAAGTGTATGGGTAAAAAAATAGCTTTGTTATTTTCTGTTGCAGAATATGTTCTTTGTGAAAATCACATGTAGTTATTTAAGTTTAAATTGTGAAAATTTTAAAATAAGATGTACATATCAATACATGATTATGTAATTCTTAAGATATGTTTGTGAACTCGAGAAAGTTTTATAATTATGATAAAGTTTAGGAAGCTGCCTTTGTAATGTCATCATAAGTATTTTTCAGAGTTCTGCAGGTAAATGATTCAAGAAATAAACCTGTAGAATTATGTCTTAAGAATGCCTAACAATAAAGCCTGAAGTCATTTTAAGCATTTTGAATGCTCTAGAGACTGTGCTGTAACCGTGCACACTGGATTTCAGCCACTTGGCACCTAGAGTCCACAGGACCCAGTGTTAGTTTTGAAGGAAACAGGTCTTTATTTCCAGGATTCCAGCCTCAGGGAGTGGGGGCTGAGAGCACTCCTCCTCAGAGCCCTTCTCTCCCCTGAGACCCAGAACTTCCTTTGCTCCCCAAAAAGCTACAAGGTAAAACGATGCCAAGAAGTTCCCCATGTCCTTATCTGTCCTTAAGTCGGTCACGCCAGTGGATGTCCATCCTCTCTGGAATGTGTACCTGTGGGTTTCAGAGTCACCAACTTGCTGCAGCTCCCTCCTTCAGGATCTGGAGTGTGCTGCTCTCAGTCTCCAGGTAGCAGCCCTGGATCCATGTGCCGTGCTGCACCGGATCATGGGCCCCAGATGCTGGAGCCCTGGGAAGCACACATCCTAGCATGTGACCTGTCTCTAGGCGTGGTCTTCCCTCCATGCAGGGCCTAAGCTCCTGTTGGGCCCTGTACCTCCTGGTCCCACAAGTACTCCTGCCCATTGCAGGGAGCAGGGCCAGCAGCCCAGAATGTCCAAATGCCAAAAGCTCAGAGGGCTTGCACCAAGCTCCAAAGCAAGAGAGTCGCTTCTGTGTACCAAGGGAGAGAACAAGAGAGAGAGAGACAAAAAGGAGAGTGCAAGTGACCCTTCTGTCATTAAGTCCTGCCCCCTTTAAAACATCCAAAAACAAATAGCCCTGCCTCCTTTTGCTGAGCCAGACCAGTTTCAGAATATGCTATTCAAAAGTACTGTCCCTCAGAAACACTGAAGTCTGCAGCTCAGCATTCCCGGTCACTGTGCAGCTCCAAGCATCTCTCATGAGTCTGTATGAATCTGCCCGAGTCCTTGCAGCATCAGTTTCTCTTGGTAGGAGCTGCCTTTCTCCAGCCATCAGCTCACCAGTGTGTCTGTGTGCTTGGCCAGGCAGGGCCCCTGCAGCGCCGCCGACTCTGCTGCTGTCTTCTGTGCAGGAGGGTACTCAGAGTGTTTCCAACAGACCTACAGACTGACCTCCTGTTTCTTGGCGTGCTGAAATTTAAATGCTCAGCTCAGAAATTCCTGTGTGACCGAACATCTGGCTTTTCCAATTGTGTGTTAGTATTTGCCATTTTTGTCAGCTCCCCAATGTCTTTGTCCGTCTTTTGGCTGCCATTTTTAGTAAGAACAAGAGTTTCCCAGCCACACACAGGTGTACATACATCTGTCCCTCCTGAGTGAGGCGTCCAGCCCTCCAGCTCACACAGGCACTGTGTGAACTTCCTGCTCCCCGCCCTCAACCCACTAGGTCATGAGTAACTGCCCACATGTGTTTGCTCAGGGCAACAGCCTTCTTCCCAGCTCCTCTCTTCATGAAAGCAAGGGCCATCAATCTGCCTTTGTTACACAGTGGGCCTCAGACTCGGTGCCTTCTGTCCCTTCATCCTTCCCCTCGCCTGCCTTTCTGCAGGATTTGGGGTGGGGGTGGGGTTCCCGTTCTCAGGGGACCTCTGTCTGACCCACCCTGTTCCAGTGCGGGTATTAATTCTGTATTCAGAACTAGCTTAGGCATGGGAAATATTTTTTTTCTGTATTTAGACCAAGTCATTATTTCTTAACGTCAGTAAAATGATGTTTATATTTTACCTCCTTTATGCTAGGCCATATTTAATGATTTCTTCACTCAGTAAAACAGCTTTCCAACTTGAACAGATATAATTTCACCTATCACATACCACATTTAATAACTTAACATACTGATGTCACTTTCTCTGCCTTCTGTTAATTAGTCTTTTTCTCCTTTGTCACACACTCATTCACTCATTCATTCAACAAGGGCTCACTGAGGGTGTTCTATGTGCCAGGCACCATTCTGATGGGGAAGCAGGGCTAGTGTGAGAGTGGTGTTCTCAGGCAAAGGCTGAGGAGCAGTGCAAGCCCAGGGGAGGGCTCCAGCCTGCCCTCAGGGCCCGGGCGCGTGGTGTGGAACCAGCACCTTTTGGACTGAGGCCTGGAGCGTGCGCAGGAGCCAGTGAGGAAAGAAGTGGGAGGTCTGTGATGCAGGTCAGGAGCCCCGAGTGCCGAAGCCAAAGGCAAGAGAGCACGGTAATCCCTCCTCATTGTTTTCCTCTTGATTTGGAAATTTCACAGGGTACAGTGATACTGGAAAAGAAAATACAGTGGAAGCACTTCTTTTTCTCGTTTCTGTCTCAAGACAAACTGAATTTTTATGTAAGGAAGATTTTTTATTTCCTAAATATCAACTTACTGAACAGTCTGTCATGTTAATTAGACAAGTTAGTTATAAATGTGGATGTAAGAATCATCCAAACCTGGAAGAATTTTTGTGAGTTTATTTGAGCCAAGCTGATGGCAATCGCCAGGAAGCAAAATGTCAAGGAGCTGGGAAAACGCTCCAGAGAATGGCAGTAGAGCATCCGATTTTATATTGTACGTTACAATCAAAAGAGGAGGCGTGAGGGGATTACATGAAACCCACTGGTGACAGATTAGGGAAGCAGGAGAAAGCGAAGGGTGGAGGAGAACCTCTGGGACTGTATAAAAAGTAAAATGAAAGACACTTTTATACAGGTGGGTACGGAATAGTTAACAGTCTCTTAACATGATAATAACAATCAGGGGCTGTTGTGGTCCCTTCTGGTGCAGTACCTGTGCTTTGAGGGGCTGGAAAAAGGAAATTTGACTTTTTAAAGATATGTTGTTGTAGATGCAAAAAGACAACAGACAGCCTCAGTTAAGGTAAAGATTGACCTTTGATAAGGAAAGCTGTCGGTCTAGGACAAAACTGCCTGCCATGAACTAACTGCACTTAGTTTGTTTTAGTTTCAGACTATCCTGTGTGGTTAGTTTAGGTCTCTGAGTTTGTACAGCTGCCACACAGGCCTCCCCTGAGCTTGTCAGGCCCCTTTCCTTCCACATAACTGAAATCATTGGGAAATTAAAGAGTGGGACTTGATGGCAAAGCTTCTTGGCTTTCATTTCGCTCAGTCTTTTTGTAACTGAGCAAAGCAGAGCCTGTCTACGTGTCACCTTAATACATGACCCAACAATTAGTGTTGAAAGAAACAGGTTTTTATTTACAGGATTCCAACCTCAGGGTGTAGGGGTGAGAACACTCCTGCTCAGAGCCCTGTTCTCCCATGAGACCCAGCACTTCCCTTGCTCCCCATCAGGCTATAAGTCAAAAGCATGCCCAGAAGTTCCCCATATCCTTATCTGTTCTTAAGCTGGCTGCACAAACAGTTCTGCATCTCCTCTGGAAGGCACACTTGAGAGTTTCAGAGTCACCATACTCTTGCAAGAGCTCTCTCCTTCAGGATCTGGGGTGCATTGTCCTCACCCTCCATGTAGTAGTCCAGGAAAGCATGTGCCATGTTACACTGGATCATGGTGGAGTCCAGAGAGTGGCTTCTCTGTTCATCCTTCAGAGAAGCAGAAGTCTACATTCCTGGTCACAGTTCAGTTCCAAAGCATCTCCCACAAATTCGTGCTTGGTCCAGCAGGTTCCCACACAGCTCTATAGCTTTGCAGGATCCCTGCACCGCTCCATCAGCTCTCTCCTTACACCCTGTCCTCCACCTGCATGCTGCTTTCTCACTACCCCAGGCCGCGTGGCAGAATCCTGACTCTCAGGCAGCATGGCTTTTACCTTACACACCAGACTTCATGGTGGGCTGTTTCACTACAGACTGCATAGCTGCTTGGTGCTTCCTCTTTCAGACCTCATGGCTGAATCTCCCTACAGCCCTCATGGCTGCTTCCCTCCTCTTCTGGCCCTCATGGCAGAATCCCTTACTTCCCAGCACAGGCTGCATGGCCGAATCCCCCTACCTCATGGCTCTTCTCTCACTGTTCACGGCTGCCTCTGTACTCTTTTGGCCCTCATTTTAAATGCTCTGCCTGGAACTTTGTACGTGACCTCATATCCGGCCCCTCTTGCAATGTGCTACTCCCCCCCCCGCCCATATCTTTTACCTTCTCTTGGCTGCCATCTTTAGTCAGGGCAAGAGTTCCCCATGACATAGGGACATCCAGGGAGGGCATTCATATCCCCTGGCTACGTCACTACCCACTGTACACTCTTGAGTCAAGTATTCCTTTGACCCTGTGCAGGGGTCTGCTTCCCTTCAGGAAGGACAGGGCTGTCAACTTGCCATCATTATGAAAAGTATCTTAATGCTCTTGTCATCCACTCCCCCTTCCCTCCACCATGGGCTATGGGGAATTTCTCCTATGTTCTTGTTCTCCTATGCAAACCCCTGCTTTGCATTTCCAATACATTTTCACATCTTCCTTCCAGGCCTGGCTGGCTGGGTGCCTGGCCACCATTTAGGCCACTGTAAGGCGTAGCACCCAGCCCTCCTGGGCTGCCAGCTTCCCAGCCAAGCCCTCTTTGTCCTCTGTCCTGTTCACCATTTCTCATTTGTACTTGTTCTCCAACTCTCCCTCCACCCCAGCCTCTAAGGCATAACCCCGAGTGTGAGAGCCTTTTCTTTGCAGGATAGCAGAGACAAGCCTAAAAAGAGAAAATTCTGTTTTTGTCACATAGTTGTAGAGCCTGTCTGTGTTTTTATCACCTCAGTGGCTTTTGGGGAGGGGGGTGTCTAACCACACACAGGGGATGCATTCTTTTTTTTTATAACTTATTTTTTAAAGATTCATTTATTTATTTTTAGAGAGGGAAAGGAGGGAGAGAGAGAGAAAGAGAGAGAGAGAAACATGAATGTGTGGTTGCTGGGGGCCATGGCCTGCAACCCTGGCATGTGTCCTGGCTGGGAATCGAACCTGCGATACTTTGATTCGCAGCCCGAGCTCAATCCACTGAGGTACGCCAGCCAGGGGGGATGCATTCTTAATGTATGTGCACCCTAGAAACACATTGTTCAGAAGTTGTCCTTCGGAAGTAAGGATCAGGGACATAGTAGTTTTTTCTCAGAGTGCTGCGTAGACTGGCTAATTATCTGCCTGTAGATAACTAGGACCTCAAGTTGTAGGAGGAGACAGACTTCCATAGAGGTTCCTGCATCGAGGTCCCTATGTGGGGAGGAAACCCAGATCCTCAGTCTCCTCCCAGAAGTCCTCCCATGTGCTGCCCCTAGCTAGCTTACAGCATCACTGCTTCCAGGGAGAGTCGTGGCTTCTTGGCTCCAGATTGTCGATTATAAGGTCATTTTCTGATAAGGTGCAAGGCCATATCACAAGCAGTTGAAATAAGCGATAAGATGCTCCAGTGGCTGTGAGTGCAAACACTGGTGCGTGCACAGGAGCTGCCGCTCCCGGGGTACTGGGGTCCCTCCAGCGGGGCTGTGCCCCTGAGCTGGAGTCGGGTGCCTCTGTGGTCCGCTGGTGGTATGCTGAGGACTCCCAAACCTGGTGAGGGTGGGCACGTGTAAACACAGAGCAGAAGACTGGATCAATTCTAAACAGTGATAAACTAAATGACTGAGCTGATTGGTGTTTTTAGAGACATGCTGTGCTGTAGATAACAAGTTCCCCAAGAGCCATGCTTTGACTTGGGTCTGAAAAGCAACGGTAGGAGTCTTTCTGTGAAATTCCCCACTGCTGTCTTCTGATAAAGGAAACAAGCACTTTTTTAGTGTGTGTGAAAGCAGCTTTTATGGACTCAGGTTGCTGATGATTTTATAGTTGGTTATTTTTTGGGGGGACTTACGGAGGAGGGTCCATCAGTTAAAGTATCATGATGTGTGGATTTTGTAGGAGGTGGTCAGTTTATGAAACATACGTGTCAGCGGCCTGTTAGGTGCCAGGCTGTGTCCTCTGTGGTCAGGACAGCGGTGCATGGCAGAGATGGGCTCCCACTCTCAGGCAGCCTCCATTTATTCTGAAAAATAATGAGATAAATATTAAGTAGTAAGGGCTCTGCAGAAAAATTAAATATAGAGATGTGATAGAGAGTGATTGGAAGATTATTAATATATTCTCTAAAAAACTAGAGAAGAGAAAGTCAAAGTTGGCAAGTAGTCGTTTTTAGATTTCATAAAATACGATATTAGGGGATGACTTTGCGAGTAAAATTAACAGCCACCTACCTACCCACCTTCCATCACCATGCGTTGCTGTTGGAATGTTTCTCTCCAACAGCTGGGCCGGATGGTGTGGGCTCCATGAGGAGCACGGTGTTCGAGCTCATTTGCACCTCCTGGGCAGTGCCTGGGCAGTGCTGTGCCTGCTGTGTGCACTGCATGCTCAGTAAATGTGCTCTGAATGGGCGAATGAAGCAAAACTAGTAGACTTTTTCCTAGAGCGCCATGTATAGAAGGGGTCACTTTTCATTTATTTTTTTTTAAAATCCTCACCCGAGGATATGGAGGATTTTTTTAAAAAATTGATTTTAGATGGGAAGGAGAGAAGGAGAGAGAGAAACACCGATTGGTTGCCCCCTGTATATGCCCCAGTTGGGGACGGCACTTGCAACCCAGGTGTGTGCTCTGCCTGGGCATGGGACCTGCAACCGTTTGGTGTGTGGGATGGCGCTCCAAACAACTGAGCACCTGGCTGGGGCTCTTTTACTGTCTTGTACACTGCAGGACATTATCTGGTTATGATTTGAGTGTGTGTGATTTTAAAATTAAATGTCCTGTTCTTTTCTAAAAAGAAAAATTACAATGTATAGTTGTGTCTTAGAAAACTTTGTTCATGGAGGCTAGGGACAACCTGCAAAAACCACACACAATTCTTGGACATGATGGTGAATTGTATTGCCTTTGTTGGGCCTGATTTCTTGAGCACTCTCCTCATGGTCTGACTCAGATAGAGTCGACACTTTGAACTTTCACTGAGCAGGGTCAGTGTTCGCTGTGCCCTGTGGGAGCTCCTTTAAAATGGGAAATTTATTGTGGAGAACGGGAAGATGTGGAGCAGTGAGGCGAATGGTCCCAGCCTGTGGTGAGGGTGGTACCTGGTGAATGGGATTCATCCAGTGGGATTCCTGTGTAAGTGATTTAACTTTGTAGAAAGACCACAGATCATGAATTTTATATTACAGTCTGATTTGTAACAAGCTTCAAAAAGGAATTCTACCAATGCTCTCCAATTACACGTGAGATCTCTGGGGATGCTGTAAGTAATACATAAAGGAAGTATTTGTAGTACTTCTTTGCTAAGATGCTTCCAGAATAACTAGATTTTTCCTTTTGAAAAATATTCTTAATAAGTATTATATAAATCATATGAAGAAAAACCTTTAAAATGAACCTTTCCCACGACCTGCTGTAGACAAGGTGCCTTTCTTCCTAGACCCGTGGTCTAGAGTTTCTCCTCAGCACTTTGGAGGAAACTTCCTTTTCTGCACATGGCAGATGCTCTCTCTTAAAAAATGTCTGCTGAAGGGCACTCTGGCTGGGTGGCTCAGTTGGTTGGGGTGTGGTCCCACACACCAAAAGGTGGTGGTTTTGACCCCCGGTCGGGGCACATACCTAGGTTGTGGGTTTGAGCTCCTGTTGGGGTGCGTATGGGGGGCAACTGATTGGTGTTTCTCTCACATCGATGTTTCTTTCGTCCTCTCTCTAAAATCAGTAAAAACATGTCCTTGGGTGAAGGTTAAAAAAATAAATAAAAATAAAAAATGTTAAATAAATGCTGCAAAACCAAAGTGCTATGAATATCAGCATTGTTCATTGTGTTCACAGTTTGACTAGAGATAAGTCTTTCAGTCTTTCTGGCTGGTGAGTGGGAAGAACTCATATGCCCTTCGGCACTGGCAGGCCAGACGTTCTTGCTGTGGTCACTGCCGACATCTTCAAGTTCGGACGGAGGCCTCCGAGCAGCTCACCATCGCAGTTTCCCGTTTCTGAGTGGTGTAAGTTCAACATATTTGGGAAACATAGTTTTTGCAGAAGACTCAAATTAATCCTCTCTTTTATCGGTAACACAGTGTACTGAAAGTTAGAGAACTGGAAAAAGAGGGCAGTAAAAATCGAGCCAATCGCCCAGGAACCACAAGTCCAAGTTAAGGGAGGGCCACATTTCAGGGGCCAGTGCACTGTGAAATTTAAGCATTTCAGGGCTTTATCTATTTAGCACTGACTTTAGCATATTTTAGCTTTTATCTCAGCTCTTCTTAAACTCCTTGTTACAAAGCTTTTTTTCTTAGCATTATTCAGGGAATCAACTAGGTAGAGGGAAGATTGCACTAGTAAAAATGAAAAAAATTTTAAGATAATTAGTTCATGTAGCATGACAAAGTTCGGTTCTATTTGATGTCCTACTGGCCTTCTTCTTTTTTTTTTTTTAATTTGAAAAGATTGCATTTAAAACCTTGTTTATACTACTTATATAGATAATATAAAAAGTAATGCCCAAATCATTTGCATTTGTTTTTGAAACATGGAGGCTTTTGGAGTGGTAACCTCACAGAAGTGTCTGTCTTTGCTTTGGTTGGGGCAGTGTCTTGACTAGCCTTGTGTTGCCCGTGCCCCAGCGGGGCACAGCCAGGCCTCAGCTTGTCACTAACAGAATCACTCACTCCCACGCAGCGCTGTTTTGCTGTTCAATTGCCCCATTATTCTGTTCTGTTGGCTGGATGATACATTCTGTGGAGAAACTGTATCAAAGCAACAATGAAACCACAGGGAGTATTTGGAAGAAGTAAATTGATTTAAGTGATGCATTTCTCTCTCTAAAATTAGGTGTCTACATGAACGGAGAATGTCTCTGATGACACTGAGACAGAGATGATTGGTGCAGTTTTACTCATGACTGCTTATCTCCCCACATACACACATTCATCACGGAAGAGACTCACCTTTAATGTTACTGCTTCTCACAACACATTCATTTTTTATTCATACTTATCAGAACATAGCGTACACAGAATTGCTGCTTTTATGTTAAATTTGGTCAGGCATTTTTCTAGGTCATAATGTTCTGTTCAATGAATCTATGAGGCATTTATTCTATTGCAGACTTTTTTTCTGTTTTCAAAACATTTAAGTTTAAATTTTAGAATTTACCATTAATTAACCATTTTTAAGAATACAGTTCAGTAGTGTTAAGTGCATTCACAGTGTTGCACAGGCAGTCTCCAGAACTCGCAACATCGTGCAAAACTGAAACTCTATACCCATTAAACAGTAAGCTCCCCATTCCCCTCCCCCTGCCCAGCCCTTGGCAGCCACCATTCTACTTCCTGCCTGTCTAAATTTGACTACTCCTGGTGTATCAGATAAGTGGACTCACAATACTTTCTTTTTGTGACTGGCTTATTTCACTTATGTCCTCAAAGTTCACCCATGTTGCAGCATATGTCAGAATTTCCTTTTAATGGCTGAATAATATTCCATTGGATGTGTATACCACAGTTTATCCATTCATCCATCTACAGACACTTGGGTTGTTTCCACTTTTCGGTTATTGTGAATAATGCCACTAGAATATGAATCTGGGAGAGTCCCTGATTTCGGTTCATTTGGCATATACCCGTAAGTGAGATTGCAAGATCGTATGGTGCAATGAGTCCTCCGTGTCCATGCGTTCCACACGTATGGGTTCAGCCACTGCAGATAGACAATATTTGGGGAAAAAGTCTTGTTGCTGATGTGTGCACTATGGAGTTTGGCCTACGATGGTTGCATCTGTCTTCAACATATATCTTTTTTCTTGTCATTATTCTCTGTGTTCAGTATAACAACTATTTACACAGCATGTACGTTGTATTACATATTGTAGGTAATCTAGAGATTATTTAAAATACAGGAAAGAATGTGTGTAGGTTATATGCAAATGCTGTGCCATTTGATGTAAGGGACTTGAGCGTCCTTGCATGCTGGTACTTTCCAGGCGTCCTGGAACCAGTCCCCTGTGGAAACCAAGGCACAACCGTAATTCCAATTTTTGAGGACCCAGCATACTGTTTTCCATAGTGGTTGCACAGTTTTACATTTCCACCAGTACCGTGCAAGGGTTTCTTTTCTCCACATCCTTGCCAACACTTGTTATTTTCTGTTGTTTTGGTAGTGGCCATCCTAATGGGTGTGAGGTTTTGATTTGCATTTCCCCAATGATTAGTGATATTGAACATCTTTTCATGTGCTTTTTGGCCATTCATATATTCCCTTCAGAGAAATGTCTGTTCATGTCCTTTGTCCACTTTTTTAATTGAGTTGTTTCTTGTTTTCTTGTTGAGGTCCTTTATATAGTCTGGGTATCAAGCCCCTATCAGATATATAATTTGCAAACATCTCACCTTATGGAATGCCTTTTCACTGTTGATTGTGTCCTTTGATGGGCCAAACTTTTTTATTTTGATGTCAAATTTATCTGTTTTTACTTTTGTTGTCTGTGTTTCGGTGTCATATCAAAGAAATTGTTGCTGAATCCAATAACATGAAGCTGCTTTTCCTGTCTGTGGACAGTTTTCTAAAGCTCAGTTTTCCCTGTTCTGGATAATGTTGCAGTGAATGGCTTCATGTGCTTGGCTTTTTCCCCTTCTGTTGGCATTGTTTACTTTTGGAAAGAATAATGAAATCCTGAGCCAGTGTTGTCCCCTTAAAGCCCCCTTTTCAGACCCTGGGCAGAGCAAGGGGTGGCACCTGTCCTGTCAGCACAGCCGTGCTTCCGAAGGCACGGTGAGAGGTGTGCAGAGAAGCCTTCAGTAACGCCTGGGTTGGTGATCGTGTGAGGTCGACTCCCGTGGTCCTCTGGGCCTGTGATTTTAAAAACATGGGTTACAGAAAAGGAAAGGCATGGCCTCCTTAAGAGCAGTGCTGGGGGTGTGGAGTCTGTTGCAGTTGTTTCTTCAGCCTTCTGGGCCTGGGACCTCAGGGCTGCGGTGAAAGAGGAGGGTGACCTCCACGGGCTGATCAGGGTTAGGTGGCCCTGGATTTCCAGTCTGGGTAATGCACAGAGTCCAGTCTGCCCACACACCTGAAGGGGAGAAGAGTCACTGTGGAGAATTCTTGCAAGAACTCAGCGTTATATAAATATAGACCATTTTTTGAAAAATCAAAGAAAGGCTGAAAAAATTCCAGCCATTTGCCATTATGGGAAATAAAATTACATTTGAAGAAGCATTTTCAGTCAGGAACTGTCCTGTAGTAATGATTTACTGGAAACATCTTCCTTGAGAATCAAATGTATACATTCCTTGCCACTGTGTTTCAGGGAACAGCATCTTCTTCATCAGTCCGGTTTTTAATATCCTGGGGAAACTTTGTTTTTACAATTTCCATGGCAATATCAATACATGTAGAAATAGAAAATCACTTGCAGCTTTGTTTTCTCAGCAGCTTTTCTACCTTTGGGAAACTCATCACACAGAGAAAAATTAGAGCCTTTTTATTACTGATGGTTCCTATTCAGAAAGAAAATTACAGCAGTGACCAGTAGGAGCCTTCTCATCGAAGGATTCCAAAAGACATCTTTTGGGGAGCTTATTTATGTATTTTCTTTAACGTTTGACTTTGGAAAAAGCCTACATCTTCCAAAGTACATAAAATAATTTAATCAACTCCCGTTTTGCAAATAGCCAGCTTCAGTAATTGTCAAGTTTGCATGGCCCACTTGTTTTATCTGTATTTTTGCTCACTTTTAATTCTCTTACCTCCAATTATGTTTTTATATTTTTAATCCTTACCTGATATGTTTATTGATTTTAGAGGGGGGTGGGGGGAGAGAGAGAGAGAGAGAGAGAAAGAGAGAAAGAAACAACAGTCAATTGCCTCTCATACATTCTCTGACTAGGGCTCAAACTCACAACCAAGTTATGTGCCCTGACAGGGAATGGAACCCACAACCTTATGGTGTATGGGTGATGTGCCATGTGGCTGAACCACCCTGCCAGATACCTCAGATTATTTTTTTAAACAAATCCTGGTTAGCATATTATTTCATCTGTATATACTATCATCCATTGTCATACTTTAAAAAATTAATAGTAATCCTCTAATACAATCAAATAATCACCAACGATCATTTATTTGACTTATTTTTTCTCTTTAACTTTCTCTTTTTCATAAGGAAAAACACATACAATAAAGAATATATATAATTATGCAAACACTGTGATGTAACTACTTACATTGAGATAAAGTTACAGGATATTTCCAGTGTCCCCCCTTGGGCTTTTTTCAGTGATATTTCCCCATAGGCAGTACTGTTCTGACCTCTGTCATGAAAATAGTGGTTTTAAACTCCAAATAAATGGAATAATTCATTATATACTCTTTTGTGTCTATCTGCTCTTACTCAACATTAAGTCCATGAGATTAATTCATGTTTTCCATTTAGTAGTGGTTGGTTCTTTTTCGTCACTGTGTACTATTCCACTGAATGAACATGCCACAGTTATTTGATCCATTTTATTATTGATGGACATTTGAATTGTTACCAGTTTGAGGCTACTGTGAATAAAACTGCTCTTTCCATACCATGCATGTCTTTTGGGGATGCAGTAATTCCCCTCTGTTGTGTGTGTGTGCCCAGAAATGAAGGCACTGGGTCATGGAGTAGGCACGGCCAGCTTTAGCAGGCGCTACTGAGCCATGCAGGAGAGCTGCTGGTGCGCCACATCCTCACTGAGGTCCGGTGTTGTCGGTCCTTGGAGGTGATGTGGCCGCTCTGATGAGATTAGAGAGGTGTATCTCATCTGTATTTCCCTGATAATGAATGCTTTTCAACACTTTCTGTTACATTTATTGACTTTCAGGTATCCTCTTTGTGAAGGGCCTATTTAAGACTTTTGCCAGTTTTTTTTTAACTGGGTTATTTTTTTTAACTGAGTCACAGGAGTTCTGTACATACGAGTATTCTGAAGATCATTACTTTGTTGGTGTTTATTGCAAATATCTTCTCCCAGTCTGTGATTTGCTTTTTTCAATATCTTATGAGTGATTGAAAATTCTTAATTTTAATTAAGTTTTGATATCAGGTAATGTAGCTGAAGCTTTGTTGTTGTTCTTCAAATTTGATTTGACCTTTTGAAGTATCTTGATTTTCCATGTAACTTTTACAATCAACACACACACACATGAATTTTACTTGGGATTGCACTGAAACTGTAGTTCAGTTTAAGAGAAATGAACATTTTAGCACCATGGAGCCTTCTGATCCATAAGGAGAGCCTATCTCTTTATTTAGGTGAGTGGGTCACAGCAGGGTAGATTTTGCCCCCAGAGGACATTTGACAATGTCTGGAGACATTTTGGTTGTCACATCTTTTCGGGGTGGCGACTGCATGCTACTGTCACCTTGCAGGTAGAGGACAGGGGTGCTGCTCAGCAATACAGACGGCAGCCCTCACAGCAAAACTTTACCTGGCTCCAGATTCTAAGAATGCCATTGTTGACAAACCCTGATTTAGGTCTTTCTCTTTTCTTACTAATGTTATGAGTTTTCAGTATAGCAATATTGTACTTTGTTAAGGTTATCCTTAGAAAATTAATACTTTGGTGGTATTGTGAATGATTTTTAAGTTTTATTTTCTAATTATTGTTAACGTGTTTATGTATATGTATATATTTGTTTTTGTTTTATGTATCTTACATGTTTTTATGCCTGCTGTTCTTTTTTAGAAATTATTTTAGTCTCTTTTTTCCCCATACACTTTGTTATTGTTGGTGAAGGAACTAGGATCTTTTTCCTGTAAAACTTCCCACAGCTTGGATTTTGCTGATCAAATCAGCATGGTGGTGGTTAATATGTTATGATCATTGCTTAGTTGATTAATTCATTTGAAGCTGCAAAATGAGATAATCTGATTCTATCATTTGCTTTTCATTTATTATCCCAGCATATTTTTGTAAAGAGAATCCCCCACCTAATAATTGGTTACTCTGAATTCATAGAGAAAAAGCAGGGTAAATGCTTATTCTTTAATTTTTAAATCAGTTTTCAAAGTAATGAGTTGATTCTCTATAGGTAGTCAGTGAGACTTTTTAAAAATTAAAATTATTGTGAGTTTGTGGTTTAAACTTATTTGATATTTCAATTCATTACCGTCATTGATGATAAAATTGTGCCATGTTTGGCTACCTCTTCAAGTGGGAACCTCATCAAGACCATGATATATTTTTTCAACTTCCTTCCTTTCTGCTCTAACGAGATAGTCTAGGCTCCTCCTAAACATCTCTTGCCCCTGACCTGGAATCAGCGATGGTCTCCTTTACTGAATATATGCAGAGAAGCTAAAGGGCAAGGGCAAAGCCCCAGGGCGGCCCTTGTTTCTGGGCTTCTTTAGTAGGCAGAGACAGAAAGTGCGTATTTTCTTAAACGAAAAATACAATGCATTTGCGTCTGTTTTCCAGTGCGTACTCTGAATTATAAGGTACTTAATCAGCTTATACTTTTTCCTGCACACAAAATTCTGGGTCTTAGTGAACACTGATATACCTACCCCTTGCTTTATCACAAATGACAAACCCAGCAACCTTACAGAATAGCAGTCCAATTCGACTGGTAAGAATATGATTACCAAGAACGAATTTTAAAAATATTTGCCATCCTTTGGGATCTGTTTTTAAGAGTATTTTGTAACAGAGATGTGCTGTCAGATTACTGTGTTTCAAGAGTCTCTTGGGATACCATTCTCTGTGTAGTAGTTTTTTTACCAAGTAGATTTGCAATTAGATACATTTAACTCATTTTACTCTCTACTTTTAGGCATTGCTTTATTAAAATTTAATTTGGTATTATTTGTATGTAAAACATTTACATAGTTCGAAAGTCATACCTACAAAACAAAGTATATCGAAAGAAGCTTTTTTCTTGTTGTGTTTTTCCTGTTTCATCCCTCACCTTGTTAGGTATCCATTTAAAACAGCTATGGGTTATCCTACCATTGATTGCATTTTTCAATATCAAGAAATATGTATGTATATTTACATCTTCCCTCCTTCCCAATGAGTGAGGCTTTCACTGTTGGCTATTTCACTTGCCCCCACTTCCTTTTTTGTATATCATCTGAAATCTAGAAAAGTTTGTATTTTGTCTCTAAGTTTACCTTTGTACTCAACCTTTGCATGACACCCTCTCTCTCCTCCTGTTTTGGTCATTGTTTATTCGGTCATTGTACTTGGAGCCATTGTTTAATATGAGTGTATGAAGTGAGCTAGGAGTCTATTCCTTTGTTCCCCTGGGCATCGGTTCTGAGTAATGATCCTGTGCACTCTGGGAACATTATCAAATCTCCAAATAAGTGAGTTTTCTGTAGAAAAAAAATTTGTGTGGGCCAAAATTGATTAAGATAAGGTAAATTCACATAAGACCACTTGAAGTATGTATGTTTAAAAAAAAAACCAAGTAAGTGAAACAAGTGAGTCTTGTTAGAGAAATCTCTTAGAACACCAGGCAGTATACAGCATGTGAGAGGACGCCGGCTTACTGGTCATTTCATTATCGAGTGTCTAATGAACCCAGGTGCTTCAAGGAGGAAAAAAATGTTTCCATTCAGCTGGTTTAACACTTAAATGATAAGATGGTATGTGGGGGGCTGTGTGGAAAAGGTGAAGGGTTAAGAAGTACAAATTGGTAGTTACAAAATAGTCACAGGAATATTAGGGAATATAGTCAATTTTATTGTATTAACTATGTATGGGGCCAGGTGGGTACTTAAAATATTGGGGGACCACTCTGTAAAGTATATGATTGTCTAACCACTACACTGCACATCTGAAACTAACACAGGATAGTATTGAATCTAAAAGGTAATTAAAAAATAAAATAAAATGAGCATTGGGAAATATAAAAATGAAAAAGATGGTATGCTATGCAAAGTACTAAGGGCTAGGTTAGGACACCATGAATAATTAATAGCCATGGCTCTCAGACTCCTAATTTTAGTCAAGAACAAGAAGCACATGTAGCAACACTAGGCTGTAGTTTAAGCTTCTTTCATTTTCTAAATGGCACAATATTAACGTGAGCAAGAAAAGGGACGAGAAGGGGAAAGCCGTGCTCATCAGCACTCGATAGAGATGTGTCTTTTCCTGAAAGGCAGAGTGTGCCATTCACCCCGTCACTGATCCGAGTGTTGAATGCCTGCTGTGTGTAAGGGATGACAATGAGGGATGAGGCAGAAAACAGCGTTCCGGAGGGGACACTGCTGTGGAGGCCCGATTATAGATAGTGGGTGGGGAGCCCGAATGGCGTGTCTGTGCGGAGCTGTGGAACGGGGAGGCCGACAGCTGGTTTGGCGCGGGGTGTGGGGTTGATCAGGACATCCTGTGTGGTGATGTCAGGTGTGCTGTTGTCGGGGGTCGTGTGGCTGCCAGTACTCGTGGGGATTCTGCACAAGTTGACCTGATTTCTCCCTTGCAGCTTTGAATATCCTATCAAGTGGGGGTGAGCAGGCTACTGCTCACTGTAGAATTTGGGTAGGCACCACGTGGATGGAAAAAAATGTAGCAGAAGGTTAACATCCCAAATAACTTGAGCTCCTGATCCCCTTACTCCTACCCATCCCCCACCACACACCACATTCTGAGAGGAAAATGGACATGCGTTCGACTCAGCAATGCTACCTTGAACAGTTTGTCCCAAGGGTATATTTGCCCTTGCTCGCAAAGATATATGTACAGATATTCATTTGAACACAGAGTATATGTGTGTACATATATGTATACACATGTAAATGTACATGTTCTCCCTCCCATCTCCCATACTCAGCCCCCCACTCCCAACATAAACTCACTTTAGACACAAACTAAATTCCCAATAGGGGGTTGACTAAATATATCATTCCTGCCTTTTCAAAAAATATATAATGACCATATGTAATTTATATAATAAAGAATCAGTAAAATTATTTTCCTTTAAGAAGAGTTAAACCTTGCTTTCCCTTTTAGTGCAAACGTATAGAAATTGGGTTGTGAATTTGAAGCAGAAGGTTTATATTCTTTTAACTGAATTGGTAATAGTCTGATTTGGCTTCGCATTTGGCTTATATTTGAAATTGGGTAAATGACTGTGTATTGCAGTGAGGGAATGATGGGCCCTGGGAGGCGTTCTTCGAGTTCTTTGGATAAGTGAACTTGTGTGGGCTGGACAAGTGGTAAAAACCCTTTGAATATGTTTTGCATTTTTAAAGTGAATATTAATCATCTTTATTTGGCCATGTATTTGCAGATGTTGGATTGGCTTACTGAGGCAGTCTCTGCTATAGTTTGACTTTATTGTTTGCCTGGCTGTGAAGAAGCAGAGGCAGACAGACCTATAAATCTTGTGTCTTTAACTTTTTTCTTAGGGTGATGTGATCTACTCGAAGAACTTAACTTCTCTACAGTTATTGGGAAAATATAATGATCTCTATATACCAAATGTCTTTAAAATAAAAAATTACAATAAAAATAATTTTATTTTGTTTCTTTAACAGACATCATAGCCCACTGATGAGTTTTGGAGCCAGCTTTGTCAGTTTTCTGGTGAGTTGGTGCGGGGAGAGGCACTGGCGTGAGGGAAGTGAGTGTATGATGTGTGTCTTTAGGTGGCTCCTGGCCATATAGAGAGACTGCTGTGAAAGATCTTTTAGACTTTAAAACAGGGGTAAAGTTTTTGCCTATTAACCAACATCTATATTTTCTTTTTTTCTAATTTCAAAAATAAAATGCTTAGACCTTGTATTCTATTTTTCCCCAACCAAAATCTATTTTAAATAAAAATGTAGTTGAAAGATCCTTCTAAAAATTAAAACTGCATTAGAGTTAATATAAATTCAGACTTTGAATAATAAAGGTTTGCTCTAAAATTATTGAATAAATATGGGCTGGAAGACACATTAAATTAGCATAGCTAAAGTTTGTCAGTTATTATTGCATTTTCAAATGTAATTTAATATTTAGGAGTTCACGGAATAGGTTGCAGTTAGGTTATAAAGTAAATTGGACAATTTACAATTGGATGCTTTTATTTTTCAGAAACATCACCTAATCTACTTTCAAACATACATTTTTTTAAACCACACAATAGCACACACACACAAAAAAGCATGAGTAGAGACCAACAGATTAAAACAGGAGAGAGAAGTGTTTAGATTCTAGACTTAGAGACACACCAGCAAATGGGTGTGTTGTGTGCAGCCGGCAGTGTCTGACCACCATCACCAGGCCAGCCTCTGGTGGCATAGATTTTCATTTAAGCTATTTATTTTTTATTATTGCCAGGTAACACAACAAAATTTTTACTTTTTTTACTTTTGCAAGTAAACAGAGTTCCCTACCTTAAGGAAATGGTACTGGATGGGTTGGGGATTCTAACCTGATGGAGACACAACCAGAACCTTGGCAGGGTAGAGGAGGCAGGTGGGGCAGAGGCTGTAGCCATGTAGAGATTTGCTGGGGAAGAAGAGTGAGGTGGAGACTTGGGCAAGGGCTGCTGTGGTCCGGTTTGGCTAGTATTGGAAAGTGGGTTAGAGTCACACTGAGGAGGCCTAGAATGCCAGGGTGGAGCTGGCTGAGTGTGATAGGGAGTGGAGAGCTACATACAATTATGTCACTAGGTCCTTCTGAGGACCTGGTGTCCTGGCCCTGCCCCTGTATCTCATATCTCATTCATCTCAGAAACCTCACTTCTACTGGGTGAAAACCGCAGGTTTGCAGCAGAGATGGGATTGTCCCTATCAAGTCTAATGTGGCCTGAGAAAGTCTCTCAGGAACAAGTGCTTGGGAACAATCTGTCAGTGGAATTTTTCCCTGTGGACAGTATGAGTTCCTTATAAGTGTACCCACTGGAACTGTGGTCCCTGATTTTCAAAGAACATCCACTAGCTGATGTTTCAGTGGTGTTTTTGTGCCGTACTTGAGTCAGTGATCCACGTGTGGGTAGAACGTACTTTTCAATGAGACTCTTACAAAAACTGAGTTAAGAGGACCAGTCAGAAATTATACAGGGTTTTCGTTACTGTGTTTATAAGTAGCAAGAAAAAATTGTAGAACAGCAAGTGCAAGGGCATTTAGTACCATGTATTTTTTTCATAATAGAGGTATATTCTCATTTCATACTGAGATTATCGTTTTTTTAATGAATAGGTATGATGAAACATTCTAATTCTTTCACTTGCAACAAATGTAATTTAAATATTCTTTTTTTACAATTTGGAGTTTTGTTGAAATAAATTGGCACAAGTTTTTACGCACTTGCTGATTCATTCGTTCTTTTTCATTTTTTGTTTCTTGGAAGAATGCCATGATGACATTTGAGGAAGAAAAAATGCAGTTGGCATGTGATGACTTAAAAACTACAGAAAAGCTGTGTGAAAGTGAGGAGGCTGGAGTCATTGAAACAATCAAGAATAAAATTAAGAAGAATGTAAGTAACTGTCTTTCGGATATGAACTGTGTACCACTCATTTAGGACATTGCTCATTTATTTGGTCTTGGTATTTAGAATATGACTGAAAGCACTACATGTTTCTTAAAACTTTTGGTTATGTAAAATGTATTTCTTTTTTAAAGTTTTTAAAAAGATTTTATTTATATTTAGAGAAAGGGGAAGAGAGGGAGAAAGAGAGGGAGAGAAACATTAGTGTGTCATTGCCTCTTGTGCATCCTCTACTGGGGACCTGGCCCACAACCTAGGCATGTGCCCTGACTGGGAATGGAACCATTGACTCTTTGGTACACAGGTCGGCACTCAATCTGCTGAGCCATACCAGCCAGGGCTAAAATGTATTTCTTAAAAGAAGAGAAGCCTCCTTCATTCATTAGAGCTATTCAGTGCACGTTCCTTTGGTATCTTAAAATTGTCTTCTTCCATAACAGGCCATGTGGCAAAGGCTTTTGTAATGAGGCTTGCATATATGTAATTCAAATACATTGCATTTTTGCATAATTCGGGAATTTGGGTGTTTACCTACTTTTCTCTAGGCCCCATCAGCCTTTGGTTACATCATAACCCACTTTTTTTCTAACTTACATTTCACCTTCCAGTGCAGAATCCTAGGCTTTGTTTGGCAAGGCACCCACCTACACCTGATACTTCCAGAGTGCCCAGGGTTCTCACATACGTCACATATTTAGCTGATGGACGGGTCTGTAGGTTATAGTTATCAAAAACCATCCATCTGCCCTGGCTGGTGGTGTTCAGTTGGTTGAAGCATCATCCCGTACACCAAAAGGTCACATGTTTGATTCCTGGTCAGGGCACATACCTGGGTAGTGGTTTCAGGGTGTGTATGGGAGGCAGCTAATCCATGTTTCTCTCTTGCATTGATGTTTTTCTCTTTTCCTCCCTCCCTCCCTCCCTCCCTCCTTCCCTCCCTCCCTCCCTCTCTCCCTCTCTCCCTCTCTCTCCATTCCTCCCTTCCACTCTTTCCTACCCTCCCTTCCTCTCTCCCTTTGTCCTTCCTTTCTTCCCTCTTCCCTCTCTCCCTTCCTCCCTTTCTCCCTCTGTCCCTCCTTCCCCTGCCTCTCTCTTCAAAATCAGTTAAATATATGTTTAAAAAGAAAACATCTTTTCTTCTTCATGTTAGCCTAGTTACTTCATCTGTGCTTTTGCTTATGGTGTCCACTATGAGGAAGCCACTGATGGGCCAAGAGTATTGTCTCCTTATTGTCCCCTTATGTTCTTTGACTCCTCTCTCTCCAAATTCTACCTCTAACCAATGACCAAGTCCTGTTGACTCTCTTTCTTAAATGCCTTCTAAATTCATCTACTTCTTGCCATTTTCCTGCCATTCCCCAAGGTCAGCCACTATCTACTTGCCTAAGACGACCCTCACTGGAGTTTCTGCTTTAACTCTTACTGTTCTCTAATTTGGTCTCCATACTACAGTCTCTAAAATGCAAATAATACGTTGCTGGCTTCCTTTCCAGTATTCCCATCCTCCATCATTGCCATGACAGTGAAGTCCAAGCTCCTTAACGTGGCTGACTTGGCATCACTTCTCTGCCTAGAACATGCTCCTCCCTCTTGACCTGGTTTGGACTCATTCTTCTCCTTGGATGTCATTTTCTCCAAGAACTCTTGCCCGAGCCTGTTGGATGTGTCGTCTTCATGTTCCCATAGTTCCTTGTACTTTATCCTTTGGAGTACTTGCTACATTACATGGTAAAACGGCCAGCATTCCCTCACTAGGCTTAAGCTTATTTACATGTCTATTTTCAATATCTAGTCCCATGCCTAATACATATGTTAATAATTCACATTTGTAATGGATCCTTGCAATTTCAAAAGCATTTGCACCTACAGCATCTCATCAGCCCTCCCAACAACACTGTAGAGTAGATGTTATTAAAAGCAAAGAAACAGAAGAACCAATAGATAGACTTTTGCCTAAGCAAAGTAGTGAGCGCTGGGACTAGACCAGGAGCAAGCGTGGCCGTGGTGAATTGTGCTGGTCCAGCAAAAAGGGAACCGGCCCTTCTGTCATGTGCACTGTGTGTGCTGTGGTCAGATCTGCAAAAATCCTGTCACCACTTCTGTCATTGTGGAAGCATTTGAAAGCTATTTCACTTATTTTGTTCAAGTTTACTTTGTACCGGGAATACAGTATTCTACTTCACAGTGATTTTTTCTTCATTTAGAAACATTCTTTACAATAAAGACCAACATCTTATAAAAGTTAGAGCTTTTTTGTTTTTCTTTTTGCTTATTTTATTGGTTTTTGATGGCCTGAAATTATTATTTGAAGTCCTGAGCACAAATTTCCTAATATAGTTAAATGACTTACAATTTAGCAAGCGTTAGCAAAGGATATGAACTATTATTTTATAGAGATAGTCACCTTGAAGTATGACTTAAATTTCAGGTTCAATTTGTGATTCAGTCAAAGCTCATTTTTAATTCCAGGGCATTCACTCCTTAACAAAACGTAACCAGTTTCTGACCCTCCCATCTCAGCTGGGTGTGCCTAAGAAATGACCCCAGTATCAGTCCTGCCTGAAGGTACACGGTTACCGAGTGGCTTTTCAGGCTATCTACTTTGGGGAATTTTTTTTGTACCTTTAGTGATTTTTATTTTGGATAAGTAAGAACTTACATTGTTTTTGAAGAGGTAAAGTCCTGTGTTGGCTTTCCTGTCTCCCTGGCACTCAGTTTTTATCATTTAGAGTATTTGTCTTTGAATTCTAATCTTCAACATTGTATTGGTTAACAAAATTAGGCTAGACCTAATGGCAGTATAGAACTACCAGGCTCATAGTATAAATTTGGTCTTGGCTTTTAGTAACTGCTATATGTTTTAGTGAAGTCATTTTGCACAGTAAAGTAATAGGTGTTTAGAAGGAGTGTTCCTGTGTGTGATTTATCAGTATGTACTTTCTTCCCACTGAACAGGTCGATGTCCGAAAATCCACCCCCTCTATGGTCGATCGACTTCAGAGGCAGATAATCATAGCTGACTGTCAAGTTTACCTGGCTGTGCTCTCGTTTGTAAAACAAGAATTGTCAGGTATCCTGAAGCATTATTTGTAATGTTTCGTTGTGCAGTGCATACAACTGGTAATACTCCTATTTTTTAGAACACCTCGTATTTCAGACTTTGACAGTGTTTGCTACCTCTTTGGGGCCCAATACTGATTTATTACTTGGGAAACTGAAACCACGGTTGCTTAAGGTGCGTTTACAGATTGCTTTTAGAGCCAAAGTCTTTGTTCCTCCTCTTGTCTCAAGAAGTTGTCCTACTTAGATAGATTACCTGTGCTACAGACAGACACACACACACATTTTCTTGGTGGGAATCAAGTTGTGATAATAACCTTTACAGTGAAATGTGACTGGTTTAAATTTAAGTTCTTCAAGAAATTGTCATTGAAGGCCTGAGCACACACTAAAGATTTTCTAATATACTTGAATGACCTACATTTTAACCTTTAGAGAGGGATATAAACTAATTCCTTAATTAGTTCAAGAGAAATGGTTTCCCCAATTTTGTGGCTTGACTATCTTGAGTGGCATAGACTCAAACTGAGTTTCTAATAGCTCACTGTACAGCTGGGCCCAACACTGACGCTAGTTCTTCTGCTTGTGTGGCAATGTGTGTCTCTGATACTGACAGCAGAAATCGGCCTCTGGTACATCAGATTTACTTAGGGAAAAAAGAAAATTAAAAAGGAAATCAATTAGAAATCGCAATCAGAAAAGCATTCTCTTACAAACCTTAAATAAAGAAGCTTATGTTGCTGCTAAATTGTAATACATACTTTTCTTCTTAGACTATCAGAAACTAGTTCTCGGCTCTTAATTCTCTCCTCTCTCTATCCCATACTTGAGGATAGACTTACTAGAATTTTTCCTTCTCTTTAAATATATTTTATGCTTTTAGTTTGGCCTTTTGCTTTCCTTCAGTTCTTTTTAAGTTTTTTAAAAAGGTTTTATTTATTTTTAGATAGAGGGGAAAGGATGGGGAAAGAGAGGGAAGCATCAGTGTGTGGTTGCCTCTAATGCGCCCCCTACTGGGGACCTGGCCTGCAACCCAGGCTCGTGCCCTGACTGGGAATCCAACTGGTGACCCTTTGGTTTGTAGGCTGGTGCTCAATCCCCTGAGCCATACCAGCCAGGGCCAATTATTTTTTCTCTTTAATCATCATCTCAGGATTCTCCCAGTGACTGACTAATTTATATGGTTGAGGGCTCATAGTTCCTCAATTTTCTGTAATGCAATAATGCAAAGCCCCCATTTGGAGCATCATGCTGATGTGTATGTAAAAGCAGTTGAACTACCTGAACCTCTCGGGGGTCAAAGACAGGTGCTTCGGTGTTTCCCGTGATCTGGTACTACTTTTTCTCAATACTTAAGGATATCCTTAAGGAGCCAATTTTAGTCATTAAGAAAGTATCTGTTGAGCCCTGGCTGGTGTGGCTCAGAGGATCAAGTGCTCACCTGCAAACCGAAAAGTCAACAGTTTGATTCCCAGCCAGGGCACATGCCTGGGTTGCAGAGCAGGTCCCCACTTGGGCGCATGTGAGTGGCAACTGATTAATGTATCTCTCACACATCAATGTTTCTCTCTCTTTCTTTCTCCCTCCCTTCCCCTCTCTCTAAAAATAAATAAATAAAATCTTGAGAAAAAAAAGAAAGTATCTGTTGAGAGAAGGGTAATCAAATGTAAAATGAGGAATAAGGGTAAAGGATATCTGGGAATTCATTGTATTAATTTTGAAAGTCTTCTATAAGTCTGAAAGTATGTAAAAATTTAAAAGTGAGTATATCTGTCTTTCATGTGTTTATTAGTGGTCCCTCCAACAGATAATTGTGGAGCACATACAGTGTGCCAGGCACTGTGTTATCTGAGCAAACACAGGCCATGGGCCCTGCCCTCATGAAATTTTGAATCACCAGTTAGTAGTATGTTTTTTTAATTATTCTGATTATAAAATTACTAAACATTGTTGTGGAAAATGAAAACTAAGAAAGCAAGTCATTGCTAATGTCACCATTTGGAGAAAATTAATCTTTATTGCTAATAATCTATTTTATATTTCTGTGTATTTCTTTTCCAAAATTAAATCTGTATCCTACTTTTTCCTCTTAGATTATATTTCACATACTCTCCCTGTACTTAGATTTAAAATGTAATTCTAGATAATAGCATTTTAATTTATCATGAACATTCTACAATTTATTTAAACAATTCCTCTTGGATATTCAGGTGATCTTTATTTTTATTTTTTGGTTATTAATGAAGCTGAAACTATTTTTATATTTTATCTATAATTTATATTTCTTTCACAAATCACCTTGTGAAATGGCCTTTCCTCATTTTCCTAACAGGTTGATGCTAATCAATTATTTAATCTTGTTTATCATAGATAGTTGACAGTGCTCTTGGTTCTTTCTGAAGTCATATAATTTGTTGAAGGTAGTATTAATTATGAAATAAAATTCTGACAGGCATGAATAATAAATGTATGGTGTGATCATTTGCTTTATGAGTAGCTTAGTGTTTGTTTCAAACAAACAAATATAACCGAAAGTGGGCTTTACTTGCCTTTTAGAAACACATTGGGTTATTAAACTGTAAAATATTTACTTACTTTTTTTGGGGTCCATTTCTTAGAAAACGCTTTTGATGGATAGTTTTCCTAAGTTGGGGAACTCCTCCTTGGATATGTTTGTTGTGGGTCCCAGAAGTGAGAGCGGGTCCACATGCTCACCTGAGTTCCAGGTAGATGTGAGTCGGTGTGGATTTTTGTTCATGCTTCATACTTTTAAAAGAGTTCTTGTCCTTTACCTCATTTGAACTTCTTTATAATCAGTTGCTCTATCTCGCTTCATTTTCCCATACTATTTGTATCTTTTAAATTTATTACCCAAGGGCTTTTTATTTTCCAATGAACATACATTGCTTGTATAATAAAAAGAAGTTATTTTTAAAACCTATTTTATGGCACTTGCGCCCTTGTTTTATGTTTCTTTTATTTCCTTTTGGACTTTAGGATAGGCTCCATGACTCACCTTCTTGGCATAACATGTGCTCAACAAATTTTCCCCAGATGAGATTATTTTTCTTATTTTACAGATGAGGCAGTTGAGGAGGCAGTTGAGGCTGCATCATTTGGTTGAGGCTGAACGATTTACACAGCTCGTTATTGATGACAGAATCAGCACCTGAGCCACGGGTTTCTTTTTCATGCCTGAATTGCTAGTGTTTTCACCATTTTCTCATCACCTTAGTTTGATCATCTGAGCCACCCACTGTCTTCACATGGCCCAGAAGGCCTGGCTTTCTCAGGCCTCTCACTCACCACCCGTGCCCACACTCTCCCTGCATCCCAAGGACTTAGCCCCTGGAATATTACAACACCCTGCTGTTGGCTCACACGCTTCTCCAGGCCACATTCTCTATGTGGCCATTGGAACCATCTTTCTTTCTTTTTTTTCTAGTTTATTTTTATTGTATTTTTTTCATTACCATTTATTCCCCCCCCCCGTACCCTCATCTACCTCCACCTCCCTCTTCTATCACCACAGTGTTGCCCATGTCCGTTAATCCTTTTCCCTTTTTGCTCCCTCCTCCTCCTCCTCTATCTTCTTCTCTGTCTTCTCCTTCTTCTCCTTCTGTCTTTTTTTTACACCTGTGTAGTACTCCATTGTGTAAATGTCCCATAGCTGTTTTACCCACATATGTACTGATGGACACTTGGCTGTTTGCAAATCTTGGCGATTGTAAATAATGCTGTAATGAACATAGGGGTGCTTATATTTTTTTGAATTAGTGTTTCAGGTTTCTTTGGATAAATTTCCAGGAGTGGGATTGCTGGGTTATAAAGCAGTTTCATTTTTAATTTTTTGAGATATTTCCATACTGCTTTCCACAGTGGCTGCACCAATCTGCATTCCTACCAACAGTGCATGAGGGTTCCCTTTTCTCCACATCCTTGTCATCACTTGTTATTTGTTGATTTATTGATGATAGCCATTCTGACAGGTGTGAGGTTATATCTACTGTGGTTTTAATTTGCATTTCTCTGCTGATTAGTGACATTGAGCATC